>NC_050071.1:137428321-138131654 GCF_009764565.3 Dermochelys coriacea | reverse complement strand
CGTGTTTTTCATATGTGTTTCTATGTTGCCCAGTATGAGGAGTCCCTGCTCCCTGACTGAGGTCCTTAGGTGCTATCGAAATACAAATACATAGTGATAATATCTGCTCTTTGGACCATTAAAGCACTTCAGCTGAGCAGGATCCCAGTCAGTTTTTTTTCTTGCTTATGAGTTCTTTTAAAGAATCACTTCGCAACCCTTGGGACTGGGTATCACCAGACACTTTTTACAGATGAGGAAAGAGACAGTGGTGATGTGACTGGCCCAAAACCGGTGGCAGAAGTGGGACTAGAAATCAGGACTCCTGGCATCCCAGTCCTGTGCCTTAGCCACATACCATTGTTCTTCCCTGGACACAGCCTGGGTTTCATTTCCCTGTCTTCCAAGTACAAGGGCCAGATCATCAGCTGGTGTAAGTCAACTTTGCTCCATTCATTTCAATGGAGAGAGGCCAGTCTACACCAGCTGGGGAGCTGGCCCTAAAAAGTTTACTTCTGGTTTCCATATGTTTTCAGCAAACAGAAGAAAGAAGAATAAAGCCAGGTATTAAAGGGGCAAGGGGCCTGGATCACAGGGAAGAAGAGGAAGGAATGAAAAGTGTCCTTGCCATACCTGAAGTGACAATGGTTTCTGGAGATGTTACCACCATAGTGATGTTCCCCATTGCAGGCACTGTCTTTACATCTTGTGAAACTGTTTGTGCAGCAGAAGACGTCGTGCTGGGTGGACTGGAGGTGGACCCAGGTGCAGGCACAGTTGTCCTCATGGTGCGGTTTCCATTACCCAGCAAGCTGACAGTGGTGTCCAGAGGGAGCTCTGAGGCTTGTGTGGTAGTAGGCCCAGGCGCCATGGTAGGTACAGCCGTTGGAGAGCTAGCGTTCAGACTGTTTGGATTACTGCCCTTTCCGCCACCTGGCTCTGATGTAGGGGCTTTCATGGAATGCATGGTGGAGTTGTGCTCTACGGACGGTGGCACTGGAAGTAACAAAGCACAAGATAACCTCCAATGTTCTTTTATTCCTTCCCCTCCCCAGCACTGGGGCAACTGAACCTGGGAACATGAAATAGGACCAATTCTCCTCTGACTTTACTTCAGTGCAACTCCATTGACTTCAGTCGAATAACACTGGTGTGAAAGGAGAATTAGGCCCTGCATCTGAACCGCAGGAGTTCAGTGATTGGTAGGTGTCTGATCCAGCTCCCATTGAAATCCCTGGGAGTCTTTCCAGTGGCTTCAATGGGAGCTGGGTCTGGCTCTAGGCAACCAGGGATGTGTGACAATTCTTAACCATAGATTATTTAAAAGGCAGGTTTTCAGTATTAAATGCAGCTGACCTCAACTTTCATTTGACATAGCAAACGATTGTACTGAGTTATCAGAGTCCAAATATAGTTTCACTTGGCACTGTGGGAGGGTCTGAATGGAGGGAAAGATGACTTCCCACTATATTTCCTGTCATGGCAGTAAGATCAGCAGGGGGATATTGCCAACAGGAAGGCACAAAGGCCACCAATGCCCATCATCCACAATTGCAGGATTTTGGTCAGGTGGGATGTGCCCACTAAAAAATGCTTCAGGGTAATGCAACGAATGCCTCAGGGTTCCAGCCAGCACACTGTGGGGTAAAACCTCCCTCCTGTCCCCATCAGGCAGGCAATCAGGATTGTCCACCTGAATGGAATCAATGAACCAAGGATTATAAAGAATTTGCAGAAACCGTGCTAATACAGTATCTGTGTATTCCTAAAGCATCTATTACCTTGCATGCACTGGCAGTGATAGGTGTATCCAGTGCATACACCTTGACACAATCTCAGCGTCTCTAAACACATACTAGACTTAGGGTCCGGAAAGGAAGAATTTTTCAGTTGGACCACTGGTAAGACTGGTTAATCAGCATATAGGGCTTGCTTAGCCTTGGGGAATTGCACAGTCAAACTTCACTGATACGTTACAGTGGTACAAATCCTTAATATAAACACACAGCACTGGCGTACAATGGGGCCTGCACCAATGTATCTTATCCCAGTAGGTCACTGGGTATGTCGCACTAATGCAAGCTCCATCTTGCATCACATGTACACTTGGGATTTGCACTACTGTAGCTATATCAGTGCAAAAAAACCAATCCCACAGTATGGAGATGGCTTTAGATTCTGTAGCAATAAGGGCAATATAAGAGCAGATGTTTTAGACAGATATTATGCCCTACCTTTGCTACCTTAACTATGAGCATGATTAATTAAAAAAACAAACACACACAATAAGTGAGAGTCTTCGATGTTTGCAGGCTCAGCATTATCTTCTAGCAGACACCATATACTGATCATCTTTACCATCTGCAACTCCTGTCAGACACTTCTTCATGGCAGGTAATTAAGGGGATGAGGGCAATAAATCACTAAGGATCTGAGGATCTCCTCATTCAATCCCGACTACTGTTTACAACCAGAAGGAGAGGAAGCAATGAACATGTCTCACCTGAGGTAATGATGCGCGCACCTAGACACATCAGGCCACTTCCAAGCAAGAGGACAAAGAACCACGAATCCATGTTGACCTAGGAAAGAAAGCGAACATGCTGTATTAGAGCTCCTGTGGCACTTCCCCATATCAGCTCAATCACAGGGTGCATTACCAACCACTACTCATTCCCACATCCAGGAGGATAGAAGACTGAGATGGAAAAGTCCTACTACTCAGGTCAGTTAATCCATCTGTATGCCCCACCACATACAGGGAACATGTGTAGGATTGCACTCTACAGAATAGTCTCCCCAGCTTTGTCCAACACAGTTATCTATAACACTTTGCTCTTATATAAAGCTTTTTCCTAGTAGAGCTTAAGCAGCTTGACAAAAGGAAAGATCATTACTCCTATTTTACTGGTGGAGAAACTGAGGAACAGAGCGGTGTCTAAGGTCACCCTGCTAGCTGGCGAAGGAACAGAACCCAAGTCTCTTGAATCCCAGTCCAGTGCAGTGTCCACTAAATTACACTGCTTCTCACTGAGGCTTCTGAACTAGAGACCAGTAAATTGCATTTTAATCCGCTTGGGTTTTGCGCCTGATGTTTGATGTCAGTACAAATTAATCTAAAAGCACAATTCAATTGGCTCACAGAAGTCAGATGAAGAGGACCTACTAGATCCCATTTAGTTCATCAGTTTCCATTGCAGGGTAATTCCCTGTAGTACATGCTATTGACATTTGTCCAGTTTAATTTTCAACGTCTCCTGGGACAAGGGAAGCAGTGGAAACTTTAACTGACAGACCGTTCTACTGATTAAGCCATCTCATTGCCAGAGAAGGTTTTACTCTGGACATTCAGCCTATTTTTCCCCTTCGCCTATGACATCAGTTCTCACTGTATTTATTTTGTTCTGTTTCAATCTGGGCCCATCCCAAGCTCTGGGCGTCCAGACAACACTGAAGTCATAAACACTCTAGAAACAATGTCCAAAATACAAGGTCCTCCCAGCCCCACTCAAACTGGGACTTGTACCACCCACTCAGCCCTCTTTCCCACAGAAAGCTTTGCAAAAATCAAACTTGCAGGATGACCTAAAGGTCAACAAACCCAGGCTCTGCTGGACCAATGGGGGAAACTTAGTTCTAGAGACAAGGACCCTTCATTGAAGTCACTGTGCTGCCAGCCCCTTCTGATTAAACTGTGGATTGCTAGCTTGAGCACATCAAGTGATCTGAACTACTCTGGTATCACACAGGGAAGAAGTTGTCTCTGCGACCTGGTCTGCCCCAATGAGAGCAAATTGCTTACAACACATTGCATCCACACATAAGAATGTTCCCCAAATGGCTTCATAACCAGTTAGAACAGCCAACCTTTCAGAAGGTTTAACTGGTTAAAGCTTAGCCAGTTCAGTTTGAAACAGCTTAGTGCCAGCATAAACAGAGGCAAGCTGAAATGGTTCAACTGGTGGTGTTGCAACATCTCCCAGAATGCACTGCTTTTGGAAGCCAAGCCAGGAATTGTGGGATAGCTACCCAGAAAACAATGGCTTAGGCTAGGGCTAATCTGGGTGCATTCAACTGGTTCAGGCATGGATAATGCATATACACTGAACTGCATGTGCTGAAACTGGTTTAGTACAACTAGTTTAATTCTCTATTGTAGGGAAAGCCTCAAAAATTCTGAACCTAAACCTTTTAAGGCTTTTAGGGTTACAACCAACTCCTTCACATGTAACGGTAAACCAGTACAGATCCTGGAGAACAGATATAAAGCAAGAAGCATCACATGCTCAGTAAAACTGTTCTAGTTATACCTTCTCCCTTGAGCCTCCTAGAAGCATCCAGATTCCCCGGATTTACACCAAGATCTAAACTATAGGATTTTAATGCAAAACTCAAACAGCAAAGCAATTTCATTTCAGAGCAGAGATGGTCCTAAGCCATTGTTTGTATAGAGATCCCAACTTTCCCAAACTTTTGGAGGCTGGACGTTGGAGTGAGGCTTTTATCTCAGGCCTCTCTGTACTTCAAAGATTTGTGAATGTGAGCAAACTTCACCATAAACCATGCAAGCTTCCATCCTTCAAGGAAATCCTCACCTGGTGTCAGGTTGCATCACAAAGACTTGTTCCACTATTGCCATCTCAAGCACAGCCATTTACTTTTCTCAATATGAATTACTAGTCTGTGACTGATCACAAGTAATGAACACAGAGCAGAAGGAACAAAATCATAGAAAAATGTAGGGCTGGAAGACACCTCAAGAAGTCATCTAATCTAGCTCTCTGTGATGAGGCCCATCTGTTCTTAAAAAGCATCCATTGATGGGGATTCCACAACCTCCCTTGGAAACCTATTCCAGTATTTAACTATCCTTATAGCTTGAAAGTTTTTCCTAATATCTAACCTAAAATCTCCTTTGCTGTAGAGGAAGCTCATTACTACTTGTCCTACTTTCAGTGGATATGGACAACCATTGATCAGAGTCCTCTTTAGAACAATCCTTAACATATTTGAAGACTTAGGTTGCCATTCAGTCTCTTCTTTTCTCAAGACTAAACAGGCCTGGTTTTTAACCTTTCCTCATAGGTCAGGTTTTCTAAACGTTTTATCATTTTTGCTGTTCTCCTCTGGATTCTCTCCAATTTGTTCACATATTTCCTGAAGTGTAGCCCCAACTGAGGCCTCACCAGTGCTGGTTAGAGTGTGACAATTACCTCCCAACTCTTACATACACTCCTGTTAATACACTGCAACATATTTGCCTTTTTTGCAATTTTCCGATTGCAAGGTATGAGGTTCCTCCACCGGATAATCTGAGGAGGTGCTTATTCTGTGCAAATAAGATAGGGAAGTCTCTCTCCTCTCCCCCACCTTTCATTTTTAAAACACATTTGGGATTTACTCGCATATGCCAACGCTGGATTTAGAGTAACATTTTGTACAAAGATGAACAGATGAGTCACTGTATCTGGGAGGCTTCCTATTCACACTGAAACAACACTTAGTACTCACATGGCACTTCTGCTCTTTAAGTCTCTTTGCAAACCCATATCCGACTGATCAATGGAAAATGTGTATACTACACCTCCCATCACCACTTCTTATTTCAACAGAAAGGCATTTTGGACTGTTCCCAATTTCCATCAAACTGGATGCCTTCTTATTGCATGCCTAAGCATACTGCACTGAGGAACAAAGGCATTTGCCCAACGACAGGTTTCAGAGTAGCAGCCGTGTTAGTCTGTATCCGCAAAAAGAAAAGGAGTACTTGTGGCACCTTAGAGACCAACACATTTATTTGAGTATAAGCTTTCGTGATCCATAAATCTCAAAGGGCTTTACACATTATCCCCATTTATAAGATGGGGAAACTGAGGTACAGAGAGGTGAAATTTTGTCCAAAGTCAGAAAGAAGCAGGAATAGAACCCAGGAGTCCTGAATCCAAGCATAATATCCTATCCACTGGATCAGGCTGCCTCCTCCTGTGGTAGAATGAGGTTCATAAGGCATGTCTTTTTTTTTTTGATTCCTCACTAAATTGAAGACAGGAATGAAATCAGACTGCACAATGACAGCAAAGAGAATGCTCTCCATACATAGCCATTATCACTGTATTGATGAGGGCTACAGGCACTTGCATCAAAGACACAACAATTCCTGGAACGGCCCTGTGGGCAATTGCTAGAAAGGCCATTAGAAGACGACAAAATGATGCAAGTCCCTCCTTGCCTGTACAGTTGAGTTGGCTAACACAGCTTGGACATGATTTAGGATTACATCAGTTGTAATGCAGCTGTCTGCCTTAACAGCCCCCTTGACATATGTTTAAAAAAAAAGTTAGTTGAATTTCAAGCAGATTGCACAGGGAGGAGAAGGGTTCAGAAATGCTCAGACAGATCACTGAATAGAAGGCTTGGGAGCTGCTAATGTCATCAAGTATCACTTGCCAAAGCTGTTTCATCACCTTAAAAAATGATCCATAGTGCAGAGCAACAAAGAGCACCCCATGTAGTATGAGACCTTTGCAAGTCAGTCTTGTCCCTGAGAGAATCTCTCCCGTCCCGTTATTTAAATAAGTTCTTTTTCCCAAATGCAGTATAAATAAATGACAGGGCTGTGCTGAGTTCTTAACGTAAATGGCCTCATACATCCTTCCCCAAAGCTAGAGCAATCTGAGCCTCCCCTCCCCCACTCCTCTGCCTTCTGCTGATTCGGAAACGGAGAGGAAATACTTGTAACATTATCAACATAAACACAGCTCTTGGCTGGCTGCAACATCCTGTGTGCTTCACAGAAAAAACACCCTGACGTCATGTCTCTGGATCCACCAGAGAAAAAGGACCCGACTGTAAGATGGCTTTCGCCAGACCTCCGCAATAAGTGTTAGCAAGACTGTGCAGGAGCAAGAGTGGAGGACATGAGGAAAGCGACAGGGGTAAACTGTACCAGCTGAAAATCATTTCCAAATGGTTAACGTTCTCAGCTCTTAATGAGGCTTTAAAAATTTATTCTGAAATATTTTCATATTTACATTAGATAACAGCTATGTGCATTTAAAGAGCCAGACTCGTGAATGGAGAGTATGCAGGGAATACCACCTCCCCTACAGTGTTTTACAGTAAAGCTTACAATAGCACTACTGCAGTTTGAAGCTATAAAATAGAGGGAGTGGTGGAGGGAAGCAGATGCTGACATCCCTCAAAAATATCTTTATGATGCACCGCATGGCTCACCTGAATGGTAACAGGATACAGAGCTGTGCAGCCATAGGTCAGCAAATGAAATGCAGCCCAGGGACAGTATCACTTTCTAGTATCTCCTATACATAACTCCTACTGAGCTCCATAGCAATTATCCATATCCTACAGGGGGAGAACAGAGCCCCTGTAAGTAGCAGTGATCACAGATTGCTACCATCAGACACTTGTTCATTAGCATGGCACACGTCCATCCCATTATGGGAGGCAGCATGGTCAACTGAGTAGGACACTGGCCTGAGAATCAGGAGATCTGGGTTCTACTCCCAGCCTTGCCTAACCTACTGTGTGACTTTGGGTGAGTCGCTGTTTCTCCTCCCACCCTTTGTCCGACTTGCCTATTTAGATTGCAAGCTCTGTGGGGCAGGGAATTATTATGTTTATACAGTACCTAGCACAATGAGGCCCACATCTCAATTGGCTTTCATAGGTGCTGCAATAATAATAATAATAACAACAACACTGTTGGCATTCAGTG
The DNA here is from genome assembly GCF_009764565.3 of Dermochelys coriacea. Lineage (NCBI taxonomy): Eukaryota > Metazoa > Chordata > Testudines > Dermochelyidae > Dermochelys > Dermochelys coriacea. Next base: position 138,123,940 of record NC_050071.1, on the reverse strand, counting down.
GAGAGGCTGCAGGAAAGAATGCCTACAGAGAAACCCACCCGTTCAGCCCTAGAAGCAGGTAATCTGGAGGAGAAAAGAGGTGTAATACTCAGGGTGTTGTCAGAGCAAGCTTCTCCACGCTATCAAGTTCACTAGCACTAAACTGCCTGTAGAAAAAATCCTCTAGAATCTATTTTACTCCAAGTAAATACAACCACAATTATTAAGGACTTCAAACCTGATCAGCCAGGTGCTGAGCCCCTCCAAGTTGCTGGGGTGCCCTCAGCTCCCACTGACATCAGCAGGAACTGAGGGTAGTCAAGTATTTTACAAGAGGTGGTCAGCAGTTTGTAGGATGGGGCCCTTTATGAGGCAACTTTATGGGCAGTCATGAAGCTAGTCTGAGAGAACAATATTTCTTGAGCCCTCTCCATGAATGGGGTCACAAAATGAATAGCATTAATAAATGAACCTCATAATAGCCTTGTGGGTAGGGAAATATTACTAACCCATTTAACAGATGCAGAAATTGAGTGTCAGAAGTTCAGGACATTTAAAAACAAACAAATGGGGTTTTTGTTTAGGTGCCTAAATATAGACAGCCAAATCCATATTTAGGACCATTAAGATAAGTGGCATTGAGGGTACTCCGGAACTTTGTACAGCCAGTTCTTGCACTGTCTTGATGCCTATTAATTAGCCAGCTTTTACTCCATTTAACATGACACACATTAAAGGGATTAAAAGCCGGTTCACTGATGTGTCTCATAATGTAATTGTAAATAGGGAATCATAGTTGAACAGAGTTGTTTCTAGTAGAGTCCCACAGTAACTGGTTCTTGTACTATTTGATATTTTCATTAATGATGTGGAAGAAAAAATAATCACCAACAACATTTGCAGATTATAAAAAACTGGGGGAGTGGTAAATAATGAAGAGGACAAGACACTGATACAGAGTTATCTGGATCACTTGGTAAGCTGGATGCAAGCAAACAATATGGGTTTTAATATGGCTGAATGTAAATATATGCATCTAGGAACAAAGAATGTAGGCCATACTTTCAGGATTGGAGGACTAATCTGGGAAGCAGCGTCTCTGAAAGAGATTTGGGAGTCGTGGTGGATAATCAGTTGAACATGAGCTCCCAGTGTGATGCTGTGGCCAAAAGGGCTAATGCGATCCTTGTACGCATAAATAGGGCACTATCAAGCAAAAGTAAAGAGGTTATTTTACTGCAGTATTTGGCACACATGCAACCTGCTGTGCCAAGTCTGGTGCCTACAATTCAAGAAGGATGTTGATTCACTGGAGAGGGTTCAGAAAAGAGTCACAAGGATGATTAAAGCATCAAAAAATCTGCCTTATAGTAACACTAAAAGACTCAGGAGCTCAATCTATTTAGCTTACCAAATAGAAGGTTCAAGGGCAACGTAATTACAGCATGGAAGTACAGTAAAAGCTGTTTTATCCAGCACATTGGGAGAAATGGGGGGTGCCAGTAAGTGAAAACTGCCAGTTAACTAAGAGGGAGGGAGTTTGGGTGCAGAAGGGGGATTGGGGCACCAATCTAGGTAATTATATGCCCCAATTACTATTCAGTAGTACTCAAGATCTTCCTTCTAAGGAGTGCCATATAACGGAGCAACCAATAAAGTTTAAGCATCAGGATAGCTATCATGCCTCAACTTTAAAACAGAAGTGTTAGAGGATACCGTGCACATTTGACATCTCTCAAATCCCATTTCAGAAGCTAAACTCCAATTAGAAGGCACTCTGTCTTATTCTCTCATGTAAAGGATGCTTAATTGTGGCTCGACTATACTGAAATCTATGCTAAACACCGTTATAACAGGAAGAAAGCAGTTTGCCACCTAGAACAGCTTTGTTAAGAAATCATAGTGTACACAAAGAATAATAATTTACTTGATACAGTACAGCAACCACATGATAATTTTCTCCCTGTTGCCATAGCAACACTTCTGATATACCCAAGATTGCAAATGACAAAACTGGGAAATCAGAGATTGCTAGTTAGGATATATTCTAGTTCTCTCAAGGCTCCACATTAACTGAATTACAATAGTAAGCACAAGAAATGGCAGGTCAGAATAACGTGTGATAATTACAGACTAAATTCAGGTCACTCCCAAGGGAAAACATCTTTTGCGAGGATGCTTTTTCGGTGGTAGTTTACCTGGACGGTAAGAGCACTCATCCATTTTAATGTCTTTATTTCTTCTCCTATTTAAAAGAAAGTCAACATTTTTGGAGAAGCATTGTCTTTCTCCTTTAGAAGATTTCAATATAAGCAATAGCTAAGGACAGCATATGAAAGGGTGGTCTAGTGGAAAGGCACAGGACTGGGTTCAACTCCCAGCTCATTCAAGACTTCCTGTGTGATCTTGGGCAAGTTGCTTCATCTATCCATGCCTCAGTTCCCCAGCTGTAAAATGGGATACTGCTTTGCAAAGGAGGTTGTGAGCATAAATCCATTAATGATTGTGAGGGCTTATATACTATAGCTATGAGGGCCATATACTTAACTTGAAAGACAGAAGTTCAGGTTTGTTACTAAACTATACATTAGTCACTTGCAACTTCCCAGGGACAACCATTTGAGCTAAAGGTGTCTGAGGGAGGCCAGGGCCTGAAAGTTTTTCCCATTCTTAATATTTTCTTGTTTAACTACAAAGTAGTTTGGGCTATAGTTTGTATGGAATACTTCATACAGAAGAATGTTGGTTGAGGACAGTGATACTGCCAGGCATGGACATTTCACGTGCATGCTAGGAGTTCATTACTGGAACCTGGCAAATATTACCACAAATTAGTTAACTCACACAGCTATGGGGATAGAGTTCCTCTGCTTTACAACATTTACAATTCCTTATTTTTCCAAACCTCACTGGACTGCAAATGATTAAAGCTGTCTGACATTTCCCCAGCACTGACTAAGTAACAAGAGGAGACAAATCCCACAAGAAACACCTGCAGGGGACAGCGAGGGAGAGGGCTGATTGCTACTGCAAAGGCATTACAGAAAAGGTGGATAAACAAGTTCCCCAAACCTTAAAATTTTGATAGCAGCTAATGAAATTCTGTTGTTGGGAAATGACAGACCAGGCACTTCTCTGACCCCACTGTCAGCCCTGCCTAACACAGGACAGCTAAGTTATATTCACTTGGGCCAAATTCTCCATTCACTCCTTATTTACACTAGTGTAAGTGAGTACAGAGTCAGAGACCCACCGTTCCAAACTAATCTAGAAGCCTGGCAGCGAAAGAAGTTTAATATTTAAAACGAAAGGCAAACGTGTACAAGAGATGCATAGATATCATAGGCAGATCACGGAGTGCGCTGAGTGTGTGCATACACCCAGCCACCAAATCTTTATTCGGTATACATGGATCACTTCATCCATCCCTGAAATGCAGCTGTCTATGGAGTGGATAGTGTCAACCATTTAACAGTGTACAGTAACATTACCCCAAGATCTAGATTGTAGCATTTATACCAGTGCTCTACATGGGGTAGATGGAGAAGCACTACTCCATGAGAAGTGCTACCAAAATGGTGCTTTAGGAAAGTCTCTCTCCCAGGGCTGCACCATGTACATGGTATGGCGTGTGTGAACAATCTACCCCAAGCTTTATAACAGAACAGGTTGCTCCCCAATGGGCTGGGGTGGAGAAGCAGGTTATGGCCCCATGTCCTTCCTCCATTTCAGTAAGTTACTCCACAGGGAGAGCAGAAGCTAAGCACTCCCAGCATCCCCCAGAGCACAGGGACTACAACATGGGAAGCCCTCACAAGAAACGGCGAAGAGTTCTTGTGTGCCGTGCCATGCCCCCTACCTCGTGTTCGCAGGAGGGCCACTCAGATGTTGGTCCCAAGTGTTTAGAACAAAAAGTGTGGGAGAATACTGTATCCAGCTGAAACTGCAGGGGGAGCTTTAGGCAAGTGTAATGTAACTAAATAAACCGGGACGCACAGATGGAGCAGCACATGAGAGCAATCTACAGAGATCCCAGAGCAGGAGTCTGATGTCCTTGTACTGATTTTCTTCCACCAAAAAAACATTAAATAGGATATCATTAAGCCTCTGTCTGAACACGCTGCACCATTTTAGCTTATACCTGGAAAAGTTGATTTGAAGCAGGTATCGTGAAGCAGGGGTAAACTGGGAAGCCAGATTGTGTAACAGCCATGTGACACACCACTTTAAAAAAAAAATACTGGAAGTGTGACAATCAGAAGAATTTCTAGGATACTGATCTTTGCTTCCTAGCCCCCATTACCTGACATGGCTCAGGGTCACAAAAGATTAACAATACCTTGTCCCATGACAAACTCAACACTCACGGACTCCAGTGGCTACTGTTAGACTGCATTTCATATCAATCAGTTTTCAGGAGACCCTGCCCTAAGGCTGCCCAAATTTTCCCCATCTGAGAGGCATGCTGGTAACTTGCTAGAAGCCAGAGGTATGCAACTAGTTTGACTAGACATTGAGCACATCACTGGTGCCCTCACCTAGGACATAAAGATGCAGCCCACCAGAGACTGCACCTGGAGTTTGGATCAAGTTAGTGTATTGCACGCTGAGATGCAGTCATCACAGGCAGTAATGGCTACAATGACCCCAGATCACCCCACCTTAAAAAATGCCCGAGTCCCTGCATATTAGATTAACAGAATAAAGTACAGTGAGGAAAACTATATACAGCCGCAATTGACTGTATAACTGTGCTCTCACCACTGGACAAATAGAGAGGACTTTAGACATGGACCAAGCGTTAAAGACAACCACTGGCATAGAACAGCTCCTGTCAGAATATCATCTACCAAAGGACCCTGCAGGGCAGAACCATCCCATTCACTCTCCCAGCTTGCTATCAGCAAACAAAAGGACCGTGTGCTTCTGTCCTGCTCTTAATTTCTAAAGCCCAGTCTCTCTGCCTGGATATGTGCAGTGGAGTCAGCTTTTGCAACATGCATCTGTTTTTCCACAAAGGACAAAGGAGACCCAAACTTCCGCACCTTTTCTTTTTTCATGACTGGAACAACTGATTACAGTACCAGGGCTTTTTTTGTTTTGATTTGGGGTTTTTTGGTGGTTATTTTTAAAGATGGGTCTAGACAATGCTTCCCATTTACTGTGAAGGAAAAAACCCCGTCATGTGATGAGAAAGGGGGTAAAAACTGTCAGCCTCACTTTAACACAACAGACATCTTTTAGAGATCTAAAGCCATGTGGAAATCCATTAAACCAATAGTAACTATTCAATTATCAGTTGACAATTAATCCATGGTGCTGTTATTGATTACTAATGAGCAATCCAATTCGCACCCAACCATTGATTGTAGTAGCACATTGGATTAATGACAATTAGGCTAATTAGTTCATATTAAAGTAACAGCTCTTTTCTCTGCAGTCTAGCTACTTCACATCAACTATAGTGCATTATAGAAGAAATGATGCAGTGCTTTCAGTATAGGAAGGTCATATATGTACTATCTTGGTGCTCTAGTGAAGGAGCAGCAACAGTGCGACATCAGACCGTAAACTCTTTTGGACAAGGAATGTGTTTTCCTGTGTGTTTGCACAGCAGCACGCCCTGGGATTCTCAAACATTTCCCTAGCATGGAGCATATCTTAACTGAGAGATTGTCATTTAGACAAACTCCTCTCCCACTCATGATTGCATAGACCATCTCCCCTTCCATTCACAATCACATACCATCCCCACAGTAATAATGTACATAGGAAAGTAAAACTGAGGAAGAATTTAACATTGTTCATTGTCTCAGTGTGATTTAGCAGCTGGGAACAAGGCCAAGAGCCAGCATCATGTAATCAAACAGCACACTGACCACAGTTTAGGAACCAGGTGGCCCAACAAAACGGGGCTCCAACCCTAAATGAATTCTTTAGGGGGCTGCCACAATACAAACAGTAAGTAAATAATAATCTTACTGAAAACAGTGTGCTTCCGCTGTAAGTATAGAAGGAGGTAAAAGTTTTAACCTTTTACTAGGCTTAGTACGAGGCTTTGGTGTGATCACATCTGGAGTGTCTGGGAAATGTTAATAAAAAAATATGGACAAACTACAGGAAGTTTAGAGAAGAGCCACAGAAATAACTGAAGAGGGAGGACTGAGTTTTGAGGAAAGACTGAAGGTTTGTCCACATAGAGTTATTGCTGTAAAGCTATTTGTGAATAAATCCATGAGTGGTCACTTATGGAATAAGAGTGCCCCTTTCTGGTTTAGCTTAATCCAAAAGTTGGATTAAGTTAATGCAGAAATAGTCACTCTTATTCTGGAATAAGAGTGTCCACCCATGAGAGTTATTTAAGAATAAGTATTCCTCTTTAATGTCCACACCCTTCCATATTCCAAAACAACTTTCATGTGTAAACAAACCCTCAAAGAGTTAATATGTACTGTTTGGCTAAGAAATTAGCAGTGAGGATATTGGGATACAGTAACAGGCTATGAATATATGAAGGGTGAAACATCCCAGAGGCTGTGGAATTATTTAGGATGGAAAAAGGGACAGATGTAGAAGTAATAGGATTAGATTAAAAAGAGGCATATGACAAAGCTTCCTGACAGCCAAATCTACTAGACTGTGGAACAGTCTCCCAAGTGACATGGAGCAAACCCCTTTCAGCTGCGACACTGAAGACAAGACTCTACAAAACGTTCACTAAGGAACAAACTTGCATGTGCAGGGAGTAAAGCTGGAGGTTCTAGCAGGAATTTACCTCTCCCTGATCTCTGTTTACACTCATATTGCCTGTATATTGTCAACTGATTATGAATTCATTTGCTTTCTTCTTTCTCAAGTCAGGTGACATGACTCATGATGACAGCAAATGGAATCTGTCTCAGCAGCAGACCAAAGTATGCTGCATTGATCTGCCAAGCAATCTAGGCCATTTCATTCTGCCTCCTGCCCCATTATAAAGGTGAACTCTAAGAAAACTCAAGATAGGTTCAGAAAGATATAGAAGTTAGGGATGGAAACACTCGGCAAGGTTGCTTATCCCATCACTCCTCATCAAGGCAAAATATACTCCACAGAAAAGACAGAGCAGACTAGACTCCTCAATTTTCCTTCTGTGGCTCATCTCCCACTTAACGAGTTCCCCATTAATCTCCTCTCCCCTGCTCAAGAGAGACAGATACACTACAGCACAAGACCTGCAAATTCATTCAAGACCACAGCAACGGTTTGGAGTGACCAGCAGAAGAGACAATGGGACAAGCAATGCTTTTTCCTCACACCTACCATCTGAGGTTAAGACCAGCACCTCTTACCCTCCCAGAATTACAGCCTGGAAATAGATTATTCACATATACAAATCATCTTTCTCATCCAGGTCATCTTTCTGACAATGTGGGATTGATACCCTGAACTCAGACTAGGAAATAATCCTATTCTCTAGCAGCCTGAGACAGCCAAATATCAAGTGAAATTTAAGTATTTAGGGCCAAATTGTCCTTTTTCAAGCATTTGCATGGATTGGAGGGGTAAAATTAGAATGAAAACCAGTGAATTTTTACACAGTTACTGATGTAAATGTAAGCTCCCCTTTGACATGATATATGGAATATCTGTCGTATAGGAGACATTTATTCGAGAAAACAGCTTCAACTGTAGATATAAGCAGGGTCTCATACTGACCGGGGTCTCATTTCACTACCCAATCTGAGCTAGGTGCAAAGGTAAATGTTCACCACGACAGATATTGCAACCATATGCGGTATCTTTGGGGATCTTATTGTAAAAAATTTATGAACATTCTGTGTCTTGCTGCATGTTTGGGATTGTATTCTACTCCACTGGGGAGGGTTACCACAGTTCCTCCAGGGACTAAAAACTATAGGGGTGATTACTGCAGTCCCTGGCACTGTACATGGCTCCAGAGAAGTACCACCCCATTTTGATTCAGCAAACTGATGTGACCTTTTGTCCAAGGGACCCAATCCTGCCAAAAGGCTGGAAAGATGGGAATTTGCCAGGGTCTCCATAGGACTGACTGGTAAAGCATTTAGATCCTGTTCTTGTTTTATGTTTTTTCTGTATGCTTTTGTCCTTAACGTACTCTGCTTTGGAGGAGCTATTTGGTTGTTGTGAAATATTGTCCTTAGAGAGAAAGCAAAGAGTAGGACTGGACATATGTCAAACCTGCTTAGGGAGAATCACAGTGAGTACAAGGTCACTGCAGGTTAAAACCCTGGGTCAGGAGGGAGTGGGATGCACGTCCCTGCCTAGAAAGAGGTGACTTCTAGAGCCCTCAGAGGGCATTCCTGGAGCAGACCACAGGGAAAGGGCAAACGTGCAGTTACCTTGAAACTGTGACAATCAGCTCAGAAGGTGAAAAGCAAGTTCAATTTGTAAAGTTTTTTTTCAGTCAACCTATATAAGAAGATGCAACAAAATTCCTGGATCTTTGTGCCAGATTCTGAACTCATTTACCCTTATGTAAGTCTGGAATAACCGCACTGACCTCACAAAGTACCTACAGCCCCACTGACTAAGAAAAACCACAAGTACTCAGAAGTTCTGGGGGGGAAAAAAAAAGGCTGCTTATTTAAATGCCTAAAATATGAATTCAGATGACTAACTTTAAGCACCCACATTTGAAAACACTGCCAATAATTCATACCCTGTTTCCACCTACCATCAAGAAGGCTGAGTTTAACTATGATGTTTTCAACTGGGACTTCTACATCAGCATTTCAGCTGTTCAAGGCATATAACAAATAGTGATTCCCACAACAGAATAAAGATATTCACTGAAGGGACTCAAAACAGAAAACTGTTGCTAGGGTTTACAACCAGTGATTTTTGGCACAACTCAACCGATAAGTATTTCAATTTCACCACATATGAAAAATGTGATATAATTGGGATTGAAAAGGGGGAAAATGTCTGTCATTCAAAATTGTAATATTCTGTAACAGGCTTTAAATTGAAGTGAACTTCTGGAGCAGGCTGTCATTTTCAGTAGGTGTCACATTATTTAACCCCACGCTGCATTGCTTCAATCTCCAGTGTCAGGAAAACCATACTTGGGACTCGCATCATGTGTTAGCAAGGTTGGGAAGAGGACCAGGATCAAAATCAGTGGGGTTAAAAGTTCAGAAGACTTCAGGGTGCAGAGCAGTAAAGGGTGTGTGTTTATTTTTATTAGAGAAACTACGAAAAAGAGGAGAAAAGCAACTCAAACAAGCTGGGTAGGAGAGCTGTACAATACTCACGGGAGTAAATTCAGGAAGTAACAGGTGAGTCCTTTGTCTAGTTCTGTACCTCTATTACTTACATAGCTCCCTGAACCCTCGTATTCATTGAGATATCTACAGAATTCTCTCACTGTTGCACTAGCACAAGTGCAGCTCCACCAATCCTAACAACATTGTGAGTGCTTGGACAGACCATCGTGTTGTCTAGATATGTTGCAAATGGGGTTCACTGACACTGTGATTAATAAGACAAAGACTGCACTAGTGTTCCCAGCATTGCCAGTTATGGTAGAGCTGCACTGATGTTATGACAACAGTGGAAGAACTTGAGAATGTCATGAGCCAAAGTCTTCACCGGCATAAATGGCCAAAGCACCACTGAATTCATCGGAGCTCTACCCATTTACGCCTGCAGAGAATCTGGTCCCCTGAATGCATATACAGCCACAGTGTGCTAGGTACTTCAGTTTCTGACCCATAATCTCAAAGCAATCCCCAGCCCAAACCACGGCCGTTTGCCTTTCAAACTGAAACCAAGAAAAACCACAGAATCCTATGTGGTTTCTGCATTCTGGGTTTGTGCAAAACTAGTAGCTAAGGAAGTTGCACCTGCCCTGCTTTTGGATTTCAAAATGGAAATCCCAACCTCTTCAACTCTGACAGAATAGAACTGAATTTGGCCTTATTTTCCTCCATATTTTAAGAACCTCAAATCTTTCTGCAATTAGGACCTTTATACTGTTGGGGCAGTAATGCTATAGGCCAATGGGTAGCCACAGTGCCTTCAGCAATAGCTCACAAGCATCTGACACTGCTTGGCTGAGAGAGGGAACATTGGGTAAGACAGTGTGGGGAGTAACATCCTACCCTTGTCAAACAGGGTCCTGGGATCTTTCACTTTCTCCTGGACAGTTCAAGTGAATAGATCCCATTGGTGTGGAAGTCCCACCTGGATACCACATTGCACGGTTAGCAATAAGGTGAGCCAAAATTCTGGTGTGGAACTTGTGAAAAAATGGGCAGGACTTGTAGCAATCCCCCAAATAAACCAGTGTGGATAAAAATTATTGGTTTTTTTTTAAATGGGTTTTTTTAATTTTGTCATTTAAAAGTAACAGACGGTTTCATTTTCAGGAGACTTAGGTAAGTAAGAATGTAAACCCTCACTTTTGCCCAGGCATCCCTCTTTTCCTTTAATAAATCATTTAGTTGTAAATATAAAACATGTTTTGATAAGAAAAGTTTATGTATCCAAAATATTTAAGATTTTAATAAAAATTAATTATATATGCTGTTTTGTGTGTTTAATTAAATCCCAGTCACCATCCTCAAAAGCACAAATCATGAGCAAAAAGTAAACTACCTAATAAGTAAGCAATATAATTCACCATTTTCTAAAATACTAAAAATGTACAACAAGAAATTGAAAATATTAAACTGTAATTGCTTAAATAAAATGTATATATTTATGGCGTACCTTCCTAATAGTAAAAAGATGTACCAAATTAGAAAGGATCTGTTTAGTTGTAACCAACATGTTTTAACAGTTATATAAACCGATGAGAACACACCTTTCTTTAGAAAATAAAAGACGTACAACTGGAAAAGTCGATCACAATTATTTAAATCTGCCTGTTTGATAGTTTATTTCAGGGTCAATATGATTTAAAATCAATCCACCATGAAATAAACTATCAAATAGGCAGATTCGCCGTTTACAGCATTCCTTAAATACTGTGTCCTTACAGACTCCAGGGGCTCAAGCACAATACATGCATATACACGATAACCAGATCCAAGCTCAGAGTATTTGGCAGGTTTTCAGTTTCACTCAAGACACCCAAGGGCCTTCTCATCATGACAGCCAGGTAATGCAGTCAGATATCCATCTAGAGAGACTTTTGTTTGAAAATTGTAGATCCTTTCGATTTGTCCACAATAGACACAAATCTGCAAGATTTTCTAAATGGCTTAGTCCCGTCCTGCTAAAAGGGAAAAGCCCTTCTGACATCAAGTGTGTGCAACACCGTGTCCTTCATATTCAGGTGTGTTTTAGGGAAAAAGCTGGGAGATGAATAGGCTGGTTAATGTGGAACTCGGAGGACACCTTGGTTAAAAGTCTGGGGTGTGATTGTAAGGGATGTGTGACTCCCCAAAGCAACAGACACACCAGGAGTACCTGTCACTTATTGGGATAGCCTCCAAGCATAACAGCATTTAAAACTGGGAGAACCGGACATGCACTCCTAGCAATCTAAAGGGGGGGGAGAACAACTGAAAGGACAACAGTCCTTAACAAGAAAAAAGAAATTAATTTAAAACCACCACCACCAACAAATATTATCATTAAAAAACTAAACTACTAAGTCTACTGAAAAAGGAACGCAGCTGAGATGAGATCAATTTGGACACTGCTAATCTTTAATTTCAGGCCCAAGCGGGTGAGACGGAACCGAGGGTGGTTCATCTATGCAGCCCTCTATAGCCACAGTGCTGTGCGTGAGGCTGGACAAAACACGTGCACAGGCTGAACACATTGCCATCTAAAATCTCCAATCAAAGGCACCTGAAGTACATGCGCACCCTGACGTGAAGCACCCATAGGAACACTAGGAATAATATGCTGCTTCTTCGAGTATTTTACAGAGGGGGAACTGAAGCAGTGAGTAATTACGTTATTTACCCAAACAATTCACTTACCCAAATAAACAACAGGCTGAATCTGAAGCAGAGTCAGGAATTGAACCCAAATCTCCTGAGTCGCAGTCCACTACATTCCATGGATACTCGTCCAAATGTAACTGGTCTAACACTTTCCTAACATACATCACAGAGGCCATCAAAATGATAGCTTGGACTGGTGGTAACCAAAAACAACTGACGGCGAACTGGTGACCTACCATTGTACCCCATAACTAGTCCCCTGAGCTCAAGATGATAATTCCTATATAAAAGCAATGTCCTGAGCCTAACAGTCTTGACAGGTTTCAGAGTAGCAGCTGTGTTAGTCTGTATCAGCAAAAAGAACAGGAGTACTTGTGGCACCTTAGAGACTACAAATTTATTTCAGCATAAATTTTCATGAGCTACAGCTCTCAATGCATCCGATGAACTGAGCTGTAGTTCAAGAAAGCTTATGCTCAAATAAATCTGTTAGTCTCTGAAGTGCCATAAGTACTCCTTAACAGTCTTGAGTATCTTTTAAAGGGATTAATGCTGGAAGTAGTTGTTCCACCGAATACATCCATTCCCACTATCTCCCTCTCTGGGAATAAAATACACAGAAGATTCTTCAGTGTTGGCATTAAACATGAGACTCCCCTAACCAGGGATTAAATGGTACAGGAGATTAGAGACAAGAAAGCAACAAAGGGAGCTTTCTGTAGTTGCAGTACAGACATAAGACAGCTGATGTTGCTAAAGCCCAACATTGTGTGTGTGTGTGTGCATATTGGCCAAGTCTAATGACCTAATCTCACTTTGGTTGCCTGAAATCCAGCCTGCCCTAAGCCAGGGGATAAATCCTCCCTGATTTACCTCCATCCCTATGCAACTGCACCATGGTCAGGGGTGTGAATCCGGGCTGAATTAATCCCCTAACCCTTGTATGAAACTGGACTGATGGTAGGATATAGCTTTACATGCTCTGGGGGATGAGCCCAGCACCAGTTGTTCCATTTATACATTAACTGGTACTGCATTAACCATTCTCCCAGAGTAGTAGTTCTCAAGCTGGGCTCCACAGGCAACTGGTGGGCTCCCGACCATTCCCGAATGGTCCTTAAAGCAGCTTCTGTCACAATGGGGAAACGTATGTCAGTCTCCAAGCCCTGCTGTTTCCTGTTAGATGAAGCTCAGTCCAGAACCTAGTGTCTCCAGAGGCCTTGTTTTTAAAACCAGCTACAGTAACTCCTCACTTAAAGTCGTCCCTGTTATTGTTTAGTTGTTACATTGCTAAGCAATTAGAGAACATGCTCGTTTAAAGTTGTGCAATGCTCTCTTATAACATCATTTGCCCACTGCTTGCAGGAAGAGCAGCCCGTTGCAGCTAGCTGCTGGGGACTTGGAACCAGGGTGGACCAGCAGCCCCCCCTTTCGGCTTCCCTAAGTTCCCTGTGCAGCAGTCCCGCAGCAGGCTATCAACTGCTGGCAGTTCAGCTGTCCCTCCCCCCACTGCCATGTGCTGCTCCTGCCCTCTGCCTTGGAGCTGCTCCCTGAGCTTCCTGCTTGCTGTGCCGGGGAGACGGGGGGGTGGCCTAATGTCAGGGTGTCTGTCCCCCTCCCCTTTGCTTCTGCACCCCACTTACCCCATCTCCATAGAGCAGGGGGGGGTCACACGACAAGGCCCCAGACAGAGGGAGCTTTCTGGCAGCAGCTGTGGGCTCAGCTTGCTGATTAACTTAACAAGGCAGTGTACTTAAAGGGGAAATGTGCCCCCCCCCACACACACACACAGTGTGTGTCCATCTGCCATGCTGTCTCCCCTCCCTCCATTCCTGCTGCCTTGTAGAGTGTGAAGCTACATTAACAACGTGTTAACCCTTGAGCGCTCAGCCAATTGCTAGTTCATCATTTAGCAGTAAGGCATTCCCTGGGAAATATCCCACCCTCTGACTTCACCACTTCAACCAAGCTTCTTTTGTCCGGCAAAAAAAAAAAAAGTCCCTGGAACCTAACCCCCCCCTCATTTACATTAATTCTTATGGGGAAATTGGATTTGCTTAACATTGTTTTGCTTAAAGTCACATTTTTCAGGAACATAACTACTACATTAAGTGAGGAATTACTGAACATTACACTCAAAAAACACTTCACACCTGTGCAGCTGCTTCAAAATCTCTTCCCTGAAATTACAACCACAATGAAATTTGCAGATAAGATCAAAATAGGAAGGGGGGGAGGGAAGGGGGAGCAACCTAGTGCCAAATACTAAGTGACCTGGAGAGATCAGGGATGAAAATAGCGAGGAGTCCTGCATGCGGAAAGTGGCAATATTCAACACGTACAAAAAGAGAGGGATGTAACCAAGTAGTTGTATTCACCAGACTAACATTGATTTAATCATGTCTTCTTAATACTGTCCTCATGTGATTTTTTTTCTGAGACAGCCAAATCTTACCAAAGTAAGGACCTCAGGTAAAATTTTCATAAGCACCTAAGTCTCATTTTCAAAAATGAAAGACACTAAATCCCACTGACTTTCAATAAGATTTAGGCTTTTAAGTGCCCAAGTCATTTTTGAAAATGGGATTTTGGCTCCAAAAGTCACTTTTGAAATGTTACCCCTAATCTCAATTCCCATGGATTTCAATAGGAGAAAGCCCCAGCTCTAAAGTCCAGAAGACTGGCTGTAGCATTCAGGCTGATGTTTTCCCTCCAAGTCTAAAGTACTGCCCTACAGCAGCTTCCAGAAAGTGTTTATGATTAATGAGTATTAACACTCTCGCTACAACACTGTGAGCAAAATAAAATATACAAGAGAGTGTTAACTATTTCATTTAAAAAAAAATCTTCCAAGAAACACCACCTGGAAACATTCTTCATCACTTCTTTATTATAGGCTGTGACCCAAGGTTTAATCCACCTCATTGAGCTATCAGTACGGAGCATTTGACAGGATATTTACTCTAGGACTCAGGTCCTCTATCCTAATGAGTTGAGGGAGGGAATGGGTAAAGGCAAATCAAAGCTGTACAGGGACCAAGGGAAATATTTGGCATGAATACTAAACACTTGGAGCTGTTCTCAGGTTGGATCTTCATTGTACAGTTAGCTTGAGTTACCTACACGCAAGTTAGCCTGGCTTGAGTGAGAGCAGTCATACTGTAAAACAAACACTGGAACCACACAGTAACTGCATGAGCAGCACAGAGCGTTTGGTTTGGCACAACAGAGTAACTGCATCCCTCTACATCACTAGCTTAGGCAGCAGCAATCAAGCTTCCACCCATGACTCCCAAGAGGCCAGCCTGCTCTAGTTTAAGCAACACCTAACTTGAGCTAGAGATTTGTGTGCGCGCCTGTGAGTTAGGGTAGAGGAAACACTCAAGTTATACCTCAAACTAACACTGCAATAATGACAAGCTCTTAGTCAAGGCAACAGTATTTTCCTAACTGAATTTATCACTGACTGAAAGGTGCCATTATTGACAGCTCCTGAGACAGAAGTTTGGTATGCACAGAGGAGTTCCAGTGCAGGTAAAAGCAGTGTAGGCTTCCCCACACCATCCTACAAATGACTGCCCTTTAGGGATGAAAGGGTATTTCAGTCCATTCAGTCCTTGACCTCAGTTGAGACTGCCACCAGGAACCACTTGCAAGGGTAGATTTTGAGATATCTATTAGGAACCGGATGGAGAAATCCTTTCATTTGAGCCAGATTCCTTTCACATAACTACCAAACGGCCACCAGATGGGAACGACTCAATCATTACCAACCTGGGCTGGATTCGACCTAGTGACCTTGAAGCAAAGATTCAATGATCCATCTCCACAGCCAACCAGCTCTTCCCGTTCTGTCAACTGGGTTTAGATACACTCCAGAATGGTCTTTACACTCATCATCCCTGTACTATCTAGGCACGGAAACATGACAATTAGGGTACGTCTACACTTCAGTCAGACACCCCCAGCTGGTCCACGCCAGCTGATTCAGGCTTAAGACTAACGGGCTGTTTAATTGCAGTGTAGATGTTCAGGCTTGGGCTGCAGTCCAAGCTCTGGGATCCTCCCACCTCGCAAGTTCCTAAAACTTGGGCTCCAGCCTGACCCCAAACATCTAAAGTGCAGTTAAACAGCCTCTTAGCCCAAGCCCCACAGGCCTGAGTCAGGTGGCATGAGCCAGCTGTAGGTTTTTAATTGCAGTGTAGACATATTCTTAGAGCTAGCTTTGAAGACTTAAGTGCTATACTCCAGTAACCATTTTGCATGCTTCCATTACCTTTTTCTTCCCCCCGCACCCCATGCTCCCAAGTAGTAATTTCTCAGGCTGATTTAAAAAAAAACAAAATTTCATACTTAGGAAGACCTTGCCCCCTGCTTTGCGCTCAATTCGAGACAGTCTATGGGGATTATACAGGCATGCACAAGCAGAGGGACTGTAGGGAAGATCCTTTATTCTTCACAGAGCCCATGGCAAGTCTGGCAATCACAAGAGTCAAAACTCATGAAAGACCCTTTTATTCAGGGTGAATGTGAAATACACAGAGGGGAAAAGTGTGTGTCAGATGACCCTGTTTAAGATGCAGCTATTACCAAAAGGCTTCAACTCCTCTTATACCAGATTACCCTTTTGAAAGCTGCCAATTTGACAGCAGCGAAGTGATTTCACTTGCTAAATGTTGCCAGGTTTCACTGTCCAGATTCTTATTAGCTGTGCTTTTAGCCATACAGGAGATTTAGCCCTGTTTTTTTAAAGCCGAACCTACAAGAAAAAAAAATCATAAGCTATCAGAGTTACTGGGAGGGACTTCACTTAAAGATGCCTTTAATTTCTTCTCAGGTTAACTTGCTCAATAGAGGCAAGGGAAACACAGGTTCCATTAATCTGCATGCTTTTCCTGGTCAGTTCTTTCCTATTAAAACAGAGATGGGACTGAACTGGAACAGTACACTGCCTACCCCTTGCAGAGGTTCCGATCCTAAAATGGATCTGAGTTTTTTTACCTTGGGCCCGGTCTCTAATCAGACAGCAAAACACCACACTAGCCACTCATTCACACTAGCTATCATATTTATGAGTTAGCTGGTCACAGCAGACCTTTCACCTTTAGATTGCCAGCTGACACAATCGTGACTGAAGTCCATTACCATATGAAGGCTTCTTGGTGGGTTATGTGGACTGAGTCCGATATCTCCATTCTGTTTTTATTGGGCAGCTCCCCCATTGCTAACTCCACTATAGTTGGCACCCTTGGGCCCATTCATGCGCACTGCTGAAAAGCATTCAACTCCAGGTGGGCCTTCAATTGGCAAAGAGACTGCACTCAACTTTGCTAGATCAGATCCCTTATTGGGAGCCTCAGTTGAAATAAGGACTGATTGAGTCATTGAGACTGATTTTACTTATTGCTAGAGCATAGCAACAGGGTACTGTGGGGTTGGGGCAAGCTTGTGTAACCACCTGGCATGCTGTTCCTGGTTCTATGGGTAGAGAGAACTTCACGTACAGGAACACAAGGAGATGCAAATAAGTCTATAGAATGGAAAAGGCCCCACTGTTCCATGAAAAGTTCAACAAATATACAGGGGAATATGGGCACCCTCTTCAATTACAGGGGCATAGTACAATCAAACCATATACCCTCCCACCCACCCAAAATGGTGAACAGTAGAGACCACAACAAGCAGAGTTCAGTAAATTCAGTAGATTTTCTATACACTATCCTCACTCTGCAGTACAAACAACGTATGGAGAGATTATCTCAGGTAGGTTTCACGCCTTCGTTTTTTTTTGTTTAGTGTATATTTTCATAAAATAAACCAAAAGGAAAGCATAAGATCCAGTGTAAGGGGGAAAAACAAACCACAACAAAAGAAAACAAAAAAAACCCCACCCCTAGTAAATGGTAGTACATTAATTGGCTGACATTAAACTCACTAACCTCTCTCCCCTCCCATGCTCACAGAACCTGGACAATAGTGTAATTTCACATACACCTCTCTGTGACAGGGACTGTCTTTTTATCATATGTACACACGGTGCCTAGCACAGGGCCTTAGTCCAGGACTGGAGATACTAGGCACTACCAAGATACAAATAAGTCAATCACATTTACCAGAGCCCAGTATGTTGAACTTCATCCTTCCCAGTCACTATTCCATTTTCTTTAAATAAATTATTATTCCTGTAATATATTGCAACTAACCTCTGTCTGGTTGAAGATAGATTTTCATGCAAGTTTAAAATTACAGCTGTGTATGTATGAAGAGAGACCAGGTAGATGAAATAATATCTTTTACTGGAGCAACTACTGCTGGTGAGAGAGAGAGAAGCTTTCGACCTACACAGAGTATCTCCTCAGGTCTGGTAAAGGTACTCAGAGCATCACAACTAGCTATAAGTCAAACAGATAGTTTAGCATGTGACCCTGAGCAGCTTTCCCAGACCTGAGAAAGGACTCTGTGTAGCTTGAAAGCTTGTCTCACTCACCAGCAGAAGTAGGTCCAATAAAAGATGTTACCTCACCCAGCTTGTCCCTCTAACATCTTGGCACTGACAAATACAAAAACACTGCATATATATATATGGAAGAGCACATGCGCACACGTGCTTTTTGTCTGGCTAAGCTACCATTTCTAATTAAAACGAAGGACTCTCCTGCAGATAAAATGACAGGCTATCTTCACAGTCCCTCTTGATCTGCCTCTGTAGCCCTGTCAATCTGCAGATATTTAGTGATCGCTATATCTGGCATGATTCAGATTCCCCCCCATTAGCTTTCCCTTCATCTCCTGGGACATGTGTGTCCATTGCTGGTGTCTGTCTCCCCCCCCCCCTTTTTTTTTTTTTAAATATACCAAGGTCTAATTCCTCTCTTGATAAATTGCCATTGCTACTGCCACCTTGGAGCTCCTGCTGCTGACTCCTAATCTGCTCTTCCATTAGAGATGTATTTGAAACATTTCTCATTTATCTAGTCCAATTGCTTAACTTCCCTCAGTTCTCACTTCCTCGCTTTATCTGTCTTTTCCAGATCAGGTTTTCCCCGATTTTGGTGACAATTTTAACGCTCTCAGAAAATGCAGGGTATGTGGAGTAAAGTCTGCACTCCGTATACAGCTTGCAGTGAAAGCTCCTCTCCTCTCACATGTCCCAGCAATGTGCCCCAACACTAAGCAAAAACAGATCACCTCTAGGGTTGAGAAGAGAGCTGAATCTCCATGATCCAATTATCCTCTCTCTCTCTGCTGTGGTAACCATTAGTGCCATAGGGAATAATTTGTGCTAGCAACTGGATTCTAGCTAATACCATTTCACATCACAGGCCACAAGTCAACAACTTCCAGCTAGCACATATCACACTCCGAGCATGTCTATGCTACAAACTTTTGCCGACACATGCTATGTTGGCATAAAGCCACCTCAGTCAGTATGATGCTTATCTGTGTGCATACTTGGCTCCTGGCATTGGCACTGAGCATCTTCACCAGGTGTCTCACCACAAGCACTCAGAGTAGTGCACCATGAGTAGGTATCTCAGTGCGCAATTCACCACCATCTAGCATGCAGTCTTTTGGGAAGTTTTAGTAATACAGAGTGGGGCAGAGATGAGTCACGTGCAGGGGTGACTGGGAGTAAGGGGTCAACTTCCCAGCAAGCAACTTTCGCCATCCCATAAGGTCATCTATATCCCATAATGTTCACGCCTCTTAAGTCATCTCAAAAACCCACCTGGCCCTGTTGCTATCCGCCATCTCTACCACAAGTATGGAGTCCACCCAGCTCTGCACTATTGTCATGAGCACTGCAAGCACAGGACGCACAATCCTCCAGTATTTGCAGAGCCACAAGAACTGAATCAGCAGAGAACTCGATGACTTTGTGGAGGACGGAGTGCTGTGGGACACAGCAAACACCAATTCAGTGTTGGTGGTGGTGTTCGTGGAGTAGATTCAGATGGTCGAGTGCCACTTCTGGGCTTGCGAAACAAGCACTGACTGGTAGGATCACATTATAATGCGGTTTTGGGATCGCAAGCAATGGCTGAAGAACTTTTCAGATCCACAAGGCCACAGTCCTGGATATGTGCGCCAAGTTCACCCCAGCCCTCTAGCACAGGGACACCAAAATGAGAGCTGCACTGACTGTGAAAAAGCAAGTGGTGATCATTCTGTGTAAACTTGCAATACTGGATTGCTACAATCAGTGGGTAGTTATTTTGGAGTAGGAAAATCCACTGTAGAGGCAGTTATCATGCAAGTGTCCAAAGCCATTAATCGTCTCTTGCTATGCAGGAGTGAGAGTCTAGGCAACATGCAGGACAGAGAGGATGGATTTGCAGCAGTCAGGTTCCCAAACTGGTGAGGCGACAGACAGCACTCATATCCCTATTTTGGCACCAGACCACTTTGCCACAGAGATCATCAACAGAAAGGGCTACTCTTCTGTCGTTATGCAAGCGCTGGTGGATCACCAAGGACACTTCATTGTCAAAAGTGTTGGCTGGTCAAGGAAGATGCATGACATTCGCATCTTTAAGAAAAGAGGACTGTTCAGAAAGCTACAAGCAGAGACTTTCTTTCCCAACTGGTGGATTAACTTTGGAAATGCTGAAATGCCAGTAGTGATCCCGGCAAACCCAGCCTACTCTTTGTTCATGAAGCTATATATGACCATCTCAACAAACCCAAGGAAAGATTCAACTACCAGCTCAGCAGGTGGAGAATGACAGCTGAATGTGCTTTTGGTAGACTGAGGGGACACTGGCATTGTTTACTCACAAGATTGGATCCCAATGGAAAAAATGTTCCAATGGTTATAGCTGACTCCTATGTCCCACATAATATCTGTGAAGCAAAAGGGGAAAGTTGCTGCCAGGGTGGAGGTAGAGTAGCTGTTTGCTGAGTTTGAACAGCAAGACGGGAGCTCTATGCAGAATATATGGCTCAGGGAGATTTTGAAAGAGCACTTCAACAGTGAGCTACAGTAATGAACTGTGATGGATTGTGCTGTACCTGGTCCTGCTGTTTTGGGGCCCATTAGAAACCATGCAGTGCTTGTTGTACATCTATGACTATAACACTGTCAATGCACCTATTAATTTTGTGGAGCTTGCTGTATATTTATAATTATTAAACTTTGTCACTGATCCTGTGAGTTGTATCACAGTGAACAACAAGAAGAAAATGAGTGCTTTAGGGTATTACTAGACTTTCTGCAATATATGTAGGGAACTAATTAAGATGAATGATTATCCAAACAATAGAAGTTTACTGAGTAAAAAAAAACCCAAAAACTGCAAAAATACTCTGTACAAGTTAAAAGCAAATATATTAAAAACAAATTTATGGAACAAAACTTAACAAGGGGAAAGAACATTCATGTTCATTTTAGCTACACATACAGCAACTGTGGCTCTTACAGGTCAGCGTATGTGAAGCTGTGGTTGTCAATCTTTCCAGAGTGGAGTGGAGGGGTAGATAGGGATGCAGCCCCTGATGCCACAAAAAATTTTGAGGGACAATGTATGGAGGTGCTATAATGGAGTCCTCCATGGACTGTAAAGAAATGCAAGGCTGTTGAACCTGTACATCCACGAGAGTCTTCAGCATCTGTGTTTGCTGTCAGAGAATCCCCATTATATCCTGGTGCATCTCCCTCTCTATTTCCTGCTGGAGCTCCTGGGCTTTTCCCTTGTCCACTCTTTCCTTCTCTAAGTTTGAAATATTCACTCTCCAGGCTCTCTGCTCACAGTGTGATGCAGCACTGACTTGCAGGATCTTACTGAAGATGTCATCCCAATCCTCTTCTTTCTTCTCCCCACCTGGCTCAGGCGTTCCACAGACCTGGTGGGGGAACACTTCAAGGCCACAATGACAGCAGCTACAGATAATACCAACAGAGGTACCATTGTCAATATAGTCATAATGGAAAGCAAAACCTAAGATCAGAACTCCCTTCCCTTGCTCCCCTAAAAAGTTTTAAACACAACATGCTTATTGACACTTCTGCTTCAGAGTGGTTGTGCATAGCATGACTCATAGCACCAGAAATGATCAGTATGGCCTCCCAGGGGTGAGGGAAACGAGGAGGGGATTGCTCAGTTGCATGAATATAGGGCAATGGCACTAAATACTGGCACCATTTTCCCTCAGGCAGTGGTGATTTTAGCTGATATCTCACTTCTGAGGGTGACAAAGGCACAGCTGCTGCTGGCACCCCAAAGCCATCTGGGTCTGTATGCCACTAGCCCAGGGATGGACAAACTACGGCCCACGGGCCAGATCCAACCCCTCAGGGCTTTGGCCCCCATGGTGCAGCAGGCCCCACGCCGCTCTCAGAAGTGGTCGGTACCACATCCCTGCGGCCCCTGGGGGCAGAGGGCTCCGGGCTTTGCCCTTGCCTCCAGGCACCGCCCCCCCCCAGCTCCCATTGGCCGGGAATGGGGAACTGCAGCCAACGGGAGCTTCAGGGGAGGTACCTGGAGACATGACAAGGGCAGTGCGTGGAGCCTTTTGCCCCTCCCTCCCCCAGGGGCCACACAGGGATGTGGTTCTGGCCGCTTCCCGGAGTGGCGTGGCGTGGCATGGTGTGGCGCCAGGGCAGGCAGGGAGCCTGCACTGGCCCCGGTACGCTCCACTGCCACCCCGGAGCCGCTTTAGGTAAGCGGTGCCGGGCCAGAGCCCGAACCCCTCCTGCACCCTGCACCCCACTCCCTGCCCTAAGCCCCCTGCCTGCACTCCCACTCCCTGCCCTGAGCCCCATTGCACCCCACACCCATCCTGCACCCCAACCCCCTGCCCTGAGCTCCCTCCCACAGTCTGCACCCCCTTCTACACCCCTTCCCTGAGCCCCCTCGTACACCCCACACCTCTCCTCTGCCCCAATCCCTTATTCCCTTGCCCTGAGCCCGTTCCTGCACACCAAGCATACAATACCCTGCACACAATTTCCCCAGACAGATGTGGCCCTCAGCCCAAAAAGTTTGCCCACCCCTGCACTAGCCTGTTTACTATGATAGTAACCAGCTGAAGTTATTGCTGACTGGTTTGGGAAAATGGCCTAATGTGGAGGAAGAAATAAGCCCGCCATCCCTAGAAATCTTTGGGAGAGAATTGCAGAGTACCTCCCATTAAAGTTTTATTGAGATCTCTTAGGAGGATTCAAGGGACATATCTGTGTAGATTAACAAGCTGCCCCGCCTTCCCCCACCCTTCTGCCTACCTCCACAGATATACTAGAAGAGGCTGTGGTACAACAAGAGGTTAATTAAATTAATGAAAAAAGTCAACAGCTGTGTCCTGTTAAGTTGGGGGTACCAACATTACATCACTGTAATGGGAAATACATTTACACGCTTAACCAAGATTCCTTCTGTGCATCAGGCTTGTCCATGCTCGACTGCTGGGACTGACTGGACTGTAGTAGAGTCTCAAAAAGGTCCTGGCTTGCGGCATAGCTTGACCACTCGGTTGCATGTCCCCCAGTCGCATCACTCATCCTCCTCACTGTTCACTGAGGGGGCCTGTGACTCGGTCTCCTCGGAGGTATCCATGATGGCCTACGGGGTGGTGAGTCTCCACCAAGTGTGGCATGCAGCTCTCATAAGAGGCAGATCTGTGGCTAGGCACTGAATCGACTGCAGGCCTCCCTGGCCTTCTGATATGCCTGCTGCAGTTCCTTTGCATGGAGGATGCAGAAGAAGGGGTATGACAGGAGTCAGTAGTAGTGCAGTGTGAAAGCAATCTGCTCATAAATGTCCACATTTCTACAGCTGGCCTGTAGCTGGGCCTACACAGCCTCTGCGCTTCCCCACAGGCCCAGGAGATCCAATGTCTCCTGTCTGCTGCAGTCCAGAACACATGTGGAGCACGTAGCTGGCTTAGGCAGCTGCACACAACAATGGAGAGCTCCTCAGTATGTTCATCAAACTGGACAATCAGTAAATGGCATTTCAAAAAAAGTCATGGGGCTTTCAAGGGGGGCTTTCAGTCTAGGTGACAGTGGAGTTCATAATTGTGACCAGAGTGGCCAGTGTCAGGCATTGTGGGACAGGTGCTGGAGGACTGTCAGGGGTGATCCATAGATAATACAGTGTCTACACTCATGATGCATTGCCTGGAGTACAATCACCATGGTTCAACTGTTTGGGGAGGTGGTGTTACTGCGTCGCTGTAACAGGGTGTTTACATGGTTGGAAGACAAATTTCAGCGTAGACATATGCACAACTAAGTCGATGCAAGGCTAGCTTACATCAACCTGACTTTGTACTGTAAACCAGGCCTCATACTCGAATCAGTGATACAGGTTTAAGCCCACATCCATCCACCATGCAACATTTTGCTATTTCATTCCCCTCCTTTCCCATCCTGATTCTCTTTTGCATTTCCTTACTCATCCACAAGCTCTTATAGCGGCAGAACATCTAGTGGAACTTTGCTGTGCTATTATTACCATAGTGTCCAGAGGTCCCAGTGAGAGCCAAGCCCTATTGTGCTGGACACTGTTTACACACTTAGTCCCAGTCCCAAAGAATTTATAATCTAAATAGACAAGATGTATGAGTTCCAATCTAGTACTTTAATCACAAGACCATCCTTCCTCACCAAATACAAGATATACTATGCTTTGTGTCTTACCAATGACCAGTTATTGTTTCAAATAAAGAGTAGCTTAGGCTAACGGCTCTACAATGTTTTCTCTAGCAGCCCCCTGATCCCTATCTAGGGTAGCGGCTTTGGAAACCCATTCATCCGCTTCCCATGCTTTCATAAATGTAGAAATAGGTACAGATATCTACTGAGGAAGCTTTTGTTTGGAAGGGTATGAAGGTGGCCTCAGGTACAGAGTAAGCAGGCAGTCACCTAAAGTGCCACATCTAAGGAGACTTCAGGGTAGTACTGGGCCAGCTGGCTTGACCCCAAATGGCTCAACCACCTAAGTCCTCAGCTCAAAAGGAGATTTCCCCTTCTGCTCAGCTGTGTCTTTGGCTTTCAGAAGTGGCCCAGAACCCTTTAGACCAGCTCCCCCAGTTTCTCATTTTGAATACCCCTTCATCCAGTGCAAAAGAATATAGGAACTACAGATGGCCAAGCAGAAATAGGTTCCTCATTTTTGAAGAGAAAAGGTTGTAAGTTGACTGATATCATCCCCATCTAAAACATACTGATGCACCAGGACAAGACTTGAGCTGAACAAACAGCTTGCTTTGCCTGGGTTGTTTTTAACTTTAGTGCTGCTGAAGGGTCTTCATGTAGAAGAGGAAGGGAAATACACACAGGGGGTTAAGCAGTTAAAAGGGTGAAGCGTATTCCAGCTTGCCCCTTACTTCTGCTGACCCCAGCCAGAGGATTGCTTCAAAAGAATAACTTACTAAGCTCCAATACAAATGAACCCATTTTTTCTTCTCCCCAGTAAGGCTGCAAAATGAAAAGCATTCATGGCATTTGATTATCCCATGTCCACTAGTGATTTCTGTGGTTTGGGAGGAAAAAGAGCTAAATGTTTCCAATGTAACTTTTCCCCCTTCTTAAACCACAGTCTATCCAAGGTGGTTTGTGGAGGGAAATCCACAAGAAGAAGAAAGGCAGAGGTGGTTGTGGGGTGGGGGAGGTTGGTTGTAATGGTATCAGTCTCATACAGTACCTCACATCCTGGAGGATTCCAGGGTATTTACAAATCACAGATTCCAGTCTGTTGCTCTTTTGGATATAGGGGCAGAGAAGAGCTCTGCCATGACTTTGCAGCATAAAATATTGGCATTCAAGGAGTTCCTCTAACAAGTTCATGTCATACGAGCTGTTTTTAAGTAGAACTTCCCATGTAATATTGACAGTATAATATGGCCTTGAGTCAGTTTAAGTGTTCCCCCAAAGCAATATTTGTCTTGGCATCTGATTTCTGACAGTCTATTGTCCATGGGCTCAATACTTCATCCCACATGGAATTTACTTGAATCTTTTAGGTAGAGGACTGAGGAACTTTGCCCCACGTTAGTGCTGCTTCTCTTCCAAAAGTGCCCATGAAACTGGCAAAGATGTTTCACATCCTTCAAAGAGAGAAACAAAGTACATGAATGAATAAATAAGCAGCTCTTGCAGAAAGCTTTGTGGATGCAGAGCCCAGTTTTCAGACTTTGATCCTGGCTCCCTCTTTTCCTCTTCATTTGAATGTAGCTTTCAAGATCTCCATGCACGCAACTCCAGGTTTCAGCATTCAAATGGCATGTATGCACCTAAACAGGTTATGTGGGCACCCAACAGTAGGATCTGGACATCCTAGGCTTGGTTTACACTACAGAGTTACGTTGATATAAAGCAGTGGTACTTTATACAATGCTACTTCCACTGAAGTAAGTGGCCCGCTATACCAACATAATAATTCCACCTCCACGAGAGGCGTAGCACTTACGTTGATGTAGTTAGGGTGACACTGTCTATGTAGACATTACATTATTGACCCTGGCTGTCAGCTCTGAATGGAGCCCCTCCCACCGCTGGCTCCAGTGCTGACAGCCTGAGGTGTCAGCCCAGAGCCCTCCCGAAAGTTGGCGGGGAGGAGAGCGAGAACTGTGATCCCTGCACCGAGAGTTGAGCCCGTCAGCCCCAGGGTTGCCAGGCTCCAGCTGTCAGTGTCCCGCAACGACCCACTTGAGTCAGTGGAAGCTCTCTTGGTGAGGATGCATACCACCAACAGAAGCAGCAAGTGTGGACATGAACCACCACTTGAATGACTGTGGTGGCTGTATGTCAACTTAAATCAACTTAATTCTGTAGTGTACACAAGCCCCTAGTTAAGACCCAGATCAGAAAACTAGACCCACAGAGTGCATCAGAAATAGTCACTTATTTTATTTTAATGCATGAGAATCAATTTGACTCACCTATCCAGCCCCATAATAAGGAAGGGATGCAGGCAACTCGGCCAGAGCGCACAAAGGGGATCAGTAGTAACTCCAAGAACAGGGCCCATCTCTCCCAACTCCCAGGACTGTATTACTGGACCAAGCTGCCTCCCTAATGATGCTCATAGTTTATGTTTTTAACATTCTCAGTCTTCGACACTTGCTCTGTGCTGCCGCTTTTCTGTGCAGTGCTTTGAGATTAGCGAAAAGGTGCATTACAAAGTCACAGGAACGTGCCCAAGCCAAGACCCTCGATTCAGACATGTTCACAAGCAGCAGAGCCCAGATATGGCCCTGTTGTCATGTTACAGTCTATGCCAGATGAACCAGATAGATTGGACAGATGCTCAGGGAAGCTGGAAGCACTTTCGCTACAAAAAGCTCCCGTAGGGAATGGGCACCCTTCCCACTGACTATGAAAGGGTTAAAGCTAAGCCACAGTACCTCCACTCCCTCTCCTGCATGCCCCCTGCAAGCACAGTGACATACAAGCTTTGGCGCCAGCAGATTACATAGGTTGCCCAACTGACCCAGTTTGTAAGAACTGGGTCAATGAGGACAAAAAATTTTATTTTCTTCCACCAACCCCCCTCATTAGCCAAGGTGCATTTTTCACATTGTTCACATCACTTTACAATCATATACAGCCTCATCCGACCCATTTACGAAGTGTTTAGGCCATATATAGTCAGTGGTCTTGGAGGGAGAATGGCATTCACCATGGCCAGAAAGCCTAAAATTACACTGCATTGCCAAGAGGCAGCATAAATTGACTCCTCTAAGCAAACTGGTTGCTGAACTTATCTTCCCCTCATTGTTAATTTACAATGAAGCAGAATAATTAGATAAAGGCTATACAAGGCACTATTGGAAAGCTGTGCCTTAGCAACTCAATTGTGACTATAACATCTATGCTGGCTATTACATATGACAAGGGGTTTGAAATGCCTGTGGGCCTGATTCCGATTTCACACCAATTTTATATCCATTTCATCCCCATGACCTCCCTGCAGTTATTCCTGATTTACACTGGTGAGAGAAAAAGCAGAATTCGATTCTATCTATCTATCTATATGAAATAGTCAATAACATGTTCTGGTATGATATGACAAGTGACTTCTTAAGGGGCCAATGAACAACTGTTCTATTTATTTTTTAGTTCTTTTTATTCAGTCTAGATTTAAAGGTCCTCAAACCAGATTTAAAGGACCCCATATCTAAAACTAGTGACAATCTAGTTGGGAGACTGTATCATGATGTAAATCATGCAGCAGAGAGGACAGGAATTTCAGAACATTGTTTAAAATGGTAGTAGTTTATAAACTTAAACACATTGTTTTGCAACTCCCTGAATACATGGAGAGCTGTGAATCATTGGGCCAATGATCTTGGAGAGCAAAAGCTGCAAGATAAGAGGAAATGTCTTTCAAAATGGTTGTGAAGAAATCTATCTACAAACAATATTTGAGAGTCTTAATACTTTAAATTATTGAACAGAATTATATGCTGCTGCTAGGATGTAGCTAAATAGAGACTATACCACACTAATATACCAAGACCACATTATCATGTGTAAGAAAAAGACTGGACTCCAAAAAGTAACAGATTGCTTCATTAATCCCAGATGTCAAAGTTTAAAATTCCATTCTGCTATTTAGTGATTTTGCCATTTGTTTACTTAGAGCATCTCTCTCATGAGACAATGGAAAACAGGCTGATCAATTTCCCCTTGGTTTCTAGTCAGTTTCACTTTCTGGCTGTCATGTACTAAGGTCATGCAGCAATGTCTGGGTTGTAAACTCTAATGTTGATTTGCTTAAAAGGAAAAAGAAATCATGGGACTGTTTCCACTGGCCTTAAGGTTTTTACAGATCTTAAACATGGAGCCAAATTTGACCTGACAGTGTACCCTTGAATATGGAGAAATATTTAATCTTGTGCAAATGAAGAAAGAGGATTAAGATAGGTTTTTCAAAACTATCTGAAACATAAATTAGGAAGTACTTCTGGATGAGAGTGGTTGTGGGGTGGAATATGAGCAGAGAATGAACAGCATCCCTTCTCTTCCTTACACTAGTGCAAGTGTGGAGGAATTACATAGGCATCAATGGGATTTCACCAGCATAAGTGAGAGAAAATTCAGGCCCATGTTTTTCTGGTAATTCATCTCCTTTTCTGCAGATACTAACTAGCACAGCTGTCAGAAATTTGACCTTGAAACATGTGTGTCTCATTTTCAGAATGCTCTGTCTTAACATGCCTGGACCCAAATGAGGTCCCTTGAAACCTCTCTGTTTAGAATAGGAAATGAGAGGTTTAAGTGCCCATTAAGTGGGTCCTCAGCTTCTGGCATTCAGAACAAGAGGAAATAAAAGGCCTATGTTAGTGCATCAATCCTCACCAAAATAAGAAGGGACATTTCAGTTCCCTCTATAAAAAAAACAAAACAAACAATGCGCGAGTATTCAGATGTAAAATAAAACATGAAATTGTGTGTAATGTTCCAGGAACAGATATGTTTACACACATCTTAAATCAGACAGGAAGCAGAGAGGGGGTTGGAATAGGGCAAGGGTGCCATGCCCCCACCCCACTTTTTGATGGCCATAAGGGTGAGTGGTGTGGGGGAGGAGCGGAGAGGAACGAGTGGAGAGCTTTGAGGGGAAATGGCGAAGCGGGAATGGGGTCTCAGGGAAAAGGGTGGCCAGGGGGCAAGGGTTCGGGGAGAAGGGATGGCACGGAGGTGAGGGCAGGGCCACGGATCGGGTGCTGCTGGCCTGCTCCCCCACCCCACTTTTAGGGACCTTCTGCTATTCCTGAAGGAAAGTCAACCCCAGCTGTCTGCAGACTGCTTCTGCTGTCTCCTCTACCACTTTGAGCTACCTCCACTATACAACTGAGCCATTAGAACACTGCATTAAACTACAAGTCAGCTCCTAACTTCAGTAGGACAACTCACATGAATAAGAACTGTACAGTCACATGCTTCAAAAAGGTTTCTCGGAACAAGTACACAGCAGTTGACACCATTCCCAGCAAGGTTCAAAAAAATTAAGTGCTTGCGCTCTCCCAAGCTCTGCCCACAACTCAAGCTCCACTCAACCACAATGACAAAATGAGATGACACTCACAGTGGGCTGTGCAGATCTTCAAATGTAATAATCCTAACATACTTGGATCCACAATAGTTAGCCATGTTCATATTTAAATTACTACCACCAGGCTGCAGCTTAGCTACCCCCCTGAGAAGAATGGGATAAGCCACACCTTTCACAGAACTCTTATTTCCAGGTGTCTGCAGACTCCAGGAGACACGGCCAGACTGGTACACCCTCTTCATACTCTGAAGGTTTTCTTAGTAAGTATAAGAGCTAGACATATTTAAGTTTAAAATTAGATTTTGGAGTAATGGAAGCAGCATCCAGAAAAAAAAAAATTAGCCTCACAATGAGCCACTGTGACCTATTCCAATGCAACCCGATACCTAATTTCTCACTGGTTTCCTCACTACAATTAGCAACAATCCCCATTATTTTCCAGGTTTCAGGGTGGTAGCTGTGTTCGTCTGTAACAGGAAAAACAACAAGGAGTCCTTGTGGCACTTGAGACCAACACATTTATTTGGGCATAAGCTTTCGTGGACTAAAACCCACTTCATCAGATTCATGGAGTGGAACATACAGTAGGGAGGTATAAATACACAGCATATGAAAAGATTGGAGTTGCCTTACCAAGTGTGTGGGGGGAGGGGCGCGCGGGGCCAGTGCTAACGAGCCAATTCAATTTAAGTTGGAAGTAGGCAATTCTCAACAGTTGACAAGGATGAGTGGATTTATTATTATTTTCCAGGATTTTTAACAAAAGTAAACAAGAAAATTTATATGAAATGGAGATGGAAAAGATGCATTTACATTATATATTTCGCTGCCAGGAAGCATTTCCAGATTAAATTTTCCTTTTCAAAACTGAAAAGTAAGAAATCTGCAACAAACCCCACCCTCACCAATCCACAATTCCTGTACCATTACCTTCTAATAGCTTAATACTGAAAAGGAACAAATAACTAATCAACGACCTACATTCTGCTTTTGTTCCCCATTGAAAAAAACTGTTACTCACTTTCTCGTAACTGTTGTTCTTCGAGATGTGGTGTTCATGTCCATTCCAAGCAGGTGTGTGCGCGCTGCGTGCGTGCCAGCTGGAAGATTTTCCCCCTAACAGCATCCGTAGAGTTGGCCTGGGCACCCCCCGGGGTGGCGCCTAATATCGGGCCCCGCTGACCCCCACCAGCCACCCCCTCAGTTCCTTCTTGCCGACTATTCCGACAGAGGAATAGGAGGGTGGGTATTGGAATGGACATGAACATCACATCTCGAAGAACAGTTATGAGAACGTGAGTAACCGTTTTTTTCTTTGAGTGATTGTTCATGTCCATTCCAAGCAGGTGATTCACAAGCTAGAGCTCAGGAGGTAGGGTCAGAGTTATCCACAGAAAAGAGCACGGCTCTCCCAAAAGCCGCATCGTCCCTGGACTGTTGTGTAATTGCATAGTGTGACGTAAATGTATGTATCGAGGACCACATAGCTGCCCTGCAAATTTCCTGAATAGGGACTTGTGCCAGGAATGCCGCAAAGGAGGCCTGGGCCCTGGTAGAGTGAGCAGTTATCTGCAGAGCGGGATCCTTTGCCAGGGTATAGCACTCCCTAATGCAGGACGTTATCCATGACAATATGCGTTGAGAGGATACCGGGAGGCCCTTCATTCCGTCCGCCACAACTACGAAGAGTTGGACGGACTGCCGGAACGACTTAGTTCTCTCTATGTAGAAGGCTAAGGCCCTACGCACGTCCATTGAGTACAGCCTGCGCTCCCTATCGGAGAAGAGTAGCTTGGGATAAAAACAGAGGGAGATGTCCTGGGTCATGTGAAAATGGGAGACGACCTTCGGGAGAAAAGCCGGATGAGGCCTGAGCTGGACCTTATCCTTATGAAAAACTATGTAAGGGGACTCAGAAGTGAGGGCCCTGAGCTCCGAAACCCGTCGAGCCGAAGTAATTGCCATGAGGAACACGACCTTGAATGAGAGATACAACAGGGAGCAGGTGGCAAGAGGTTCAAATGGCGGGCCTGTAAGCCTGGAGAGGACTAAATTGAGGTCCCAAGTAGGGACAGGCTGACACGTATGTGGGAAGAGCCTGTCCAAACCCTTGAGAAAACGAGTGACCATAGGGTTTGCAAAGACTGGGAGACTGTCTGAACTCTGATGGAAGGCGGAGATCGCAGACAAGTGGACCCTTATTGATGACCCGGACAAGTCTTGATGCTTTAGGTGAAGGAGGTAGTCCAGTATAAAAATGGTATGGAGTCGATGAGCGGCGACTGACTATGTTGCTCCGCCCAGAGGGAGAACCTTTTCCACTTGGCCAGGTAAGTAGCCCTGGTGGAGGGCTTTCTAATACCCAGGAGGACTTGTCTGACCTGGTCCGAAGAAGACAGCTCTGTGGCACTTAGCCATGGAGCATCCAGGCCGTAAGGTGGAGCGACTCCAGATTCGGGTGCCAGAGTCAGCCCTGGTCCTGTGTGATCAGGTCGGGGACCAGCAGTAGGTGAGTGGGGTCGCTATGGACATTTCCAGGAGTGAGGTGAACCAGTGCTGACGCAGCCACGCCAGCGCTATTAGTATGTTTTGGGACTGGTCCCTGCAGATCTTGAGGAGCACCCTGTGGACTAGGGGAATGGATGGGAAAGCATATAGCAGGCAGCCTTCCAATGAGAGAAGGAAGGTGTCCACAATGGACTCCAAGCCGTGGCTCCCAAGAGAACAGAATGTCTGACATTTCTTGTTGCCTGGACTGGCAAACAAGTTATCTGGGGAGAGCCCCAGAACCAGAAGACTAAGCTCACCACGTCTGGCCAAAGGGACCACTCGTGGCCATTGAAGGTCCAGCCGAGGCTGTCAGACAGTGTGTTTCGCACCCCCGGGAGGTATGAAGCCCGCAGGTGGATCAAGTGCTCTATGCAGAAGTCCCACAGCGCAAGGGCTTCTTGGCACAGGGGAGAAGAGCGTGCACCCCCTTTTGTTGATATAAAACATCGCCGAGGTGTTGTCCGTGAGGATTGAAACACATCTGCTCATTATGTGTGTTTTGAAAGCGTAGCATGCCAGACACACTGCCCTCAGCTCTTTGACATTGATGTGAAGAGTGAGGTCCACCGGAGACTAGAGACATTTGATCTTGAGGTCCCCTAGGTGAGCCCCCCAACCCAGATCCGAGGCGTCTGACACCAAGGTGAGCGAGGGCTGGCAAAAGGCACCCTGCGCAAACCATTCGAGGGTCGAGCCACCATAGGAGGTAGTCCAGTATCAGGCAGGATAGGGTTACGACCCTGTACAATGCATCTCTGGCTGGTCGGTACACCAACGCCACCCAAGACTGGAGTGGACACAGCCTGAGCCTGGCATGCTGCACCACGTATGTGCAGGAGGCCACATGTCCCAGCAGCTTTAGACAGTTTCTTGCCAATGTCGTGGGGAACTGTCTGAGGCTCTGTATGATGTCCTGAAGTGAGCGAAACCTGGCCTCCAGGAGGTACGTCCTGGCTTGGGTAGAGTCCAGGACCGCGCCTATGAACTTTATCCTCTGCACCAGGGACAGAATAGATTTCTCCTTGTTCAGGAGGAGACCTCAGTCAAGGAAGGTCCTCCTTATAAACTCGACCTGAGCCTCCACCTGGG
Organism: Dermochelys coriacea; assembly: GCF_009764565.3. Classification (NCBI taxonomy): domain Eukaryota; kingdom Metazoa; phylum Chordata; order Testudines; family Dermochelyidae; genus Dermochelys; species Dermochelys coriacea. The sequence goes on along the minus strand of NC_050071.1, from coordinate 138,090,399 downwards.
CCCTCGAGCAACCTTTGATCAGCCAGTCATTGAGGTATGGAAAAACCTGTATCTGGCGCTTGAGCAGGAATGCTGCGACGACTGCCATGCATTTTGTGAATACTCGGGGGGGGGGGAGGGGCAGTCGACAGTCCAAACAGGAAGACGGCAAATTGGTAGTGGCCTCTGTTCACCATGAATCTGAGGTAGCATCTATGACATGTGACTATTACGATATGAAAATACGCATCCTTCAAGTCGAGGGAGGAGTACCAGTCTCCCGGATCCAGTGAGGGGATAATGGAGGTTAGTGAGACCATGCGCAACTTGAGAGTTTCTTTACGTACTTGTTGAGCTGTCGCAGGTCCAGTATGGGTCTGAGGTCCCCCTTGGCCTTCGGTATGAGGAAATACTGGGAGTAGAAACCCTTGCCCCTTAGCTCCTGAGGAACCTTCTCCACTGCCCCTACCGAGAGGAGGGACTGCACCTCTTGAATTAGAAGTTGCTCGTGAGAGGGGTCCCTGAAGAGGAACGGGGAAAGGGGTTGGGGGGGGTGAGAGGGTACAGAATTGGATGGAATATCCCCTCTCTACCGTGCAGAGCACCCATCGGTCTGAAGTAATTCGAGACCAGGCATGGTAGAAAGGGGATAGATTGGATCCTTCCCATCTTACTTTCTGTTCCTAAGGTCGTACTGGCAAGCTGTCCTCAACCGTATCCTCAAAAGGGTGGTCTAGAGCCATGTGGTGCCCTAGGCTGACCCGAGCTTTGTCCAGAGGGAGGGCGTTGCCTCCTCAGAGTGCTCCTGTTCCGCCTACGCGGAGTATCCTGGTGGTTTTGGGGTTGGTAAGGACGAGAGGCAGGTTGAGGCCTAAAATGTCTGCACTGGGTAGCAGGCGTGTGAAGCCCCAGTGAACAAAGGGTAGCCCTCGAGTCCTTCAAGCTGTGAAGTCTCTTATCTGTCTTCTCTGAGAAGAGAGCTACACCCTTGAAGGGAAGGTCTTGAATGGTCGTCTGGACCTCGTGGGAAAGACGAGAGACCTGTAGCCAGAAGCCTCTCCTCATAACCACTCCTGTGGCCAAAGTGCGGGAGGCCGCATCCGCTGCGTCCAAGGCCGCTTGCAAAGACGCTCGGGAGACCAGTTTCTCCTCCTCCACGAGTGCAAAGAACTCCGCTGAAGCTTCTGGGGCAGATGTTCTGTCAACTTAGCAATAGATGAGCAGGTGTTATGTCTGTAGCAGCTTACTATGGCCTGCTGGTTGGCTATATGAAGTTGTAGGCCTGCTGTCGAGTAGACGTTCTGGCCAAACAGGTCTAGTTTCCTGGCATCCCTGTTTTTAGGGGTGGAGCCTTGAAACCCTTGACTTTCTCTCTGATTAGCTGTGTCGACCACCAAAGAGTCCAGAGGAGAGTGGATGTAAAGATGTTCATACCCTCTAGAGAGAACAAAGTAGCGGTGCTCTGATTTCTTGACCATAGGTGCCAGAGAAGCAGGCGTTTGCCACAAGTTCTTAGATGTTTCAGTTATCGACTTGATAAATGGCAATGCAACCCTGGATGGGCCAGAGGGAGCCAGGATGTCTATGACAGGGTCTAAATCCTCTTCCACCTCCTCTGCCTGAATCCCCAGGCTTTGGGCTGCCCGCCTGAAAAGCTGTTAAAGAACCCGGTTGTCCTCCGAAGCTGGGGCCATCAAAGTCCCTGCGACTGCTTCATCGGGTGAGGACGAGGAAGAGAGAACTGGAGGTGGGCCCAGTTCACTGCCTTCAGCACCCCCGGGGTCCCTCGGCAGGCGGTATTCAGGCTGTGGAGCCGGCGTCGATGAAGAACTCTGCACTGCAGCCAGTGCTGAGACAGAAATCCGGCGGGACCGAGACCATCTGGTTCAGTAGGGACAGAGCTGAGGCTTCCACTGGTGCAGTCACCTGGAGAGTCGGTGCTGGAGCTGGCTGAGGTATGGGTGCCGAAATCATGCGAGTCGGCAGGCCCACTCTGCTCGAAGGCGGTGCTGTCATCGGCGGTGCCGGTGCTGACTGTGGCACAAACGACACAGAGGACACAGACACCATTCTGGAGCACGGATCATGGACTTGACCCTGTCTCTGATGGTATGCCCAGGGTGTCCAGAAGGGCCATTGAGCAGGTGGTTGCCACTGTTGCTGCCACGGTGCCGAGTATGGTTGGTGACTGCGCCGGGACCGGGACCTTCTGTTCCATGATCTGCTAGATCGAGCCGAGTCTAACTTCGATTCGGAGGTCTCCGAATAAGACAACCACGGAGGAGCAGTCCCCTGGGTCGCCAACAAACGACTCGATTCTGGGGAGAGGTGCGCTTCCTGCATCTGTGTAGGCGGTGCCGGAGATGGAGACAGACAAGCCATCATGGTTGGCTTTCCCCAGGAGTGGAACAGGGGGTGTGCAGTCGCCAGAGATTTGTCCCTCCCTTGGGGGAGGATGGCATCGGGAGGAGCATCAGGTTCGTTGCCGCCTCGAAGGTCGCCAGTGTCGATGGTGGTTGTATGTCCACCAGATGGTCCAGGGACCGAGGAGAGTTCGGACTCTACTGGGTAGGAGCCAACGAAACCTTGGGCAGAAGTGAGGCAGAGGCAGTCTGTGCTGAGCCACTCACAGACGGCAATGGCCCCTTAGGCTTCGAGGGGGGTGATCAATCCCTCACCGGCCTCCTCTTCTTTACCAGCACCGGAGATGGAGAATGGTGCCGAACTGAGGCAGACGCCCTACATCCTGAGTAGTGGTGGTGCCAGTGGGCTTTAGAGTTCTTAGCTGGGCCCATTTTGCGTGCCGTTGGTGCCAGAGCGCTGCGCACTGAAGAGGACATGCTCAGTGCCGGGTCGTTGGGTCCCGGGTCAGATTGCGGTCTCAGAGCCGCCTCCCTGAGCAGGAGTTTTAGTCTCTGCTCTCTGTCCTTAAAGGTTCTTGGGTGGAAACCCTTGCAAATGCGGCACTTGTCCTTTTGGTGAGTCTCACCAAGGCACCACAGGCAAGACGAGTGAGGGTCACTCTTGGGCATAAACTTCCCACAGGACTCACGGAGTTTAAACCCCAGAAACCCGGGCATATCCCCGAAGGGAAAACGAACTATCTAATCAAACACTGCTAACTATATGACAAGTATAAATATAGAGAAAAACTATTTACATTAAGAACAAAGACACTGCTAAGGCGCTTGCTGTAAGAGCGAGCAAAGTTCCAGGTAGCCGTCACGGTGGGTAAGAAGGAACTGAGAGGGTGGGGTGTCGGTGGGGCCCGATATTAGGCACCACCCCAGGGACCGCCCAGGCCGACCCTACGGACGCTGCTAGAGGAAAAATCTTCCAGCTGGTGTGCATGCGGCGCACACGCACACCTGCTTGGAATGGACATGAACAATCACTCGAAGAACCACCCCACCTTGTCAGAACAAGTCTATTCCTTCAGGGGTTCCCGTTTCTTAAATTAGTTCCATTACTCCTAATTATACCCCCCTATTGTGACACCCAAACCAATTCACACCTAAATACAGGGGAGAGCCTGGGGGGGGGAAGGCGGGAAGAGGAGAGCTGGGGATCCAATTCAACAGCATTTAAGTACATGCTGAAGTCAATGAAATTTTAGTACATAATTAAAGTTAAGCATATGCTCAAGTTCCATCCTAAATGAGAACTATACTTCTGAACATGTTTTAGAAATTTCTCCCTCTCCTTTTAAAACAGTCAGAACTATGTGATTGGTAACGTAACCAATTCCATGCCTACAGACAAATCGCTTAACATTTAAATCACACACCTTGGGGGCTGGGACTAGAACCTGGTCATTCAGCCCCCCCCAAAGGGAAAAATACAAACAAAAACACAGGTTTCTACCCCTAGAGGAAAAGGAGAACTCTTTTAAAAGCCTTTATTGACTTGAGCCCTAAGTCCTTCCCTATTCAGCAAAGGACTTAAGCACATGCCTAACCTAAAACTTATGCTTAAGATCCAGTTAAGCACATCCTTAAATGCTTTGTTGACTGGGGATGAACTGCTGAATCAGGGTAAAAAAAGGGAAGGGGGCCTGAATCTCCCCTCTTACTCCTATAGCTGCTGCATCCAGGTCAGTGGTGAAGTACATTGGTGGAACAGAAAGGGGGAAAAGCTTGCGAGGCTGCTATCCATCCTACAGCTGATGTGTGGAATAGAAGAGGACTTATTGCTAACGAGGCTGGTAGTCTTTCACCAATTAGATAAAATACACGTTGAAACACCACAAGTCTTTAAAAATTTAATATTAGTTCCAGCATATCCAGATCTACAGTAAAGTCTCTGCTCTTTCTAGAGTGCTTTCTTTTTTATAAAATTCCTCTTTCCCTTTGTTTAACTTCCGTGCATGTGTACATATTATAGCACACAAGCTTTGCTATTGTTAAGGTGGACTGTATATAAGGCTGTATACATATATACATGTGCACACAAAATATTTTGCACAGGAGTTTAAAATGAAGCATTCAAGGAAATAGGAAACCCAAAGTAGAAAGGAAAGTTGGGACAGGAAAATGCAGCTGGTCTCTCCTCAATGCGTCTTGTGCTCTTAGCTGTTAGGTACATCAAGAAGTCAATTACACAGCAGTCAGCGGCTTTGGAGTCACAGCCAGCATATCCACCAAGCACAATGCCCACCCCAAATCATTTGTTGCTAGGTAGTGGGAGTGAAGGGGTACTGAGGTCCAACAAGCAAGTACAAATGGCTTGGCAAGAACTCTCCTCTCTGAACTTTTCAGTATTGCATTTCATTAATCCTTTATGCTCTTACAAGCACCGTAATGGGTAATATCCATGAAGCCTGAGACCTATTTGAGCATCACCTCTCAAAAAGGTGAAAAACAGAAAGAGGCCTAGAGAAGGGCAATGGAAATATCAATGGTGTGCAAAGACTTCAATGTAAGGTGAGATTAGAAAGGTTAGGGCTGTTTAATTTGGAGAATTAAAGAAGGGACATTAGAGAAAGATAAAATAATGAAAGATATTGAAAAAGGTCCATCTCCCTCGTTCTCATGATATGAGAAGAAAAGGATATTCCATAAAGGCAACAGATTTAAAACCAATCCATGGAAATACACTTTTCTTTAAATATAATGTGCCCATTAAACTCGCAACATTGAGATCTCATTTAGGCTAAGATCTTAAAAGGATTAGACATTTATCCACGCTTTGCTGGGATACAAAATTTAGAAGGGATATAAATCCTCAAACTTCAGGATATAAGCCTACCACCAACTGATGGGGGGGGGGTCAGGAACAAACTTCCCCTGTGGGCAAATTAATCCATAATTGTTTGGTATGGGGTTTCTTGGACTTTCCTCTGAAGCAGCTGGGCATGTCACTTGCCCTGAAAAATAGATCATTGGTGGGCCTTTATATCATGGGGCTGATCATTATTTGTTTTGCAATTGTGTTTAGATGTCCCAACCAATATTCAGAGTCCCATTACAAACACATAGTAAGAGACTGTCCCGTGCCACAAATACAATCTAAACCAATAGACAAGATAGGCAAACAGTAGGATAAAGTATTAACCACCTCCATTTATAGATGGGGAACTGAGGCTCAGAGATGAAGGATGAGATTTTCAAAGGTATTTAGGTGCCTCAGATGCAAACAGATGCTTAAGGTGCTTTTGAAAATCCCACCAGCAAGTTAGGTGCATAACACCCACTGATTTCAATAGGAGTTAGGCACCTAACCTAACTTAAGCACTACTGGTCTATTTCCCCTTCCAATTTTCATCAAATCAATATAGTTCTGCTCACTGATACCTAGAATATTCCTGGACTTTTGGAATTGATCGGATGTGTGGTTCACAAGTTCATGTTACAAACAGAGAAATGTCATCAAGTAGAGTGAAGAACTTGCATTGCTCAGTAAACAAGTTTTCAAATGTTTTCCTCTCACAGATCACTTCTTCAGATAAACATTTCCTCTCCCAACCTGCCCCACACCTACAGTATCCTGCAGCAACAAGAGAGCTCAGTGATACGAAAAGGTAATTTTAGGACCTGATTAAGGACATGGGTGTAAACAAAGTGGTTTAAAAAGTGATGGATGCAGTCAGTTATTACTTATTTCACATCTGGGCTGTGTATTCCTCCTCCCTGGGTGTGGGACTTCATGTTTATTTGCAATGAATCTCCCCATAGTGCCTGTAGCCTCCACCACACTCTCTCCAGAGCATGTTGCGTGCGGATGCTTCTTTGAGCTTGCTTTTGCACAGCAAGGTGGAACACGAATTGGATTGTTCCCTTGTGGGGCACCAGCCATACACTGTGCAAAGAGAGGGGGTTTGTTTTTAAGTAGCTTACTCAGTTAAAGAGCCTCTGGAAACAGAGGATTATGGACTGAGCTACAACTACCAGGAAGCAGCATTTCTTGAAAATGCGTGCAACTCCTCCATGGAGCATTTGGAAGCATTCCCTGAGCCACTGCAAGAGAACCTTCAGGATAAAATAATGATCTCCAATTCCATCTTGCTCATGAGCTTAGGGTCCTACAATCATTTGGGAAACACTGGGGCAAAGGCACTTGACTGGCAGATCATCATTGTTTATAGCACAATCACCCTCATAGGCCCCAACCAGATCAGTGCCACGTAAGTGCTGTGCAGCCTAGTAAGAAATAGTTCCTGCTATGAAGAGCTCACAACCTGAATTTGTTCTGCCTCAGTCATGAAGCATGATACACCTCATTATGATGAGGAGCCTCACAAAGGAATGGAGTGTTTATAAAGGACACCAGTGCAAATCCTTTCAGGACTTGTATGGTTCCCCCACAAACTGGTCATGGTTCATGACCAGGAAAAAAAAAAGTTAATTCTATATATATTAAAAGAAAAAAAAAAGTTGTTGTTCCATGTCTGTGTCCCCGAGACCAGAGGCCTTGGCAGACCAATGATTAAAAGGAAAAAGATGTAAATACTGATTTGCACTACTACACTTCAGAGTCACTGAGACTTAGTGAGCTGTAGCTCATGAAAGCTTATGCTCAAATAAATTTGTTAGTCTCTAAGGTGCCACAAGTCCTCCTTTTCTTTTTGAGACTTCTTGATATTTCTTTGTCTATGGTGACATTTAGCCATGTGCAGAAGGACAGCACAAGGTCTATGCAGCATTTCATTATGATTTGTATCATCATAGCACCTACAAGACTTAGTTATAGACCACACCCTGTTGTGCTAAGTGCTGTACAAACAGAACGGAGTCACACTTTAAGCCCTCAAAACAGGCTGGCAAAAATAAGTGGGCCTTGAGTGGTACACTGGCATTCTACATTAGGGTGAATTTCACACTTAGAGAATAGGGCTTTTACAGCACTCTACTCCACAGTTGGTCATTCCCCACCCTGTTATTGCTACAGACACTTAAGATACAGGACTTGGTCTGAAATCCTTTGGAGATTAAAATCATACATCATACAGTGAAAACTATTTTAAACAACCGCCCTAGGGACTAACAAAAACAGTGCCCAGCAGAGATGATCTTTAATTAAAGGTCAAATAAAACTGTGTTGCATACCTTAGGGGAAATACTTTAAAACAGTCACTGCAAAAGAGAAAGTGTTCAGCCTATCAGAGGTTTCATCGTCAATGATGTCTTCCCAAGAAACGCATTTGGGGTCTGATCCAGAGCACACTGAAGTCACTAGAAAGACTCATTGAATTAAATCAGGTTTGGGTCAGGCCTTTTGGCTGGCACTCTGGAAAGACAACAGCCTTTTAAGAGTTAATTGAAGCAAAGTAGCATAATTTTCCTCTTTGAAGCAAAGTAGCATAATTTCCACCACCATCCACACAGAAAGAGCTTTTTCTCCAAGGAGCTTACTCGAGATCAGTAGAGTTTTTTGGTTTTGTGCCTATGGATATTTTTAAGCCTCCCTGCTTGACATTAGCTGGCAATTTCAGTGCCACAGACCACACCTGTGCAGAGATGAGCCCAGCAGGAACTTGGATGCCTCACTGAAGCCCAACAGCTTCCTGTGGGCTAGGCTAGCAGCTTGAGAGTGGAAGATTCATTTCATGTGATCAGTCATTTGGGGGGAAATTTGCATTATGCACAATGCTGAGCTTTCATCTAGCAGATATGAACCTCCCCGTCAACTTGACTTCAGTAGGGGAAGCAGCAGTAGAAATACGGAGTTGGGTGCTTTTCTGTAACAAGTATCATCATGAAACTTTGCTTTCCATGTTGCCCTCCACAGTGAGGCAACTAGGGGCCTTTTCTTTCTTTGATTGTAAGAATTAAAAAGGTGGTGTGAGAGCAATAAACTAGTCTGAAGCTTGCAGCTAGTACCTACTCATCTGAAGGCAGCTATTCATTAATAGTTGAGAGATTCTTTATCACCTGGATTTAGATCATAATCTGGAGAGGATTTTTGTTTTATTTTTATGAAGGAGCATGGTCTAGTAATTGGAATAAGGCGCTCTGAAGCAGAAGCGGAGAATTATTTTCATAGCTTTGCTGCAGAACCTGCAGGAGCTGCATATGTTGCTCATTCAGTACATGTCATGTTTCTTTTTTGAGTTGTTACTGATTCAGTGCCCCAACATGGTATTTGGGGTGCTATGCTGTGGGAGGTGCTGTCTTCCAGATTTCATGCAGTTCTAAATTATGCAACCTTCCTAACCTTGCATTAAAACACAGAATTTTGAATTTAAGGCATTGGACTCCAACTCCTTCCGATATTTCACTTTCAAATTCCTTTATTCCCAGTCATAGCTGTTATCACAATCCTCCCTGTGATTCAGACCTATAAACAAGCAATTATTTTTGACTCCTCCCTCTGCTTCAAACATCCAGGCTATGTCCAGGGCCTGGCACTCCTCCACGCGCCTGAACATTTCTAAATTCAGACCTTTTATCTATGCTCACTAGAACTCTTGACCACACCCTCAACTCCCACCTTGATCACTACAAAATGCTCCTCTCCTTAGCAGCTTCTAGGGTATTCTTCCCTGCCTCTTGCCGCCCCAGTTCTAAATACCTCCACCACTTCCTTTTCCACTGCTTCTTGTCCTCACCTTCCCCTTCACAGCTCTGCCCCTTCTCTTATCCCTTCTTTTTTCTTTACTGATTTGCTCTCCCTGAATTGATCTGCCACTACCCTTTCCTCCTCCTCTTCTTCCTCCAAATCTTTCCTCCAGACTCATTTCTACTATGATGCCTACAAAGAAATAGGAAACTAATAGTGGCTACAGACAGGACTAATGGGAACACTAACTGTATATTCTTTTTAAATTGCTTTTATGATTTACCCCTTTCCTACATCTTTTTCTAGGACTTTATCCTACATGTTTGGAATGAATTTAGCAAAGCAGTTGTCAAATTTTTTCCATACCAGAACCCCACACGCATCTAGCTGGAATCTAGCTGAGACTCCCTTCCATTTACCAATTTGGAAAGGGAAAGATGGCTGCAGCTCTCCCACACCTCTCCTGGACATCCATTTGTGACCTGGCTAAATTGAGAACCCATGGCCTAGCATGTTGTGTATGTTACTATAATCCAAATACATATTTACAAATATAGTCAAGACTGTAGTATAGAAATCTAGATAAATACATAATCTGCTAAATGATTTTAAACTGCAAAGAGATCTTCCTCATCACTTGTGCTTGTTCTAGGAAAGCTCAGACATGAGTTTATTTGCCAAAAGTATCAGAGACAGCCTAGTTATTTTGTTAACAGATACAAATCTTTCACAACAGCTACAATTAAAAAACCCCAAACAACCTTAAATCTCCACACAGTTATTCAAGTAGCAAAGCAGTCTGAGCTGGAGAGACAACAAAACCAATAACAATTTGCCAAACCTGAAAAAGAAGAAAAATACCTTAGGAATTGTTAACGGACAGCATGACTGCTTCAAGTTGTTACCATAAGACCTCCCATGGCAAGAAGAAATAACTCCCGGTCAAACACCAAAGCATTACACTAAATGCACCAGATGTGGAAAAATTCATATCCTAAGAGATGATGCCAAAGACACAAGGTGTAATAAATGCACAAAATATGGACATTTTGCAGTTGTTTGCAGCACTAAAGCAGTCACAGAGTTGATTCATATTACAGACAGACAGACAGAGACAGACAGACAATCAAGAGCCATTATTTCTCGGATCTATCACGTGATGACAGAGCCTGCCTGGACAGTGAAACTAATTCATGAAAAACTATTGACTTTAAAATAGACTCTGGAGTGGATATCATAATCCTCTCAGAAGGGACTTACAATAACCTACAACCCTTTCTGAAGTCACTTGACACAGCTCAGACTAGAGCTGGAGATATTCTGAACTGCAAGAGCCACTTCACCACAGAAACAACTTGCAAAGACAAAGCTATGCATTCAGAGTGTCAACAACCAAAAGATCAACAAGATAAGCCTTCTGAGAAAGATTGAAGAACTCTGAATATTTGATATTGGACTTTTGAACGGAGATCCAGTACAAATAAACTTTGTATGCTCTGGTTCAGCATTGTCTAAACACCTTTACCAGACAGACTTGGCAAGAGATTAGCTGCAGATTTATGGGAATTCAGGGGACATTACCCAGTCACAGTGGACTATTTTTCCAGGTAGATAGAAACTATGTACTTGAAAGACATAACATATCATGGGGTTATCAAGAAACTAAAGTACATTTTTTCTCATTTTGGTAGTGACTAATGATGGATAACAGAACACAATTCACTGCTGCAGAATTTAAGACATTCTGGACGAAATATGATTTTGACCATATTACTAGCAGCCCACATTATCCAAAAGCAAATGGAGAGACAGAGAGCAGGAAGATCCATTTCTTGATCTTCTGAGCTGCACATCAGCACCAATAGTAGCTACCAGATATAGACCAGCATGACTTCTGGCTATTAGCCAGGATGGGCAGGGATGGTGTCCCTAGCCTCTGTTTGCCAAAAGCTGGAAATGGGTGCCTGGATGGATCGTTTGATTACTACCTGTTCTGTTCATTTCCTCTGGGGCACCTAGTATTGGCCACTGTCGGAAGACAGGATACCGGGCTAGACAGACCTTTGGTCTGACAGAGTATGGCTGTTCTTATGTTCCCGATGGGGAAAACAACTCGGAACTACTGTTCCCACTTTGGAAAAGAATCTCTCTGCAAAGTGGCCAGATATGAAGAGAGTAGCCAAATCAGATTAAAAGGCAAAAAAGAGCTTACAAACACTTTTACAACAGACTACTGCCAAGTCTGGAGCCTGGTCACTCCATTTGTATCAAATTGGATGGAGAAAAAGGATGTTGGAAAGAAACTCCAGCTGTTGGAAAGAAAAAGAACTTAATAACCAAATCATATGCAATTGAGACTGATAGTGGAGAGTTCAACAGAAGCCATCAACACTACAGTTTGTGTTTCAGAAAGAACTAATAGAGCAAACTCTACAGATGATAGACGCAGAACAAGATGACTCAAGGATTCCAAACTGACCACAGCCACCTGAAAAAGTTGTTACGCATTTAGTTTGTGTAATTAGAAAATCGGTATGATTCAGACACTTAGACTGATCCATACTGAATATCAAAGATAAAGTGATAGTACAAATTCTGTAAAGGGTAGGAATGTACAACATAAAGCAGAGGTCCCCAAACTGTGGGTCACCCCCCTGGCAGGACACAGAGGAATGTTCAGTCGGGATGGGGGGAGAGCAGTGGTCCCAGGCCAGCCCCCATGAGGAGCAGGAAGGGAGTGCCGCCCAGACCTGCCCCCAGCCATGGCCTTGGTCCCCGGCCCCACACCTGGCCCAGTCCCCAGCCTTGGCGCAGCTCCACACCCGGCTGAAGGCCTAGCTGCTGGCCCCCACGCAGCTCAGCTGCAGCCCTGCTCTTGGCCGCAGACCCAGCTGCTGGCCCGCAGAGCAGCCCAGCTGTAGCTCTGCTCCTGCCCCTGGCCTCAACCCTTGGCCATGGCTCTGGCCTTAGACGCACCCGCAGCTGCATCTTAAGACTTAGCACCTTTACACCTGTCCGTGTACTCCCACCATGGGAGCTGTAGCCCCACTCCAGGCAGGGGTGAAGGAGCAGACAGGGTAAGGGGGGCATGACCCCAAAAAATTTGGGGACCACTGACAAAGGGAGCGATGCAATGGAGGGATAGCTTAGTGGTTTGAGCATAGGCCTGCTAAACCTAGGGTTGTGAGTTCAATCCTTGAGTGGGCCATTTAGGGATCTGGGGCAAAAATTGGGGATTGGTCCTGCTTTGAGCAGGGGATTGGACTAGATGACCTCCTGAGGTCCCTTCCAACCCTGATATTCCTTGAATCTATGAATGCTAATCTGTATTATGCTGTTCAGCCACTAGGTGGCACGGTGTGTCATATACTTATTTAAATTAACCTCAGCCATACCACCAACAGAACATTAAAGCTGGGGTGCCCAACCTACAGCCTGTGGGCTGTACAACATCAATCGAAGCATTTCTTAAGGCCTACAGCCTGCTTCATAACAATATATTAACGGCTGATTCATTAGCATTTTGTCACGTTTACATCATTTTAGGTTACAAGTGTGTAAACAGACAATACTGTACACAAACACCCTAGCTAAATACACACCAAACAAGCTGAACTTAAAGACCTCCAACCTACTGTGTACAATACTTGAATTCACAGAATCGGTCCTCAGTTATCTTTTAAACTCACACAGTAACTCATTTATGGAATCTATATAGGTTCCTGCACTATCCAGTTGCCAAATCAGTTGCAAGGTATCAGTTCTTTGTGAATGTATTTCAAAATCGCAGGTCCTGGAAACTGCCTTGGGGGATCTCCAAGAGCAACAGCTGGAATTGGAGGGATCACAAATGTTCTGTGATCAGATATGCAACACTAGCACATACTCCAGGTAGCCTATAGGAATGCAATATAATGCCAAAGAGTTTTCCCAATCACCTGTAAGAGCAAGACCTTCTGCCGCACAATCTACTGCCAAAATTACTAATTTCAAGGAGCTAATTGTCAGAGACAAGGCAGAAGGTGTATTTCTTTATATAAATAGCTCAAGGTATTGCTAACAGGTCCCAGCATGCTTCCTGGCACAGTCTGTATGAACTGTGTTTTATTTAACTATACAAACACCAGTGAATTGAGAAAGCAGGACATTGGTGCACTGTATTTAATGCCAGTGCTATGTGAAATGGTTACCATGAAAATCAAAACCTAGATGTTTATAAATGCACAAGAAAGATCAGATTTTGCAAGAGTCTTGTGAAATGTGGCTATTTTGCTAGAAAATTAAGTGAAAGACATCTATGACTTAAAAATAGTCCTTTTTCCTAATTTTGTGCATACAGCATAGGATTTTCAAAAGAGTTTAAGTGACATAGGAGCACAAACCATGACTTTCAGTGTGACTTGTTTTCTTTTACTTTTGAAAATACCGCCTTTGGTCAGTTTGCATCCTCCAAAAACTTGAGTCTAATTTTCAAAGAGGCTGAGAGCCTGAGCTCCCATTGGTTTTTACTAGAGTAATAGGAACTAAGCCCTTTCGGAAATCAGGCCCTATTTATTTCACACAATTAAAAGTAAAACCTACAAAACCACACAGCTATAAATGTCTGGATTGTGAAATAGCCCGGAACAGAAGGGGGAATGTGCCTAACCCTCCCTCTTCCCTGGAATCATTTAAAAAAAAAAACAAACAAAACTAAGACATTTTTGAACATTCTAATTTTATAGTATAAACTGTAGCTTTATAGAATCATAAGACTGGAAGGGACCTCGAGAGGTCATCTAGTCCAGTGCCCTGCACTCATGGCAGGACTAAGTATTCTCTAGACAATCCCTGACAGGTGTTTGTCTAACCTGCTCTTACAAATCTCCAATGGTGGAGATTCGACAACCTCCCTAGGCAATTTATTCCAGTGCTTAACTACCCTCACAGTTAGGAAGTTTTTCCTAATGTCCAACCTAAACTGCCTTTGCTGCAATTTAAGCCCATTGCTTCTTGTCCTATCCTTTGATGTTGAGAACAACTTTTCTCCCTCCTCCTTGAAAACTGTTATGTCCCCTCTCAGTCTTCTCTTCTTAAGACTAAACAAACCTAATTTTTTTCAATCTTCCCTCATAGGTCATGTTTTCTAGACCTTTAATCCTTTTTGTTGCTCTTCTCTGGACATTCTCCAATTTGTCCACATCTTTCCTGAAATGCGTCACCCAGAACTGAACACAATACGCCAGATGAGTCCTTATCAGCACAGAGTAGAGCGGAAGAATTACTTCTTGTGTCTTGCTTACAACACTCCTGCTAATACATCCCAGAATGATCTTTGCTTTTTTTTTTTTTTTTGGCACAAAAGTGTGACACAGTTGACTCATATTTAGCTTGTGATCCATTATGACCCTCCGATCCCTTTCTGCAGTACTCCTTCCAAGGCAGTCATTTCCCATTTTGTAGGTGTGCAACTGATTGTTCCTTCACAAGTGGAGTACTTTGCACTGGTCCTTATTGAATTTCATCCTATTTGCTTCAGACCATTTCTCCAGTTTGTCCAGATAATTTTGAATTTTAACCCTAGCCTCCAAAGCACTTGCAACCCTTCCCAGCTTGGTATCATCCACAAATTTTGTAAGTGTACTCTCCATGCCATTATCTAAATCACTGATGAAGTTATTGAACAGAACTGATCCCTGAGGGACCCCTTCGGCTATGCTCTTCCAGCTTGACTGTGAATCGCTGATAACTCTCTAGGAACAGTATTCCAGCCAGTTATGCACCCACCATACACTAGCATCATCTAGGTTATATTTCCCTAGTTTATGAGAAGGTCATGGAGACAGCATCAAAAGTCTTAGTAAAGTCAAAATATACCACATGTACCGCTTCTCCCCATCCACAAGTCTTATTACCATGTCAAAGAAAGCTATTAGGTTGGTTTGACACCATTTGTCTTTAACAAATTGGTGCTGACTGTTACTTATCACCTTATTATCGTCTAGGTATCTGCAAATTGATTGTTCAATTATTTGCTCCATTATCTTTCCAGGTACTGAAGTTAAATTGACTGGTTTATAATTTCCCAGATTGCCCTTGTTTCCATTTTTATAGATGTGCACTATATTTGCCATTTTCCAGTCTCCTGAAATCTCTACCATCTTCCATGAGGTAAGTAGGGACGTGGGATACCGGGAGGAAGCACGAGCAGAACACCATGAAAGGGGAGGGCTCCTGCCTCATACTAAGAAAGCAGGACAAACAGCAAGTTATCTCAAGCGCCTATACACAAATGCAAGAAGCCTGGGAAACAAGCAGGGAGAACTGGAAGTCCTGGCACAGTCAAGGAATTATGATGTGATTGGAACAACAGAGACTTATGTGGTGGGATAACTCACATGACTGGAGTACTGTCATGAATAGATATAAACTGATCAGGAAGAAAAGGCAGGGCAGAAAAGGTGGGGGAGTTGCATTGTATGTAAGGGAGCAGTATGACTGCTGAGAGCTCCGGTATGAAACTGCAGAAAAACCTGAGTGTCTCTGGATTAAGTTTAGAAGTGTGAGCAACAAGGGTGATGTCATGGTGGGAGTCTGCTATGGACCACTGGATCGGGGGGATGAGGCTTT
Organism: Dermochelys coriacea; assembly: GCF_009764565.3. Lineage (NCBI taxonomy): Eukaryota > Metazoa > Chordata > Testudines > Dermochelyidae > Dermochelys > Dermochelys coriacea. The sequence continues at coordinate 138,074,814 of NC_050071.1, read as the reverse complement.
CTTCCAGCAACTAACGGAAGTTACTAGATCGCAGATCCTGGTTCTCACGGAAGACTTCAGTCACCCTGATATCTCCTGGGAGAGCAATGCAGCAGTGCACAGACAATCCAGGAAGTTTTTGGAAAGTGTAGGGGACAATTTCCTGGTGCAAGTGCTGGAGGAACCAACTAGGGGCAGAGCTCTTCTTGACCTGCTGCTCACAAACCGGGAAGAATTAGTAGGGGAAGCAAAAGTGGTTGGAAACCTGGGAGGCAGTGACCATGAGATGGTAGAGTTCAGGATCCTGACACAGGGAAGAAAGGAGAGCAGCAGAATACGAACCCTGGACTTCAGAAAAGCAGACTTTGACAACCTCAGGGAACTGATGGGCAGGATCCCCTGGGAGAACAACATGAGGGGGAAAGGAGTCCAGGAGAGCTGGCTGTATTTTAAAGAATCCTTATTGAGGTTACAGGGACAAACCATCCCGATGTGTAGAAAGAATAGTAAATATGGCAGGTGACCAACCTGGCTTAACAGTGAAATACTTGCTAATCTTAAACACAAAAAAAGAAGCTTACAAGAAGTGGAAGACTGGACAAATGACCAGGGAAGAGTATAAAAATATTGCTTGGGCATGCAGGAGTTAAATCAGGAAGGCCAAATCACACCTGGAAGTGCAGCTAGCAAGAGATGTTAAGAGTAACAAGAAGGGTTTCTTCAGGTATATTAGCAACAAGGTGGTGGTCAAGGAAAGTGTGGGCCCCTTACTGAATGGGGAAGCAACCTAGTGACAGAGGATGTGGAAAAAACTAATATACTCAATGCTTTTTTTGCCCGCCTTCACGAACAAGGTCAGCTCCCAGACTACTGTATTGGGCAGCACAATATGGGGAGGAGGTGAGCAGCCCTCAGTGGAGAAAGAAGTGGTTCGAGACTATTTAGAAAAGCTGGATGAGCAAAAGTCAATAGGGCGGGATGCACTCCATCCAAGAGTGCTAAAGGAGTTGGCAGTTGTGATTGCAGAGCCATTGGCCATTATCTTTGAAAACTCAGAGATCGGGGGAGGTCCCATCGACTGGAAAAAACGGTTAATGTAGTGCCCATCTTTAAAAAAGGGAAGGAGGAGGATCCTGGGAACTACAGGCCAGTAAACCTCACCTCAGTCCCTGGAAAAATCATGGAGCAGGTCCTCAAGGAATCAATTCTGAAGCACTTAGAGGAGAGGAAAGTGATCAGGAACAGTCAGCATGGATTCACCAAGGGCAAGTCATGCCTGACTAATCTAATTGCCTTCTATGACAAGATAACTGGCTCTGTGGATGAGGGGAAAGCAGTGGACGTGTTGTTCCTTGACTTTAGCAAAGCTTTTGACACGGTCTCCCACAGTATTCTTGCCAGCAAGTTAAAGAAATATGGGTTGGATGAATGGACTATAAGGTGGATAGAAAGCTGGCTAGATCGTTGGGCTCAATGGGTAGTGATCAATGGCTCCATGTCTAGTTGGCAGGCGGTATCAAGTGGAGTGCCCCAAGGGTCGGGCCTCGGGCCGGTTTTGTTCAATATCTTCATAAATGATCCGGAGGATGGTTTGGATTGCACCCTCAGCAAGTTTGCAGATGACACTAAACTGAGAGGAGAGGTAGATACACTGGAGAGTAGGGATAGGATGCAGAGGAACCTAGACAAATTAGAGGATTGGGGCAAAAGAAATCTGATGAGGTTCAACAAGGACAAGTGCAGAGTCCTGCACTTAGGATGGAAGAATCCCATGCACCGCTACAGACTAGGGACCGAATGGCTAGGCAGCAGTTCTGCAGAGAAGGACTTAGGGGTTACAGTGGACGAGAAGCTGGATATGAGTCAACAGTGTGCCCTTGTTGCCAAGAAGGCCAATGACATTTTGGACTGTGTAAGTAGGGGCATTGCCAGCAGATCGAGGGACGTGATCATTCCCCTCTATTCGACATTGATGAAGTCTCATCTGGAGTACTGCATCCAGTTTTGGGCCCCACATGACAAGAAAGATGTGGAAAAATTGGAAAACGTCCAGCGGAGGGCAACAAAAATTATTAGGGGACTGGAACACATGACTTATGAGGAGAGGCTGAGGGAACTGGGATTATTTAATCTGCAGAAGAGAAGAATGAGGGGGGATTTGATAGCTGCTTTCAACTACCTGAAAGGGGGTTCCAAAGAGGATGGATCTAGACTGTTCTCAGTGGTAGCAGATGACAGAACAAGGAGTAATGGTCTCAAGTTGCAGTGCGGGAGGTTTAGGTTGGATATTAGGAAAAACTTTTTCACTAGGAGGATGGTGAAACACTGGAATGCGTTACCTAGGGAGGTGGTAGAATCTCCTTCCTTAGAAGTTTTTAAAGTCAAACTTGACAAAGCCCTGGCTGGGATGATTTAGTTGGGGATTGGTCCTGCTTTGAGCAGGGGATTGGACTAGATGACCTCCAGAGGTCCCTTCCAACCCTGAGATTCTATGATTTTTCGAAGGTAATAGCTTATGGCGCCGATATCTCCTCAGTCAGCTCCTTGAGTATTCTAAGATGCATTTCATCAGGCCCTGGTGACTTGAAGACATCTAACTTGTTTAAGTAATCTTTAACTTGTTCTGTCCCTGTTTTAGTCTCTGATCCTACCTCATTTTTACTGGTATTCACTATGTTAGACCTTCAATCGCTACCAACCTTTATGGTGAAAACAAAACAAAAAAATGTCATTTAGCACTTCTGCCATTTCCATATTTTCTATTATTTTTTCCTCCCTCATTGAGTAGCAGGGCTACTCTGTCCTTGGTGTTCCTCTTGCTTCTAATATATTTGTAGAATGTTTTCTTGTTACCCTTTGTGTCTCTAGCTAGTTTAATCTCGTTTTGTGCCTTGACCTTTCTAATTTTGTCCCTACATACTTATGTTATTTGTTTATATTTATCCCTTGTAATCTGACCTAGTTTCTACTTTTTGTAGGACTTTTTTGAGTTTCAGATCATTGAAGAGCTCCTGGTTAAGCCAGGCTGGTCTCTTGCCATACTTCCTATCTTTCCTATGCAGAGAGACAGTTTGCTCTTGTGCCCTTAATACTGTCTCCTTCAAAAACTGGCCAACGCTCAAATGGTTTTTTCCTTAGACTTGCTTCCCATGTGATATTACCTACTATCTCCCTGAGTTTTCTAAAGTCTGCCTTCTTGAAATCCATCATTTTTATTGTGCTGTTTTCCCTCCTACCATTCCTTAGGATCATGAACTCTACAATTTCATGATCACTTTCACCTAAACTGACTTTCACTTTCAAATTCTCAGCCAGTTCCTCCCTATTTTTCAAAATCAAATCTAGAACAGCCTCTCCCATGTAGCTTTCTCTATCTTCTGAAATAAAAAATGGTCTCCAATACATTCCCAGAATATGTGATAATCTGGGCCCTGCTATGTTATTTTCCCAACAGATATCTGGCTAGCTGAAGTCCCCCATCACCAGAGCACTGCAAATCCGCAGATATGCACTTTATATCTTCATCTGCAGACGGAGATATCCGCAACCATTTTTGTGGATAGCAGATGGATGCAGATCCAAATTTTATATCTAAAAAGCCCTGCAAATCTGCATATATCTGCTTTATATCCGCAGGTATCTGGTGATCATTTTTGCAGACTGAGGATCAGATGTGGATTCAAATTTTGTATCTGTGCAGGGCTCTAGCCATCACCACCAAGTCCTGTGCTTTGGATTTTGTTACTTGTTTATAAAAAGCCTCACCCACCTCTTCTTCCTGGTTAGGTGGTCTGCAGTAGACTCCTATCATGACAGCACCCTTGGGTTTTATCCCTTTTATCCTTACCCAGAGACTTTCAACAAGTCTGTCTCCCATTTCCATCTCAACCTCAGTCCAAAGGTATACTTTTTTAATATATATAATGCAACACCTCCCTTTTTTTCCCCTGTCCTTCCTGAGCAAGCTGTACCCTTCTATACCAATATTTCAGTCATGCATATTATCCCACCAAGTCTCTGTGATGCCAACTATGTCATAGCTATGTTTATTAACTAGCATTTCAGGTTCTTCAGACTTATTTCCCATACTTCTCACATTAGTATATAGACATCCAAGATGCTGATTTGATTCCCCCCTATGTTCTCTCCTCTCCCCCTTATCCCTGGTATAACAGCCCATGTTACTCCCAGATTCCGACTTCTCCCAGTCTCCATCTTTGTTTAAAAGGTCTTTTAAAAGCCACTCTTAAAATTGGCTTTTGGAATGGTCCTAATGGCTGATACTTGGATGCTTCTGCAGATTACTTAGAGCTTTGATTAAAAATACTAGTACAGGTTATCTGCATATCCATGTCAAAGCTGATTCTCAAGGGCTGGCCAAATGTCAGAAATGTGGCAGTAGACAACCTTCTTTCATGTCATGTGGGAGTGCCCCAAAGACAGATCTGTTCGGAGATAAAGGAGTTCACAATCCCTGAATGAAGCATTCCTTACTCAAATAAGCAATCTACCTCCCGGCTGTAATCACCATGAGGTAAAGTTCTTTTCATCACCATGAGGAGGCCAAATCTGTTTCATTTGAACAAGGAATACTTTCTTCAGCATGCAAGCATGTTATGAACAGACTGTCTTGAGACACTCCTAGGCTGCAGGGCAACATGTCTACCACCACTTTTTAATATGGCCAATTGTTCTACACCGAGTGCATAGTCTCCTCTTAAGGAGACTAGTCTATTTAGTAGCCAAGTGCCTTATAATCTTTAATGTATTTATCCTCAACATCCCTGAGGTAGGCCAGTGCTATTATACTCATTTTCCAAATGGGGACACGGAGATCCAGAGAGACAAAGTGATTTGCAGCTAGCAAGAGATGTCAAGAGTAACAAGAAGGGTTTCTTCAGGTATGTTGGCAACAAGAAGAAAGCCAAGGAAAGTGTGGGCCCCTTACTGAATGAGGGAGGCAAGCTAGTGACAGAGGATGTGGAAAAAGCTAATGTACTCAATGCTTTTTTTGCCTCTGTTTTCACTAACAAGGTCAGCTCCCAGACTGCTGTGCTGGGCATCACAAAATGGGGAAGAGATGGCCAGCCCTCTGTAGAGATAGAGGTGGTTAGGGACTATTTAGAAAAGCTGGACGTGCACAAGTCCATGGGGCCGGACGAATTGCATCCGAGAGTGCTGAAGGAATTGGCGGCTGTGATTGCAGAGCCCTTGGCCATTATCTTTGAAAACTCGTGGCGAACGGGGGAAGTCCCGGATGACTGGAAAAAGGCTAATGTAGTGCCCATCTTTAAAAAAGGGAAGAAGGAGGATCCTGGGAACTACAGGCCGGTCAGCCTCACCTCAGTCCCTGGAAAAATCATGGAGCAGGTCCTCAAAGAATCAATCCTGAAGCACTTAGAGGAGAGGAAAGTGATCAGGAACAGTCAGCATGGATTCACCAAGGGAAGGTCATGCCTGACTAATCTAATCGCCTTTTATGATGAGATTACTGGTTCTGTGGATGAAGGGAAAGCAGTGGATGTATTGTTTCTTGACTTTAGCAAAGCTTTTGACACGGTCTCCCACAGCATTCTTGTCAGCAAGTTAAGGAAGTATGGGCTGGATGAATGCACTATAAGGTGGGTAGAAAGCTGGCTAGATTGTCGGGCTCAACGGGTAGTGATCAATGGCTCCATGTCTAGTTGGCAGCCGGTGTCAAGTGGAGTGCCCCAGGGGTCGGTCCTGGGGCCCGTTTTGTTCAATATCTTCATAAATGATCTGGAGGATGGTGTGGATTGCACTCTCAGCAAATTTGCGGATGATACTAAACTGGGAGGAGTGGTAGATACGCTGGAGGGGAGGGATAGGATACAGAAGGACCTAGACAAATTGGAAGATTGGGCCAAAAGAAATCTAATGAGGTTCAATAAGGATAAGTGCAGGGTCCTGCACTTAGGATGGAAGAATCCAATGCACCGCTACAGACTAGGGACCGAATGGCTCGGCAGCAGTTCTGCGGAAAAGGACCTAGGGGTGACAGTGGACGAGAAGCTGGATATGAGTCAGCAGTGTGCCCTTGTTGCCAAGAAGGCCAATGGCATTTTGGGATGTATAAGTAGGGGCATAGCGAGCAGATCGAGGGACGTGATCGTTCCCCTCTATTCGACACTGGTGAGGCCTCATCTGGAGTACTGTGTCCAGTTTTGGGCCCCACACTACAAGAAGGATGTGGATAAATTGGAAAGAGTACAGCGAAGGGCAACAAAAATGATTAGGGGTCTAGAGCACATGACTTATGAGGAGAGGCTGAGGGAGCTGGGATTGTTTAGTCTCCAGAAGAGAAGAATGAGGGGGGATTTGATAGCTGCTTTCAACTACCTGAAAGGGGGTTTCAAAGAGGATGGCTCTAGACTGTTCTCAATGGTAGCAGATGACAGAACGAGGAGTAATGGTCTCAAGTTGCAATGGGGGAGGTTTAGATTGGATATTAGGAAAAACTTTTTCACTAAGAGGGTGGTGAAACACTGGAATGCGTTACCTAGGGAGGTGGTAGAATCTCCTTCCTTAGAGGTTTTTAAGGTCAGGCTTGACAAAGCCCTGGCTAGGATGATTTAACTGGGACTTGGTCCTGCTTTGAGCAGGGGGTTGGACTAGATGACCTTCTGGGGTCCCTTCCAACCCTGATATTCTATGATTCTATGATTTGCCCAAGGTCCACAGACAGTCTGCAGTAGGACAGGGAACTGAACCTGGATCTCCAAAGTCCCAAGCTAGCACCCAAACCGCTGGACCATTCTCTCTCCCAGTCACTGGCTGTAATGTTAGTACTGTAGAGGGAGCAAGACACAGAGGGTATGTCTACACTGCAATTAAAAACCCACAGCTGGCCCAAGCCAGCTGACTCGGGTTGTGGGACTCAGGGCTGTCTAACTGCAGTGCAGACTTCCATGCTCGGCCAAAGCCTGGGCTCCAGGACCCTCGGACCTCAAAGGGTCCTAGAGGTCGGGCTCCAGGCCAAGCCCAGAAGTATATGCTGCAGTTAAACAGCCCTGCAGCCCAAGTCAGCTGGCACAGGCCAGCTGCAGGTGTCTAACTGCAATGCACACATACTCCCAGGATACTTCTATCCTGCAGTCAGCTGACTCGGGCTTACAAGGTTCAGGAGGTAGGGCTAAAAATTGCAGTTTAGATGTTCAGGTTTGGGCTCCAGGCCCTGAGACCCAGTGAGGGGTTCAGCCGGAATGTCTACATTGTGATTTTTATCCCCATAGCCTGAATCCATTGACCCAGGCTCAGACACAATGACACAGGTTTTTACTATGATATAGACATACCCTCAGGGTCTGAGTCTCATTTACACCAAGGCCACTTTTCACTGTTCTGCTGAAAGTGAATTAAGCAGAAAGATAATCAACAAAAATTTAAATAATAGGACATTGTTGGCAGCGTTGTTGTAGCCGTTTGGTCCCACATATTAGAGACACAAGGTGGGTAAGGTAATATCTTTTATTGGACCATCTTCTGTTGGTGAGAGAGACAAGCTAGAGATCTGTGTAGCTTGAAAGCTTCTCTTTCGCCAACAGAAATTGGTATAATAAAGGATAGTACCTTACCCACCTTGTTTCTCTAGGAATCAAATGAGAGCGGGGAAGAGCATCGATTTCATCCTGCACAGAAGCCAGCATAAGAATAATTCCCTTCAGTCTGTTTTCCAGACTTTTGTCCAGTCTGGTTTTAAATGCATCACACAGAGTTGAGGTTTTCAGCACTTCCTTTGACAGTTTACCAGATCATACTAGACATGAAAAGCAACATTCATCTCAAACTACCACCTTGCCACCCACTGCCTCTTATTTGCTCAGTATATCTACACGTACATTTTTATTCAGAAGCATTAACACAACTATAAATTCTAATGTAGACACGACACCAAAACATTTGTTCCAGGGCACAGAGAGTAGACTGCTGGTTATATTTAATGCTGAAGCCTAGATTATATTGTTCTGTTAACAGTTCTCAAAATAAACACCTCTGTGTTGACATCACTCCTGTTTATTACAACTTATTCTAGCTCTCCCCAACTCTAGCGTCATAAGCCACTGAAGAAGCTTCACTCAGCTCTCTTCTTGCTCCTATATATATATCTCCTATTTCTCAGATTGTACAATACTGCATTGGATTCTTATGGCAAGTTATAAAAATAGGGGGAAGTCTCCTTGTCAAAGTCAACCTTTTAGATGATGAACATGTGATTAGTTGATATGAACCTGTAGCACTTGTTTAAGCCAGACATCCACTCATTCTTTTCTTCTGTGTGTCTAGCCATGGAGGCGAAAAGTATTACAACTAGTTTATTCAATCCCCTGGCTTCAGTTTAAATTTCACCATAACCTGTGTGTATGTTAAAGCTGAGCTGAACCAAGAATTTGATAAACAGGCTTTATGTTTTTTGTGTGTGAGAGAAAAACCTTTGGGTCTAGGTGACCTTTTCCTATTTGTGAGGATGTTTCATTATTCACTGAACAACTTGGATCAATAGTTTTCAGCCTATGGCTTGCCTGAAAAATTCAGCTACTTGCTATTTGGTAGTTAACATGTGTTAAACTAGTAATTTTACAAAAAGAAAATGCCTCTAAAGGAATACTGGGGTATTTGCATCAAGCAACTGACAAGAGTTAAGCATCAGATTCATAAACATTAAGGCCAAAAGGGACCACAATATGGTCATCTAGTGCAACCGCCTATGTAACTCAGGCCATATAATTTCATCCAGTAATTCCTGCAGTGTAGGGAATCATTCTTTCCAGTTACGTAATTGAGCACTATTGCAAACCAAACAACTGTGGAAGAGGTTAAAGGAATGAGAGGTGTATCTGAATATCTCCATGTGTACCTATGGTACTGTCTATACCAGAGAACCCCCTTGGTTGTAGCTACTGACTAGTATTTTATCTAACTTGATCAAAAAAAGACTACCTCTCCCAAGAGGCAGGATAACCACATGGGCTTTAACATGGCATCTTCTAGACACTGCTTGAACCATATACCGACTCATCTTATGGATGCTCAGATACTATGGAGCATGGCATGAATGCCTATACAGATGTTCATTTTGTGAAAGGAATCATCCATGCAAATTCCTTCACAAGTACATTCCACACAGCTCTTATCCTAAGCCAAACAAGAAGTGCAAATACATTTAAGATCCACAAACCTATTGTAAATCATTTGCTCTGGTCAGAAAATGAATTTCCATCTCTTCCTCCAACTACCAACCAGTGAGCTAACACTACACATGAAACCCATTGTTTCCACTGGTGTTACCTAAAGACAGCACCCGTTTTACAGCATGCAGCTTTCTTGCATGGGCGAAGAACGGACACACTGGATCAAATGTTCATTTATGATACATTCTTGCAGTCAACTGGACTGCATGCATGTAAGAGGGGAAAATCTAGCCCACAATGCGGCACTGTGCCTTAAGACATGGATGCAAGATTTCATGAGCAATCTCACTTCCATGTACCTCTGGACAGGAATGATGGGAATTTAGAGGCTGATCACCACTCTGAAGGCAACGGCAGTCTTTCCGTGGACAACAGGGCAAGTTGTGTTGGGCCTTTAGAGAAAGGCAAAAAAAGATGAATGAGGCTGGACTTAAATAATATGTCTAGAGTGATAAAGCAATGCATAAGGGACAAGAAGAATTAATAACTATCTACACGTTTGGGATTTGGAGGGTGTGAACTGCAAGTGGGTGTGGGAGAGGGAGGGGAGCCTTCATGTCGGGTGTTCAATGGGGGGGATAACTAGGAGTTGTAAGATGAAATTGAGCAAGGAAACATTTAGACTGAACAACAAGAAAAAAAAAGTTACCTAATGGTGAAATCTCTTAGGTTGTGGAACATTCAGCCAAGGAAAACTAGAACATGTGGAAGGAGATACTGTAAGATAATTCTTTATCGACAGAAGGACAATGACCTAAGAGGTCTCTCCTGTGCATGACTAACATTGTTTCTATGATCACAGTCTAATGTCTGCAACATAACATCATGACACATTGTGCTGCCCGTCTCATTCATCTCCTAGTTATGGCCATGTGAGCTGGACAAGACAAAGAGGATCAGAAGAAAGGATACCAAAGAAGGTAGGTAAATGATACAAACTATGAATGAAAGGAAGGATGGCTAACTGGAGACCTGGAAAACAAATCTGGATTTAATATTCCTACCCACACCACATACCTACACCCATACACACTACACACCACATACCTTCTTCCATACCACCACCCATGCATGGAACATCCTGCCTACATCCAGAATACCCTACTCACAAGTAGACCCCCCACATTAATTTCCTGTTGGACTCTTCATGGAGTAAAGTACTACTCAAGATGAACAGGGGTGTCAGTTTCTAGCCCTCTGTCTTGCACAGTGCCAAACAGGATCAGTGAATCCTAATATCACAAAAAAAAGTTCTAAACTACTATATTGGGTATAGTTTGACTGGCAATTTGTATTTCTAATCTCACTACAGTATTTCACGTTTGCTTTTTTTTTTTTTTAAGTGGATTATTTGCAGAGAATTTAATATAAATTGGTGGTCAGCAGAACAGTGCTGGAGTGATGGCCAATACACACAAGGTAATTCTCGCGGTCTCTACAATAGTTCCAGTACAGCTCCACCAGAAGGTTGCAATAGCAGGAGACCTAATGTAGAACAGGAAGTGCGGATAGAACCGGCAGTGTGGATAGAGCACTACCATGAAAATCAGGAAACCTGGGTTCTCCTCCCAGCTCTACCAGCGAACCCTCTGTCTGTTTTCCCTCCTGCCCCTTATCTTGTCTAATTCAACAAGAAACTTCTCAGGGCTAAGCCTGGCTTATGTGTGTATACAAAGCCTGGGACAAATCAACTCTTTCAGTGCTACCATAATACAAATAATGAGTAGTGTAATGGTGTTTTACTGTTATGGTACCTAATCCTGCACAGATTGTGGTGGTGAAAGTGCACTGTCTACATAAACATTCAATTTTTGCTACCTGTAGCAGAATGGAAACAAGAAGCTTTCTGAAAAGTGCAAATATAGACAAGACACAAATTATTACAGTGAGGAGTGTCACAAAAATACCTATAAATAAATGCCAGGCCTGAGTACGTTTATATTTGCTTTTCACATCTTCTCCCAGTACATTCATGTTTTCAGCAAAACAAGAATCCTTCTGTATCTAATCAATCAACACTTCTGTACCAACCATGGCATCTGGGGACAGACTAGCTGACCACAGCACTTTAAGATGATAGAAATAGACTAATAAAATATATTCTACTTAGTAGCTCAAAATGACAGGTGAGAACTTGAATTGCAAACTCAACCACTTAGTTTCAAGAGAACAAAAATTACTATACTGAGCACTTCAAATAAAAGTTTTTACAATTTAAAGAGCTTCTTATTATCCTTAAGGAAGATGATAGTATTTTTTCCATTGTATATGTTCCAGGTTATTCTTAAAATGCAAGACAATTTTTTCCCCCATTTAAAGGGACATTTCTAAGAACAAGTTAGTACTTTAGCAGTGTCCCAATACCACCTTTGATTATTAGTAAATTTTAAATAAAGCAAGGACTATAATTTGCCTTCTAAATCCCAAGGCCTACTTCAAGAAGAGGGGAAATTGGGTGATGCCAAAATAAGTGATTCATTCCCTTACCTTAATCATCGTAAGCACATCATCCATCCGTCAAGTCCTTAGGATCCCATACAGGTTCTTCTAAGTGTGTCCCCTGCAAGCAAACAAACAAAAACAAAAAATGAAGACTTAATTCAAACAAACTATACAATTACAAACATTTTTAGGAAAGATATGAAAGAGCAAAACACTTTCAACTGCCTTCAGCAAATCACTTCCACTTCACTTGCTCTCTATCCAGAACATAAATGTACCTGATGTTATTGTACAACTATAAAGAGACCCTGAGAGAGAAAAAAAATAATACATGGACACATCTTTAAATTCCACTGAAATATGATGGACATAACCTCATCGTGTTTCCAGTCTCTTATATAGTAGTAAGCATGCATAGGAGATAATATGGCCTTAAAATGAGCAATCAGTATAAAAACAGGTCTGTAGGAGATATGGTCCACATTAGGGATCGGGTGGGGGTGATTACTTTTTGAGTTCAAATCAGTCTCAGAAGAGTCACCCCTTTCTTGCTGTTGATGAAAACCAAGACTGAGGCTAAATCACCAAGCAGGACACTATGACATATGCAATTTTCATGGAGCATCAGTTTTGGGAACATCCTTCAGGAAACTGTACCAGAGACACACACACACCCCACCCCCAACCCTCCTACTCCATCTCATCATAGTCCTGAAACACGTGTCCCAGCTGAGTCTTCATTACTATGTGACTTACCAAGTCTGGGCATGAGTCCCATCTTATGTACAGCCTGGGCAAAAGCAGAATGTCTTCAGCAGCCTACAATGACATTCATGGGACAGAGGGGTGTCTCTATGTCAGATCAGAACTGGCTTTGGGTGTGCAGGACACCCTTACTTGACTGGTAGAAGAGGTTGTTTCTTGGCTGGTCTCTTGGATTTGCAGCACAATGCCAAATTTAATCTGAAGCTAGTGCTGCTGTTTGAGCAGAATGACTGGGGGTGGGGGGGGGAGGGGAAGAGTTGGAAGAAAGGAGGGAGGGAAATGAGAGAGAGACAGTGAAGGGAATAACTTGACTGTGACTTCCATCTCAAAGAGAGCTGGGCTCAAGAGCCAGCACATTAGGGTGACCATATTTCTTAAAGTAAAAATGGGATGGCCCAGGGCTCACCTGAGCTGCTCCCTTCCCTTCCCCGCTCCCACACACACACACACACACACACACACACACACACCTCCCGAGCACAGGGCTCACCAGAGCCACCCTCCTCACACCACCTAGGGCTGGGGCTGACCTACTGAGCCCCGTGCCGCCTGCAGCTGGGGCTGACCTACTGAGCCCCGTGCCGCCTGCAGCTGGGGCTGGGGTTGACCCCTCCCCAAGGTCCATGCCACCAGAGCCCTGTGCTGCCCACAGCTAGTGCTGACCTGCTGACTTCCACGCCACCTGGGGAGAGGGATGGGGGGGTTGTCAGCTCTGAAGGCAGCACTGCCTGCTGGAAGCAAAATTTCTCCACTCTCCTACTGACAGGCAATGCTGCCTTCAGCTGACCCCCGGACAGCAGCCGCCACTCTCAACTCTGCCTTGCGGCCAGGACAAATGCTCAGTTTTGGCAAAAAGGTAGAGATGACTAGGACAGAGCTGAAAAAGGGGGACTGTCCTGTACATATGGTCATCCTAAGCACACTAGTCGTTCTGTGAAGGAAGTAGAGGACTGGCATGAGGAAGAGGCAGTCGCCTCTCTATAGTCAGGCTTGAGACCCGCTTTTCATTCTAAGGCCTCACTTGACCTCCCTCTAAATGACAGTCATTTCAACTTCACATTTTGTATGGAAAAGTCTATACACAAAAGAGACAGGGTTTCAGTTTTACTATTTTTTGGGGCGTGGAGGAGTTGAGTGTGGGAGAGAGGCAGGTACAAGAGAGACAGCAAATCTGAGGTGATTCTGAAAAGCCATTTCCAAGATACAGAACTCCATTTAAAAAAAAAAGTTTCTTAGCATTTTGAAAATTCTTCCAATGCTTCTTTTCCAAGTCTGGACTTACACTGTTCTCATAACTTCTAAGAAGTAGAATAGTCAAGAGATCTAAGGGGAGATTTTCAAAAAGGCATAAACTGCCTTTGAAAAACCTGCCCTTTACAACTGTGGCCAGTTTTGACAGCATGAAAGCTATATTGGGGACATTGTTCTCTGGTCCAGTATGGACCTCTAGATAGTCCATGAGGCTCTCATGGATTTTTAAATGGCTCCAAATGACTCAAGCACCTAAATTATCATTTTCGAAAAAAGCATGTAGAACTAACTAACTCTTTTCCTTACAAAGAGAACCACAAAAATGTAAAAGCAGTCACTAGCCAAAGAATTCCCATACTTTACAATGTTTGAAATTTCACCTTCTCTCTGCATTCCCTTTGATTTTGATTGCTAGTTTTGTTTTATAATACTGTTTTTGTAAATAGGTGTTTTTATCTGTAAGTAATTGATATGTACTCTCAACTTCGGTATTTTTTGTCTGGAAATAAACTCTAAACACAGCAGGAAAGATAGATAACTCATAAGATGTTAACTAGAAACACTGTCCACCAAAACAGAAACATTGTATTTCCACACAGAGGCCCCAACCCAAACCCACATTAATAGTGAAATCGGTATTACAGGTGGAACGCAGGAACTCTGGCATCAAGGCCCAGTTTTATTTCATTACCATCTGGCTTAGAATAGGATCATTTTTTATTTTCTAAATTTTCAGCGCTCAATTCTTGAAATGCCTATAGATTGCTATTAAAATGTATTGTAAATAGGGCTGCTGAATAATTGCAGTTAACTCATGAGATTAACTAAAAAAATTAATCACCATTAATTGCAGTTTTAATTGCGCTGTTAAACAATAGAATACCAATTGAAATGTATTCAATATTTTGGATGTTTTTCTACATTTTCAAATATATTAATTTCAATTACAACACAGGTTTCAGAGTAGCAGCCATGTTCGTCTGTATTCACAAAAAGAAAAGAAGTACTTGTGGCACCTTAGAGACTAAACACATTTATTTGAGCGTAAGCTTTCGTGAGCTACAGCTCATTTCACTGGATGCATTCAAGTGTACACTTCTCACTTTATACTGTTTTTATTACAAATATTTGCACTGTAAAAAGATAAACAAAAGAAACAGCATTTTTCAGTTCATCTCACACATGTATGTAATGCAATCTCCATGCATAAAGGGACATAAATGGACATATGAATCTTTAGCACATCTGGCACGTAAATATCTTGCAATGCCAGCTACAACAGTGCCATATGAATTGCCTGTTCTCACTTTCAGGTGACATTGTGAACAAGAAGTGGGCAGCATTATCTCCTGCAAATGTAAACAAACTTGTTTGCCTGAGAGATTGGCTGAACAAGAAATAGGACTGAGTGGACTTGCAGACTTTAAAATTTTCATTTTTATTTTTAAATGCAGGGGTTTTTTTGTACATAATTCTACATTTGTAAGTTCAATTTTCATGATAAAGAGATTGCACTACAATACTTGTATTAGGTGAATTGAAAAAAAGACAGTTACCTTTTCTGTAACTGGTGTTCTTCAAGATGTGTTGCTCATGTCTATTCCAAAACAGATGTGAATGCTCGCCACATGCACCAGTGCCGGAAGTTTTTCCCCTAGCAGTACCTCTGGGGGGGAGTGCCCCCTGCGACCCCTGGAGTGGCGCCTGCCTGGCGTGGTATAAGGGGATCTGTGTGCTCCCCCCATTCTCAGTTCCTTCTTGCCGGACAACTCCGACAGAGGGGAAGGAGGACGGGATGTGGAATAGATATGAGCAACACATCTCTAAGAACACCAGTTATGGAAAAAGTAACTGTCTTTTCTTCGAGTGATTGCTCATGCATTTTCAACAATAGGTGATTCCAAGCTATATCTGTTGGAGGTGGGTAGGAGTTCACAAGTTCCCAGGACGAAGGAAAGCCCTGCCGAACCCGATTGGTTTGGGGGACAATAGCATAGTGCGAGATGAACGTGTGAACCGTAGAACATGTGGCGGCCCCACAAATGTCCTGGATGGGGAGGTGGGCCACGAAGGCAGCCAACGAGGCCTGCACCCGATTCGAGTGTGCCCTCACAATGGATTGCGCGGGGACACCCATCAGCTCATAACTGGAACAGATGCACGAAGTGATCTGATTGGAAAGCCACTGAGTGGGAATCGGCTGGCTCCTTGTGCGCTCAGCCGAGGCGACGAACAGTTACGAGGACTTTCTGAACGGCTTGGTCCACTCGAGGTAGAAAGCCAGAGCCCACTGCACATCAAGCATGTGGAGACAGCGCTCCGCACAGATGCGCGAGGCTTGGGGCAGAGACGGCAGCTCGGAGGTCAGGGCCCCAAGCTCTGAGACTTGCCTGGCTGACGTGATTGCAATCAGGAGGGCCACCTTCCATGAGAGGTGACACCAGGAGCACGTGGCCAGTGGTTCCAACGGGGAACCTGTGAAACGAGCCAACACCAGGTTTACGTCCCACTGCAGGACCGGGGGTCTAGAATACAGAAAGAGACGGTCCAAACCTTTAAGGAACTGGCTAATCATAGCATGGGAAAATACCGTATGCCCTTGCACCGGCCGATGGAAGGCTGATATAGCTGCCAAGTGCACCTTGACTGAGGAGGGTGCCAAGCCCTGGTCCTCAGGTGAAGGAGGTAAATCAAGGATAAACTGGATTGGTGCAGCCACAGAAGAGACATCCTAGTCTGCCGCGCACTTAGAAAACCGGGACCTCTTTGCCAAATAATTGCAGCAAGTGGAGGGATGTCTACTTTCGAGGAGGACATGCTGAACCTGTTCTGAGCATGTCCTTTCTTCTTCACTGAGCAGCCACGCCGTGAGGTGAAGAGCCACTAGGTTGGGATGGAGGCGGCGGCACTGGTCCTGAGAGAGCAAGTCTAAGCGGAGTGGCAATGGCCACGACAGAGCTACCGCCAGACCTGTGAGGGTCCCATACCAATGCTGCCTGGGCCACGCCGGGGCAATAAGGAGGACCTAGGCCTTGTCCGTCTTTATCTTCTCCAAGACCCTGCTGATTAGAGAGAACAGGGGGAAGGCGTAGAGAAATCAGCCTGACCAGGACAGGAGAAAGCCATCGGAGACAACACCCCTTCCCAGCCCCGCCCTGGAGCAGAACCTGGGGCATCGCCGGTTCTGCTGAGTCGCTAATAGATCCATCTGGGGAGTTCCCCACCTTCGGAAGAGCCGGTGGACCACTTCTGGGTGGAGGGACCACTCGTGTTACGAGGAAAAGTCCCTGTTCAAGCGATCAGCCCTCTCATTCCGGGCGCCCGGTAGGTGGATGCCATGGGATATACAGAAGTCCCACAGCCAGAGGGCTTTGTGGCAGATGGCAGAGGATCGGGCCCCACCTTACCTGTTGATATAGAACATCGAGGCCATGTTCTCTGGAAGGACCTTGACTACCTTGTCCTCGAGGTGTGAGCAGAAGGCCATGCACGCCAGCCGCACCGCCCTGAGCTCCTTCACTTTTATATGTAGGGTCAGGTCTTGAGCCGATCACAGGCCTTGGGTCTGAAAGTTCCCCACACGGGCCC
The DNA here is from genome assembly GCF_009764565.3 of Dermochelys coriacea. Classification (NCBI taxonomy): domain Eukaryota; kingdom Metazoa; phylum Chordata; order Testudines; family Dermochelyidae; genus Dermochelys; species Dermochelys coriacea. Next base: position 138,057,580 of record NC_050071.1, on the reverse strand, counting down.
CCCAACCGAGGTTCGACGCATCGGACACCAGCTCCAACAATCGGGGCCCTGTCCCTGAACGGGACACATTGGAGCATGTTGTTTGGGGCGGACCACCACTGTAGGGAGGTGATTACAGAGTCCGGCACGGTGAGGAGGTTGTCCATCCTGTCCGCGGCCTGGGAGAACATCAAGGCCAACCAGAGCTGGAAGGGCCTCATCCTGAGTCCAGCGTGACGGACCATGTATGTGCATGCCGACATGTGATCCAAAAGTTGCAGGCAAACCCTGGTTGTTGTCACTGGGAACCTTGTGACCGAGTCGATGAGATCTGTCAGGGTCTCAAATCTGTCTGGTGGGAGAGAAACCCTGGCCGACACTGCATCCAGGAACGTCCCGATAAACTCTATGCGTTGGACCGGGACTAACGTGGACTTGGTGTTGTTTACCAACAGGCCCAAGGCAGTGCATGTGGACAGGAGGAGCGGACCCGTGACAGCAAGACACCAGCGATCGACACCCGGGGCTAAGATGTCTTGGAGGAGACTTGGAACGGGAACGGCACTGACGATCGTGCCGTGACCGACATAGATATTCGCTCCTTGAGAACGAGCGGTGCCAAGAGTCCCGGACAGACGGAACCCAGAGACAGACAGTCTGGTCGGCATCGAGGGTGATGGACTCTGCCCCGAATGGTCGCTAGGCGGGGAACGGCGTCAGGAATGTACCCTCGAAAGAGACCAGTACCAGGCCAGAGGTGGCTGCGGAGATCCCAGTGGCAGCTTGCCTCTGGAGCGTGGGGCCAACTTCAGTGATGCTCCAGGCACCGGCACGGACATAACATCCCAGGCCGCCTGGAGGACTCTGGGCATGAACGGCATCCGAAGAGGCCTGTTCCAAAGGGGCCAGGCTACTCCGCTCAACATGAGTCGGGGGGCCTCGGGCCCGGTGGGAACTGAGGACTGCCCAATATGGGCCTAGACTCTGTCCAAGACTTCCCTCAGTGCCGCTGCGAAGAGGGAGTCTTTCTGGCCCTCTTGGTGTGCTCTGTGAAGGGGGAGCGGTGCCGATTGGTCGATGACACCAGAGGGCGGCCACATACCGATGCCGCGGTGCCAGATATCAGTTGGGAGCGGCATGCCAGAGCGGGGGTCAGTGCCGACTCCATCAGGATGGCCCAGAGCCTAATGTCCCTTTCTCTTTTGGTCCAAGGCTTAAACAACTTGCAAATCTTGCGCCTTTCGCTGATATGGGTTTCTCCCAAACAGCACAAACAGTCTGTGTGTGGGTCACTTCTTCGCACAGAAAGCCTACAAAGAACTGCACAACTTAAACCCCAGGGTGCGGGGCATGCCCTGTCCCGGGCTCACTGACTAACTAAGCTAACTAATTAAACAGCTAACTAACTACAGGTACTAACACTGAACAAACGAACTGTTCTGGGAACAAGCTACAGAACAGCTGGAGCACAGCAGTTCCAATGCACCTACACTGGTGGCAAGAAGGAACTGAGGGTGGGGGGAGTGCGCAGTTCCCCTTATACTGCACCAGGCAGGCACCACTCTAGGGGTTGCAGGGGGCGCTCCCCCCTACGGGTACTGCTAGGGGAAAAACTTCCGGCACCGGTGCATGTGGTGAGCACGCACACCAATTGTGGAATACACAAACAATCACGCGAAGAAGAAGATTATATTATTATAATATATAGACTATAATAATATAATATTATACAGGAGGATCTGGATGACCTTGTAACCTGGAGTAATAGTAATAGGATGAAATTTAATAGTGAGAAGTGTAAGGTTATGCATTTAGGGATTAATAACAAGAATTTTAGTTATAAGTTGGCGACGCATCAATTAGAAGTAACGGAAGAGGAGAAGGACCTTGGAGTATTGGTTGATCATAGGATGACTATGAGCTGCCAATGTGATATGGCTGTGAAAAAAGCTAATGCAGTTTTGGGATGCATCAGGAGAGGCGTTTTCAGTAGGGATAAGGAGGTTTTAGTACCATTATACAAGGCACTGGTGAGACCTCGCCTAGAATACTGTGTGCAGTTCTGGTCTCCCATGTTTAAAAAGGATGAATTCAAACTGGAGCAGGTACAGAGATGGGCTACTAGGATGATCCGAGGAATGGAAAACTTGTCTTATGAAAGGAGACTTAAAGGAGCTTGGCTTGTTTAGCCTAACTAAAAGAAGGTTGAGGGGAGATATGATTGCTCTCTATAAATATATCAGAGAGATAAATACAGGAGAGGGAGAGGAATTATTTAAGCTCAGCACCAATGTGGACACAAGAACAAATGGGTATAAACTGGCCACCAGGAAGTTGAGACTTGAAATTAGACGAAGGTTTCTAACCATCAGAGGAGTGAAGTTTTGGAATAGCCTTCCAAGGGAAGCAGTGGGGGCAAAAGATCTATCTGGTTTTAAGATTCTACTGGATAAGTTTATGGAGGAGATGGTATGATGGGATAATGGGATTTTGATAAGTAATTGATCTTTAAATATTCAGGGTAAATAGGACTAATCCCCTGAGATGGGATATTAGATGGATGGGATCTGAGTTACCCAGGAAAGAATTTTCTGAAGTATCTGGCTGGTGAATCTTGCCCATATGCTCAGGGTTTAGCTGATCGCCATATTTGGGGTCGGGAAGGAATTTTCCTTCAGGGCAGATTGGAGAGGCCCTGGAGGTTTTTCGCCTTCCTCTGTAGCATGGGGCATGACTGACTTGAGGGAGGCTTCTCTGCTCCTTGAAGTCTTTAAACCATGATTTAAGGACTTCAATAGCTCAGACATGGGTGAGGTTTTTCATAGGAGTGGGTGGGTGAGATTCTGTGGCCTGCGCTGTGCAGGAGGTTGGACTAGATGATCAGAATGGTCCCTTCTGACCTTAGTATCTATGAATCTATGAATATTATTTCTTTTGTTTGTTTACAGTGAAAATATTTGTAATAAAAAAATCAATATAAAGTGAGCACTGTACACTTTGTATTCTGTGTTATAACTGAAATCAACATTTGATAATGTAGACAAGATCCAAAAATATTTAAATACATGATATTAACATTGCTATTTATCATGTGATGAATCGCAATTAATGTTTTTAATCGCTTGACAGCCCTAATAGTAAATATTACTCAAATAATAAATAATTGATTTAGCAAAAGTCTGCACATTGGAGGCACTTGGATTTTGGTGGATTCCATTTTTGTTTCCCCTTCCTTGCAAGAGCAAGAAGTCCTGGAAGAGCTGTGTAGGGGGCTTACATTCATTCTTCATATGGAGTGTCAGCATTTCTTAGATAGTTCTTAAACTAGGCTATAAGAGAGAGGTACAGTTTGAAGTCCTTATGTGTGTTCAGCACTTAACACAATGGAGACCTGATCTCGTCTCTCAACACTACTTGAATATACACAGTCTGAACAAGTCAAAATAGAATAAAGGCATCCCCACTTCTGGCCTGGGCTTTAGCCACAAGAGCATCCTTACTTTGCTTTTAATAAACTTCAACCATTGCTTAACCTCAGATTCAGCTACTATTTGGCCATACAGGGCTCTAGACACTGTATAGCATTGATAGAGTGAATAGTGTTCCTTGGGTTAGAGCCATATAGGACCACCTCAGAGTTAATCTCTGTTTACACGCAGCTAAGTTTCTATTAAAGGCTTATGTAGGCAGGATCACATGTTCCACTCCTTGCCCCACTGGGTTCTTCTGATTGATGCAAGATTGCTTGAAACAGATAGGAACAGTGTTTGCTCTAGGATCCATCACCAAAGCACTTTTACCCCGTCCAATTACATCTAGGTATTTGAGGAAAAACTGTTCCATATACTGGTTTTTATTTTCATGTCTGTCCCAAAACCCAGAGGACCACATAAGCCAAAAAGCAAAATACATCTGTCATCAAAAGTTTTGGTGACCACATCTCACTGGTAGGGCTCTACCAATTTCACAGCCATGAAAAAATGTGTCAGACTGTGAAATCAACCCTTCCCCATTAATTCTGATCTCCCCTGCTGCTGGGAGCCCGGGGCTGCTGTTAGTCTGGACAGCTGGGGAGGGACAGAAGTTGTCCTTCCCCTGCATGGCTGCTCTTGGTGGGGAGATCAGAGCCACCTCCAGAGGCAGTGCAGAAATGAGGGTGGTTTGCCCTCACTTTTATGCTGCAGCAGCCCGGAAGCTGGGCTCTGGACTTCTGTCCCCTTTCCCCCATGACTTTTGCTTCCCCAGCTCCTGCCGGGCTTAGGGCTTCTGCTCCCAGTGGCTGCACCTGGGGCAGCTCGGGCTCTGTGTTTCTGCCCCTGCACCTCACGACTCCTGCCCCGGCTCTTGACATAGAGCTCAGGGGCTTCCTCCGTCGGCAGCTCCTGGGACTGGGGGTTTCTGCTCCCGCCAGCTACAGCCAGGGCAGCCCAGACTCAAAGCCTATCCCCTGCTCCAGCCAGGGCTTGCAGGAAGCCCAGGCTTTGGGCTTCTGTTCCCCACCGCTCCAGCCAGGTTAGCCTGGGATCGGGACTACTGCCCCCACACACACACTCCTCCCTTCTCCATGGCTCCTGCTGAGGCTCCGGGCTTCCTCCCCCCGCAGCTCTGGCCCGGGTTTGGGGCTTCTGCTCCTGCCAGCTGCAGCCACGGCAGCCCAGGCTCCAGGCTTCCATCCCCCAGGGCTTCTTCTGGGACTGGGGCACCCAGCCTTAATCTTTAACTGACCTGGACTAGCAGCATGGGGAAGATCCTACCCACCTCTAGAAACCTCCACTAACTGCAGGAAGCTCACAGGCTGCTGCCTAGGCAGCACAGAAGTGAGGGTCGCAATCTTGGGACTCCCCCTACAACAACTTTGCAACCCCTCCACCCCATGATCCCATTTTGGGTCAGGATCTCCATGGCTACAACTCTGAAATTTCAGATGTAAACTTCTAAAATCGTGAAACTGACCAATTTAGAAACCCTCCGGCCATGAAATTGACCAGAATGGACCATGAATTTGGTAGGGCCCTACTCATTGGTATTGCTACACATGCAGAAGTCAAACAAAAAAAAACCCTAGATCCAAACCCCTCTGAACACTAGATTAGATTTAATTCTGCAGTTCAGATCTCTAAAAGAAGCTGGCTGAAATTTGTAGATTTTTTTAATAAAAGATTTCGATGACATTTCACACACACCAAACAAACCCCACATTCCATTTTTCAACCACTATTCCTCTCTTTAGTAGCTCCCTCTCTCTCAGTATAGAAGGATCACCAGCACAGAAGCTCAGATGTATTGTCTCAAACCTCTTTTACAATCATGCCAACAAGCTTATGAGAAAAATATTCAGCTCCCTAGAGAAACGGTGGCACAAGGAGGAACTGTGACAGGAAGAGAGTTTAAGGGCCTGATTCAAAACCCATTGAGCCAATGGAAAGATTTCCATGGACTTCAATGGGCACTGGATTGGGCCCCAAGTTCAGATAGTTGAAGTCACATGAACAACCAGTGGAAGAACTGAGACTAGAACTCAGTAGTCTGACTCCTAATCCTCTGTTCTAGTCCTTGGATTCAGTGCCCTCCCTACTTCCTTTTGACAGGTGTTCAATACAGGATTGTGCAGACATGTCCCAAGATATCAACATAAATGTATATTTAACAAATGCTAACGCTGCTATATACACACCAAGAAGTTCATACATCCAGACCTGCCCTTGGAGTTTAAATTCATATGGCCTGTGCATACAAAAAAAATGCGTTTGCAACTGAGTAAGTTTATACAGCAGTATTGAAAGGGATAGGAATATATGTTCTACATTCAATTTAGTAAGCACCAGCCAACTGTACAAGTATTTTCACTAGGCTGCCTTGCTAGGATCGAACTGACACAATATGCCTACAATGTAATCCGATTGCCAGATAATCTTACAAAAATGCAATATCCTGAGGATATGAATATAATGCAAGCTTGCCATGGAGCAGTCAGCTGACTTTGATAAGCCATGTTGTATTGAGGTCACTGCGCTGCAGATGTGATCTAATTAGGCTATCCTTGTCATTTGTATATTTGGATGGCGGCATTCTTAAATGAGTGAATTTGTATACTGTTGCGGGGCACACAAGACACCAAGAGAGGGGCCGCAACTACAATGAGGGGTGTAAGTCTTCTGTTGTAAACCTGGTAAGCTCCACCTGCACTTGCAATGTTGGGAGTGCTAGCAAAGACGAGGCTCAAGTGTTTGGACCCTCTAGACATCACAGTAGTAGAGGGCTGCCCAGAGGGCTCAAGAGGATAAAAAAATTGCTCATATGGAGACACACTATCCTATAGAGGTTGATCATTTATAAAATGAGGAAAATAATTTTCATCCAAAAAACATATGAATGCAAGGTACGCTTTACAAACATGGACATATTATCCCCATTTTACAGATAGAAAAGGTGAGGTAGAGATATTAAGGCTAGGATTTTCAAAAGAGCCTAAAGGTGTGAGGCCTCCAATGTCTACTGAATTTCAATGGGAGTCATGCTCAACTTCAGTAGGCACCTTCCGAAAAAAATCACAGCCAGAGACACTATCCAAGACAAGCCTAAGCCTAAGCCAAGATCTCAGGATCAGTCAGCATCACAACTAAATTAGGACTTGGGAGTTCAAACTACCAGTCGAATGCACCAAGCCATACTGCTTTAGTCATGGCCTACTTCACTGGGATGTAGTGAGATTTTCACACACGCTGTAAGTCTCCAAGATTCATGGATCAAAAGGAGTTGTATGCAAGGGCAGTTTTATAACTGAGTTAGGGCAGCTACCATTAAGTTCCCAAGAATGCATAGAGAGACTTTTCCCCTGCAAAACCTGCACTTTGAAGGATTGGAGTGAGAAGGAAAAACAAAAACAAAAAAAATCTATCCCATATGTTAATCCATTTTTCAGAAAGATAAGAGGGAAAAAAAAGTGTAATGGTAAAAAGTCACAGTACAGTGTTATATAGGGCTGGCCTTAAATACAAGCAACAGCTTGGGATCCTGTGTACTCCAGAGATCATGGCAGTGGCCCCGTCTCCTCTACCCAACAGCAAGACCAGAGAGCAATGTGTTGGGTGGGAACTCACCCCTCAGCCCCCCTTTTTTCTGGCAACAAAGGCATCATTCCTTCCAAACCCACCACCACAGAGTTTAGGGCCCAAAGATTAGAACTTAGAGACAGTCTTATATTCATACAGGCCAAGAAAACTATTGTCTAGTTGTTTGTGTTTAGGGCTGGGGGTCAGAAACTCCTGATTTCTAGTCCTTATCATTTGTATTATATTAGCATCTAGAGGATCCAATCGAGATCAGGGTCCCTTCTGTGCTGGGCACTGTACTGACACATAAGAGAGAGTCCCTGCTCCAAAGAGCTTACAAGTCTGTAAGTAAACAGCACAAAGGGAGGGAGCAGAAATGAAATCACTCATCCAAGATAACAAGTCAGTGACAGAGCTGGGAACAGGTCTCCAGACTCCCAGCCCAATGCCCTAGCCACTAGACCATACTGCTTCTGGTTCTGAAACAATCTCATTGTGTGATCACAACCATTCTGTATGTTTGTTAATATGTACCTAGGTCCCAGAGATGCCAGTGAGAGGATTCACATTTGGAAAGTGCTTTGATGAGACTTTAAAAATACATATTCGCCATTATTGTTGTAATGCCTAATAAAGTTGAGTCTTGGTGCACCTCCAATATAATAAATCATAGCAGACAGTTAGTGCTGTTGCGCTGAAAAGCTATTTTTATTTCATCCAGGGATGAATTAGGTGACCTACAGCAATAGGTTTGTCCCTCTCTCATTAAAATAATTCTAAAACAGGTATTAGTTGGCTAAATGGGACCAAATCCCACCTCCTGTGTAATCCACCTGAAAGCCAAAAGCATCAGGGCAAATTAAAGCTGCCTTTAATCCTTACAAATCTCAGTATATTTTATCCTTCGTTGCTCCTGTCCCCAGTTGTTATTCCTGATGACGGACACCTGTTCATGCTGCTGGTATTTCAGTGTCTTCCATCAGGAAAGACAGATGAAAGTGACATGAAGGGTAACATGCTAGTGACATAAGAAACTGATCTTTTGGGGAGTGTCAAATATAAAGGGAAGTGTAAAAACCTTTATGTATGCAGTAACATAAAATCCCTCCTGGCCAGAAGTACAGAATCATTTTACTTGTAAGGGGTTAAGAAGTTCAAATAACCTGGTTGGCACCTGACCAAAAGGACCAATAAGAAAAGAAGATACTTTCAACTCTGGGGGGCAGGAGAGGTTTTGTTTGTGCTCTCTTTGTCTGTTCCCTCTCTGGAGAGAGAGGGAGGAGAGAGACACCAACCTAGCAGGTAAACCACCTCTTGAAAAGATGCATGTAAAATTACAGACATTTTAAGTAAAGGCAAGGAAATGTGTTAGATTATGTTTTGTTTTAGCTTGTGAATTTTCCCTCTGCTAAGAGGGAGTTTTATTCCTGTTTTTTGAAACTAAGCCTAAAGGGGAATCCTCTGGGTTTTAAATCTTTTTATTTACCCTATAAAGTTACTTTTCATCCTGATTTTGCAGGTGTAATTCTTTTTTATTTAAAAAAAGTAATTCTTCTTCTAAGAACTTGATTGATTTTCAATGTCCTAAAAACCCAGGGGTTTTGTCAGTGCTCACTTTGTAACCAATTGGTTAGTATATTATTCTCAAGCCTCCCCAGGAAAGGGGGTGAAGGGGTTTAGGGGAATATTTTGGGGAAACAGGGACTCCAGTGGCCCTTTTTCCTAGATTTTTGTCGAAATCACTTGGTGGTGGCAGCAATACCGTCCAAGGACAAGGAAAGGATTTGTGCCTTGGGGAAGTTTTAACCTAAGCTGGTAGAAATAAGCTTAGGGGGTCTTTCATGCAGGTCCCCATATCTGTACCCCAGAGATCAGAGTGGGGAGGGAACCCTGACAGGGCATGATTTACTGTAGACAGCAGAAGCATAGATTTCCGCTCCTGTTTTCCAATCAGCTAGTGACTAGTTCAGATTACTTGTTGCTGCCACAATACCACTGAATAGGTTGAATAAATTCAGCACAAAACTATATCCATGTGTATCAACATGCATAAACTAGGTCCATTTGTACATAAATTAGGCAGAGTTATTATGCTCATTTAAACAGCATGACTTGACCACATCTATGTTGGCAGTCTGCTATGATCCTCCGGGACAGCACTGTAAGCAAGTTGTTACATCTGAATATGACAGTTTTCTGCTGGTAATCTGCCACAGTTCTCACAGGTAAGCATTGCAAGTGAGCCATTACATATTCCCCCAAAGCAAACTATTAATAGAGAAGAATGGGTAAGGGGACTATTTAGAATTACTGTCACTCCACATTAAACTCTGTTGGAAATTAATCTCCTCCTCCTATCTTTCTCCTGAGCAGTAATAAATCTTAAAAAAAAAAAACAAAAAAAAACACCACCTCTTCCCCTAAATCCTCAAGCATAAATCCTATAAAACATGCAGAATCATCCAGGTCAGGCCATTATCCTGTATGACCCTTTCTACCTCCCTTTGTCTTCTAGGAGCTAGCGAACAGGAGCAGCAAACAGGGGAGCTCTGTGAGGGAGTTTTGAGGGGGAGTGCAGGAGTCAGATACACCTAACACACTAAACTTAGACCAATAATCTCCCCTCCCTCCCCCCAAACCCTGCAAGAGTAAAAAATAAAAGTACGGAGGGCGATTTAAGTGACAGGTTACATACCACAGCTAGTAATTCTGCAATTTCATGTTAGAGTTCTTTCAGAAATATCATCTGATCTTGGTGATTACTGTTTAACTTATCACTTTGTTCCAAAACCACCTCTATTTACACCTCAATCCGGAACAGTTCCTCAGATCTGTCACCTAAAAAACTATGGCTCAGGTGTGGTGATCTCCACATTCAAAGAATTAGGACTTGTCTACACAGGCAATTTACAGCGCTACAACTTTCTCGCTCAAGGATGTGAAAACGTGCAACAAGTTTCAGTGCTGTAAAGTGCCAGTGTAAACAGTGCCCCAGTGCTGGGAGCTTCGCCCCTCGTGGAGGTGGGTTTTTTAGAGCGCCGGGAGAGCTCTCTCTCAGTGCTGCACCATGATCACACAAGCCACGTTAAAGCACTGCTGCAGCAGCGCTTTAGAGTTGCCAGTGTAGACTAGCCCTTAGTCTATTTAATCATGAATGCTATGGAGAAAGTGAATGGGGAAGTGTTATTTATTCCTTCACATAACACAAGAACAAATGGTCACCCACTGAAATTAATAGGCAGCAGGTTTAAAACAGACATAAGGAAGTATTTCTTCACACAAAGCATAGTCAACCTGTGGAACTTGTTCCCACAGGTTGTTGTGAAGGATAACTGCGTTAAAAAAAATTAGATAAGCTCATGGAGGATAGGTCCATCAATGGCTATTAGCCAAGCTGGTCAGGAATGCAACCCCATCCTGTGGGTGTCCTAAAACCTCCAACTGCCAGAAGATGGGACTGGACAACAGGAAGGATCACTAGACACTGTCCTGTTCTGTTCATTCCCTCTGAAGCATCTGGCACTGGCCACTGTCAGACAGGATACAGGCTAGATGTCAGACCAAGAATGGCCATTCTTATAGTCTTTCTTATAGACCACAATCCCACAAACACTTATGCATGTGAATAAGTGTGTATGAGAGGTCCAACTAACTTCCTGTACCGCTGTGCTCTTTCCTATGTGAGCCCTTATGTGAGTGTAAACATCCCATCAAAATCCATTAAACTACTCACCTTTACCCCTTCAAATTATTTGTTTGTATCATGGCAGTGTCTAGAGGCCCCACCTGTCTGGGTGTGGTGTTGTGCCACAGTTCCCCCTCTTCAAGGGCCACCTCAATAAAGACTCAAACTCTGAATTTTACAACAAAGTGGCCTCTCCTGGAGTTTCATTTATTATGAAACAACCCCTTGAGCTTGTACTTGGGCTTCTCCTGTCCTTTCAGACCTGTTACAGAGTCAACAGTCCTAAATTACACCCTGCAAAAGGGTCTGGAAAACACTATATTGGGGCTTCACCTCGCATCCCTAAGCCTGGACCCCTGCTAATCTTGTTCCTGTCCCAGTTCACCACAATCCCTTTGGCTCTCTCAAAGCTCACACTAGACCTTTGGTTTCAGAGTAGCAGCCGTGTTAGTCTGTATTCGCAAAAAGAAAAGGAGTACTTGTGGCACCTTAGAGACTAACAAATTTATTAGAGCATAAGCTTTCGTGAGCTACAGCTCACTTCATCGGAGCTGTAGCTCACGAAAGCTTATGCTCTAATAAATTTGTTAGTCTCTAAGGTGCCACAAGTACTCCTTTTCTTTTTACTAGACCTTTGGCCACTGCTCTTTCTCCAGGCAACTAACCCGCTATTCTCAGTGGAAAGCCCAAGTCTCTCCTAGTCCCTGACCCCTCTCTCAGAATAAACCTAGAACATGGCTCTGTATAGTTTCCCCACACTTCATCACAAGAATATCTTTGCATTAAATGCAACCAGATGTGGCCCTTCTACTGGCCTGAAGACTGAGTCTGTCCACCCCATTTTTCAGTCTGTCCAAAGTCATGGGTCCACCAACCTCACAACAAAGTCCATGGCCACAAATTTGGTAAACTGCTCTTTCCTAAGTCTCATCTATTCTTAAAAGTTGGTTCAAATTAAAGCAGGATGTGAAATTAAAGCACAAAACTATATATATTTTATATACAAGCCCTTATATACATTGGGTCTGATCTTGCAAGATCCAATGCACAAAGTTCCCATCATTACTCGGTCCCCAAATACAGATTACTACCAAGAAATCCTGCCAATTTCTGCAGCAAGAATTTTAGGCTGTTGTTTTCATGTTTTGTTTTTTGGGGTTTTTTTGTTTGTTTGGTTTGGGTTTTTTAAGTCTCTCTCTCTCTCTCTCCTCAGAGCTGATATGAAAGCACGTTCACAGAATCCAAGTTACAAGAGCCCTAATCTCAAAAAGTCTGATATCAACAGCCTTTCCTCAGGCAGTTTCAGGCAATATAATTTGCATGATTTAGTCAATTGATGGTTTCAGCTTTCTCAGAAAGCTCTGATTTCCTGTAGTCTCCTTTGTACAGAGACTGCAAATCTGGGGCAGGAAAGTCAAGCAGCCCTTCAGGAAGCAGAGTCAAGAAACACAAATTCCAGCCAGGGATTTCTAAAAATGGCTCTAGCTTCTGACAGCAATAGGGTATTCTTCATTCCTGTGCACAGATGTTTTACATGGATCTTAAGCTTAAAAATATAAATATGTCATTGCTGTGCCTTTCACCTCTAGGTCCTCAGTTTAAGTCTACAGCATATCAGTACTGATCAAAAACCATCACTCCTTGAGGGCTATTTGTTGGCCTGTATGAAGTAACATGATTGTTCAGCTCCAGTTCCTAGGGGACAGATACCACATAAGAGCGGCCATACTGGGTCAGAGCAAAAGTCCATCTAGCCCAGTATCCTGTCTTCCAACAGTGGCCAATGCCAGGTGCTTTAGAGGGAACAAACAGAACAGGTAAGCATCAAGTGATCCATCCCATCGCCCATTCCCAGCTTCTGGCAAACAGAGGCTAGGGACACCGTCCCTGCCCATCCTGGCTAATAATCATTGATGGACCTATCCTCCATGAACTTATCTAGTTTCACTACAATTGGCATCAAGTCAAACCTTTTTGGTCAGCCTCAGCCCAAAAGGACAGGAATGTAGGACCTGGTCCTACTCCCACTTAAGTCAATGACAAAACTCCCCCTGAACTATAATTGTACAGATTTAGGCCTGTAGTGACTATTAAATCTGAACCCTCTAGAATTGGATTAATGTACATTAGCAGGGAGCAGCTTTGCACTTCTGCCCCTCATGCTGTACCATTTCTGAGCATGAATGAAAGATTTTAGTCTCTAGACTTGTCAATCCAGCTCCAACACTAAGTTCACTATTAATAATATACATTATTGCAAAATAAAGGATACACAATTAATATTTTTTTAAAAAACCTGTTGCTCCAAGCAGTTTTATAAATATACCAATAGGTATCCTTCAGACATCACTTTTGGTCACCTGCAAGCCAGTTACACGTGGATAAATCAGACAACTGAGCCATGGAGTCCCTCAAGTGACAGTTTTAAAGGGTGGGATATTGCATCCATTCAGTCATACTGAAAATGTGGGCTTTACCTCCCCTTCTTATAGGTAGGCAATAGCCTGCTCAGGACTATGGACCCAGAAGGTAAGGTCATCCCCACTTCATGAAGGCAGAGTTTGTGTTTAACATTTTCAAACATGGTTTCCCAAAGTTAAGCCCCCAAATCCACATATAAGCTCCTAAATAAATTGCTCCCACTGAAGTCAATGGATCTCAACATTCAATTCAGGACAAGAGTGCTTTGAGTGCCTAATTTTAGACAAACAAGTATGAACACTTTGGCTGAAGTGACTTGCTCAAGATCACACAGGAAATCCATGAACAAGCTTGGAATAAGAACCCAGTTTGAGTGCTAGCCCAGGGCCTTAACCAAAAGGCCACCCCTTCCTTGGGAGCCCACCATATCATATATATCACAGGCACAACCCCTGGAATTCTACAGCACCTCTGAGCCACATTTTTACAGACAAGATATGAGCATTTTGCCATAGTTGTCAATATTTATGCTGGTGAGTTACTGCAGGGCACTGAAGGTTAAAACCAGTGGGATACATGTTGATAGCAGTATCCCACGAAGGCTGGGCAAGGAACAATACTTGGCAGTCATTGGAATTCTGTAACCTTTGAATTCATAATGTTATGTCCAGATATGTGGATTGAAGCAAGACCTGTCAAGGAATGGAAAAAGTCTACCATAGAGATGTGGCTCCAGATGTTGCATGGAGTGGTGGGTTTCCACTTGAATCCTCCTCCTCATCTTCCCTCATTATTAAGGAAGGCAGAACACCAGGGGGACTTGGAGTCAGGGGTAGGCTACTAACCAGCAGGGAATCACAATAAGCAGTCCGAGAGCCTCAAAAGCCATGTCTGAGTATAAACGTGCATTGGTTTAGTTAAACTGGTGCAAAAAATCTCTTTGTGGACTTTACTTTTTTAAATGACTTATTTTGGTTTAGCTTACACCTGTTCCGGAGGAACTGCCCAATAGAGGTGGTTTGGGAACAAATTGATGAACTAAATAATAAGTTCCCTGAACCAGATGGTATTCACCCAAGAGGTCTGAAGCACCTCAAATATGAAATAGCAGAACTAACTGTGGTATATAACCTATCACTTAAATCAGCCTCTATACCACATGACTAGACGACAGCTAATATGATGCCAATTTTTTTTTTTTTTTAAAAGGCACCAGAGGCAATCCTGGCAATTACAGGCCAGTAACCCTAACTTCACTACTAGGCAAGTTGGTTGAAACTATAGTAGAGAACAAAATTATCAGACACAGATGAACAAGATACTCTGTGGAAGAGTCAACACTGATTTTGTAAAGGAAAAGTCATGCCTCACCAATTTATAAAAGTTCTTTGAGGGGGTCAACAAGCATGTGGACACGGGTAATCCAGTTGATACAATGTATTTGGACCTTCAGAAAGCCTTTTATAAGGTCCCTCATCAACGGCTCTTAAGCAAAGTGAGCAGTTATGGGCTAAGAGGGAAGATCCTCTTATGGATCAGTAACTTGTTATAACATAGGAAACAAAGGGTAGATATAAAGGGGTCAGTTTTCACAATGGAGAGAGGTGGACAGCAGGTCCCCGGGGATATATACTAGAACCAGTGCTGATCAACATATTCATAAATGATCTGGAAAAGGGATATCACTAAACTGCAACAAAATGGAAGATGAAATTCAGTGTTGATAAGTGCAAAGTAATGCACACTGGAAAACATAATCCCAACTATATAGACAAAATAATGATGGGGTCTAAGTTAGCTGTTACCACTGAGGAAAGATATTGGAGTCATTGTGCATAGTTCTCTAAAAACATCTGTTCAGTGTGCAGGGGCAGTCAAAAAAGCAAACAGAATGGTAGGAACCATTAGGAAAGGAAAAGAAGATGAAAAATGTGTCAATGCCACTATATAAATCCACTCCTTGAATACTGTGTGCAGTTCTGGTCTCCCCATCCCCAAAAAAGATACATTAGAATAAGAAAAGGTACAGAGAAGGGCAGTAAGTACGATTACGGGGACTAGCTTCCATATTAGGAGAGAATAAGAAACCTTGGATTGTTCATTTTAGAAAAGATACAACTATGGGGATATATGACAGAGGTCTATCAAATCCATGAATGGTATGGTGAAAGTGAAACGTGAAGGGGTAAACAACACAGGAAGTAGGGATCACCTAATGAAATTAATTGGTATCAGGTTTAAAACAAATGAGGAAGTAATTCTTCACGCAATGCACAGTAAGACTATGGAAGGCATTGCCTGGGGATGTTGTGAATGCCAAAAGCATAACTGGGTTCAAAGAAGAATTATCTAAGTTCATGGAGGAGTGGCTACAAGCCAAGATGGTCAATCTTATGGTCTGAGCATCCCTAAACCTCAGACTGCCAGAAGCTGGAACTGACAAGGGATGGCTCACTTGATAACTGCCCTGTTCTGTTTATACCCTGTGAAATATCTGGTCACTGTCAGCAGACAGCATACTGAGCTAGATGGACCACTGGTCTCACCTACTGTGACACAAGCCCATGTATGGTTCACGAATCTGCATTAGCAACTCGTCAGGTCTGACATTTACTACACCTCACACATTTGTAAAAAGAAAAGGAGTACTTGTGGCACCTTAGAGACTAACAAATTTATTAGAGCATAAGCTTTCGTGAGCTACAGCTCACTTCATCGGATGCATTTGGTGGAAAAAACAGAGGAGAGATTTATACACACACACAGAGAACATGAAACAATGGGTTTATCATACACACTGTAAGGAGAGTGATCACTTAAGATAAGCCATCACCAACAGCAGGGGGGAGAAAGGAGGAAAACCTTTCATGGTGACAAGCAGGTAGGCTAATTCCAGCAGTTAACAAGAATATCAGAGGAACAGTGGGGGGTGGGGTGGGAGGGAGAAATAACATGGGGAAATAGTTTTACTTTGTGTAATGACTCATCCATTCCCAGTCTCTATTCAAGCCTAAGTTAATTGTATCCAGTTTGCAAATTAATTCCAATTCAGCAGTCTCTCGTTGGAGTCTGTTTTTGAAGCTTTTTTGTTGAAGTATAGCCACTCTTAGGTCTGTGATCGAGTGACCAGAGAGATTGAAGTGTTCTCCAACTGGTTTTTGAATGTTATAATTCTTGACGTCTGATTTGTGTCCATTCATTCTTTTATGTAGAGACTGTCCAGTTTGGCCAATGTACATGGCAGAGGGGCATTGCTGGCACATGATGGCATATATCACATTGGTAGATGCGCAGGTGAATGAGCCTCTGATAGTGTGGCTGTTGTGATTAGGCCCTATGATGGTATCCCCTGAATAGATATGTGGACAGAGTTGGCAACGGGCTTTGTTGCAAGGATAGGTTCCTGGGTTAGTGGTTCTGTTGTGTGGTGTGTGGTTGCTGGTGAGTATTTGCTTCAGATTGGGGGGCTGTCTGTAAGCAAGGACTGGTCTGTCTCCCAAGATCTGAGAGAGCAATGGCTCGTCCTTCAGGATAGGTTGTAGATCCTTGATGATGCATTGGAGAGGTTTTAGTTGGGGGCTGAAGGTGATGGCTAGTGGCGTTCTGTTGTTTTCTTTGTTGGGCCTGTCCTGTAGTAGGTGACTTCTGGGTACTCTTCTGGCTCTGTCAATCTGTTTCTTCACTTCAGCAGGTGGGTATTGTAGTTGTAGGAATGCATGATAGAGATCTTGTAGGTGTTTGTCTCTGTCTGAGGGGTTGGAGCAAATGCGGTTATATCGTAGCGCTTGGCTGTAGACAATGGATCGAGTGGCATTTGTGTCATTTATTTAAAAAGGTGGCATGTAATATACTGTTTGAAATCTAACACTGCTCATTAATGTTACAATTTCCTTCTCTGGCCAGCAAGGTCATCAGGCAGGGACAATGAAGGTCCATTTACATATTAGGTAGGCAAAGCTATCAAGCTAATAAACAGGGAAGAGAAACTTCATCTGGGATATAAAACCGGGGGTCTGAACCTCATGTGATAAGCAATTGAATCAACTGATTGTATACAACATTAATTATAAAAGTATATCAATTGAGGCGTCTTATGAAAGCTTATGACACTGGTGATAATACATACATTTCACAATGATATTAAACACCATATGAGGAATTATAGATATACATGATATTATGCTTTCCAGTCTGTGACCAAAGAAAGATAGACAGGCTTTCCCCCAGATAGGAGGGAAGGCAGCTACCTACCTGTCTCTAATGAAATAAGCAGGGTGTGACCAGAAACAATGAAAACTATTTACACAGAAATCGGCAAAGGGATGGGAAGACCACAGGAAGAGAACGATAGCATGAGGGCATACTGCCTCTTGAAACAAGGCCACTGAACTTTGGACGATATAAACAAGGACAGAGGCCATCTTTGACATCCATCACGAGACAGACACAAGGGGCTAAAGCTCTTATAAGTTGATAAAGATGGGTCCTTCAACCAAGGGGTAGGGGGCTGAAGTCTCTGGAAACTGAAAATAGGTGATAAACCTGCTTAGACAAAGATCTTTCACCTAGAAGAGAAGGGAAACCAGCCACTTGTGCTTCTGTGGAAGATCCTGACAGAGGTGGTCAGCCATGGCTGAGAAGAAAGATTGATAAAGATAACCATCTTGAACACAGCTTGTTCCTTGCCAGATTAAGTTTTAGATGCATGTTTTCACTTTTGTTTACTTTGTAACCCTTTAACTTTATTCCTGTTACTTGGCATCACTTAACCTATGTCCTACTGTTAATAAATGTGTTTTATTTTTTTATTATAAACCAACTCAGTGCTGCATTTGAAGGGAGAGATGTATTTACTCTAGTTGGGTTTGTGTCTCTTTAAAGGAGCAACAAACTTTATTTCTGACCTGTCTAGGAGAGAGACGGACACTTCACAGCACATGGTTTGGGGGAAATTCAGGACTGGGAGTGTGTTGGGGTCACCCTGTTTGTTTTAACCGAGGCTGGTGGAAGCCACAGTGGGGCTGTAGGGCTATAGACAGAATGCTGGGGTCAGAGCTGCTGAACCCGGGCTGTCTAGCACACAGAAATGTAGGGCATGACCTGCACACTTGAAGGCTGGCTGCAAGTGTCCCAGGCTAAAAGCTACAGAAGTAAAACACTGTCAGGCACCCAGGGTTGAGGGGAAGTGGCAACAATTCCTTACTGGTATGGACTGCACTCCAAACCCAGCAACACCCAGTATGGCCATTCTTACATTCTTATGACTTAAGCTTTTTTGGTTTAGCTTTTCTTCAGAGTGGCCAGACAGGAATTTGCAGCAGTTTAAATTCACCCTTTTAGTTAAACTGGTACAACTCTATGTAAACAATGCCAAAGATAGCCATTCCCTTCGTGACTATTACCTGCTACCAAGTTTTTTTAAAAACACATTAGCAATGAAGGGGTTAAAGTACATTGCCAGCTTTCTAGAAATCCAAGCAGGCATTTTAAATTCAGGATGATGGAGATTTTCTGCTCACCACCCATTCAGGCTGTTGTCAGCATCATTACAAGTAAGTCTTCCTTACCTCAGTCAGTGGGGAACTGCACATTCTCTCTATGCTGGGAACACACAATAAAATACCACCCAGCCAAGTACAGTGGGGAAGAGAAAGACACTGCAAAAGTCTCTGTATTAGCACTAGCTTACAGAAAGCCAAGTTCAGGCTCATTTGCACCTGTGTAGCTCACACCTTTAAAGCTATACAACTGTGTAACCACATAATGTAGATGCACTGAACTGGTATACAATATAACTAGCACTGGTGCAGTTCAACCTGGTTTCAAACAAGGCTTGGTTGCACGGGTGCTAACCACTCTTTTTCATTTGCTCTGGTGCAGCTTATGTCAGTATAGCTACTCTAGTTCAGAAAACCCCTGCGTAGACAAGTTGTCTTCACAGCAGATTCTACCACCCTTTAAAATTACTATTAAGTTGGAGTAAGGTGGAGGGGTATTCTATACTTCTTTTCCCACATCCAAAACAGATTTGAGGATGCAGAAAAGTATAGGGTCTTGCTGGCATTTTGGTGGAGTCCTATTTACTTGGACATCAGAGATCCACTGACACTTTCCAGAAAACCAGGGTATTTACTCATGTCCTTAACTAAAGTTTCCTTTCCCATTCCCTATTGTAGGGCATGTCTCCCCAGCTGTCATCCTGCACCCCAGAAGAGCTTCCCATGACAGTGGTCTTATATAAGATAAAAAATAATGCTATTTTCAAATTCATAGACTTTCAAGCCAGAAAGGACCTTTAGATCATCTAGTTAGACTTAATGTATAAAAATCCATGGGTTTCAAAGAAGGAGCCGTGTTAGTCTGTATTCGCAAAAAGAAAAGGAGTACTTGTGGCATCTTGGAGACTAAAATTTGAGCATAAGCTTTCGTGAGCTACAGCAATGCCCCTCTGCCATGTACATTGGTCAAACTGGACAGTCTCTATGTAAAAGAATAAATGGACACAAATCAGACGTCAAGAATTATAACATTCAAAAACCAGTCTGAGAACACTTCAATCTCTTTGGTCACTTGATTACAGACCTGAGAGTGGCTATTCTTCAACAAAAAAAACTTCAAAAACAGACTCCAACGAGAGACCATTGAATTGGAATTAATTTGCAAACTGGATACAATTAACTTAGGCTTGAATAGAGAGACTGGAAGTGGATGGGTCAGTACACAAAGTAAAACTATTTCCCCATTTTATTCCCCCCCCCCATACCTCAGACGTTCTTATCAACTGCTGGAAATGGCCCACCTTGATTATCACCACAAAAGGTTTTCTTCCTCCCCCACCCCCTACCTGCTGGTAATAGCTCATCTTAAGTGATCACTCTCCTTACAGTGTGTATGATAAAACCCATTGTTTCATGTTCTCTGTGTGTGTATATAAATCTCCCCACTGTATTTTCCACTGAATGCATCCGATGAAGTGAGCTGTAGCTCACGAAAGCTTATGCTCAAATAAATTTGTTAGTCTCTACAGTGCCACAAGTACTCCTTTTCTTTTTGCGAATCCATGGGTTGAAATTCTATGTATTGAGGTGAATAACTTGGGTTTGAGCAACATCTTACAGAAAAGCATTCAGTCTTTATCCAAAGAGCTCAAAACAGAGAATCCACCACTTCCCTTGGTAGTTTGTTCCAGTGGTTAGTCATCCTCCTGTTAACGTGCATCTTATTTCTAATTTGAGCCTAGCTTTAGCTTCCAGCCATTGGTTCTTGTTATGTCCAATTCAGCAAGATTAAGGAGTCCTTTAGTACCCAGTATTTGATCTGTGGGAAGGAACTCCTACACCATAAACACATCACCTCTCAATCTTCTTTCTGGTAAAATAAACACGAGCTCTTTCATTCTCTCACTGTAAGGCTTTTTCTCCAGCCCTCAAATAATTTGTGTAGAATTTTTTTTGCACCCTCTCCACATTTTTCAACATCTTTCTTAAAATGTGGACACCAGAACTGGATGCAGTATTTCAGCATTGTTCTCACCAATTCCATGTACAAAGGTAATGTCACTTCACTAATCCTATACTCACTACTCCCCTGCTTATATAGATAAAGAATTGCATTAGCTCTTTTTACCCGCAGCTTAGCATTGGGAGCTCATGTTCGGGTGTTTGTCTGTTATGACCCCTAAATCTCTTGCTGTGCCACTGTTTTTTGATTTTCATATAGCACTGCTCATCCCCTTATTTCAAAATGCTTTACAAAAAGATAAGAATCATTTGTTTTTAACAGACAGGGAAACCGACAGATATTAAGGGACCTCCTTGGGGTCACAGGAGCAGATGTGAGACTAGGACCCAAAACTCTACAGACTCCCAGTTTCCTGCCCTGTCCTTTGGGCCATGCCGACGGACAGTGTGTGGAAAGCTTTAGGGATGAAAGGTATAATGCTATTAAATGGGGAGGATGACACATGCACATACACAGGAAGAGAACAGCATTCTGACTAAAAGAAAAGGAGTACTGGTGGCACCTTAGAGACTAAAATTTATTAGAGCATAAGCTTTCGTGAGCTACAGCTCACTTCATCGGATGCATTTGGTGGAAAAAACAGACTAGTAGTTTAGATAGCTTAGTGTCCTTTTTCTTTTGTAGAGAAGCAAAGTGTGTTTTGTAAATGGCTTGTCTAGTTTTTGTAAAGTCCAGCCACGAGGAAGTTTGTGTGGAAGGTTGGTTCTTTATGAGAGTATCCAGTTTTGAGAGCTCATTCTTAATCTTTCCCTGTTTGCTGTAGAGGATGTTGATCAGGTGGTTCCGCAGTTTCTTTGAGAGTGTGTGGCACAAGCTGTCAGCATAGTCTGTGTGGTATGTGGATTGTAATGGATTTTTTACCTTCAGTCCTTTCGGTATGATGTCCATCTGTTTGCATTTGGAGAGGAAGATGATGTCTGTCTGTATCTGTGCGAGTTTTTTCATGAAGTTGACAGATTTCCACTCTATACGGCTAAATTCAGTGCCTTGCATAATCACAGGTTTCAGAGTAGCAGCCGTGTTAGTCTGTATTCGCAAAAAGAAAAGGAGTACTGGTGGCACCTTAGAGACTAACAAATTTATTAGAGCATAAGCTTTCGTGAGCTACAGCTCACTTCATCGGATCCGATGAAGTGAGCTGTAGCTCACGAAAGCTTATGCTCTAATAAATTTGTTAGTCTCTAAGGTGCCACCAGTACTCCTTTTCTTTTTGCGAATACAGACTAACACGGCTGCTACTCTGAAACCTGTGAGCATTCTGACTCTGACTGAAGAATTTTTCTGTATTGTGCTCTTTGGTGCATCTACTGTGAAGCTGTGGTATAAAGGAACAGAAATCTGTTTCTGCAGATCATCACATGATGAGTCAGTTGCTGCCCCAAGCCTGGCTATTAGCCTCATAAAAACCTTGCAAGGGGATGCATTTAATGAAGAACTGTAGCCACTCTCTGCCTCCAACCAGGAAAGCACTTCAGAAACACACTTTAATGAATGAATGAACGAACATGATATGTGCGAGGCTCTTAAGTGGCATAACTGTTCTGCTAGCTGGATACATGATACCTCAAAGCCTGGCTTGCTCTTTAAAGAATCATTTGTGTTAATGTGTCAAGTTCATTAGAGTAATCAGCAACAATGGGGGTCAAAAAAAAATAGCCTGGCAAGAGAGATTTAAATCTCTAACTCCTCTTAAAAACCTGAGCTCCAGGAGTGTTTTTCTAAATATCCCCTATGCTTCACAGGGCTTAAACAAACATGAGTAAAATTTACAAGGGGAGGCAATGTGATCTAGTGAATAGGACACTGTACTAGGAGTCAGAAGACCTATGTTCTTTTCCTGCCTCTGCCACGGATCCGCTATATGATCTAAGTCAGAAGCACAATGAGGAACTGTTTCCTTCCACCCGTTGTCTGTCTTGTCTAGTTAGATTATAAAGCCTTTGGGGTAGGGACTCTCTCACACTATCTGCACAAATAATTACTAGGGAATAAAACTGTAGGGCTTAGTCCTGCCTGCATCGAAGCCAACAGTAAAGCTTCTATTGATTTCAAGGGTGCAGGATCAGGCAACTGCAGCAACTCTGGATCAACTTAAATTTTGCTCACACAATCCTATGTAAAACCGTAATAATTTAGCCAGGAGACAAAACCTTCTGATTTAGGCTTCTGATTTAGAGTATTTACAGCTAATCAAGATGGAGAGCTGGCATGAATTGCCTGGAGCTTCTCTATTGTTGGTTCATGAGTGGCTGGGAGAAGCATTCATGTAACTCAGTTGAGCGTGTCCCTGTCTGTGGATGTCTATACAAGTGCAGTGCCTGTCAGAGATTTGAGACTTGATACAGCATCACAGCATGAGAAGGATACCTCAGGTTGGTGGGACAGAGGGCTCAGTGGCCCCAAAGTCCAGATTGCACCTAGAGGACCCTGTCACAGTGCCATCTATCACACCACTGTAAGGGAAAAAACCCATCATGGTGAAGCCATCCACTAGGTCCTGCACATTGCCCATAGTCACTATCCTTCTTAGCAGAAGTTGATGCATGGATTCAACTTGGATCACAACAGCTCCCACAGCGGATTTGCCACCTCCAAATTGATTCCCCACTGACGGGTAGCAGTTTAGTTTCCAAGCTTCCGTGGTGCGATAGCCACTTGCAAATCCTCTGTCAGAGGAGGACTCATTTTAGTGTTGCTGTGCTTCAGGACTGGGGAAAGCTCTTCACAAAGTTCCTGGAAAGTGGCCTTCCGCATTCGGAAGTTCTGCAGCCACTACTCATCATCCTATAACTGCATAACAATGCAATCTCACCAGTTCCACCAGCTGTTTCCCAGGACAAGAAATGGTGCTCCACCATGTTTAGCTGCTGTGCAACTGCCAGCAGCAACCGGGAATTGTTTCATTCTATGACTTGCAGCAGGGCTACTTGAAGGACATCACAATGGTCCGCGCATTGGCGCCTGTCTCAGCTCTGGAAATACTGCAGGATAAGGCGTGAGGTGTTTGCAATGGCCCCAACAAGCATGTACAGCTAAACGGGGTCCATGATCCGCAGGCCATGGCATATGTGCTGTTAAGCCAGGCTTTTGAATAAAAGCACAAAAAAACTGATTGTTTGCCCTTGACATCAGGATAGGGAGGGAGGGAGGAAACTCCATCATGGGAGGTCGAAGTCACATTCCCATTCCTCCCTGACACAATGTTTTGGCCTCATGAGGCATTGAAGTCCTTACTAAAATCCCCTGCGGCTAGTTGCACTGTTGGATAGCTACCGACAGCATACTGCTTTCTGCACAGATGCAAGTCCTGCTAGCAAGGTTGCACTCCACAGACACAATGAGCATCATGTGGACACGCTCAACCAATTTAATTACTGCAGTAGCTTGATGTAGACTTAAATTAAGTCAACTTAACTTCGTAGTGTAAACATGCCCGCAAGAGAGTTGGCAATTTTGTTCTTGTGCCCTTAATATTGTCTCTTTGAAAAACTATCCCACTGAATAGAAAAGATAGGAAGTATAGCATGTCTTAATCAGGAGGAGATCTTCAAAGATTCAAAGGAGATTTGAAACTTAAAAAGAAAGTCCTACAAAAAGTGGAAACTAGGTCAAATTACAAAATTTGCACACACCCACACACACACACAAAATTAGAAAGGCCAAGGCACAAAATGAGATTAAATTAGCTAGAGACAGAGTATCAAGAAAACATTTTACAAATACACTAGAAGCAAGAGGAAGACCAAAGATAGGGTAGGCCTCTTACACAAAGAGGGGGTAAAAATAACATGGAAATGGCAGAAGTGCTAAATGACTTCTTAGTTTTGGTTTTCACCAAAAAGGTTAGTAATGATTGAACATCTAACATAGTGAAAGCCAGTGAAAATGAGGTAGAATCGGAGCCTAAATAGGAAAGGACAAATTGAAAATTACTTAGACAAGTTTGGTGTCTTCAAGTCACCAGGACCTAATGAAATACATCCTAGAATACTCAAGGAGCTGACTGAGGAGATATCGGAGCCATTAACGATTATCTTCAAAAAGTCATGGAAGATGGGAGAGATTCTATAGGACTGGAAAAGGGCAAATAAAGTGCACATCTATTAAAAGGGAAACAAGGACAATGCAGGGAATTACAGACCCGTGAGCTTAACTTCAGTACCCACACAGATAATGGAGCAAATAATTAAGCAATCACTTTGCAAACACCTAGAAGGTAATAAGGCGATAAGTAACCATCAGCACGGATTTGTCAAGAACAAATTGTGTCAAGCCAACCTAAATCTTGCTTTGACAGGGTACAAACCTTGTGGATGGGGGGAAGAGATAGATGTGCTGTATCTCAACTTTAGTAAGGTTTTTGATACTGTCTCACATGACCTTCTCAAACAAAACTAGTGAACTACAATCTAGATGGATTTCAGAGTAGCAGCCGTGTTAGTCTGTATTCGCAAAAAGAAAAGGAGTACTTGTGGCATCTTAGAGACTAACAAATTTATTAGAGCATAAGCTTTCGTGAGCTACAGCTCACTTCATCGGATGCATTTGGTGGAAAATACAGAGGGGAGATTGATATACACACACAGAGAACATGGAACAATGGGTTTATCATACACACTGTAAGGAGAGTGATCACTTAAGATAAGCCATCACCAGCAATGGGGGGGGGGAGGAAAACCTTTCATGGTGACAAGCAAGGTAGGAAGAAAAGGAGTACTTGTGGCACCTTAGAGACTAACAAATTTAGTCTCTAAGGTTCCACAAGTACTCCTTTTCTTTTTGCGAATACAGACTAACACGGCTGCTACTCTGAAACCAAGCAAGGTAGGCTATTTCCAGCAGTTAACAAGAATATCTGAGGAACAGTGGGGGGGAGAAATAACATGGGGAAATAGTTTTACTTTGTGTAATGACTCATCCATTCCCAGTCTCTATTCAAACCTAAGTTAATTGTATCCAGTTTGCAAATTAATTCCAATTCAGCAGTCTCTCGTTGGAGTCTGTTTCTGGAGCTTTTTTGTTGAAGAATAGCCACCCTCAGGTCTGTAATTGAGTGACCAGAGAGTGAAGTGTTCTCCAATTGGTTTTTGGATGTTATAGTTCTTGACGTCTGATTTGTGTCCATTCATTCTTTTACGTAGAGACTGTCCAGTTTGACCAATGTATATGGCAGAGGGGCATTGGTGGCACATGATGGCATATATCACATTGGTAGATGTGCAAGTGAACGAGCCTCTGATAGCGTGGCTGATGTGATTAGGCCCTATGATGGTGTCTCCTGAATAGATATGTGGACAGAGTTGGCAACAGGCTTTGTTGCAAGGATAGGTTCCTGGGTTAGTGGTTCTGTTGTGTGGTGTGTGGTTGCTGGTGAGTATTTGCTTCAGATTGGGGGACTGTCTGTAAGCAAGGACTGGCCTGTCTCCCAAGAGCTGTGAGAGTGATGGGTCGTCCTTCAGGATAGGTTGTAGATCCTTGATGATGCGTTGGAGAGGTTTTAGTTGGGGGCTGAAGGTAATGGCTAGTGGCGTTCTGTTATTTTCTTTGTTGGGCCTGTCCTGTAGTAGGTGACTTCTGGGTACTCTTCTGGCTCTGTCAATCTGTTTCTTCACTTCAGCAGGTGGGTATTGTAGTTGTAGGAATGCATGATAGAGATCTTGTAGGTGTTTGTCTCTGTCTGAGGGGTTGGAGCAAATGCGGTTAAATCGTAGAGCTTGGCTGTAGACAATCGATCGTGTGGTATGATCAGATCCATCACTCTCAGATCTTGGGAGACAGGCCAGTCCTTGCTTACAGACAGCCCCCCAATCTGAAACAAATACTCACCAGCAACCACACACCACAACCACTAACCCAGGAACCTATCCTTGCAACAAAGCCCATTGCCAACTCTGTCCACATATCTATTCAGGAGACACCATCATAGGGCCTAATCACATCAGCCACGCTATCAGAGGCTCCTTCACCTGCGCATCTACCAATATGATATATGCCATCATGTGCCAGCAATGCCCCTCTGCCATGTACATTGGTCAAACTGGACAGTCTCTATGTAAAAGAATGAATGGACACAAATCAGACGTCAAGAATTATAAACATTCAAAAACCAGTTGGAGAACACTTCAATCTCTCTGGTCACTCGATTACAGACCTAAGCGTGGCTTTCCTTCAACAAAAAAGCTTCAAAAACAGACTCCAACGAGAGACTGCTGAATTGGAATTAATTTGCAAACTGGATACAATTAACTTAGGCTTGAATAGAGACTGGGAATGGATGAGTCATTACACAAAGTAAAACTATTTCCCCATGTTATTTCTCCCCCCCACCCCACCCCCCACCGTTCCTCAGATATTCTTGTTAACTGCTGGAAATGGCCTACCTTGCTTGTCACCATGAAAGGTCTTCCTCCTTTCCCCCCCTGCTGCTGGTAATAGCTCATCTTAAGTATCACTCTCCTTACAGTAAAAAGAAAGGAATACTTGTGGCACCTTAGAGACTAACAAATTTATTAGAGCATAAGCAAGCTTTCGTGAGCTACAGCTCACTTCATCGGATGCATCTGGATCCGATGAAGTGAGCTGTAGCTCACGAAAGCTTGCTTATGCTCTAATAAATTTGTTAGTCTCCAAGGTGCCACAAGTACTCCTTTTCTTTTTGTGAATACAGACTAACACGGCTGCTATTCTGAAACCTCTCTTTACAGTGTGTATGATAAAACCCATTGTTTCATGTTCTGTGTGGGTGTGTATATCAATCTCCCCTCTGTATTTTCCACCAAATGCATCCGATGAAGCGAGCTGTAGCTCACGAAAGCTTATGCTCTAATAAATTTGTTAGTCTCTAAGGTGCCACAAGTACTCCTTTTCTTTTTGCGAATCTAGATGGAGTTACTATAAAGGAGATACACAAGTGGTTGGAAAACTGTTCCCAGAGAGTAATCATCAGTGGTTCACAGTCAAACTTGAAGGGTGTATCCAGAGGGGTCCCACAGGGAACAGTTCTTGCCCAGTTCTGTTAAATATCCCTGCCCTGAGAACCCTACAATCTAAGAAATTGTTCAGTTCAACCAATCAACATCTCTTCAATTAGAACTGATGAGGGATCAAGTCAAGATCTCGTGAGTACACCCAACAACAGTTTAATAACTAATACCCAGAGTGCCAGATCCTCAGCTGATGCAAGTCTGCATATTTCCATGAATTTAAACTGAGCTACACTTATTTACATAATCTGAAGATCTAGACCAAAGCGTCTCTAAAATATAAGCCAGCAGAATGTGCACACGCATAGCAGAGAGGGCCTTGCAAACACGAGTAGGATGATTTCCATAAAACAACCAATCTCTGCCACTGCTGCCCAGCAACAGTGAAAATTACTGGAGCCTGGTGAGTCTCAGCCTTGAAAATGCTCTTCATTCTTTACAGCAAAAGCAGAAGTCTCCATGTTCTTCTACGTTACACTAACTCAGAAGGCACAGATCTCATCCTGTGCTGCTTGGAGTGGAATGGAAGAAAAAAAAGTGTCTTCTTCACTGCCCCAGCAGCAGAAGGTTAATGCACTGACATTGGCTTCTACTTCTCAAAGATTGCAAGGCAGCAATGGCATGAAGCATATGACAATCTAGTCAGTAGCGCTCCTGAGGCTCTCTCTATTGTTTTCTGAACAATGGCAGAAAAGTGGTCCAGGGCCCAATTAACAGCAGCAACAGCAGTTGGGGTCAAGGTGGATAAAATCAATGATTTTTTTTTTAAATATCAGTTTTTTTAATTTAAATCGGATTTTT
Organism: Dermochelys coriacea; assembly: GCF_009764565.3. Lineage (NCBI taxonomy): Eukaryota > Metazoa > Chordata > Testudines > Dermochelyidae > Dermochelys > Dermochelys coriacea. The sequence goes on along the minus strand of NC_050071.1, from coordinate 138,029,138 downwards.
TTGATAAAATGCTTTTGGAGGAAAAACCTATCTAAAAGATAGTTTTAATTAAGATACATTATAGCTCAAAGATATCTCATCATGGAATAGGGATTATAAATTCTATTTCTATAGTATGAGAATATATTCATGTAATGTTTAGAAAAAGTTTTGTAAACGAGTTCCATTAGTTCATGGACTAGGGACTCAATTTTCTGTAGCGATTGTTTAGGTTAATCTTTCTATCTACCCAATGGGACTCAGTGCTCAGTCTAGAAGATACCATCAGAGATGCTTAGTTTTGCAGTTCTCAAACTGGATTTGTGTCTCCAGAGATAACATGCTTGTCAACAGCAAAAGTGTTTTTAAATATGTAAATAATATATAGAGGTGAGAAATAACAGACCTCAACTCTATTGTCCCTCTGCAAATTTGTGTACAGAGCCAATCCCTTACCTCTCTCTAAAAGTGTAAAGTTTCAAAAAGTTCAATGAATAGAAGATTGTTGGGGGCGGAATAGTTCTAGACAAGAAGAAGAAGTCTGGAGATGAATGTGGGAAGCGAGGGACATACGCTTGTTTTGTTAAAATATTATATGTTTGCTGTTGAAGAAAAAATCTGGAATACTTAACGTTGTTTGAGTTAAAAAAAACTCCACAATTTAAATGTCTGTCTGGTGATGTTCTCCTCCTAATACAGCATGGCAAGAAAATCCTCCAAATATTAATCATTAACCTGTTGAATTGGAGCTAGTTCATCTCCCACTGACTTCATAAATATCTGCTTCAGCTACCTTTGGTAAATGAAATAACCAATCATTTTTTGATATAGCTGTAAAACTAAACTGAAAAGTTTTCAAAATAAATCACTGTTTAAAAATGTATATAGTGTGTACCTTCTAAAAATGAAACCTACATCTATCGCTGATTTGTGAAGAATATGTATTAAGGTTATAACAACAAGAATGCACTTTTATGTAGAAAACCATGATTAAATTGAGTCCTCCTGACTAGTGATTTAAATCAATTTGATTTAAATCAAATCCACCCTGGGTGGGGCAGTAAAAAAAAAAAAAAGAATATGGGGCAGCAGTGGTTAAAATAGTTTGAAACTGGAAGATCTCACTGCACCAGCCAACCAGTTGGGGGTGGGAGGAAAGAAGAGAGAGGAGAGGAGAGAGGCAGGGTGTTGTTCCTCCAAGCCAAGAGAGGGGGCCCACCTTCTTACCACTCTGGGGGACTGACCAGAGAGCTCTGGCCACAGCAGTGGATCCTTCCCAGAAAACAGACTCAGCGTATCTTCAGGTTTCAAAAGTAGCAGCCGTGTTAGTCTGTATCTGCAAAAAGAAAAGGAGGACTCGTGGCACCTTAGAGACTAACACATTTATTTGAGCATAAGCTTTCGTGAGCTCACGAAAGCTTATGCTCAAATAAATGTGTTAGTCTCTAAGGTGCCACGAGTCCTCCTTTTCTTTTTGCATATCTTCAGATCTTCTACTGCGGGTTTCTTTTGTATTCTAATCTCATCCTTCAGCCATTCACCCAGAGCCCTCCCCACACCACTCTTCTGTATCCAAAAAGAAAAGGAGTACTTGTGGCACCTTAGAGACTAACAAATTTATTAGAGCATAAGCTTTCGTGAGCTACAGCTCACTTCATCGGATGCATCCGATGAAGTGAGCTGTAGCTCACGAAAGCTTATGCTCTAATAAATTTGTTAGTCTCTAAGGTGCCACAAGTACTCCTTCTCTTTTTGCGAATACAGACTAACACGGCTGCTACTCTGAAACTTCTGTATCCAGAATCCATCTTTCTCCTTCCCCCTTTCCTTATCCCCACTGGCTCCATCCTCCTTTCTTGGTTACCCTCACCCCCCCCCCCAACAGTTCCCACCAGCTCTACTTGCTCCTCTTTCCCTTTCCATCCTGATCTCTACCCTCCTACTCCCCAGCACAAGTCTAAGCGCAGTGGGCCTGAAGTGCCAGGAAAAACCAGTCTCATTGTGGCCCTGTGCCTTTCACCTGAACCATCTGTGGCAAGGAGTGCTGCTCAAGAATTGGACTTTTTAGCCACTCGAGACACTGTAGCACGACACATAGTAACTAAATTGTTTTGGTGCCTATACCACCATTTTTTGATATGGACATCTCTAAGATACAGCCTTTTCTATCCATCCAGGCTGCTGAAAATCAGCATCACAATTACTGCAACATCTGTCTCTCCGGGGGCCTCAAAAAAAATGCAGTCTTGTCCCACTCATATCCATTTAGAATGCTCTACAAAAGATTTTTTCCTAGCCCACTATTTTGACCATGTCACCTCTCTGAAACCTCCTACTGTCCTCTATCCTCTGCTCTAGCGCATCAAACAAATGGCTCAACTTCACTTTCAAAGGCCATGCACAGCCTATCACCACCCTTCCATTCATTTCTCATTGAACAACAAGAGATTGACTCCCACCCTCCAATGAGCCCATGATGCCAGTCTCCATCACCCACTTGTTACATTTTCAAACACACCCCTTTGTGCTTTCTCCCATGCCACCTCTTTTGCTTAAGAAGAATGCTCCCTGTAAACATCCACAAAGCAGCCTCATTATCCTCTTTGAAATCTCCTTAAATCTTTGCCGTGATGCCTACAAATCATGTGACAACGGTTAGGCTGCTGATGTGCTGAGGCCACTCCCCATCATCATACTGGCCAACTGACTCATTGTGCAGTAAAAAGGGAAACACTCTGTATCCATCTATTTCATATTATATTTGGATTCTAAGCCGTTTGTAGCAGGGACCTCTCTTTATCCTGTATTTGTACAGCGTGTAGCACAATCGAGTCCTAGTGCATGAATGGGGCTGCTAAATTGGAAGTGGGCAAACTACGGCCTGTGAGCCATTTTAAGCTGCTTTGCAACTCCTGTTAGGGAGCAGGGGCCGGACCACACAGCTCAGCCCCACTCCCAGAAGCTGCGGCATGTTCCTGCTCTGGTTCCTACGTGCTCCAATGGCCCCATCTGGAGCTCCAATAGGAGCTGCAGGGGCGTTGCCTGCGGATGGGGCAGCATGCAGAGCCACCTGGCCACACCTCCACGTAGGAGCCGGAGAAGGGACATGCCACTGCTTCCGGGAGCCACTCAAGGTAAGCGCTGCTCAGAGCCTGCACCCCAGAGCCTCTCCCCACACCCCAAGCCCCTGCCCCAGCCATGATCCCCCTCCCGCTCTCCAAACCCCTCGATCCCAGTCCGGAGCACCCTCCTGCACCCCAAACCTCTTATCCCCACCCCACCCCAGAGCGCACACTCTGAATCTGCATGCCTTCCCGCACCGCTGCCCCAGCCTTGATCCCCCTCCTGCCCTCCAAACCCCTCGATCCCATCCCAGAGCACCCTCCTACACCCCAAAAGCCTCATCCCCAGCCCCATCCTCTGGGCCAAAAAGTTTGCCCACCCCTGTGCTAGATGCTATGGAGGTGATAATGCATCAATTGCGTGTTAAAGAAATACCAAAGGTTTCTCCATTCCTGCTCGCAGTAGATGTACACTCCAGCTCCACAACATGGAAGCTGCGGCATAGCTGAGAAAGTCATATTTGTCAGGGTCTGGAAAGCTGTTTACCAAGGAAGAGCTTCAACCTACGTGGTAGATGGGTAAGAGCACACAAACTACAATGATTGCTTGGTGAAAATAAGAGGAAGAAACCTACAATGGATGCTTGTTTGCATTGTAACTGCCTGTCTGGATAATTTAACTGTATTTGAGTGGGCTCAGGAGAGAGAGAGTAGCTTGAGTCTCAGGTTCCTTCAAACCTCTTTCTAGGAGCAGGTGTTAATCAGACTAGTGCAAGGGGGATGGAGAGAATCCTGGAGGTCAGAGAGAGAAGAACTATTAGATCATCCAATCCATCCTGCTGCCAGTGCAGATGGTTCCCTCTAATCTATATTTGATGTTTTGTCCAGCACAGATTTTTTAAGTATCCAAAACAATAGTTTCCACCACTTCCTTTGGGAGACCATTCAACAGACAAATAGGTCTCCCTGCCAACAGCCATTTTTCCAGAGAGTCACGCCACAGATTCATCTGTATCCTTCTCACAATGAGATGTTCTAGTCTGAATGCAGTATAGTAACTCCCCACTTAACGTCCTGATGCTTAACGTTGTTTCGCTCTTACATCCTGCTCAATTACAGAACATACTCCGTTTAAAGTTGTGCAGTACTGCGCTGTGTCATTTGGCTGCCTGCTTTGTCCACAGCTGGCAGACCCGCTATCAGCTCCCCTTAACCCCCACACACAGCACCTCCCAACTGCTGGCAGACCCCACGGATCAGCGCCTCCCCCCCCCCACCTCCTGCCCATGGCAATCAGCTGGCTTGTGGTGTTCAGGAGGGAGGGTGGAGGAGCGAGGACTCTGCATGCAGGCTCCCCCTCCCTCCCGCCTCAAGCCAGCTGATTGCCGCGGGCAGGAGGCCGGGCGAGGAAGGAGGAGCAGTGAGGACGCAGTGTGTGGAGTAAAGGAGGAGATGGGGGGGAAGAAGAGGCAGGTTAAGGGTGTGGGGCTTGGGGGAAGGGGTGGAGTGGGCGGGCCGAGGTTTGAGCCCCCCGCCCCTGGTGCTTGCAGATTAAGGAAAGCTGCCACTGCGTAATGTGCTTCTCCTAGCCTACATCACCTTCAGCCTCCTTGCCTACCTCACTGTCTCCAGTGCCAGTGACTGTGCCTGTGTGCGGTAAGGCAGGGGAACCTCCCAACTATGGTACTGTATGGCCAAAAAAAAAATTCCCTGGAACCTAATCCCCACATTTACATTCATTCTTATGGGGAAATTGGATTAGCTTAACATCGTTTCACTTAAAGTCGCATTTTTCAAGAACATAACTACAACGTTAAGTGAGGAGTTACTGTACCTGAATGCAGGGAGGTAACAGTCATCCCAGAGCCATACAGAAATGAATGATCACTTCTCTATCAGAGGACAAGGTGGCTGATGCATACAGGCCCCAGTATTGGCCTGTTATGCTGGGAGTTGGGTGAAATCTCGCTGAGGTTGATGGGCATAACAGCCACTCTTCGTTTATAGCTCCTTTTGGAATACAATAGCTGAAATAGGAACCAGCACTCAAAACACAAACTACATGCAAGGTGCTGTGTACATAGACATAGCCAGAAACACAACAGAAGCAGGCAGAAGACTTCAAAAAGCCAAGGACGCCCAGAGAAGCACACGAAGCAGGACCCTGAGAGAAAGTGAAGAGGGTCCTTTTAGGGTAGAATACTGGAAAGTAAGCAAGGAAACTATCTCCTGTTTGATTTCTACTGTGCTCAGGGAAACAGGGTCTGCGTATATTCTTTGTAAAGAAACAGGACTGTATTTAAGTAGTACATTACTATCATCAATTTCTCGTAACAGAAACGGTCTACAAGACCCTGAATACCAGCTTACCAGTTCGGTTACAAAAGGGTAACACTAGCATAAACAATGGGATGCAATTTCTAAGGAGAGAAATTAAGAGCTGGTATTTCTGTTGAACCAAGACTGAATAACGGAGATGCTCACAGAAATCAAAAATAGCCAAAAGGAATTAACACAAGACCAAAATGACAATATGACCTAAAACAGCAGATCGAGGCTTCACAAAAAATAATTTAAGCAAAATCTGGAGGTTTTTGAGGAAAGGCCAAGAGGTTACATGCAGGCAGAGTGGAAAACTTCTGACTGAGCAGCAACTATAGAGTATGTCCAGGCAGATTAGGAAGCCCAGCTGCAACACTCCCAGGTTGGAATGGCAAGACATATTGCTAAGGTGACCAGCAACTCACCTGTCAGGGACCAGAAGGTTTTCCACAAAGTAGGGAGACCCCAACAGCTTCAGTCAACTTGGAATTTGTTAATAGATATTAGTTGCAGCAAGTACTTAAGGAGCTGAAACGTCAACTTAAGAAGGAAGTGGGTCACAAATCACAGTGGACGTCAGCCACCTAGATGTAGAACTGAGCAAGCCAAAGGACTTTAGGTAAGACCAAACATCTGCAACACTTTTCTAACCAGTTTGTAAACACACACGTCCACAGGGGAGAGATCAGGCTGTCCCAGATCAAATAATGCTAAACTCCAGTATTTGGGGGGAGGGGGGGAGGACGACTCCCTGAGGGGAGTGTTTAGTTCAGTTCAGCATCATAGCCAAAATGAATGGCTGGAAAGGTGGACAGAAACGAGGGTTTCTAGCAGCCAACTTGAGTGGCACAGCTCTGATAGCATGCCAGAACTTCCCCACAGAAAAGAGAGTTATCCAGACCTGGACCAGGTCCTTAATATGTGCTTTGAGCTAGCCATCAATCTGAGCCAGTCAGGGGACAGCTAAGAGCTAGAAGTAGAGGGAAAGAAGAAGCCACACCTGAACTGACAGAGGATCAGAGGAGACTTGGGTTCCTGGCATATCTAGACACTAATGAAGATTTCCAGGATAAAATGGTAATGGATCAATTTATAGAGGCTCAGCTGGATTGGATTTGAAGATCAAGAAAGCCAAAAGACATTTCAAAGAACTGTGGAATTTGCCATGGAAATTGAATCTTTCCTTGCAACAGTTCAACAAAAGAGGAATCAGGCATTAGTGAGGAAGCTGACTGCCACAAGCCATGTAAGTACAGCTCTTTGCCCAATACATATGAGAGAAAAAGGGAATTCTAACATGATTCATAAAAGTTTTGGAAGACTCAGAAAGAGGGATACATTTGTGTTTTTCTTTAAAAAAAAGCAGCATACAATGCAAAAAACAAACCAACAAAAACACACCTAAGGAGAGCAGTTCAGTTAAATGCTGAAACTGAGAAAGACTGGCCATAAAAAGAAGGACTCAGATATAAGGCAGGCCAGGACCGAGAGCCACAAGCGTATAGCAAAAGCCCCTCAAGCTCAGAAAACAGAAAGGAAGGGGGGGGGGGAAAGATGACACACTAAGCTGAAGGGACATAGTTTGGGAGGTCCAAGGATCAGACGCGCACAGTTTTTGTTTCTGTCTGGGCAGTTAGTGTGAATTTGGCTATTGAATGTATACCAGAATCTGTGAAAAGCATAGGATTAGCTGATATTGGCTCAAGCACAGTTATTAGACCAGACATGCTAAAAAGGCGAGGTAACAGGGGATGCAAAACTGAACCATTTAAGTTAAGATTGGGAGAGTTGTGACGGAAATGATCTCCCCATTAGGAGGGAATGGATAGAGTCTGCTCTAGATCAGTGGTCTACAAACTTTTTTTGATCGCACACCCCTATCAGTAAAATTTTTTTGAGCATGCATCCCCAATATATGTATATTTATGTATAAAATATACGTGTACTACTGTACTAATATATTGTGTAAATTATAAAAAACAGAAATTAAAATGATAAAGATGAAAAACAATATTTTTAAAATATTTTATTTTTTAACAGTACAAAAAACTTTTGCTTACTAAAAATAATTAATATTTTAGAGAGCAATGTGATTGAATATGCTTTATTATTTTTGAAAAATCTTGGTTTAACACTGTGATACAGCAGGCACTCAGGGTGGGGTGCGGGAGGGCGCTCAGGGTGGGGGTGCAGGAGGCGGCTCAGGGCTGGGGCAGGCAGGAGATGCAGAGCACTTACCTGGGGCAGCTCCTGTTTGGTGCAGGGGGTATGCAGGTGGCTCTACGCAGTGCAACACCACCCCCATGGCCATGATTCTGGGAGCTGCTCCCTGGCAGGCAGGACCACCCGAAACGCAGGGGCTTTAGGGCCTTGGGCTAAGGGGGTTCTGGGGCCCTGGCCTGCAGTTCTAAAGCCCCTTTCGGAATGCGGCCCTAAGAGCATGGGCCGGAGGACTCAGGAGGAGCAGAGGCAGTTGTGCAACCAGCGGGGCTTCTCTCCGGCCGGCTTTGAAGGGGAAGTGCTGCTTCCTTCTGGTGGCTGGTTGTGCGGCTGCCCCTGCTCCTCCATGGGCTGGAGGACTCAGGGCCGCGCCCCCCCCCCTTTCCCCAGCGGCACTCCTCCTGCCAGGTCACCCTTTTGCTATGGCAGTGCTCCTCCTGCTGCGCCCTCCAATCGATCATCTTACGCACCCCACTTTGGAGACCACTGCTCTAGATAGCAGATTTCCCAGAAACAGACTTTCTTCAGGGCTTCACTGAGCAAGTACCCTCCCAGGTGGCTGAAAAGAAACCTGGCAAGAAGAGTGAAAGCTCCAATGAGATTTGGATGGGAGTAAAATCAATGTGGGTTGGTGATGTGAAAATGTCCTGACAGAAAGACAATATGTAAATAGTTAAGCTTGTATCCTTTGTTATTTGCAAGTTATTTCTTCTCTTTGTTTGAGATGTCTGATATGACTATTTTGGACTCAGATGATAGGTGAAACTGAGATGGGGGTAATAGCTGCCATTTATTCAGGATAAAGATTAGAAACAGTTAAGCTCCTTTTGGAATAAGAGATTAAACAGGGCCCATTACTCAAACATAGAAGCCACGTGCAAGATTGGTCTGAAACCAACTATGTGGGTGTAGGGTTTTGGCTGGGTATTGTTTTGATGCAGCTGGAAGCGCATGTGCGCACACATGCATGTGCATCCATGCAGAGCCAGCCAGAAACACTACAGAAGCAGACCGAGAAGGTGGCAGAAAAAAAGCCAAGGACACCCAGAGGAGCACTTGTAGTGGGCCCCTGAGAGAAAGCTAAGAGCTCCCTGAGCTGAGTGATGGCTGGAAAAAGTGGTTTGCAATACTGAGTAAGGAATCTCCTGCTCGAGTCCTACTGTGTTTAGGGAAAAGACAGTTACCTTTTCTGTAACTGGTGTTCAAGATGTGTTGCTCATGTCTATTCCACAATAGGTGTGCTTGCTCACCACATCCACCAGTGCAAGAAGTTTTTCCCCTAGCAGTACCCGTAAGGGGGAACCCCCCCGCAAACCCTGGAGTGGTGCATGCCTGGCACGGTATAGGGAGAGCTGCACGCTCCCCCCACTCTCAGTTTCTTCTTGCCAGACAACTCTGACAGAGGGGAAGGAGGGCCGGATGTGGAATAGACATGAGCAACATCTCTAAGAACACCAGTTACGGAAAAGGTAACTCTTTTCTCCTTTGAGTGACTGCTCATGTGTATTCCACAAGAGACGATTCCACGCTATATCTGTTGGAGGTGGGTAGGAGTTCACAAATTACTGGGATGGAGTATGGCTCTGCCAAACCCGGTGTCATCCCTGGTTTGGGAAACAAATCACATAGTGCGAGGTGAACCGTAGAACACAGTGCGGCCCCACAAATGTCCTGGAAGGGGACGTGGGCCATGAAGGCAGCAGACGAGGCCTGCACCCGAGTCGAGTCTGCCCTCACAATGGGTAGCAGGGGGACACCTGCCAGCTCATAACAGGAGCGGATGCACAAAGTGATCCGACTGGAAAGCTGCTGAGTGGAAATCGGCTGCCCCTTGCACTCTCAGTCGAGGCGATGAACAGTTGCGAGAACTTTCTGAACAGATTGGTCCACTCGAGGTAGAAAGCCAGAGTCCGCCGCACACTGAGCATGTGGACACAGCGCTCCTCACTGGAGGTGTGAGGCTTGGGGCAGAGGACCGGTAGAAAAATGTCCTGACCCATGTGGTGGGTGGAGACCACCTTCGGGAGAAACGCAGGGTGTGGGCAAAGCTGGACCTTGTCCTTAGAAAAGACCATGTCCGGCAGCTCAGAGGTCAGGGCCCTGAGCTCTGAGTCTCGCCTGGCCGACGTGATTGCAACCAGGAAGGCCACCTTCCATGAGAGGTGACACCAGGAGCACATGGCCAGCGGTTCCAATGGCGGCTCCATGAGACTAACACACACCAGGTTTAGGTCTCACTGTGGGACCGGGGGTCTAGAATACAGAAAAAGATGGTGCAAACCCTTAAGGAACTGGCCAGTCATAGCATGGGAAAAATACCATTTGCCCTTGCACCAGCGGATGGAAGGCTGATATGGCTGCCAGGTGCACCTTGACTGACGAGGGCGCCAGGCCCTAGGCCCTCAGGTGAAGGAGATAATCAAGAATAAGATGGATTGGGGCAGCCACCAGGGAGATACCCTGGTCTGCCACCCACCTAGAGAAATGGGACAACTTCGCAAAATAAGAGTGGCAAGTGGAGGAACGTCTACTTTCAATGAGGACATGCTGAATCTGTTCTGAGCACATACTTTCCTCTCCGCCTAACCACTGAGCAGCCACACCGTGAGGTGAAGAGCCGCTAGGTTGGGATGGAGGAGACAGCCCTAGTCCTGAGAGAGCAGGTCCACGCAGAGTTGCAACAGCCACGGCGGAGCTACCGCCAGGCCCATGAGGGTCCCGTACCAATGCTGCCTGGGCCACGCCAGGGCAATAAGGAGGATCCGGGCCTTGTCCATCTTTATCTTCTCCAGGACCCTGCTGATTAGAGGGAACTGGGGAAAGGCGTAGAGAAATCAGCCTGACCAGGACAGGAGAAAGCCATCGGAGACAACACCCCTCCCCAGACCCCTGCTGGAGCAGAACCAGAGGAATCGCCGGTTCTACCGAGTAGCGAACAGGTCCATCTAGGGAGTTCCCCACCTTCGGAAGAGCCAGTGGGCCACTTCTGGATGGAGGGACCACTCGTGTTGCAAGGAAAAGTCCCTGCTCTCAAGCTCTCATTCCGGGCGCCTGGTAGGTGGAAGGCCTTCAGGTGGATGCTGTGGGCTATATACAAGTTCCACAGCCGGAGGGCTTCATAGCAGAGGATTGGGCCCTGCCTTGATGTTGATATAGAACATCGAGGCCATGTTCTCTGGAAGGACCTTGACTACCTTATCCTCCAGGTGCGAGCAGAAGGCCATGCATGCCAGCCGCACCGCCCTGAGCTCCTTCACTTTTATACGTAGGGTCAGGTCTTGAGCCGATCACAGGCCTTGGGTCTGAAAGTTCCCCACATGGGCCCCCCAACCGAGGTCCGACGCATCAGACACCGGCTCCAACAACGGGGACCTGTCCCTGAACAGGACACATTGGAGCATGTTGTTTGGGGTGGACCACCACCGTAGGGAGGTGATCACAGAGTCCGGCACGGTGAGGAGGTTGTCCATCCTGTCCGCGGCCTGGGAGAACATCAAGGCCAACCAGAGTTGGAGGGGCCTCATCCTGAGTCTGGGGTGACAAACCACGTATATGCATGCTGACACGTGACCCAAGAGTTGCAGGCAAACCCTGGCTGTTGTCACTGGGAACCTTGTGACTGAGTCGATGAGATCTTTCAGCGTCTCAAATCTGTCTGGCGGGAGAGAGGCCCTGCCCAACACTGCATCCTGGAGCACCTCGATAAACTCTATGCGTTGGACTGGGACTAACGTGGACTTGGTGTTATTTACCAACAGGCCCAAGGCGGTGTATGTGGAGAGGAGGAGCGCCACATGATCCCTCACCTGCGACCGGGAGGTGCCCTTGACAAGCCAATCATCCAGACAGGGAAATGTCTGGACCCACCATCTTCTGAAGTAGGCCGCTATCTCCGACATGCATTTTGTGAACACCCTGGGGGCCGTGGACAGACCAAAACAGGACCACCGTGAATTGGTAATGATTCTGTCAGACCACAAAACGGAAGAAGAGCCTGGGCCCCTCGAATATGTGGATGTGGCAGTACTCGTCCTGTAGATCGAGGGCAGCGTACCAGTCCCCGGGATCCAGGGAGGGGATGATGGAGGCCAGGGAAACCATGCAGAACTTGAGTTTCACCATGTACTGGTTCAGACCTTGCAGGTCCCAGATGGGCCTGAGCCCCCCTTTGGCCTTCGGGATAAGGAAACAGGAGTAATATTCCTTGCCCATGAACTCCTCAGGCACCACCTCTATCACTCCTAGTTCTAGGAGCCGCCCCACCTCCTGCTCGAGCAGAGCTTCGTGTGAGGGGTCCCCCAAGAGGGACGGGGACAAGGGGTGGTTGGGCAGGGAGGAAGTAAACTGGAGCACATAACCCCGGGAGATGGTGTTGAGGACCCATAAGTCCAAGGTTAGCAGTGACCATTCTGGGAGGAAAGCACATAACCGGTTGGAGAAGGTGAGCTTTATTGGATCCCTGGTGAGGACTGGCGGGGTACCCCCGAGCATCCAGTCAAAAATGCTTTTTCCCCACCTGCTTGCCCTTGGAGGACCCAGGCTGGGGGCAGGCGGGAACTGCCTCTGAGAGCGTCTCTTATAGTCTCGCTGCTTCTTATGGGTGGCCTCATACTTCGGGAGGGCGGCCTGGGCAGGAGTCTGCTGTGGCTTGAACTTAGGTTTTGCCGAAGCCGGGACAGAGGCCCAGAGTCAGGAGGCTCATGCGGGAGTCTTTCATGCCATGCAGACTTATCTGTTTCCTCCGCAAACAGCTTTCCCATCAAAGAGGAGATTCTGCATGGAAGATTGCACCTCGCTGGATAGCCCCGAGAGCAGGAGCCATGATGCCCGTCTCATGGACACCGCGGAGGCCATGGATCATGTGGCCGTGTCCGCAGCATCCGAGGCTGCCTACAGGGATGCCCTAGCGGCCGCTGCCCCTTCCTCCACTAGTGCTTTGAACTCCTTCCTGTCTTAGAATCATAGAATATCAGGGTTGGAAGGGACCTCAGGAGATCTAGTCCAACCCCCTGCTCAAAGCAGGACCAATCCCCAATTTTTGCCCCAGATCCCTAAACAGCCCCCTCAAGGATTGAACTCACAACCCTGAGTTTAGCAGGCCAATACTCAAACCACTAAGCTATCCCTCCCCCTATCGCGCTCCTGGAGGGAATCCTCAAACTTGAGCAGGAAGCCCCACAGATTGAATTCGTACTGGCCCAGGAGAGCCTGATGGTTTGCCACTCGTAACAGGAAGCTCGAAGACTAATATATTTTCCTTCCGAAAGAGTCCAGTCTCTTAGAATCTTTGTTCTTTGGGGTCGGGGCTGGCTGACCCTGCCGTTCCCTGTGGTTGACCGACTCGACCACCAGGGAGTTGGGCGCCGGGTGGATATACAAGTACTCATGCCCCTTACTGGGTACGAAGTACTTGCGTTCCGCCTTCTTAGAGATGGGGGCTAATGAGGCCGGTGTTTGCCACTGGGCATCTGAAATCTTAGCCACTCCTTCATGGAGATGCAAGGCCACCCTACATGGTCCTGACTGGGACAGAACGTTAAACAGGGAGTCTGATGGCTCCTCCATCTACTCTGCTTGGAAGTGGAGGCTTGCTCCCACCCTCTAAGAGTTCTTGGTGGACCCTGAAGTCCTCCTGCAGAGCGGAGGGAGTGGGGCTGCAATCACCTCCTCCGGGCAGGGCGAGGAGGCCAGTGCAGTGCTCTGGGTGTCATCCGGCACCGGAGGGTCCACCACCTGGTGCCAAGGACATACGTCCCACCGACTCCTTTCTCGGGGGGTCAGGAGAGGGAGGCCGACGGTGCCTCCGAAGCTCCGGCCACTGAGCAGGCTTCCACCATGGGCCAGAGTGCCCATGGTACCAGTGTGTACTTTTTTTGTAAGTGAACAGGACTGCATATGAGCAGCACCTGACCTCATCAATTTAGCCTCCTAACTGAAACTAGGCCTCAATGCCCATATCAAAAGGAGTCATAGGCCCTTTACCCTGCTGTATCATTCTCTAGACTCCTCTCCACTGTTGCCTCTAAGTCTCTGTCAGTACTCTGCCTCCCACTGAATGCTGCGTTTGATTACTTTTCCTCAAAAGTATTTGTTTGGATTTTTCCAAGCCGCATCTCACTTATTTCCAATTTCTCTAAAACCACCACCTAGCTCAAACATGGAGCTTTTAATCTCCCAATCACTTTGCAAAGAAACTTTCAAAAAGAAAAGGAGTACTTGTGGCACCTTATAGACTAACAAATTTTCTTTTTGCGAATACAGACTAACACGGCTGCTACTCTGAAACCTGTGATTATGCAAGGCACTGAATTTAGCCGTAGAGTGGAAATCTGTCAACTTCATGCAAAAACTCGCACAGATACAGACAGACATCATCTTCCTCTCCAAAATTAAATTTGTTAGTCTCTAAGGTGCCACAAGTACTCCTTTTCTTTTTGCGAATACAGACTAACAAGGCTGCTACTCTGAAACCAAAGAAACTTTGTTATTACCCCCATCTATAAAATGGGGAAACTGACAGAAGGTGAAATGACTTGCCTAAGATGACCCAGCAGGCCAGGGTGAAGAGCTGGCAATGGAATCCAGGTCTCCCATATCCCAGTCCAGTGCCATATCCATTAGAAGGGGCCATTATAGGGGCCGTAGTTTTCATGTCCCTTTCCATTCTCATTAGTTAGGTACTTGCATGGCCATCATCACTGTAATACCAGAGTTTCTCCCAATTTCATTAAACAAACCTCTCCTCTCCCCTGTCCTCCCATGCTGTTTAAAGATTGGGATTTTTACCGCATTCATGGACTTAACTGTGCGAGAGGTTTGTGGCATTCATAACTCCAAATTCAGTATGATCTGTGAATCTCTTTTACAGGTCTGTTTATTAACAGACATGTTAAATAACCCTGCACCTAACACTAAGCCTAGAGGCACCTCACCAGACACCTCCCTCAAAGCTGATAAAATGCAGCCTAGCATTACTCTTTGCATACAGTAGTCCTTCAGGAGGTTTTTAAGCTCATCAAGTTTCTCTTTAGCAATCTGAATTCATTTTGAATGCAATTTTTGGTGAGATGCTGTCAAATCCTGAAATCCATACACAGCACCTACTGCTTTCTCCTCCCACATGAATTTAATAACTCTGCCAAAAAGAAACATTGGAATTTGTTCCAAACTTTTTTTTCTTAAAGCCTGCACTAGTTAGTATTCAAGGTTCCATTTTCTCTTAGGTACTTGGTAATTTTTCTCCACAGGAGGGAATACTGCTCTTCTCTATCACTGCATAAATCTCAGTTTAAAGGTTTTAATTTGTGGGGTCTCTTTTCAGCCTTTATTTTCTGAATATAAAAATCCTGCCCCTTTTCCACTACCCCTCTGATATTCTCTCCGTTAGCCTCTGGAAACCGCACACAATACAACATGGTTATTTGGTACAGCATCTGTTGTACAGGTTGCATTACAAAATGCTTTAAACAATCGCAGAGAGAGAGCGAACGCGAGCAAGCAAACAAAGCACTACAGGCCAGGGGGAAAAGAGGAGATTTAATAATAAAATAAGAATACAATCTAACGCTTATGTAGTAGATCTCAAAGCACTTTACAAAAAGCAGCCAATATCACTTATTCTCATTTTACCGAGAGGTTAAGTGACTTTCCTAAGGTCACCCAGCAGGCCAGTATCAGTTGGCAACAAAACCCAGGTCTGGGTCACAGTCCTGAGCTCTTTCCACTAGGTCAGACTGCCTCCCTGTAAGGCAAGAATCAATAAGGTGAAGAGATTTTAGAAAAAACTGTTCCAGCTGCAGCAGAAGGCTGTTGCAGGCACAACAATGTTAGTATAAAGGGGCAGAAAGGACTGAAGAGCTAAATGAGCTGAGAGAACACAGAGGAGCAGATAGAGACCAGGGCCTACATAGCTCTCACTTGCACCCATTTTACATGGGTGTAACTCCAGTGACATGAGTTAAGTTACTCCTTATTTACACTGGTTTTCTGGAGATCAGAGTCTGATCTAAGATTCACAGGACAAGCAGAGCCAAGTCCATGGATATATAATTTTAAAAGGCAAAGGAAGCCAGTTATGGGACTGGTCTTGGAAATTAATGCAGACACAGTAGACTTTTGGGGGGGGGGGGCAGGGGAGAAGAGGTAGAGGAGAGTGGCTGTTTCATTTCAGTAGGGATTGCTTTTTACTTTGTACAGATCTAGCTTGCTGGAACTTGAGCTGGTGTAACTGCATCTACACTAGGGGCTTTTGCTGGCACAGCTACCTCATCACACCTTTGACAGACACAGCTATGCAATTTGTAACAGACCTGGCCTAACAGACAAACCCAAAGATGAGATGAGATGAAGGCATGATTGATACAGCATTGCCTCCACTTTACCTCTGCTGAAATTCTGAAGATGCAATGCTGTGGAAGAGGAGGTGGGTACATTCAAAGATAGATACGGGACAAAGTCTAGGGTTCAGAATCAAGGACCTTCCGATATTAACACTCTGGTATTTTTAAAAATAAAATAAAAAAAACAAGGAGTCCGGTGGCACCTTAAAGGCTAACAGATTTATTTGGGCATAACCTCAGCCTGGACCAGTCCACACAAGAGATCCACTTCCTGGACACTACATTGCAAATAAGTGACAGTCACATCACCACCACCCTATACCAGAAACCTACTGACCGCTATACTTACCTACATGCCTCCAGCTTCCATCCAGGACACATACACAATCCACTGTCTACAGCCAAGCCCTAAAATACAACTGAATTTGTTCCAATCCCTCAGACAGACAAACATCTACAAGATCTTTACCAAGCATTCTTAAAACGACAATACCCACCTGGGGAAGTGAGGAAACAGATTGACAGAGTAAGATGGGTACCCAGAAGTCACCTACTACAGGACAGGCCCGACAAGGAAAACAACAGAACACCACTGGCCATCATGTACAGCCCCCAGCTAAAACCTCTCCAGTACATCATGAAAAATGATCCCTCACTCTCACAGACCTTGGGAGGCAAGCCTATCCTGGCTTACAGACAGCCCCCAAACCTGAAGCAAATACTCACCAGCAACTACACACCACACCACAGAAACTCTAACCCAGGAACCAATCTCTGTAACAAACCCTGCTGCCTATCTACTCTAGCGACACCATCAGAGGTCCCAATCACATCAGCCACACCATCAGGGGCTGATTCACCTACACAGCTACTAGTGTGATATATGCCATCATGTGCCAGTAACGCCCCTCTGACATGTACATTGGTCAAACCGGACAGTCTCTACATAAAAGAATAAATGGACACAAATCAGACATCATGAATGGTAACATACAAAACCCAGTAGAACACTTCAATCTCCCTGGACATTCAATAACCGATTTAAAAATAGCCACCCTTCAACAGAAAAACTTCAAAAACACATTTCAAAGAGAAAGAGCTGCAGAGCTACAATTCATTCGCAAATTTACCACCATTCATTTGGGCTTGAATAGGGACTGGGAGTTGCTGGCTCACTACAAAAGCAATTTTCCCCTCTCTTGGTATTGACACCGCTTCATCAGTTATTGGGAGGGGACCATGTCCACCCTGACTGAATTGGCCTTATTAACAATGGTTCTCCACTTGTAAGGTAACTCCCTTCTCTTCATGTGTTAGTATATTTATGCCTGCACCTGTAATTTTCACTCCATGCATCTGAAGTGGGGTTTTTTACCCATGAAAGCTTATGCCCAAATAAATCTGTTAGTCTTTAAGGGGTCACCAGACTCCTCATTTTTGTGGATACAGACTAACACTGCTACCCCTCTGATATCTGGCAATTTTGCTACCACTAAATTTCTTGTAGAACCTCAAACACAGATTAAGAAAAAATAAGATTAAAACAAGCCAGTTCTGTTTATTAAAGATAGCCTTAAATATCTGTGGGGGGGGAAGGGGAAAAATACAAATCTTCCTTGAAACAATCTTGGGTGAGACACACCACGCAGTAAAAGCCTGTTCCTTTTGCCAGGAATCACGGTATGCTTTTTCTATTAAAAAAGGATAGCAGTATTAATATATAGTTTACTTGATCGGTGAGGCCATTTTCCTTTCCCCCTTCCCAAAGGGGACTGGACATTAGCTTCTTGTTTTCCTCTGGACAGAAAGTGTAATTGTAGGAACTTATTCACATCTCAAACAAGTTCAGTCTGTTGGGTTCTCTTCTCAGTTAACTAGAGCAAAGACGACTATGGCCAACATAACTACGCTCCTCTGGCACAATTAAGGTAAAACTCAGCTGTGCAGGAGACAAAAC
The DNA here is from genome assembly GCF_009764565.3 of Dermochelys coriacea. NCBI lineage: Eukaryota > Metazoa > Chordata > Testudines > Dermochelyidae > Dermochelys > Dermochelys coriacea. Next base: position 138,011,259 of record NC_050071.1, on the reverse strand, counting down.
TTTCCTGGAGGAGTTCATTCCAGTGCCTAAGAACTAAGGAGCATCACAAACTTCACCACCTTCTGCTCCAAGTACAAGGCTCATTGCTTTGACTCGACTTCTTTAAACCATCCATAGCAACAGGTAGGAGGTGGTGTGTGTTTCTGTGGGGGGTTTTCTGTTTTTGGGTGTGTTTTTTTTTTTAAACACATACCCATCCAAACCCTTCAAGGCAATTAATTCCATTGCACATGCTTCTCCCCCTGGTGAGAGAATGAAAACACGAGATGTTAGCCACAATGCCTAATACACTCCTGGAAGGAGTTCAGATACTAGAGTGATGGGCAAAGTCTAAGAAGCTATGAAGAACAGAATACATATCCCAGTAGATTAGATTTCCTCCTAAACTTGTAGGAAATATATTTGGCCAAAAAGTCCAAAAGGTAACTGGATTTATATCTTAAACTCACCTCCCACGCAATCCAACTCTGGAAGCGTGGCTATGCTAGCAACAATAATGAATTGATTGAGCTAACTAATTGTTATAAGAGGCTATAATAGGTTTATATAGCAAGAATATAATTCTGGGCAGTTTTTATTTTAGGAATAATGAAAAACAAAAATGACAAGGGAAATCAGACAGTTCATGGTATGTAGAGCTTTGCAACTCTGACACAATTTTGAAATGGAGAGGAACATTAACTAGAACCTCAAATCTAACCATCTTCTCCCAATATTTTGGGAAAGGAAGAAACTAAGGCCTCAGATGCATACCAACACCTATCGGTTAAGATTTGACGTAGGAGCCAAGATCAGAAGAGGCCTATGGACAAGAATGCTATAAACACCCATTTATTAACAGGTTTCAGAGTAGCAGCCGTGTTAGTCTGTGTTCGCAAAAAGAAAAGGAGTACTTGTGGCACCTTAGAGACTAACAAATTTATTAGAGCATAAGCTTTCGTGAGCTACAGCTCACTTCATCGGATGCATTTGGTGGAACACCACCAAATGCATCCGATGAATTGAGCTGTAGCTCACGAAAGCTTATGCTCTAATAAATTTGTTAGTCTCTAAGGTGCCACAAGTACTCCTTTTCTTTTTGCATTTATTACACACACACACACACACACACACACACACACCCCAAATTTGGTTTGGATGCAACCTAAACTGGTAGAAATAAACACAAAAATGGCTGAACTGTTCTGGCTTCCCTCATTCACGGAACAGCCTGCAAGACTTTCTTTAGTTCTGTCTGAAGTTTAGAATGGATCCCAGTTAGCATGAGCCAAACAGTTACTGAAGTCTTGTGACAGTCTCCCATCGAGCTTGATGGATAAGCTACCGTCACTTATTGTGGATCCTGAAATGAAACCAAAGACCAAATTTCAGAACTGTAATCTCACCTGCAAGTGCCACAGTTGAAAACAATTATAGATGAATGTGTGCTACTTTTAGCATTACACCTCATATGGCTCTCCTTGATTGCAGCAATCTATGAGCTCTCAAAATCTTTTAGCCAGAAAAGGCAGAGCTACAGCCATCAGATTCTGTCATGGGGTAAGAGCTCCCAGTTATCAAGGTCAAAATTGCAAGACTGGAAGTTGGCCTTAAGTATGCATCTTTGTAACATTTTCTTGGTCTGGCCCTAAAACAAATTCCAGTCTGCAATTCTCTTGAAAAGGCTGCCTTTGGTATTCTGTCAGATAAACACACCACAGGACTGAGCTCTCGCTGTAAAAGCTTCAACTCCTGTGATGTTGTAGCACTTAAAGACCTCAGTGTTTGGAACCAAACCGTGTCATCTAATTCTCATTATTCACCATAGACATGGTAAGGGGTATTGGCCCAAGTATTTTGTGGCATTGATAAGCGGTCCACATATCACAGCCATAGAGCAATGTGGCAATGACAGCATGGTAAACATCAGTTTTTGTTTGCAGTCAGACACCATGTTCTTTCCAAACATGATGATGAAGTTTTCTGAAGGCATCGCTGGCTGCACCAACGCGCTTCATAATGTCATCGCCAATCACTGAATCTTGTGAAAGGACATTGCCTATGTAGCAAAATCTGACAGTAACCTTGAGTGTTACATCATCAATGACAACTGGAGGGAAATGGGCCACATCCACCCTAACTGAATTGGCCTCGTTAGCACTGACCCCCACTTGGTAATGCAACTCCCATCTTTTCCTCGTGCTGTATATTTATACCTGCTTATTGTATTTTCCACTCCATGCATCTGATGAAGTGGGTTATAGCCCACGAAAGCTTTTGCCCAAATAAATTTGTTAGGTAATAACGAGGAGTCTTTGTGGCACAACTGGAGTAGTTACAGTACTTCGTGGTTGAAGCTGGACAATGACTTATCTTTTTTAGGCTGATTGCAATGCCAAAACTTTTTGCTGCATGCAGAAAGCAGTCAGTGAGCAACTGAATGTTCTGAGGCTAACTGACTAATAAAGCACAACCAGCAGCAAAGAGAAATTCACAAATAACTGCCTTCATAACTTTTATCTTAGCACGCAGGCAATGTGGATTCAAGACACCTCCATCCATGTGGTATTGCATATAAATGTCACAATGTCTCCGAACACATCAGAACAGCTGCAAAAATGATGCTAAATGATGTCTGAGCAAGAACAGTCTTATTTTATTCCACTAGGGACAACGAAGGGAGCTGAGAAGCAGCCTGGGTCAAGGCTATGAACCTCCATTCCCGCATGAAAAAAATTTATTATCGACAAAATGTATTGGAGCAACTGAACTTGGAAGACTGTCCACAAGCCATCTTGATTCAGAGCGTCAAAGGCCGTAATAAGATGGCCAAAAGCTACATATAAAAAAGTCTTGTATCTGCTCATAACTTTCTCCTGAATTTGCCAGAGTCCAAAGATCATGTCTGAACGTCACATCCAGAATGGAAGCCATACTGGCTTTCAGGCAGTATTTTGTCTGCAAGTTGATCAGTTGGCCAGCTGAGCGTGGCCCAGGCAAGTATCTTTCCTGCAGGGGCCAAAAGCAAGATGCCATTATCATTATCACAAGAAGTGTAATTGCCTTTCCTTTTGTAAAGATGAATAATGTTGGCATCTTTAGGTTTCTGTGGCACAAGCGTCTTGTTCCTAAAATCATAATTAGAGGCCAGTGAGCTTCCTGGTCAGCTCACGGCCCCCACTTCTGAAGATCTCCACAGGAATGCCACCCTAGCCTGCTGCTTTACTGTTTGCCATTTGCTTGACAGCTTTCCATACTTCAGACATGTTCGGTGGAATTGAGAGTTGGTCTTGAATTGGAAGTTGTTCAAGATCATGAAGAGCTGATGCGATGGACAGGCAGTCCTTATTAAAATGTTCAGCCATCTTTTTAGAATTTCTCCACAATCAGTACAGTAGCACTTACTCATCTGCTTCATTCCAGAGAGGGTGATACCATTAGACTGTGGGCTGTACATGGTCTTTAGTTCATCAAAAAACCACTTGGAGTCTTTGGTTTGCAAGTAATTGAAGCTGTTCGGCTTTCATTTTTCTACCAACTATCCTTCACATAGTAAAGCTTAGCTTACAAATTACACTTTATATGTGAATAAGCCATCTTTTTAAATAGACAACCTTTGAGTACGAAGGGCACGTACTGATGTCAGTTATTTATCTCAGCATCATTTTCACCTAACGAGTCCTGATGCTTCCTCTTTACAAAGCTGAGGACTTATTTAGATGCAAACACGGTTTCCTTAAAAGATGACCAGGCAGAGTCAGTGTTTATTAGGTCCTATTGAGAAAGTGTGTTTAAAACTACAAGTTTTTAAACCAGCCTTGCACATCCGAGTTCAGATTTTAATATGTGCACATTAGGATTGGGTATTGGAAATTGACTGCATTATGCTGTTTTAATCGGAGGATCAATCTCACAAGTCAATGATCAGACCACATGCAAATTCCCTGCACTGCGCTGGCGATTTTGACATGCTGATGTCGTACTGGTGTACAACATAGTCAATTAAATGCCAATGTCCAGAGTGAGCAAGCATCCATGTTTTTCACGTTGTTGCTTGTTGAAATATCACGTTTGTGATGACTAGCTTGTTTTCCATGAACTTTGTGAGGAATTGTGTACCATTTGAGTTCTCTTTGCCCCACATCATGTTTACCAATTACTTTAGGTCAATCTTAACGATTCTGACCAATTCTGGTGTTAAAGGAACCTAAGATAATTAATTTGTCATACCAATGAGCTGACTTAATGGCTTTATCGAAGTTGTCGTAAATTTTTCTTTGACATTGTCAGAAAATTTCATTTTGGGTGCATAAGCACAAATGACTGTTACATGACGTGCAGATGTCCAGTAGAGGCGAAGGCCCAGGAGGTCATTTATTCCTTTTGATACACAATCAAGTGTCCAAATAGCAAAGGCCACCAGGATAGATGCCTCTCTTTTGCGGACTTGCCTAACCAGCAGGTGTATCTAGCACAGAACTCTTCAAGATTGGAGTCACCTGGGAGACATTTCACTAGGTGCAGCTATACTGATGTTGTATTTGGCAAATCCTGTATTAAGTGAGTAACAGCACTTGTCTGAGGATGCTTCTATACATGCAAGTTATAGGATGTTCTTGTATACTATCTTACTTCCTTGTTAATAAAGTTAATTGAAGACTGGCTCAGTGTGCCTCTTTCCAAGGAGGAAAGCATAAAGATGATATCCTTGAGATCATAGAAGTGTGTTCACTTGCCCCTCTGGTCTAACTTGGTACTAGCTGAAAAACCCTTGCTGACAGTCTCAACAGAAACACCAAAAAGCCTGAATGGGATATGGAGACTAAACTCGCTTCTTATTTGTATTAGTAGTCCACCCAGACTAGTGTTGAGGCTTATTGGCAGAGGTTAGCTAAGAGAAGCTTAGTAGCAGCAATCAGTATTCCCTCTGTCTTTTAGGTTTCAGAGTAGCAGCTGTGTTAGTCTGTATTCACAAAAAGAAAATGAGTACTTGTGGCACCTTGAAGACTAAAATTTATTTGAGCATAAGCTTTCGTGAGCTACAGCTTCATCGGATGAATCCGATGAAGTGAGCTGTAGCTCACAAAAGCTTATGCTCAAATAAATTTGTTAGTCTCTAAGGTGCCACAGGTACTCCTTTTCTATTTTTTAGATTCATGTGCAGAATTAATTATGTGTACCAATATGGAGGTGATGTGTGGCGGGGGTGGGGCCCAGGGGTTTGGCATGTGGGAAGGGGCTCAAAGCTGGGGCAGAGGGTTGGGGGGCAGGGGGGTGAGGGTGCTCGCTGGGGGTGTGGGCTCAGGGCTAGGGCAGGGTTAGGGTGTGGGGGGTGCAGGCTCTGGGGTGGGACTGGGGATGAGGGGATTGGGATGTGTGGGGGCTCAGGGCTAGGTCAGGCTTCGGGTGTGAGGGAGTGAAGGCTCTGGGGTGGGACTGGGGATGAGGGGGGATTGGGATGTGTGGGGGCTCACGGCTAGGTCAGGGTTCATGTGTGGGGGGTGTGAAGGCTCTGGGGTGCAGGAGGGGACCCAGGACTGGAGCAGAGGTTTGGAGTGTGGGAGGTGAGGGCTCTGGCTGGGGGTGAAGGCTCTGGGGTGTGGGCTGCCGTGGCGGGGGGGCAGGACTCCCTCAACCCTCTCGCCACAGCAGCTTCGGAACAGAGGAGAGAGAGGCGCCTCTCTCAGGCTGTGGCCGCTCCGGTTGGGTCAGGGGAGGGGCACCTCTCCCAGGCTGTGGCAGCTTCAGTGGTGGGGAGCAGGGCTGGGCTGGGGGCACCTCTCCCCATGTGTGTGGCTCTTGATAGCCTGCTGCACAGCCGAGCAGCTTAGAGGAAACTTAGATAGCAATAGGGTCTAGAGGCTCAAATTGAGATCATGGCCCCATTGTAAGAGTCCCTGCACCAAAAAGCTAACAATGTAAAATAGACAAGACAGAGGGTGAGTAAAGGTATTTCCAATCTGCAGATTTGCAACTGGGGGCACAGATATATTCAGGGACTTGTCCAAGATCACACAAGACTGTGGCAAAAAGAAAGACACAGACAGAGTCAGACTATGAACGGGAGGAAGTCCCTGGCTAAGCACCTGAAACCAGAGTTTAAGTAGTAAGCCAGCTTTGGCCAGCAGCAGCCTCTTCTGCAGGTGCAGAGAGAATATTTTCTTCATTTCAATTTATTCAATTAGTTTAGCTCAATGACTAGCTCATTCAAAGTTAAGAAACCAATTTGAAGTTGAAAGCGCAGAAAAAAAGTCCATTTTCCTCTTCCAGCATAGGTGTGACAAGATGAGATCTATTAGTTCTAAAACCTTGAAGGACATTGTGACCAGACACAATCAATTTATTTCACTTGCTATAGCTATTTCCTTTTTTATTAAATCAAATTTAAATACAAAACATGTTTTGATAAACTTCTCTTATGTATACCAAACACTAAATTAAAAATTAAAATTCTCTTTGTGCATTTTACATTAAAAGAGAATTAAAATTCAAACTAGAGTTTGACGCAATATGCTAGAAAGAAATGCATCCTTCACAATTTTCTAACATAAAAATGTAAAAATTAGAAACCTGAAGTAAGTTAAGCTATACAATTTCTTACCTACCTATAGATATGGCCTATCCTCCTGGTTTGCAAAAAGAAGCACCAAATTTAGTGTAAAGATTATATTTAGTTGCAAATTAACATATTTCAATGGTTACTAACCAGTGAGAATCAACTGTTAGGAAACTAAGTACCACCAACACACAAAAAATTAAAATAAATTACTTAAATCAAGGTTTCCTGCTTGTTGATTTAAATCTCGATTATAACTGGTTATTTTAAAAGCTTTAAATCAATCCACCCTGCCGCAACCCAGTGAATTACCACACACCATCCCTCCTCTCTCAGGGAAAGATTATGAACCCCTTTTGGGACTATCATGTGAATCACCACTCACCTATGGGAAGAAGTTCACGATTTGGTCCAGAGAGGGGAAGGATGGTTTTATGGCTACCTAGACTTAATCTTGCACTATCACTGCCAAATGGTGTGTGTTCTGAGGATTAACAACTTCAGCACAACACCGTTCATGAACTTCATGAAAGATTTTGCTTAAAAACAAAAGCCAAGGTAAAAAGAATGATTTAAAAATTCAAATAAAAGATTTTAAAAACATGCAACTGTAGAAAAACACATCTGTGGTGTGAGGAAGCGGCATTAAGGTAACATATTTGTTCGCAGAAATGAGACAGAAGAGACTTGTGAAGTCATCCAGGCTACCACCCAATGCATGATTTGTCCCCATAGGGCACATTTCCAAGCCCTGAACCCAGGAATCTTAGATCATCACAAAAAGGAGAGAACATCTTTCAAAACTAACCAGTAAGTTGTTACTTTCCAGCTCTGGAGCATAGCATTTCATGCTGTATTGCCAGTTTCAGGAAAGTCATATGGCCTTCAATGCTGCAAGGTTTATTTGCTAATAGAGAGAGTCTGATCCCCAGCAAAATGGCTACATTTCCTCTCCTCTGTGCCCACATGCCTCAGACGAAAGTCTGGAGAGACTGCAGTGTTTATATGAAACATAAATCAATTAAAACTGGTATTTAACCATTTTAAATTGGTTCTAAAAAACTAGTAAGAAAAATATATTTTAACCTCATATAGTCTAAGATCAGGACTCTGAAAACCTAACTTCCTCTCCAATAAATTTTATGGCACAGAGGGCTACATTTAAACAGATCCACAAACAACAGTGCGGGCAGAATCCTGCAGAGATCCCATTAATTCACATAAGTTTTAGCTACTGCCACTAGACAAAGCTTTTTTTAAATGCTTTCCCAGCTGTGCTCCTAAAGCAAGAACAGTGAAAGCAAATTAATGCTCAAAAAGTACATTCCTCTTGCAACTCTGAGTTTTGCAGATTACTTCTATTTTATGAGCAGACTCACTTCACAAAAAAAAAGTAGATTTTGTATTGTGTGCGCGCGTGTTTAGCATTCTGCATACACTCTGCCCTGGATCAGTACTATACACATTTTGATTCACAGTGAGCTGAATGGGGGAGGGACAAAAGTATTATAATAAGCCACAGGCACATGGATTTTTTTTTAAACACTCCTTTCCAAAACACTCAAAAGAAATTCCATTTTGAGAATCAAACATGATGCATTTTTTTCACCCACCACAGCCCCAGTGATTCGAGAAAGCAACTGCTACAGATGGATGCTCCTCTGAACACGTGCACTGAAAATGGTTTTAACACAAAGGTAAAAATTTAGTCACTCAGCTACATTTTAGAGGTTGGCTAAAGCTCATGGATGTAAATCCAGACTCTCAAAAAAAGTGTTTGGACGCAGGGCTTCAGAGGGAGCCCATCTGTTACATTTCACAATAGCAATGACTTGTTGCTCTGTAAGGTTTCAAATGAACTCAGGTCACTCACTTCCATATCCAGAGGACTCAGTTACACTAACCAACACACTTAAGAGATTTGGGCAACCAATTCCTAATCTCTGTTCAGAAAAATCTGAAAAAAGTATTGGCCTTAAACTTTTTCTGCCAGAGGTAAAGAGCATGTTTGACAGATACTTTATATGACAACATTGTTGTAGTGGCCCAAAAGCCATTTCTACCACTATTTTCACTTTCTCTGCAGAAAGTTAGGGAAAGAATTTCATTTGAGTTCCACATCCAGAAAGACAATACTAGGTGGAACGAGTCCTCAAGGAAAAAATAAATAAATAAATAAACTTTGATTTTGATCCATTGTGGCCTCATGTGGCCCTGGAGCTCCAACATGAGCTCAACTCACCTCTTTGGTGATGAATCCTGGTCAAGTGCCGCCTGAGGCACATTGCGCATACACTAAGAGGACAAGCACAGGCTAACTCTCTGTAACTGTGGCATCATTTCACCCCTACCAGAACCCTAAAATGGCACTTGTTTGAATCCTATAACTGGCTTGGCACCCTTTTGTAGCAGGGACAGGACTCCCTAACTATGCCTGCTATTTGGCCATTCCTCCTCTTCCCCAGCTGTTTGTGAGGCAGGACACCCAAGAGTGCTTTATCCCTTGAGCTATTAGTATCCCTGTGCATATGTCCTCAGGGCACTATATGCCAGAGGAAGCACTATGGGATAGCTGCCTATATTTATTCAAAATGCATTATTACACACAGTTGTGTAGCATGGTAGATGCAGATGCATAAACCCGGTTCAGCCAGGTTTGTGAAGCTTAAAAGCTAGGTTGTGAACACAACTCAAAACGCATCTCTTGAAACTAGGTCAGAGGGAGTGTGGCATGACCTGTTTAAAAAAAAAAAAATAATAATGTTGTGGCTATATTGCTGTCAGGGCTTTAGGCCTAGTAAAAAGTTTAGTTTCATACAACAGCAACAGAAGCATTGCCAGGATTAAAAATAATAATTCTTCATTTGGATCTAAAGCTTCATGCAGCAGTACCTGGAACACAAACACTAGAGCATTGTGCTAATGCAGGAGAGCCAGAAACTGAAATTGAAAACTGGCTGTTTGTTTTCCAAGCAGAATGTGAAGCAAAAAGCAAAAAAACCAATCCACAAAAATTTACACCTGGTGAAGAGCTAATCACATTTTTCAATGTTTTAATCATTTAAAGCTTTAATGGAGACAAGAACATTCCCCCTTTAAGTATACAGTTTAAGAGGAACTTGTTATGAAGTAGCAGCAGAAGAGAGAAATTAAGAATGCTGGGGAAGTGGGATAGATGTTTTCATGATCTAGCAAACAGGACACTGGCCTGGGACTTAGGAGACCTGGGCTAATTTATGCTCTGGGATACACCCACACTACCGCCCTAATGGGTGTTGCAGCAGAACATGGCCCTCTGCCATTTTCATTATCACGCTGTCTACTGAACAAGTACATTCCAGTTCTAAAATAAAAACATGAAAATGATTGTCAACAGGCACAATAACAGCCCCACCCTACCTACACTTCAGTATTTTTATAGAAGTGTGTGTAATTACAAGCATGTCAGATACGGGGAAACAAAAAAAAAAAAAAAGTCATAGCACTTGACAGGAGTAGACCATATGGGTCAAGCAATTAAAAGTCTCAAATCAGGGGGTTGGATGATCTTAACCTTTTGTTTCCTGACCTGTGAAAGGCTGTCATGGTTGGGATACTGTACACACATATAGGATTTAGAGTTAGAGGTTTGCTGCCAGCATGCTTTGTTTGCCATAATATTTTCCCCATCACACTCTAAATTATCCACTTTCCAAACCAAATTTACTCAACTGCCTGTTAGGAATTCTGTGTAGCATCGTTCAACAAGTATTTCCTGTCCTAAGAAGTCATATAGTTTGAATCACCAATAGAGGGCATTCAAAACACTATGGGGTAGACAGCTTACTCTGTTTTGATGTCAATAGATTTACTCCAGATTTACACTCATGAAAAAGGCAGAATTTGGCCCTGTGTACATATATTACAATAGTAATGTCCCTGCAAGTTAAAACAACTTTCAGAAATCATCCAACAGGAGGCACAAATCTCTATTGTGATTAAATTACCTACTATACTTTCCAGTTACAGATCATTCAAACCACTATCTCACGCAAAATTTAATCCAGGGGAATTTTCATTTTAAATCCAATAGGCCCAGAAAACCTCTAGCAGAGAGATTAAACATAGCATTATCTAAATCCATAAACTCTTGAACATGCAGCAGTTTATAAAAAGATTTTTTTTCCCCCAGATGGGGGGTATTTTGCTTGCAACAAAACAATTCTGAGAAATTCCATCTTTCAAGATAAACAGGTTTAAGATTACAAGTCTGTCTCAGCAAATAATATTTACAAGACCTTCAGTTTGCTCCTAGTGATAAAAATAAATTACCAATTTTTACAAGTTCTCCCTTTACAAAGACAGGGGAGCGAGGGGGAGTTTGCCCCAGTGAGACTGTTGCAGCTGGAATCTCCAGCTAACAAGGGCAGCAGCAACAGCTTTAGTTCAAAGTGCCTCTCCACTAGGGTGATCAGACAGCAACTGTGAAAAATCGGGACAGGGGTGTAATAGGAGCCTATATTAAAAAAAGAGACCCAAAAATCATGACTGTCCCTATAAAATCAGGACATCTGGTCACCCTACTCCCTACCAACTGTAAAGTGTATTCTTATTGCTCCCATTAGAGTGCTTCTCTCATATATAGATACCATTTCAGCTCACAAAAAGAAATCCAGACTCACTTCATCAATGGCTCAAGGGAATAAAGACCGAATGGTTACAGTTTGAGGCTGGGGACCTAGCCGTCCGGAGCAGAGAAACAACAAGACCCAGTGATGCCTCCAGCTTTAAAATGTGAAGGGTCAATCCTGTTTTTGGCATAATTTACCTCTTTCCTATCCTTACCACTTCCTCTATTTTCAGTGCTAGGCACATAGATGTGGAAGCAGGATCTCTAGTTTCACAAAGAGGAACATCTAATCATTAGATCAGGCAAGTTGAGACTTCTGTGTTCTGTCTCTAGCTCTCCCACTAACATCACTGACACATCTTGGACAAGTCACTTATGGTCTTCAAGTTGCAGAAAATCCAAGACTTTCAACAGAAGTACCAAGTGATCTTCAACTAGAGTTAAGGATATTCTGTACCTTCACCCCCCCGTGTAATGCAGATAATACCATAGGTGCACTGGCCTCTCTCTCCAGCTCAGGATGGACTGACATCATGCCCAGAGCCTAGTCATGTCCTTTTTCCTCATTGTTTTATTTCTTTCACCTAAAATTGGTAAATTAAACCTCAACTGTTCCTTTCCCCTAACCCTCAATATTCTCATAAGGAAGGGGTTCTCAACCTTTTTCTTTTTGAACGCCCCCCCCCCAACACACAACATGCTATAAAAACTCCAAGGCCCAACAGGGGAGGGGGAGGACCCAGAGTTCTTGGCCAGGGGGCAAGGGCTCAGGCATAGGTGTAGTTTGACTTCTATTTTGGGTAAACGGGGTCCAGCAGGGCTTGAGCCAGCTCCACACATCAGGGTCCGGGGAAGGAGTGCCACCTCCACCCCCTGACTCACCTCAGCAGGCCACCTGCCTGTCTGGGCTATGGCTAGGGGAGGAGTGCGCACAACCGAAAACTCAAAGTTGGGGGGGGCTCAGCTCAGAAGTTTGAAAACTGCTCAGGATGCAGGGAGAGGGTACCTAAGGGCTGTGTGCAGGCAGGGGGTAAGCTTAGGGTGCAGGGAGGGGGTTGCTCAGTGCAGGGAGGGGTCCCCTTTAGTCCCTGCTCCTCAAGGGCTCTGCCAGCCACAGAGCCGGGTCCCCCCACCCAGGCAACTCTTACCAGCTGCGTGAACAAGGGGGCTGGGAGCTGATGTGTATTCCCTACAGCAGGGGTGGACAAACTACAGCCCGAGGGCCGCATCTGGCCCGTGAGCCGTTTTAAGCCAGCCCCTGAGCTGCATGAAGCAGCTCGGTCCAGCTTCGGCCGGGGTGCTGGGTCAGCGGCCACACCACGCAGCTTGGTCCCACTCCAGCTGTAGCACTGGGTTGGGGGCCGAGACACATGATGCGGCCCTGCTCCGGACAGGGCGCTGGGTCAGCAGCTGCACCACGTGTCTCGGCCCTCCTCCAGCTAGGGCACAGAGTCAGGGGCCACACCCCTGAGCTACTCCCCATGACCCCCTGCCCCAGCCCTGATCCCCTTCCCACCCTCTAAACCTCTCAGTCCCAGCCCAGAGGACCCTCCTACACCCCAAACTCATACCCAGCCCCACCCCAGAGCCCATACCCCCTCCCGCACCCCCAATCCAAATTTTGTGAGCATTCATGGTGCTCCATACAATTTCTACTCCCTGATATGGCCCTCAGGCCAAAAAGTTTGCCCACCCCCTCCCCTACAGATTTCCCCTCTATAGGCTATCTGCTTCTGAGTCGTACACAAATTGTGCCCCCCGGCCAAGCCCCTGGCAAAAGGGCTTCTTTCCAGAGCCTACCTGCTACTGGCAGCTCTTTTCCAGCCCTCTTATAGGCAGTTTGTCTGCAAGACTACCTGTTCCAGGGCCTGCCAGAGGATCCGACCTCCTCCCTGCAGTTCTCCCCACAGCCAGGTTACTTGCTGCTTTTCTAATCACCTGATCCCTAGCTGATCAGTCTCAGGTGAGAGGTAGCTAATAAGTCACTAGTAACATTAGACCCCAATTCCCCTTAAAAAGCCAGCCCTCCCTCCCCCCCAAAAAAAAAAGATTCTGGGCAACCTTAATGCTAGCATTTCCTAACTTTTGAATGCTTAGCTTCGCAAATTTAACATTCCTTTAAATGTAAACTTGTGTGTGCACAATTATATATTGCATTAGATACACAGAGAGCTTCAAGCACGGGACACGAATACTCTATAAGTACTTTTGAAGTAGATAAGTATTGGGATAATGTACATTATACACATAGGAGAAGTGAGGTAGAGAGGTGAATGGAGACACTAGGCAAGTCATCCTGTCCTTGGCAGCATCGTGGTTTAAATGCTAGAGTTCCTGGTTCCCATTTCTGTGCTCTAACCATTAGCTGCCAGTGTTATACTCAAATACAAACTAAATATTTAAGGCTCACGTCTAAAAGCAGGGTAGATAAAAAATTTTAAAAAAATTAATTGAAATTGGATTTTTGAGGAAAAACCCATCTAAAGATAGTTTTAATTAAGATATTTTTGAGCTATAATGTATCTCATCATGGAATAGGGATTATAAATTCTAATTCTATAGTCTGTGATTATATTCAGGTAATGTTTAAGAAAAGTTTTGTAAATGAGTTCCAACAGTTCATGGATTAAGGACCCAATCTTATGGGGTTCCAGGGGCTTCTGTATAGATTATTTAATCTTTCTATCTACCAAATGGGACTCAGTGCTCAGTCTAGAAGATACCATCAGAGATGCTTAGTTTTGCAGTTCTCAAACTGTGGATGTGTGTCTCCAGAGACAACATGCTTGTTAACAGCAACATTTTTAAAAAAATAGAGGTGAGAAACAGACCTCAACCCTATTGTCCCGCTGCAAATTTGTGTACACAGAGTCAATCCCTTCCCTCTCTCTAAAAGTACGAAGTTTCAAAAAAAAAAAAAAAAAAAAAAAAAAAAAAAAAAAAGTTCAATGAACAGAAGATTGTTGGGGGCAGAACAGATCTGGACAAGGAGAAGTCTGGAGATAAACGTGAGAAGGGAGAGACAGGCAGTAGAAACAAAAGTGAAACTGTTTGAGCAGCATATTCCAGAAGTCTTGAGGTCTGAGTGTAGCCTTCATTGATTTGAGATCTACCATACCATTCTCTCACTAGAAGGGAAAACCTATAATGGCAGCAGGCCAGAAGAGAGACCCACTTTGGGAATATTTTAATGAAGTTCCTCTACCTGGGGGTAAGACAGGCATGTGTGCAAAATGCAAACAGTGCAACAAAGAAATGCAAGGCCTGGTTGCCCGCATGAAAACATCATGAGAAGAGTTCCTTCTCAGGAGAACGCTGCATTGAAGATGATGAAAGGAACATGTCTGAACATACAGGATCTTCAGCTTGGTAAACTTTATTTCATACTTGTTTCTTAAGGACTGCCTTTCTTCCTTCTGGACTATTCTTGAATTCTCATGTTTGAGCAAAAAATATAGTTATTACTCTATGGTATTTTAGATGAAGTTGTGATAAATAACTAGTTGAAATAGCCAGATCTTCCTTTTTCAATTTCACCTTTAAAAAGTGTCAGGGAATGCAATGAGTAATACTATATGAGCAGTATGGTAATAATAATTAAATAACTGCACTGATTTATTTTGTTTAGGAAAATCCATCCTCAACATACAGGATTCTGAAGACTAGCCATCTTCAAGATCACCAGCATTTTCTATAGTTTCAGAGTTATTTGCCAATTATAGTCTTTCAGTCACATCATGTATGTCACATAGCTACACTATATTACCTGCAGCAAAAAAGAAAAAAAAAAAAACAAACATCTCCATCATCCAGAAACAACCATAGATAAGTTTGTGATAACCAGCAGATTACAAAAAGAGGTAGTTGATGAAAAATTGCCCAGTTTGTTTATGCAACAAAAACTCTCCATTCTGTATGATTGAGAACCCACACTTCACGAACATGATTCAGTCATTAAGACCAGGATACAGTCCATCCAACAGAGCAGATGTCGCAGGCAAATTGCTGGATAAAGTGTATGAAAGAGAAAATGAGCAGTGTGCAAAAGTCGATAGGGTGAAATTGTTAACCAAAGGGCTAGTCTACACTGGCAATGCTAAATTGCTGCCGCAGCAATACTTGTGTGGTCGCAGCAAAGCACTACGAGAGAGAGAGCACTTAAAAAAAAAAAAATCCACCTCCACGAGGGGCACAGCTCCAGCACTGGTGCACTGTTTACACTGGCGCTTTACAGTGCTGAAACTTGCTGTGCTCAGGTGGGATGTTTTTTCATACCCGAGCAAGAAAATTGCAGCGCTGTACATTGTCAATGTTGACAAGCACCAAGTCTTGATGGGTGGATCAATGTCCACAACGATCCTGTTGTATGTGCTTGTGTGACAACAGAAGAAGGGAATGTCTTCCTTACAGAAACTGATACATCACGAAATGCACAAACAGCAGAATAGTTACAAGTAGCAGCAGTAAAAGCTATAACAAACTGTGAAAAAAAATTCAAATGTCTAGTACACAGCTTGGTCACAAACAATGCTATAAATGTATCCAAGATGAGAAGAAATTATTTAGAAGAAGTGAGTCGCAAGCTAACATACGGTTGCAATGCTCATTTGCTACACCTCCTAGCCAAAGACTTCAATGTTCCAAAAAATAAAGGCTAATGATGTTGAAATTTCAAAATAGTGCCATAACAACTACTTGGCAGCAGCTGCTCTGAAAAAAGTGGGAGGAATCAAGCTAACTCTCCCACAAGACTGATGGAACTCAGTAGTGGACTGTTTTGAGCACTATATCAAGAATTGACCTAATCTGATGACAGTTTGTGAACAAATTTGTAAAAGAATAGATGGCACTGTCACAGCCAAAGTTCTCAGCATTGGGCTTAAGAGAAATGTTGAACACATGCCGAGTACCCTGAAGCCTATTTCTGTCGTCTTGAACAAAATGCAGGGAAATAGCTCTTTTATTGCTGGCGCTGTTGAAACTTGAAAGGAACTGAGTGAGATCTTAAAAAAAGAAATATGCAATGACAGAGTTAAATTACAAGCCTTAAAAAAAAACGAATGAGACAAGCACTATCTCCAGCTCATTTTCTTGCAAATATTCTCAATACTCGGTACCAGGGTCAAACCTTAATTGCTGAGGAAGAGGAGTTGGCTAGGACATGGACATCCAGCAATCATCCCTTCATAATGCCAACTACAATAAACTTCAGTGCTAAGGGTGAACCATTCAAGAAATATATGTTTGCTGATGATGTTTTAAAAGAGTCACACCTGTGAACTAGTGGAAGTCAATTAAGCACCTGGATTCAGAGACTGTTGAAGTGATAATCTTACTTATCAGTACTTTCGTCTGCCAGTATAGAAAGTTTTCTTCCTTTGGACTAATTCATTCCAAATTGAGAAATTGTTTGGAACCTGAAAAAGCAGGAATGCTTGTTTTTCTTTTCCAGATTATGAACAAACAGGAAAATGAAGGTGAAGACGACAGAGTTAGCTGCAGAAGCCAATATTTTAAGTTTCTCATGTTCACCTGGAGGACATAGTTGATTTATTTTTTGTATTTCTTTAAAAAAAATATTTCATTTAACTATTTTAGTTAAACAATTTTAACAAAAACAAATCTGATTTTAAAAACGTGAATGTTTAACTAAATTCAAAAATTCATATGCTTATTTTGTTAAATTATTATATGTTAGCTGTTGAAGAAAGACACAGAATACATAACACTGTTTTAGTTAAACAAAACAATTTAAAGTCTGTCCAGTGATGTTCTCTTCCTGATACAGCATGGCAAGACAATCCTCCAAATATTAATGATTAACCTGTTGAATTAGAGATATTTATTAAGTCACTGGGAGGTGAACTATCTGCTTCAATTACCTTTGGTAAATGAAATAACCAAACAATCATTCATTCTGATATAGCTGTAAAACTAATCTGAAAAGTTCTCAAAATAAATCACTTAAAAATGTATAGTGTGTATATACACTTCTAAAAATGAAACCTACATCTATCTCCGAGTTAAGAATATGTATTAAGGTTATAACCACCACCAAGAATGCACTTTTATGTAGAAATCC
The DNA here is from genome assembly GCF_009764565.3 of Dermochelys coriacea. Taxonomy (NCBI): domain Eukaryota; kingdom Metazoa; phylum Chordata; order Testudines; family Dermochelyidae; genus Dermochelys; species Dermochelys coriacea. The sequence goes on along the minus strand of NC_050071.1, from coordinate 137,994,033 downwards.
ATGATTCAATTGAGTCTTCCTGACTAGTGATTTAAATTAAATCCACCCTATCTGAAAGGCCAACATACCATCATGCACACTTTAGCAGTTCTAAAAATTAGAACATGCTACCCATGCTGTCCCTGTTCTGGGGGGGAGGGGGGGACTTCAATCTTTATGGCAGACAAACCACTGCTAAATGCATACGATTTAAAAAAAAAATACATTTTTGTACACTATAGCTCAGACAAGTCACTCATACTAGTATACTGGAACCTCTGTGCAATGCTATTTCACGAACAGCACACAGTATCCTCTCAATACAAGTGCACAATGGTGCTCCTGACAGTCCAGTCCTAAAGTCCTTACTTAGCCAAAACTCTGAAGTCAATGGAGCAGTAGTTATGCAAGTGCATAGAAAAAAACCTGGCGCACAGACTGGCAGGAGTAGCAGGAGCAATCTTTAGTTGTCATTTGTAGATCTTCACAATGCACAGGCCTCCTGATGAAACCGCCTCATCTAAAGAGTTAATAATGGACCATGGATCCTAGTGTTACATCTTATCTCTACTTCCCTACACTTTGCAAGACAAACATCTAAACGTTACTGTACATCCATACCGCTTTCTGCGGCTACCCTGCATGGGCTGACCTGTAAGTCACCATGAAAGAGTCCCGCATCCCTTGTGTTTGTAAAATATCTGCCGTTGCATTCCCCACCAGGGCAAGGGGCCACGCAAGAGTTTTTCTAAAACACCACTTTATCTGAAAGCTGTTCTTGAAAGTTATTCAAGTGTGCCAAACTAAGCTAACAATTTCATTATTGTATAAAACAGAAATGCAGCCCAGGCTTTAAGGAGGCCTGGATGAAAGGCAAGGGGAGAAACAATGTGGGTGTAGGAACAACAGTGAAAATAAACAGTTTGCTCCAAGTCACATTTCAATGATTGTTTGTTTGTTCTGCATTCTAAAGCCAGAGCTTCTGTCTTCAATTCAAACTTAAGCTGATTAGGCTGACAGAGCCGGGTGATGCCCTACCCCACTTCTCACCTGCAAAAAATACATTTTCCAGGAAAAGCGGGTAGCTCAGGACATTAGTGCAGATACAGCACCTTTCCCTTCTAGCTCACCAGCAACATGAACTGGGTGACCACGACAGCTTTATCTCCTTGTAGTGTCACATTGTACGGGGAGACTTTGGCAAACCAGTAAAGAGCCTGAAACCACTATGGCTTATTCCTAAAAGCAGCCAAGTCAGCAGTCTGTAAATTGGCCATTCAGCACTCTCAGTTTGACCAAGGCAGGAGGGGAAGGGGGTTTTGGGGTGCCACAGAGAAGGCAGCTTGACCCCACATCCTTCCTGATGAGAATTGTGTTGAAGTTGCTGATACAAGCATCTTAGAAGAGCAGGATGTGCCCCAGGAATGTCTGTTGGGGCCTCAAGATTGCAAACTCTGGAAAAACCCATACCTGGTTAATCGATAATCAGAAGGAGCCTCTTGCTTGCCCATTGGAACTACTTGCTTAACAAGTTTTCTTTAAGTGACATGTCATTCTATTACTCATATATAAATAAGGGGGAAAACTCTGAGGTAGGGGGACTCTTCAGGACTCGACTCTCTCTCTGGATGCATCTTGCATTTCCCAATGGGCTGTGCCACTCAAGAGCCACACTCAGCTTTGGTAATCATCAAGGGTTGGGGGTGTTTTACTAACCTCTTGCGGACATGTGCATAAGTGCTTGAGACTACGTAAAGTTTAGCTTTAAATGAAAACACTCGTGTTGTCCTGTTTGTGCCAGCCGTCTATCGGACGCCTGTGTCTCCCCTGATTTATTTCATGACACCACCTCGCACAGAGTAAAAGTTACCAAGAGCTTTGGGTTGAAAGAACCCCGGGTAACAAGATCACAAGAACAAACACCGGTTGGCAATTCTACTCAAGAGGCCAAGGACTGAATGGACCACAGCAACTGAATTTCCCTTTGCCCTCCCCCAAGTCAGGGAGGAGGCACACTAACAGGGCAGCATGGAGGAAGCTTACCAGTAGCTTCCAGTCCTATGGATAAACTGAAATCCTTTGGTATTTCAATCTGGCATCTTTCACCAGCACTTAACACTTAATTCAAAAGATAATTGTTTAATATTTATATTGAATTAATGCCCAGTGAGCCCAATAAGTGCCCCACTGTAGAGCCCTGCAGCAGGACTGGGATCCTATGTGTGTCATGCTGCCATGTACTTTCGTTGCGGGTGGGCAACAAAAACAAAACAAAACAAAAAAAAAAACAAACTCTGGTAATTTGCCGGAGAAAACAATTTATTTATTTTAGATAAAGGATATAATACTTAAATTTAAGTAAGGATAGAAAGATTTGACATTATAACAAGAGCTGGAATTTTTTTTTTTTACATGGTTTAAGCAAGATGTGTTTTATTCTTTTAGTGGTAAAAATAGTCTGAATTCCATCAATCAACAATGTTTTGTTTTAAGTAGCATGGGGGAAATCTGCCTAGTGGGATACAAGGTTTTTCTGGGTTGCAGCAGGATAAAAATGCAAGAAAATGTTGGAGCAGGTGGGAGTGGGTATTGCAGGGCCAGATGGGAGTGGGATTTAAAAAAAAAAAAAAATAGTCCTGCAGAGGGCTCTACCACCACTGTCCTAGGTGCTGTATACATAAGAGAAACAGTCCCCGCCCCCAAAGAGTTTAGAATCTAAGAAAATATGGGTACAAGGGGGGAAGAGAATCAAATGGATTAATTTTAAGCAGTTATAAACCAGAAGTACTGCTGTTAGATTTCATGAGTGAAAAATCTATCAGCCCATTTTCAGTTACAGAACTAAACTTGAACAGGATCAGAGAAGAACAAAGGGCTATTCAACCTTGATGTAAACAAGTCAACTCTGGAGTTCAGTGAAGTTGCACTGATTTTATACCAAGGCTCAGCAGTCTGTATTTGACAGAATACTGCACACAGAGGAGTTTGCAGGGGACAGTAAGATGGTTGGAAGTTGTCAAATGGCATGACTACTGGGAAGAAATTTTCTTCACAAGGTTTAATTGTCAGGAAGCATTAAAGTCAGTCAGGATTCAGATATAACAGGGTTTTATACAAACAAGAAGGGAGGGGGACAAAACCTTCACTCAGTCTTGTCTGCATTACACTTACAATTTCCCAGCAATTGGTGATCCCACTGGTGCAACAGTAGCAAGGGTGGTGAGTATACCCACTGTTGGAATTACCAAATTTTTAAATTTTCCCATCGTCTAACCCAGTTCAGAGCTGGCCTAGATAAAACAGTTAAAATGCTAACCGCCAATCCATACTACCATTCCTCTCACTGGTGGTAGCAAAAGTGACCCCTATTTAGAACAGTCACTTCAGTCTTCACCAGAAAAATCATTCCACGTGTGATGGGTTTCTACCCACACACGGGTAGACAAGTGTGGAAAATGCTGGTCGTTCTCTTATGTACAGAGTCAGAGTTATCACTTTTACTTCCATTACAATGCCTAGACAGCCAACCAAAATCAGGGCTACAGCTAGTCAGAAAAGCGTCTCCCCTCCGCACTTTAAAATTTTCAGCCAAAAGGTGTAGATTAAAACTAGTGCCATGGTGGGAGTTACTGTTCAGGTGATTTACACTATCATTCTCCCCTATGGGCCAGGCTCTCTAGCTAGACAACATCCCCCATGATGCACCACTTACTCCTCTCTTAGTAAGTGGAGGAAATGTACCATAGGAGTCCCTGGCCATGATGCATCATGGGCTACATAGTCCAGCCAGAGAGCTCAGCTCATGAAGGAGAATGACAGCATAAGGCACACAAACTACAGCTACCATAAGGTGCTACAACACTAATTTAAAATCTAGATGTTTCAGGGTTTGCCCAAAGAGTGAATTTTCCCCACAAAAAGCAAGCTTTTTGTGAAGTGTCTTTTTTAAAAAAATACTAAAAAACAGTTTTTCATAGAAAAACAATTTAGACGGAAGCATTTCCAGCAGCCCTAACCAAGCCCAAACCAAGAAGGGTTGGGCAGGAAGTCTTTGAACAAGCAAGCTACTGATACCTCAGTTGTTCACCATCTACCTAATGGTTCATATCATGACCTGAATAAGCAGCAAAACTACAAAAACATTTCAGGAAGGACTTAAATTGGTGATGGACCTGAAGATCACATGTGTAAACTTAGTACTGGCTACTAGGAGCAGAGCCGCAGCACATAATGGCATTTCAGTAGGTTTAATAAGACTCCATTTCTTACAGTATTGCTATTGAAATACAGGCAGATATGGTATTCTGCAGTTTGTGAACATTGAACCTGATTTCCCTAAACAAAACAATGGTTTAATATTATTATTTATACGCAAGATGAGCATGTGTCTGGTTTTGGCCAGGACAGTCCCCTTTTAAGCCCTGCCCCAGTTGTCCCGATTTTTTTGGCAAAACAGGGAATTTGTCCCACTGCTCTTGCCAACTGATCATCAGCAGTAAATCTGTCTTAACTGTTTCCATATGGTTTCAAAGGTTCAGCCAGGATCATTCTGCATAAACTCAGTTATTAGCAGAGACTGTGAAATTTCTTAATGCTGTTAGGACTTTTAACACCAGATGCACATTTAATCATAAATTTTCAAATTACTTAATACACATTTTAAGGTTATGCATCATAGGACAGAAGTTTCCACTCCTCTTCAGAGACTTGCTTACACTGAACTTTACTGAAGCATGCAGCATGTATGCAGTACTGATGGCAAGGAACCAAACTGGGGTGACTCAACTCAATGAAGTCAATGAGAGCTTTTACACTGAACATCAAAGGGAGATGGATCCAACTAAGAAAGCAGAGATCTCGTTTCTTGCAACACAAACAAAGCCAAATCTACAGCCTGGTTACATACAAGAAATAAAATCTGGACAATTTAGAATGACTCCACAAGGGGGGAAAAAAAAGTCAGAGTTTGGAAAGGAGGGACAAGTTAGTCATGTCACAAATCCTGATTAGAGCTGTGTAAAACATAAGAACATAACACAACATACATAAGAACAGGCATACTGGGTCAGACCAAAGGTCTATCTAGCCCAGTAACTTGTCTTCCAACAGTGCCAATGCCCCCTTAGTCGTCTCTTTTCCAAACTGAAAAGTCCCAAGCTTATTAATCTCTCCTCATATGAAAGCTGTTCCATACCCCTAATCATTCTTGTTGCCCTTTTCTGAACCTTTTCCAATTCCAATACATCTTTTTTTGAGATGGGGTGACCACAGCTGCATGCAGTACTCAAGATGTGGATGTACCATGGATTTAGAGAGGCAACACGATATTTTCTTATCTATCTCTTTCTTAATGATTCTCAACGTAGTTAGATTTTTTGACTGCAGCTGCACACTGAGCATGTTTTCAGAGAACAATCCACAATGACTCCAAGATCTCTTTCTTAAGCGGTAACAGCTAGTATAGACCCCATCATTTTATATATATAGTTGGGTGGGATTATGTTTTCCAATGTGCAGTACTTTTCATTTATCAACATTGAATACATACATACATACATGCAAGGCATACCTGGTTTAGTTTTACAGCAAGCTATTCACTCTGACCATGTTGGATAAAAGAGTCAGTTTCCTATGTAAAGTTGGGCCAATTTATGCTTTTGCATCAAAATAATTCAAAAAGGTTGCAGTGTCAGCAGGAACCCAGGTGAAATTTAAGAATTTGTATTTGGGTGAAGGTAAAGGTGAATCTGCACAGATCAAAAGCAAAAAAAATTTTGTATGATCCCCTGCTCCCACACAAATTGCCTGGTTTCCCACAGAGCTCATCCTACTACTTGAACTCAATCCTGGTATCATAGCCAATTCAACTGTGAAGTGTGGTTTCTTCAGACACAAGGGAAGAACTCTTGGGGTAGAGTGTGTGTTTGGAAGTTCTCCCTAAACTACTTGGGAACCTAGGGGAAAAGAAATCAAGTTGATGCAAACTCCCTGCTGGTGTTTTGATTCATTCACATGCTGAACAATGCCTTCTAGTGCCACCAATTCCTGATAAAGTTGTTCTTCCCCAGGCCAGACCAACCCCCTGACCAGTCAAATTTATCCTGGAATAAGCAGGTATAGGAGCCATTGAAGTCAATGGTCCCTAGCCCTACAATTCCAGCCAAACACACACACACACACAGCAGAATGCCTGGCGGGGAAAAACAGATAAACAGCCATTTAGAGAGTAAGAAATAACAGAGGCAGACTTGTCTGCGTTGACTATCCCACACAGCAAGGCATATTCCTGGGGGCAGAGATGATGCTCAAGACAACACCTCTTTTAAACAGGGTTAATGTTGAAAGTGTGTGTGTGTGTGTGCGTGCGTGCGTGCGCGCACACGTACGTGTACGCCAGGCACCTCTCACCAGCAAGAGTTTCTCACTCCTGTTTGCCCTCAGCGGGGAAAACAGACAAGACCCCTAAAGAAGCTTTGTGCATGGCAACAAAGATAACTTCTCAAATCAGAGGGAGGGAGCAAAAAAGGATGGGGTCAAGTGAGGGGTAGTGATCAGAGTCAAACTTGCTGGTGTGGGGGGTGAGAAGAGACTACACAGAGCTGAAGACTCCATCTGAGATACACAAACTCAACAACCCTGGTTACTGACATTTTCTATCCTGAGGGCAGGTTCCATGCACACATAGGCAGTACAAGTTTCCCATCCCCACAGTGCCCCACCAACACACTTCAACTGTACGTGAAAGGATCATATATATATATATATATATATATATATATATATATATATATATATATATATATATATATTATAAAAAAATAAACAGAGATTATATCAATCTCCAGGATCCATTCATCCAGCCTTTCATCTCTCTGCCAAAACTTTCCACAAAGTTGTTCCAAATACTACCAACCAGGATGGAGGGGTGGTAAGTTGTGTTAGATGCATCTTTGTTGCTAAGGATGCCAAATTACTGTTAACTGGAGTATACCTTGCATGATAGGGACATGTGCCCCATTAATGGTTTGGGCTGTGACCAATAACCCATTTCACACATGCCAGTGAACAACCTTCACAGGGCAGCCACTTTCTGCAAATGGCTATTATATTATAAGCAGAATGGGGCTAAAGTTACGTTGTGCGGGGCTAGGACTGTCCCATCTGACAATTTGGGAGGTGAGGGTGGGACAGTGAAGAAGAGCTCCCAATACAAACTAAATTTGGCACTCAATCTATCCTACAAGCTCATTTGGAAGCACAACAGCAGCCTGTGAAATGCAGAAAGGGGAGAGACATAGAAGTAAAGAAAGGAGCAGACCTATTCATGTAGGCCAGCTCTAGTGCATTCCTGTAAACATTTCATCCCCACCATTGTAGTATCTGAGCACCATAAACATTAAAGCATTTTTCCTCACAAATATTCTGTTTTGTGGACCAGAAATGGAGGCACAGAGAAGTGAAGTGCCCAAGGTCACACAAGGAGTCTGTAGCAGATCCAAAAACTCAACACAGATCTCAAGTCCTACTCCAATCCCTTAAACAAGCAGACTTTTAATAGTGTTTTTTCCTATTAAAGGTCTCTGATAGGGAGGTTTCCACCATCTTCCTTAATTCTGGACACAGCACACCTTCCACCTAAATAGCCCAAAGCACTTTTATAAATGTTACATGATTCATATCTTTACAAACCAAGGCTAGACAAAGCATTAGGAAATACCCTGTAGGGAAGGAACTAGACCAGTGATAATCAGACTGAGGTTCGGGAGCCATAAGTGGCTCTTCAACGTATCTCCTATGAATCTTTGCAACACATGATATTAAAAACACACATTTAATTAACCAATCCGGATGTTTTTACTATGTTATTAACCAATTAAGTTATCAACTTGCACTAAGTTATTAACTTAATCTCACAATTTCCCATCATACTGTTTAAATACAAACATAGTATTATAACCAGATACTACTGTGGCTCTTTCAGGTAATGTTGATTGCTAAACTGGCTCCTGAACCACTGAGGTCTGAGTATCACTATACTAGACCATTTAATAGGTAATTTCTAACACTTACTTCTATAATAAACCTCAGGCTCCCACCACCAAGAAATATTAAACACTTGAGCCGTTTGAGTGTTTGTAACTGTGCAGTAGGTAAAAGTTAACACCCCTCCCCCCTTTTACAGATGCTGAAATTAAGGCACACACCAGTTAGGCAACTCATTTAGTGTCAGAGCAAGTCAGTAGCAGAGCCAGGATTGGAACCCTGGAGTCTCAACTCCCAGTTCTCTGCTCTGTCCAATACACTTCTCGCATAAGACTGGGGGTCCCCGGGTTACAGTTCAGGACTCAAAGAATTACAGCTTTCCCACTGGAATTTCCAGCATGTTAAGAAATATATGGACAGCTATGCAATACATATATTTAAATATTGTTATGTTGATCTCACTTATTTTTAAAATTACAGAAAAAACTACAGAAGGTTACTAACCTTCCAACAAAGGGGTAAGTAGGGTGCATTTTTGGAATGAATTAGGAGCAACATCTCTAAGAACAGTTTACAGAAGGTTAGCAACCGTTTTTAATTCAAGGTCTTGCTCATGTCCATTCCAATATAGGTAACTCCCAAGCAGTTGAGCAAGTGGGGGGTTCAGAGTTCACGGACATGCTGATTGTAGCACCACTCAGCCAAAGCCCACATAGTCTCTAGCTTGTTTGCATCACACTACGCCATCACACAATGTATGGTCCAACGATCTATCCTGGATTGAAACTTGAGCCACCAATGCTGCCTCTGATGCTTAAGCTCTTGTAGAGTGGGCTGAGAGCCAAGGAGCTGGGACCTTCACTAAGTCATAGCATGTGTGGATCCAGGAAGTGATCCACAATGAGATTCTCTGGGCCAAAACTGGACAGTCCTTCATTCTGTCCACAATGACTTTGAACAGCTGGGTGGTCTTCCTAAAGGGTTTAGTCCTCTCTGTGTAGAGGACGAGCACATGCCTCACATCCAGCGAGTCGAGTCTGTTCCTCCTTGTTAGCAGGTGGCTTAGCATAGAAGACTGGTAGGAAAATATCCTGGTTACTATGAAACAGAGACCACCTTAGGGAGAAAGGACCCGTGTGGCCATAGCTGTACCTTGTCCTTGAAAAGACAGTATATGGTGGCTCAGAGGTAAGAGCCCGGATCTCTAAGATCAGTCTGGAAGAAGTAATGGCAAGTAGGAAGGCCACCTTCCAAGACACAGAGAGCAGGTTGCCAGTGGCTCAAAATGGAAGTCCTGTTAGGGAATACAGCTGTCTCAGCCCTTTAAGAAAATGGCCACAGATTGATTTTGAGAAGACAGACCCGTCGCTAACCCAAGGGTGAAATGCAGATTGCAGCTAGATGAACCCTTATGGATACACTGTCAGACCCTCCTGCTTTAAGAGGAGTAGGGAATCCAGAATGAAGGGCAATGACGACTCAGTAAGCAAACACACACTTCTGTATCCATCAGACCAAGAATCTCTTCCACTTTGCCAGGTAAGTAGCTCTAGTAGACTGTTTTCTGCTTCCCAAGAGCACCTCGTGAACTGGCCCCGAGTAAGCCCATTCCAATGGATTCAGGCATAAAGTTTCCATGTTGTGCAGTAGAGAGATGTGAGGTTCAGGTAACATCGGAGACTGTGGTCTTGAGAGATCAGATCCGGGAATAGTGGCACTTTGATCAGTGTGTCCGAGAGATCTAGGAGAGCGATGAACCAGTGCTGATGCAGCCAGCTATCAGGACCAGCTGTATCCTGCCCCTTCTGACCTTCAGTAGGACCCTGTGTACGAGAGGAGTGGGAGGGAACATGTTGAAGAGCTGGCCCAACCAAAGGAGGAGAAAGGCATCTGTGGGTAAACCTGGTCTGCAGCCTAGGAAGGAGCAGAACTGAGGGAATTTCCTGTTGTACTTCATCATGATCAGATCTAATTGGGGAAATCCTCACTTCTGGAAAATAGTGTTCATGATGTCTGGGCGAATGGACCACTCGTGATGGTTGGAAAAGGATCCGCCAAGGTGATCCACTAATTCATTTTGTGACCCTGGGAGGCAGGAGGCTTCGAGGTGGATGAAATGGGCTAAACAGAAGTCCTGACACAGGGTAGAGGAGCAAGCTCAGCCCTGCTTGTTACCGTAAAACATTGCTGTTGTGTTGTCCATGAGGACTGACACACAGTTGCCTTCCAGGTGAGGCTGGAACACTTGGCAGGCTAGGCGCACTGCCCTCAGTTCTCTCACATTGATGTGTAACTCGAGTTCCTCTGGGGACCTGCAGCCTTGAGTCCTGAGGGTCCCCAAGTGGGTCTCCGATGCGTCTGTGACCAGGGACATTGACTGAGTCTCAAGAAGGGGACACCTGCACACACAGTCTCCAGGTCCAGCCACGAAAGGACAGTGGAATACACCAAGAGCAAGTGAGACCATCTTGTCCAGATGGCGTCAACCTAGTAAGTATACAGACATTAGCCAAGATTGGAGAGGCCTTAGTCGTAGTCTTGCCTGTTGCACCACATAGGTGCATGATGCCATATGCCTCAGAAGTTTCAAGTAGTTTCTTGCTGTGGTGATCTCTCATGCTCTTTATGAGGGCTGCTATAGCTCTGAACTGACTTTCCAAGAGAAAAGCTCTGGCCTGGATCGAGTCGAGGACTGCCCCTATGAATTCTATTCTTTGAATTGTGGCAGGGAAAAAATGGATTTTTGCATATTTATCAACAGCCCCAAATCCTGGAAAATCAACTGTATTAACATCTGCATCCACCTGATCCCTAGCCCAACTTCTGATCAGCCAGTTGCCCAGGTAGGGGTATACCTGCACCCCTTGCCTCCTCAGAAAGGCTGCCATGACTGCCAGGCACTTCATAAACACTCATGGTGATGCTGATCAACTGAAAGGGAGTACCATAAACTGGTAATGTCTGTGGTTTACTACAAAATCATAGGTACCATCTATTACCCTGAAAGATAGCAATGTGAAAGGAGACCACGTGGAACTTCAGTTTCTTCATGAATCTGTTCAGGTTTCACAGATCCAAAAGTCATTCTGGAGGTCGCCCTTGGCTTTTGGGATTAGGAAGTAACGGGAGAAGACCCCTGAGCCCCTTAGCAGGGGTAGAACCTCTCCTCCACTGCTCCTGCCCTTAGGAGTGACTGTACCTCCGAGGCTAGAAGTCTCTTGTGAGAAGGGTCCCTGAAGAGGGATGGGAAGGGAGATGGGAAAGAGGGGAACTCAACTGAAGGGTGTATCCCACCTCTACCAAGTGCAGTACCCAGCAATCCGTGGTAATGCGGGCCCACACCCGACAGAAGTGGGACAACCAGTCCACAAACGTAGAGGAATTAGTATCCTGGTATGCAGTCTGCATGTGCACCCTCAAAAGGGCTGTTTAGAGCCTGCCGAGTGTCTCAAGGGGGTAGGCTCCAGAGCAGATGAGGATTGGGACGGAGGCCTCCTCTTGTAGCATCTTTTCCTTCCCTTACCGTATTCCTGCCTCTGATGCAGAGGGTAAAAGCAGGCCATTGTTTGGGGCTTATAGTGCTTCCCAAGTGGGGGACTGGTGTACATAAACCCAGGGATTTCAGAGTAGCCCTCGAGTCTTTCAAGCTATGGAGCTTCGAATCACTTTGCTCCTAAAAGAGCAATTTGCCTTCAGACAGCAGGTCCTTGATTGTCTGCTGGACTTCATAGGGCAGCCCCAAAGATTGAAGCCATGAGCTCAGTCTCATGAGCATCGCAGAAGCCACGGAGAGGACTATCTAGTCTGCCGTGTCCAGAGCTGCCTGGAGACACATCTTGGCCACTGCTTTGCCTTCCTCCACCATGGACAAAAAACTCACCCCTAGATTCCAGCAGCAGAGCTCCCTGAACTTTGCCATTGCAGTCCAAGAGTTAAAATCATACTGCCCCAGGAGAGCCTGGTGGTTGGCAATCCTTAACTGGAAGCCACTTGAAGAGTAGACCTTTCTGCCAAAAAGATCAAGTCTTTTGACATCTCTGGTCTTAGGGAATGGCTCTTGCTGCCCATCTCTCCCTTTCATTCACCACCAAAACAACCACTGAGCCCAGTGTTTGTGTCGGGGGGGGGGGGGGGGAGGGAGGAAGAATGAAAATACCCCTTGTGAAAGAAAAATTATTTCCTCTCCAACCTCTTAGCAGCAGGTTGCAGGGGTCTGCTAGAGCACTTTTATAAGCTCTAGGATGACATTGTTCAACAGCACAGCCACCTACAACGGTGCTGAGGCCACTAAAATATCCATTAGGGCATGGGAGGATTCAGAGATGATCTCTGCTTGCATGCCCAGGTTCTGGGCTACTCTCCACAGGAGGTCCTGCTACACCCTATAATCAATCATCCTCGGTGGGCACCATAGCTGTCCCCACCACAGCCTCGTTGGGGGAGAAAGATGAGGTATGTACAGGCATAGGGCCCCGTGCTTTTCCCTCTGCTCCAGATGGGTCCCATGAGGGAGAGTCCTAAGGCTCAGTACTGGGCTCAGCACCTGGGAGCGATCCCCATTCTGAGGGGTACGGAGGGGAAGCATGTGCCTCTGATATTGCAGAGAAGGATCTCCTAGACTGGGACCCCTGGATAGGTTGGAATCCCAGGGGTTCCAAAATGACCACTGCAGGGGCATTTGCCATTGTGCCGATGGCCATGTCACTGGTAGCATGCCCTGACTCATACCCGCCACAGGGTGCTGCCAATTGGAGCAACATCTGCTCCTGCATGAGGCATAGGACTCTGCTTCCGAATCAGAGTCTGAGGAGTTGCTTCTCAGCGACCAAGGTGGGGCAGTGCCAACCGGTGCTGGACAGGAGTACCATGAATGAGGGAATCTGTGCCACGCCATCATGGCCAGCTTGCCCTTTGCTGGTACCGACCTCGGTGCCATGGTGGCCCTCGGTTCTGATGCTGTCGCTGACATCTCCCAAATGGCCAGGGATGGTGGCACCAGACAGGAAAGGAAGTCTCTTGCTGCTTCAAAACCTCTGGCATTGACATTAGAGCCAGGGCTGTTGCACCACAGTGGTTCTCCCTAGGTGTGGAGTCCAAAGGTTATGGACTAAATGGCGCCCTTCCTGAGGCCGGAGTCAGTGACGCATGCCCCATTGACACCTGAGTGGCCCAGCATGGATCGTACTCTACCAATGTCCCTATGGCCTGCAGACCTTGGAGTTTGGAGAACATCCCATATCCAGTATTTTCTGTTTTTTCTTTGGCACTGGCAATGGTGAGCAGTGTCGAGATTCCCATGCCGGAATGGACTTCTTCTGCATCGGGAACTCACGTCGGTGCCAGGAATCCCATGCCAACAGTGCAGAGTCCTTTCTCAGTGCCAGGGATGAAGAACAACATTTCATCTCCCTCAGAGATGCCAGGGCACTTCTTACTGACACAGTGCCAATTCCACCTAAGTTGGCTCCGAAGAAGGATGGAGCACTGCCTCCATAAGGAGGCACCTCAATCGAGTGTCCCTGTCCTTTCTTGTCCTGGGTCTGAAACTTCTGCAGATCCTGCACTATTCTTGCACATGGGCCTCTAGCTTTACAGGGTTCCACATCTGGACTCCACAATCTGCACTGAAATTTCTGGCTGTCTTTTGGACACGGTTTAAGGTTTGGGTTTGATATATGAACCCATAAGTGATCTGGATCCTGCTCAGCTAAAACTCTCTCTCCCTATGTCATACTGAGGCATTGCCATCCTCTGAAGTGTTTCAGATAGGTCCAGCATATAGAACATTAGATTGGGACTCAAGAGACCTCTGTTCTATTCCCAGCTCTGCCCCTGACCTGCTGTGTGACCTTGGGCAAGTCACTTCACCTCTGTTTCCCCTCCTACTCAGTCTGTCTTGTCTATTTAGACTGTAAGATCTTCGGGATGATGCCGGTCTTACTGGATGCACATATAGGGCATAGCAGAGTGGAGCCCCAATCTTGGTTACAACACAAACCAAACACAACAGCCCCATGGGTTTAACCACTGGATAGGGCACTTTCAAACAAAGGGTGCAACTTTGGTCTAACAGAATTAGTATTGTGAACCCAGTAATCTGCAGATTCTCCAACTCAGATTTTTCCATTCCTAACACAGCACCCCTTCTGCTTTTGAAAGTTAAGGAACAGAACTATTTTAACAGCAAGGGGAGATACGGTGGGATTATCCAACTAGAAGGACCTGGAGCTAAGAGAAAGGAGTCTTTACGCAGAGGTCTGTTATCAGGGCGAGGACAAACGTATTTGGTATTGGCGGAGTAACACACACATATACAAGTTGCTTTTGTTCCCATCACAATGTTTTAGCATGGCTAGGAGATTGTTAGAGGATGTTTTAAAATTTACAAAGCTGCCAAAAACGTCAAATTAGCGCACAGCAGGAGTTCATAATAAATCTATGAGCAAGCCACAGAAACGTCTATTTTTGGGTGAAACCAAATAAAATGCAGAAATCTACTAGCAATTACACCCAATATACTTCCTCTTTATGCATTAATCTTTGTTTTGTTTGGGTTTTGTTGGTGGTCGAGAGGGAGAAAAACTTCTGTGGGAGACAGATTACAGCTACTAATGTATAGGGCTCTGATACTTCCCTAAAACACAGATAAAGAATGCACTAAAAATGTCACTCTAAAAGGTTTTTGTTTAAAATCCGTTCCTGCGTTCACAAAAATAGCTAAAAACTCTATCTGTATTTAAAATCAGATGGGATATAGGAAGGATACAGCTGAAATTAGTATTTTTATTTCCTGCAACTGAAACTTTGAATGCTCCACTCCATCAATTTTCAACAGACCCTAGGAAACCAAGCTTTAAAAGAGTACACTTTATGCAAAAAGGAAGACTGAAAGCAAGTAGAACAATGAAAGACGAAGAAGTTTGGTCAGAAGAGACATCTGGGAAGGTGCAAGGAGCAGCCAGGCAAAGGCAAAACAAGCACAAGGATACAAATTCATTCAAACAACCAGCATGAGAAATTCACGTGCAAGAAGCTAGGATGCTGATCTGGCATTTATGTAACATACTGCATTCAAAGAGTTTGTGAAGTGCTTTGTGATCCAATATTTAGTCCCCGTCCTGTTTTCCCTCCTCCTCCCCTCCCCCCAACACACGCACACACTATAGTTAAGACTAGTGTAGACATAGCCTTAGAGACTTTACAGTGGCACAGCAGTACCGATGCAGCTGCACCACTAAGTTCTCTTGTGTAGCCGCTCTATGCCAACAGGAGAGCCCTCATAATTAAACCATTCACAAAGAGCAACGGTTCCTACACACACCATCACTTATGCTGGCAAAACTTGTGTCACTGGAGGAGGGTGTTTTTTCACACCCCTGAGCAACACATTTTGCTGGCCTAAGTGATAGCGTAGACACAGCCTAAGGGCCAAATTAGCCCTGTGCCACTCAGAAGTCACAACCTAGGGCAGGCAGTGGAAGCCAAATTTGATTTTATACCATCTTTGCACCTCCCAGATTCCACAATGCCTTGCACAGGCTTCTCTGCAGCATGGAATAACCAGACTGCAAAGCATTCTGGCCACTCTTCCTCCTCACAGGCTATGCCCCTAGCAACTCATTTGTGCTGTGGCTGCAAAAGGATGATGCACATTTATCATTTGGCTTTATTAAAACAAATATGATATAATCCAGACAACTGGGTAGCTTAGGGGTTTAAATAAGCTGTGAGGTTCATCACCACCTGAAGTTTTAACTCAGACCAGTAGTAACTAGAGTCAGGGCACTAAAGAGCTGTTTTCCACACCCCCCCGCCCCACACACACACACACACTCACTCTACCTCTACCACCCATATACGCCGCCCCCCCATCCAGAAAGATAGCTGCAGTCCAGTCTCTAGAGCGTTCTCCCCCACCCAGAAGTAAATAAAGTCATTTGCTGTCAGCACTAATTGGCTTGCTCAATGTCAGTCTCAGTAGAGAAGTGAAAGATCAAATGGCCCATGGAAACTGAAGTCCCATGTCCTGTGTTCCCTGTAAGCTGCGCAGTTGGGCAGCTGCCCAGGAGAGATTTAAGTGCTGCACAGCTGATTAGCAGAGCACACACATCTGGGAGTGTGTGTTCAGGTGCCCCTCCTCCTGCTGCTTTGAAGCCACATTGCTCCTGCAGCTGCTCCCAGGACCCTCCCAGGACCCCCTTTCCCCACCCCTGTATCCCATCTCTACAGAGCAGGGCAGAGGGGACAGCCTGGCTCAGGACTCAGAGCTGCTGCAGTCTGAAGACTACAGCCTCCGGGCAATGAGTGCCTTTCTTAAAGAGTCAGTGCACTGTCGGACTTCCCCAGCAGCTAACTCACATTCCTCCCCCCCTCCTCCAGGCCATGCATCACAGGGCTCAGAGTCAAGACGGAGCAGGAGAGCTTTCAGTGAGTGCCTTAAAGAGACAGCGCATGGCGTCTTTCAGACACTTCCCCAGCAGCTAATACAGACAGACAGAGACAGCTCTCCCTCCCTCACCTCCCAACACATACTTGTATTATTGCTGCTGTTACTTCTTGGTATTTCCTACAACGCACATATTCTCTGTAATTTTATTCTTTCAAAGTATGTTATTTTACTGTTTTGACTGATCTATGCATTTCATAATTATTTCTCTTATACTTAAAGGTAAATTCTTTGAGTAAGGAGTTCTAAAATGCCTAACCTGTCCCGGCTCAAGTAATTATCCCTATGGTAACTTTTAAAAAATATATACATTATATCTAGGTTTTTTGTTTCTACTGAAAAAAGAAAAGGAGTACTTGTGGCACCTTAGAGACTAACAAATTTATTAGTTAATTTGTTAGTCTCTAAGGTGCCACAAGTACTCCTTTTCTTTTTGCGAATACAGACTAACACGGCTGCTACTCTGAAACTTGTTTCTACTGGTGGCGCACATCCGCATACACCTCGGTGCACATAAAATTAATTCTGCACATGGACAGAAGAAATTAGAAGGAACTTTGCCCATGTCCCCTGGCACATTTGCTTGGCAGGGGAAACATGGTCTGAGGCTGCCCAGGCTAGTTTTCACTTGTTTTGGGATTAGAGAACTTCAGGTTCCAGGTATCTGTACGTGGCCCCTTTCACTTTCACCCACATTATGATTCCTTGAAATACGAGCATTTGTTTTTGTTTTTTTTATTCAAGAGGACTTTGCCTTCCAGGACCTAAAGAGCTTAATGGCAGGTTATACATTCAGCCCCATGAAGATGGCAGTGCTCTGTAACTATAAAAAACAGAAAATGCAGGACCATAAGCCTGCCCACAATGTCATTTTAACTTTTTTTTTTTTTAAACACTAGAAAAAGATTTGAGCAAGAGTTAGTGTTTCCTATTAGTTCCATAGCATCTATGGCCTGGTTAAAAACTTTGTGGGTGGACAGCAACGGCTTCAGTGGAGTTTTAAAGGGGTGGGGGTGGGGGGGGGAAGAGACAGAAAGAGTCCTGTAAGTCACTCATGTGGATGCTGAATTCCTCCAAGATGATGGGTCCTGTGAATTTTATCATTCTACCTCATGGAGTCTCTCACATCTGCTCTGGAAAGCTGTAGGTGTCCAGAGGTTTATAGTTTAAGCAGGATGCCCAGATTAGTCTGGTCTCTGGATTCACAAATGAAGTGGCTATACCATTTTGATCTGAATAAATTTTCCTTACATTTGAGTCCAGAAGGTAGGTATCACCCCCATTTTACAGAAGGGGAGATGCAGGTAGAAAGGAAGCGATGTCACATTGAGACAGTAAGTAGCAGGGCCAGAAATAGAGCCGTGGTCACTCAGTTGTCAGTCCTGTGCCCTAGTCATTAAAAAAAAAAATCCTTCCTCATGCACAACTAATGACCATTATTCTTGACAGCAGGCATCAAGCAGGAAAAGCACCAAACAGTTCTATTTTAAAAGCAGACCTGACAATTACCTGCATGATTGGAGCATTTTCATCTTATCCTGTTCATTTCCCTCCAGCTTTGGCTAAGAGGAGCCAAGCTCAAATGAAGATGTGTTTTTTTTATTTACATATATTATATAAAAAAAACTAAAGGGCACATTGTTTTATCATGAATAATTAATTGTTCGGAATTTAGCATCCATTTTTATCTCTTAACAGTGATTTAGGTTTTTTTTTTTTTTTTTTTTTTAAAGTTATCAGTGGATCTCAACACAGCTGAACATTTTTCTACACACACTGAAGTGCTCCTGGATTCATCCAAGCTGAACAGGTCATTCCCAGATTGAAAAGGGAACCTCCAACTCTGAGTGAGAGAGAGAGAGAGAGAGAGAGTCTATATTGTTGAAATGAAACTAAGCAAACGATAAAGTGTAGATGAAACTGCACCCAAACTAGGGTGACCAGATAGCAAGCGTGAAAACTCGGGATGGGGTGCGGGAGAGGAGAAAGAAATTGGAGCCTATATAAGAAAGAGACTCAAAAATCAGGGCTGTCCCTATAAAAATCGGGACATCTGGTCACCCTAACCCAGACTTTGTTCAGAAGGTCAAACTGGAAACTTGTTGAGGGCCACACCTAAGTGGCACATAACAGGGCAGACAGTAGCAAGGATATGGGCAACTGCATTTGTAAGTCCAAGGTGTCAGCAGGCAAAGCTGTATCATGATCCAGACAACTGACAGGAAATATAGGTTCCAGCCATGAATACGCAATGATCCTTTTCCGCCCAAGCTGAAGTCTTCACAGAGCATCCCTCAGTATTGGAGAGGTAGTCTGACCGTCCTTGAAATGGAGAGCCTCATGCACAGATACATGCATGTGCTTCTTAGGGGCATACTGTGTACACTCTTTGGAGAGCCCTCATGTCCGTCTCACTGCTTCACTGGCTCCATGCACACTCTGCTGAAGGCCCAACGCTATGGATGAAATTCCTTTCAGAGCCCATCAATGCCACTCCTTAATTTGCAGGGGGTGGGGGGGAGAGGAGAAGGTGTCAGTATAGAGCATCAAACCACACCTCCTGTATCTGGTGGGGGGAGTCACATGCTGCCTTCACAGCCCACTTCTGAGGTAAACAACTCATCCTAGATCTAACAACTATGCTGCAATGGTCCTCCAAAGACCACCTGTACTTTAGCTGGCTGCTCATTCTGAAGACCCTAAAGATTAAACAATGCTCCTTTAAATCCAGGATACATTTGTTCACTGGCAATGCAGGTACCTGAGGTCCTCATGGCTCTAGGTAGAGGATGCAGATAAGAAACCAGCCAGAAACATTGGTGCACCAAGGGATCCAATTAACTTGCTAATCCTGGTGGGGTGATAACATCCCGTTAACATGGTAGGTGCTGAGTGTGTACAAAGGTATGCTAAGCAAAGGAAACAGAACACTTCAAGGAGAAAAAGGATGCTGGTGCCTACATGCAAAGGAAGTGCTTGGAACATATTATCCAATCCATATTATTATCTAATCCCAGTGTAAGGAGCCATGTCAAGATTACATGCCTAAAACGGATTAAAGATCCATGTTTTTGTCAGCTGCTGCCCTGACCACATCTCAGCTTGGCTAACCACATTCTGTCTTCATTAAAATGCCCCCCAGTCATTTCTGTTTAATTCAGACCAGGTTCAAATAGAGCTGCTCCAGCCCACACCATCTCTTATTTGCCCTAGTATTCTTCACATGCCATTCCCAACTTATGCATCTTGCTGTGCAGTTGTTAAGCAGTGATGTTTTCCACCCCAGAAGTGGTAGAATTTCAGTAGGTGGGTTTAGTGATCCCTATAGTTCAGGCAACAGTGCATGAAGCACGTCAGGATCCATTCAACATGAAACAGGATTCCTTAGATCTGTTTATCTCAGGACACCATAATTTGCCTCCCAGAGATGCAGAAGATTATACAATCACTTAGGCAAGGACTGGTTGTAGGGGCTCTACTGCCTTACCACACAAAACAGGATCTCAGCACACTTCCAACATTTAAGTTAGGCTGTACCCCCACAAATTGGATAAGAATATTTTTTTCATCTGAGATAACCTGATATTTGTGCTAGGTCTGAAGGAAAACCTGTGTCTGGGCCAGATAAAGAACCCAGGACTCCTGACTTCTAATCCTGTACTTTAATCACAACTAGACAATCCTTTCCTGCTGCAGGAGACCATAACTTGGGGAGTTTACTTTTTAGAAGCCCTCTATAAAAGTACCCGACAAGCACAGCTCCCACAGTGGGATGAAAGCATGCTGCTAGGACAACAAGTCTCCAACAGAGAGGCCTTCCTTCTCTCCCTGCAAGCGTCTGCGTCTGCAAGGGCAGAAAACTGGAAGAAGAGCAGAGACAAACTGGAGACTGGCAGTGGGGAGAAGCAAGGGTAGAGACTAGGGGGTTGTCTAGACTTAAACAACACAGACACATAGCTGCGTCTCTACAGCTGTCCTACTGTAGCACTTCAATGTAGACACTACCGATACTCCTTTTCTTTTTGAAAATACAGACTAACATGGCTGCTACTCTGAAAACTACCTATACTGATGGGAAGGGTTCTCTGTCAGTGTAGGTATCGACCTCCGAGAGGTGGTAGCTACGTCAACAGAAGAATTCTTCTGTTGACCTAGAGCTAGCTATACTAGAAAATTAGGCTGTCTTAACGCCCTCACTCAGGGGTGTGGATTTTTCACACCCAACTGACCTAGTTAAACTGACCTAATTTTCTAGTATAGACTAGGATGGGAGCAGGGAGGAAACACAGATCTGACAAAGAGCCAGAACACATGAGGATCACTGGGACAAGGAGCCAGGGGAGAAGACAAACTGGAAGAGAAGCCTAGGTAGGGAGTCTAGGAATAGGGCCCAGTAGGGATGGGGAACATGTGCAGAGAGGACCAATGTAAAAATAGAATTAGGAAGGCCAAAAAAAAAATTTGAGAACAGCTAGCCAAAAACTCAAAAAAAGTAATAGCAAAAAAATGTTAGGTACACCATAAGCAAGAAGCCTGCTAAGTAAGCAGTGGGGCTACTGAACAATCGAGATGCTAAAGGAAAACTCAAGAATGATACGGCCACTGCAGAGAAACTAAATACATTTTTTGCATCGGTCTTCATGGCTGAGGATGTGAAGGAGATTCCCAAACCTGAGCCATTCTTTTTAGGTGATAAATCTGAGGAACTATCCCAGATTGAGGTGTCATTATAGGTGGTTTTGGAACAAACTGATAAACCGTAATAAGTCATCAGGACCAGATGGTATTCACTCAACAGTTCTGAAGGAATTCAAATGTGAAATTGTAGGACTACTAACTGTGGTTTGTAACCTGTCTTTTAAATCGGCTTCTGCACCAGCTGTCTGCAAGATAGCTAAGGTGACACCAAATTTTTAAAAAGGGCTCCAGAGGAGATCCCAGCAATTACAGGCTGGTAAACCTGACTTCAGTACTGGGAAAACTGGTTGAAAATATCGTGAAGAACAGAATCGTCAGACACATAGATGAACATGATTTGTTGGGAAAGAGTCACATGGTTTTTTGTAAAGGAAAATCATGCCTCACCTATCTACTAGAATTCTTTGAGGGGATCAGCAAACATGTGGACAGGGGGATCCAGTGTACTTAGATTTTCAGAAGCCTTGGACAAGGTCCCTCACCAAAGGGTCTTAAGTAAGCTGTCATGGGATAAGAGGAAAGGTCCTCTAATGGATCAGTAACTGATTAAAAGATAGGAACAAAAGGGTAAGAATAAATGGTCATTTTTCAGACTTGAGAGAGGAAAATAGTGGTGTCCCACAGGAGACTGTATTGGGACCAGTCTTATTCAATACATTCATAAATGATCTGGAAAAAGGGGTAAACCATGAGGTGACAAAACTTACAGATGATACAAAAACTATTCAAGAAAGGCAAGTCCCAAGCAGACCGCGAAGAGTTACAAAGGGATCTCACAAAACTGTGTGACCAGGCAACAAAATGGCAGATGAAATTCAAAGTAATGCACACTGGAATCTCATAATCCCAACTATACATCTGAAACGATTGGGTCCAAGTTAGCTGTTACCACTCAAGAAAGAGATCTTGGAGTCATTGTGAACATCCGTAGTTCTCTGAAAACATCCACTCCATGTGAAGTGGCAGTCAAAAAAAATCTAACAATGTTGGAAATCATTAAGAAAGGGATAGATAAGACGACAGAAAATATCATATTGCCTCTATATAAACCAATGGTACAGCTACATTTTGAATACTGCAGATGTGGTTGTCCCATCTCAAAAAAGATGCATTAGAATTAGAAATGATTCAGAAAAGGAGAATAAAATTTTTTCCGGAGTATGGAACAGCTTCCATATGAGGAGAGATTAATAAGACTATTCCAAACTGAAAAGTCCCAGAGATGATTTAGCGGGGACAGGATAGAGGTCTATCAAATCATGATGGGCATAGAGAAAGTAAATATGTGTCATTTACGACGACTTCTCATAAGAACTAGGGGGGTCACCAAATGAAATTAATAGGCAGCAGATTTAAAACAAACCAAAGAGAGTAATTCTTCACACAGTGCACAGTCAGCCTGTGGAACTCTTTGCCAGAGGATGTTGTGAAGGCCAAGACAGGGTTAAAAAAAAAAAAAAAAAAAACACACTAGATAAATTCATGGAGGATAGGTCCATCAATGGCTATTAGCCAGGATACGCAGGGATGGTGTCCCTAAGCTGTTTGCCAGAAGATGGGAATGGGTGACATGATCCCTGTTCATTCCCTCGGAAGCACCTGGCATTGGCCACTGTCGGAAGACAAGTTACTGGGCTAGACAGACCTTTGGTCTGACGCAGTACAGCCATTCTTATGTTAACTGGGGGAATCATTCCTATTACAGTCTTGTTTATTTGTGCTGGCAAAGGACAACAACATGTGAAGCCATGAAGGAGTGTTGCATCTTCCTTAATGGATACACACATACACAAGAGGACAGAGTTAATGTTGCACATGCAGCAATGAACTCTGGCATGGCCTGACTTCTGAACGAACACACACACCCCTGAACATCTCAGCAATATCTTTTAAAAATAAAAAATTGAATTACGTTTTATAACACTATCCTGAGTTGTAGTAAGTGGATGATCACATAACAAAACTGACCACCGGCAAAATCTCATTATGGGGGGGATGACAAGAATGTGCAAAGCACCTTATTTCTATTCTGTTTAGGTCCAGTAAAGAATATAGATACAACTGTGCATTCTTTTTATTAGTCTGGAAAAAAAATCCTACATGAATAAATTACAATGGATTTGGACATGTGTATCTGCATATTTGTTTGTTTTTCCTAAAGGTATTTTAGGAAAAATTGTCAGAGCAGCCACCAGCAAGGGTTGGTGGCCGCACTCTAAGGCCACCAAAAAAATTGATGAGAGAACCCCTTATCTAAAGGTTAGGGCTCCACTGTGCACAGCACTCTATAGACACAGTACAAGACAGACCCTGGCCAAAAGTTTACAATCTATACAGAGAAGACAAAAGGTGAGAGGAGAAACTGAGGCACAGAAGTGTGACATGACTTCCCCAATGTCATAGGAGGTCACTGGCCGGGCCAGGAACAGGACCCAACAGACATGAGTTCAAGTCTAGTGCCCCATCCATCAGATCACACTGCCTCAGAAGTTTTGCAGAATCTTTACAGATGCCTCTGAACCTATTTAAAGCAGCTGTTGCAGAAGCAGGTTGAGAGAGATTCAACTTACTGGAGTCAACTCATTAATTGCCAAGTACTGTTATGTAGTGTCATTCTGATTACTGCACATGCACTTTTGATTGGCATGTACACACGCATGCATTTGTAAAAATCTTCCATTTTATGGATTTAAGATATTTGTAATGCAAGTACATATTTTTAAAAATAAAAGCATTTTACATGGATGCATCCCTTTAAAATGTGGGTCTGATTCTGCTCTCAGTGGGGTAAAATAAGGAGCAGCTCCATTAAAATCATTGGAATTATACTGGTGCAACTGGGATCAGGATGAGACCTCCTTACTCTGAAGGCAGCACTCACCCATCTATGCCAAAAGGGAGAAAGAGGAGGAGAAACAATTCCCCCCCCCAAAAAAAAAACCAACGAACAAACAAAACACACCACCTTGTCCTGGGAGGGAGGGGGACCAAAAAAAAAAAAAAATCCAAGGAAACTCTTGAAGTGACCCTCCCTTACCAGAGCCTCTAGTCCAAAATATATCAGAGGGATAAATACAGGAGAGGGAGAGGAATTATTTCAGCTCAGCACCAATGTGGACACAAGAACAAATGGGTATAAACTGGCCACCAGGAAGTTTAGACTTGAAATCAGACGAAGGTTTCTAACCATCAGAGGAGTGAAGTTTTGGAATAGCCTTCCAAGGGAAGCAGTGGGGGCAAAAGATCTATCTGGTTTTAAGATTCTACTCAATAAGTTTATGGAGGAGATGGTATGATGGGATAATGGGATTTTGGTAAGTAATTGATCTTTAAATATTCAGGGTAAATAGGACTAATCCCCTGATTATGGGATATTGGATGAATGGGATCTGAGTTACCCAGGAAAGAATTTTCTGTAGTATCTGGCTGGTGAATCTTGCCCATATGCTCAGGGTTTAGCTGATTGCCATATTTGGGATCGGGAAGGAATTTTCCTCCAGGGCAGATTGGAAGAGGCCCTGGAGGTTTTTTGCCTTCCTCTGTAGCATGGGGCACGGGCCACTTGAGGGAGGCTTCTCTGCTCCTTGAAGTCTTTAAACCACGATTTGAGGACTTCAATAGCTCAGACATAGGTGAGGTTTTTCGTAGGAGTGGGTGAGTGAGATTCTGTGGCCTGCGCTGTGCAGGAGGTCGGACTAGATGATCAGAATGGTCCCTTCTGACCTTAGTATCTATGAATCTATAAAAGTGATCAAAATCTTTTCTTTACAAAATAAAGAAAATAAATAAATGGATTCCATGTCCAAATCGTACTTACAGTTCACAAAGTGCTGGAAGGCAATTCTCAACCTCTGTGTAAAGTCTGTGTGTGAAGTGCAGAGCCAAGCAAATTTTAAAGAAGTGTCTCCACAGTCATTCTAAAGGAAGAACAGCCAAAAGTAAAAAATAAAATAAAAGGGAGTAGTATATGGAGCTGCTTGTGATTTTTCCACCAAATGCATCCGATGAAGTGAGCTGTAGCTCACGAAAGCTTATGCTCTAATAAATTTGTTAGTCTCTAAGGTGCCACAAGTACTCTTTTTCTTCATGTGAGCCAAGGAAGAGTATTATCTGAGAATAAACATTATCCCAATGCTTTTGAAAAACGCTCAGTAACTCTTTATACAGTCTTCAGAAGATATTGACAAACTCCTCCACAGTCAGAACTAGAGTTCTGGGTTGCATCAGCCTTTAGTCCATTTGGGTGGGGTAAGGGAAAAAACCCAACCTACTTCTCTCAATTTCCTTCCTTTGAGGATTCTTCTCCTCAGGTTTTTAGATTTGTGAAGAATTCTGGCCTTTTAGATGCTGAGATAGTAAACGGATCCTACCTGAGCAACAAAAGCCCCACCCCTTCTGGACTGGAAGCATTAGAGATTAAAGTCTTCCAGTTATCAGCAATACAGGTAAACATATCACTACACCAGTATTTTCCAGGGATGAGAGGGAGTTCAGTTTCCATCCCTCATTCAGCCAGGTCACTCCTCTTCCCCCCCCACCCCCCCAGGACTAGCAACATGAGATTATAATTGCCAAAGGATACTTTTGAAGTAACAGCACTACCATCACCAGACTAATTACAAAAGGCCACCAAACAGCTCTCACATCTACACTAGTGATTAACCATTACTGACATGGAGTGAAACCCTGCCTGCATTTAAGTCAATGCGACCAGGATTTCACCCTTGGATTTAATACAAGCCTAGATATGAAAGGGTCTATATATCCCCATAACCTATTTCTAAACCAATCTCTGGTCTAAACCATGAAGCTTCAAAGACAAGATCCTTCCTAGAGAAGGAGATTAAGGTGCTGAACTAGTACTCAGGAGACCTGAGTTCAATCCAGGGCTCTGATACAGACTTACTGAGTAACCTTAGACAAGTTACTACGGTTATGTCTACACCTACCATTTAAAGTGCAAAAAGTCCTTTTGCGCTAGAACTGTGGGAGTGTCTACACTTGTTAATGACTTTTTGCAGTGCAACTCAGAACTTTCACAGCAAAAAGAAAACCACCTTCACAAGAGGCATACAGATCTTACCACTGTTCTTTTTGCACTGTTGTGAAAGTGAAGACACATTCTACCAGTGTCAACACCTTTTGGCCTCTGAAGGCTATCCCACAGTTCCAAAAGTGATCACTCTGGCCAGCATCTCCACTGCTCTGACGCCAGGTAAACAGACGTCCGCCCCCCGTAAGCCCCATGAAGTTTGAAACTCCCTTTCCTTTTGCTCATAGATATGGCAGGAAGAGCAGCCAGAGAGTAGGGGGTTTTAAAAAAAAAAAAATGCCACAAAGAAGTAATGGGGCTACTGGGACACCAAGCAGGGCAGCACAGGGCCCTGAGCAAGGACCCAGAATGCCTTCCGCTCACCCCCCCCTTCCCACAAGACTTAAGAGAGCTGCACTGTGGGATAGCTGCCCTACAGCACTGCTCTCATCGGTGATGGAAGTGTTGCTAGTGTAAACACACTCTACTCACTTAATTCTTCAGGGGTCACACAAACCAGCACTTTTCTTTCACTGGTTCCCTATCACCGGTGAAATTTACAGCACAAAAACTCTGCAAGTGTAGACATACCCTTAGTCTCTCCATACCCCAGTGCCTCATCTATAAAGGGAGGGATAATAATCCTCCCCTGCCTCATAGGAGTGTAGTGATGTTAAATCCAAACAGATATGAGGTGCTCAGATATGCATTAATAAGGTTAATAGAAAAAAAAAAAAAGGATGCATACACACACTAAATAAAATAAGTACTTAAATTGGCTGGAATAGTTTGATAAAAAAGTTAGCTGAAAAAAGGGACAAGTCTTTCACAATTTTAATCTTTTAGAAAAGAAGAAAGCAGAATAGCTTCTTCCAGATAATTCCTGCACAGGTCTAGAATTGGCATCTTTTCATAGAAGAGTGCAAGAGTCAGGCCTTGCTAACATAATCCTTGTTTTCTCTCTACCACATCAGGGAGAGGGAAAATAAAACAGAATAAAAAGGTATCTTTTCAAAGAGACCAGACCATGCCTGGGAATGTGTGCAAGAGAAATGTCAGTCAACATACTGTTCAGACAAATAAGCTGCTGAACAAGGAATGCTACAGCACATTTATAAAGAGATGGGCCCAAATACCCCCAGACCTTAGAGAAGTTTGGACATGACCTCCACAGCCCAGGCCCATTTCTAATACTATTCAGAAACTTTTTCTCCCCTTCTGTCACATTACTAGAGATGTCCTCATGAAAATAGCATTGATCAATCAGATTTTGCTGCTTAGTCACTACCTGAGCCCATAATCCTGTTTATAACTGGAGACAAGTCCCTCACCCTCCTCCCCACCTCCACCCACAAATTCAGATTGCAACTTTCCAAAAGTCTGGGGAGGTTTGGCTCCTGGGGTGTGCTTTGGACTCATCTCTGGGCTGAATTCTTCATTACTCTTATCCCCGCAAATTCTTATGGGAGTAAATGGGAATATTGGTGGCATAAAGAATACAGGATTTACTCCTTTATTTATAACATTGTGGTTGCCATGATTATGATTATAAAGTCATGCACAAGGAATTGTAACTTCAAGTGGGGATTAAGCAGCATGAAATGATGAAATCCTAGGGAACAGATCTTATTTAAGACTCCCTAGCGATTAAATAAAAGAGGGAAGAGAAATATAATGTAGCTAGAGCCCCTCATTCCAAAAGAGTTATTACCAGTACAGAGAGAACATGATCCCTCCTGTTCTGTAATCACTAGACTAATCAGGACTTCTGGATTCAGTACCATTGGGCTCACTGCGAGATCTTGGGCAAGTCACTTACCCTCCCTTTCAGGTTTCTTCCTCTGTAAAATGGGAAGAAGAAGTTACAGGTAATGATTTGTGGGCAGAATTCTTTTTTGCATGTGAAGTTTTCTTAAAAGCTAATAACTGGAATCGGACAGATACAAAATACATAAAATGCAGCATTAAAGTTATTAAAAAGGAAACTTGTGAGCAAGCCAATGATGCACAGAAAAGTTAGGAAAGCCACCAATGCTTCTGAACAGGCAAAATCAGAGGTCACCACAAGGTCTGATTCTTAAAGTTAGATATGAAAGGTGCATTAGAACATCTTGTCCCCTAGAGTATGTCATTTCCTAATGCTTTGTCCATATCAGTTTTCAGTGCCAAAAGCAGTAGGTTTTTACTATAATTTGTCCTGCAAAGCCAGTCCATGGTGGAGCAATCTGGATTTTGTTCTCTGTCTTGCACATTAAAAATATAATCATCAGTTGATGTCTGATTGCAGAATCTTTATGACAGGTGATGCTGCAAGAGGCAGAAAAACAGCTTGATTTTCAGATATAGTTAGAAATATTAATACAACCTTTTGAAGTCTCAGTATTCACAGACCAGGAAAACTTAAGACACAGAATGTGAAAGTGCTGAGGAAAGAACATCCTTTAAAGTAATTTATTCTGAGCCACCTTTTTTAAAAAGGCAAATATGATGTAGGGCTCTTTCAAAATGTTGAGACGCACATACGCTTTGCAAGGAATGCATGGCTCACATGCTCTTGAATCCTGGGTCCACTAACTGGAGGTGTATGGTGGTGGTTTCAGTGAGGAAGGGAAGTTTTAGACATTAGGAAATTAAAGCAATGATTAAAAGGACACAGTTAATCTAGAATCAGGTAAAGTCTGCAAACACAGCTAGGTTCTCATTTCAGCTTGCTGAAATTCCAAACTGACTTTGGGGAATGGTAGCAGGTCAAGGCCAATATTATAAGTTGGGCATTATAACTAGCCTTATACATCTGTGTGCTCA
Organism: Dermochelys coriacea; assembly: GCF_009764565.3. Lineage (NCBI taxonomy): Eukaryota > Metazoa > Chordata > Testudines > Dermochelyidae > Dermochelys > Dermochelys coriacea. The sequence goes on along the minus strand of NC_050071.1, from coordinate 137,965,090 downwards.
TTAAGGCTATTTTTGAAAGTACCTTTTTATCCTCTGCACAGCTGCCAGGCTACTGACCAGAGTCCTGCTGCCGCTTTGCAGCCCCTCCACCTGATTATGCATCGAATAAGCTGGGGCAGAGGAGCTGATGCCCCACATGGATCTAGAAGAGCTATTTGATTTAATTAACATACAATGGAGCACAGAATTGAAGTGACAGTACATTTGGTTTCTCCTATTTCCAGAATGGGGTAATGACCCACTGGCAGAGCTGCCTCTGCTGGGGACTTCTGACCATGTCTCAGGGCCAGATCCTACAAGAAAGAGGCTCAGCATCCTCAGTTTTCAGTGAAATCAATGAGAGCGGAAGGTAACCAGCATCATGCAAGAGTGAGCTCTTCGATAACTACTAGTAAACATCACAGGGGCAAAACAGAGACAAGAGACATCTGAATGCAGGCAATCATACAAAAAAAAAAAAATCTCTGGATGTCTGCTATTCTTCTTTCCATCTCAACCTAGAACTTGGTGCAGGCCACCAAGAAGGAAAGATAGTCCAGTGCTTAGGGAAAATTCAACTCCCTGATTTGCCACAGACTTCCTTTGTGACCTTGGGTAAGAGACTGTCTCTGTGCCTTGGTTCCCCATCTGCAAAATGGGGACAATAGCAATGCCCTACCTCAAAGGGGTATTGTGGCAGCTACATTAAAGATTATGAGGTGCTCAGAGAACTTGTGGCCCCCATTACAGTAATTAGATAAACAATGCAGCTGCCACTGGGCGGGATGAGGAACTCTAGTTAACTGGAAAGTGAAAACTGCATGGTAGTGACCAAACAGAAGAAGCACCTCCCAGACTCTATGATACCCCAGGTTGGTTCTGCTTCCAACTGAAAGTCATGTACCTTGGAACATGAAATAAAGATACACAGCTGGCTACTGCAATTCACATGCAAGGCATGGGAGTGGGGCAATTCAGCTGATAAAACGAACAGAGATCATAATTTTGTTGTTAGTAATAGGACAGAGAACCATATGGCTTGGCTTAAGAGTTTGATAATGGGATACAGAGATTCACCCCCATATTATCAGTAAAATCTGGGATCTTTATGAAAGGTAACAACATAAGTCCAGCTTAGCAATTGACCAAAAAAGTTGTTGTTGTTCACCAGTCTGGTATGTGAAGTGAGCTGGTGGGTCCCTCCCTAATTCAAAACTGGTGCCCAAATCAGAGAAAACAACTTCATGATTTGCACTAACTGACCCATCTGGTCAGCTGTTCCAGCAAAAAGGTCAAGAATTGAATGGGCCATGGCAAATGAACTCTTTTGACCCCCTCAACATGGCCATTTTTGGACACAGACACATTGGCTGGAGAGCTTGCATTGCTGCTATTCGTACTATAACTGGCCTACGAACAGAGGATTTCAGTCTTCCAGGATGTCTATCAAGTTAATACCTTCCAACAACATTGGAGGCAGATTTAATTTTAAAATTAAACACCACACTGGAGAGAACAAGCTAGCTAGCTTGATGTAACTAATAAAATTGCTCTAACTCCTCTTTGCTTACTGACTATTTAAAATTTCTAATTGTACCCAAACCTCAAACAGGAACACACTGGGGAGAAAAAAGAATTATTGAACTGCAACAAATTGAAGAAAGTCCACAAGATCCGGGAGGTATTAAAATTCTGGGTCTCCCAGCTGAAGCCAGGAAAGATTTAAAAAAACCTCTTTGCATTGGAAGCAGCTTTAAAAAAAAAATGCATGGCCAGAGGGAAGAAAAGTTATGCATGGGATAATAAAACTGGTAAGCTTTTGACAGCGTACTGCTGTGAGTAGGGCTAGAACCAACTTATGAATAGGTTAAAAAAAATTTTAAAAGGGAGGAATGGACTGACTATATCCAGTATCAGGCTGAAATCAGATTCTACAGAATCCAGTGAAGCTGTTGTACTCTTCAGGGGGAAAACCTGAAGAGAGGAATAAGGCTAGCTGGACTTTTCTGAATTAAACAAAAACCCTTTCTTTCAAAAGCTGAGTCTGTTTTAATAGGTTAAACTAAAAAAGAGCCGAGTCAAGACATACAAATTCAAATCCCACTTTCCCTAAAGTGAAGACGTGTCCTAGTACATTATACAGATAGAGCACAAACCCGGGTCATGAAGTTCAGAGAGAGATTCACCCCCCAACACACAGTACACAATTTGAGCTCTGAACTGGATTTAATTGGTTTGTTCTATCTCTCTCTCACAAGAGCATATTTGGAAGAGTCCATACATCTACAGCTCTCCCAAACCCCTCTCTTCTCTCGCCCAGCCTCACTTCTGTCCCAAGCGAAAGGAGTCAAACTTCTCCGAAGCTTGGATGTGTTCAGATTCACTGTTTCAGTTCAGGCCCAAAACAGAAAAGGACCCAAAAGGAAGTTCAGATGAACAATTAGGTCCAAACTTTCCCTGTTTTGGAGCATCCTAAGCAGTGTTCTATTTGCCCCCCTCCCCACCGCCATTCCAATTTTAATTTAAAAAAAAGATGAAATTAAAGAATGCAATGTTACAATAAGAAAAGACAAGGCCAGTACAACATATATGCATAACAACCCCATTACCTTCTACTGTTTCATGGGTGCATCCAAAGCACATTGATAAATTGGGGCTGTCATATGAATACACGGACAGCTTTGAAAAGGCTGCATTCTAGATCCCCAATTCTAAAGCAAAGGAAGTCACTGAGGGGACTGACTCACTTAGACAGGCGATATGATATGGCACCTTAACTGCTCAAGTCTACTAAGATTGGTGGCAAAAAAATCATCTTCGGAATCTGCTGAGGCTGTTTAAAAGGGTACTAATGCTGGATCAAATCCTGAGAGGTACTAAGTCCTGTTAGGATTTGGTCCTTTGTTAATAGTTGACACGTCCCTTTTTGTTCGGGCTGAAACCACCAGCTTCCCCCCCCCACACACACACACACCCCCAACCAAAACACAAAACGAACACAAAAACACACCAATCCGGCATCTTCCACCAGCATCAGGGTGGACTGATTTAAAATCAAAGCAACTTAAACCACTGATTTCAATCATGATTGTAATCAGCAAGCAGAAAACCTTGATTTAAGTCATTTTAAATCACGTTTTACATTTGTACTTTTTAACTTCTTTCCTACAAAAAAAAAAAGTTGATTTTCATCCACTGGCACCCATAAAAACATGGCGATTTTCAACTAAATTTAACCCTTAAACTAAATTTGGTGCTTCTTTTTCTATCCAGGATATACTATCTAGCAATTACATAGTTTAACTTACATTTATTCAGATTCTTAAATTTTTACTTTATGTTAAGTACATCATTCACCATTTTCTATTTTCTAGGTGATGACTTATTTTTTACTTGTGATTTGTCAAGTCTGGAGGGAAATTTGAACTCAATTTAAAATGCATAAAAACTTTTTAATTCAACAAAATTACTTTAAATATGCTGGATGGATAGGGAAATGTTTATTCAAACACATTTTGCATTTAAAATTTATTATTACATAAAAAATATCTGTAATTAGTTACTAGAACTGATTGTTTCTGGTCACAATGTTCAAGATATTTGGACTATTAATCTCATCCTCTCACTCCTAGGTTTTTATTCATGGACTGGAATAAAATTCACTTCTTGAATGTCCAATTGAGTTAATTTTGAATGAATTAAGTCACAGAACTGAACTAGTTGAATAAACTGAAATGAAGAAAATATTCTCTGTACCTGCACAAGAGGCTTCTGCAGGCCAAAGATGGTTTAGCATGGCAACAAACTGATTCGAGGAGGTCAGACAGTCAATCAAGCCACTGAACTAGTGGAACTTTATTTAAAATTTGGCAGCAAATATGTACTGCTTAGTTTGCGTTTGTGTTCGGATTTAATTTAAATGATTTTAAACAGATTATAATAAGTGTAGGTCTTAAATTAAATTTAAAATAGTCAACCTAATTTAAAAAAGATTTTTCCATCATGGGGTTTGTGGAGAGAGCCTCTGATTTACCACAGTGAACTCCTATTTCGCTGGACTTAATTTTATGGCATCTTTTTATTCCTTGCTTCATTTATAATTATGTTAGTTATTTCTTACAAATAATTCCTCATTTCAGAAGGGCACTGGAGGCATAACTATGTTGACAGGTTCATAATGGTATGCTTGTTCATAATTTGTATAACAGCAGTGCTTAGAAGCCCTAACAAAGATTGGGCTCCCATTGTGCTCTGCACTGTACAGATATAGCTAGCAACAGTTCCCTTCCCTGAAAAACCTAAAATTTAAATAGAATAGACAGATAAATGAAGTATCACTCCCATTTTTATGAGTGGGAAGCTGAGGCAGACAGACTGATTTACCCTATGTTATGCCAGGAGTATGTAAGGAAAGCTGTAGATTGAACCCAGATCTCCCAAATCCAAATTCATTACCTTGAACTAAAAGACCATCCTTCCTCAAAACCTAAACTCTGCAGTTGGGGGGGTGGGGGGAGGGAGGAGGAGAACAGGACATGCTGGAGCGCACTGGAACTCAGATTGCCCCAGCAATTTCACTGGGAGGTTCAAGTTTGACAGAGTTCAGCCTCTAAGGGAACCCCTTCACAAGTCCTCCTCTCCCCAATATTTGTGGGAAATAGAGGACTTCCCTCTCCCTCCCCAACTGCTTCTTCCTAGGCCAAGTATCCTGAGGAGTCTGCAAACATTGCAGGCACTAGAGCATTTTCGACCAACACAGGATCCAGGCTAGGTTTAACCAGGTTGGAGGCTCAGAGTAAAAGTACATTACAGTTGCTCTTCCATCAATTGGCATGTTGGCTTTCCCTACTGCAGTGATGTCAGAACACAGATGTTTCTCCATTACTGGCCAGGGGGCTGATGCATCTCCCCTGGAACACCTCTGCATCCCTCAATGACACTAGTACGCAGTTATAGTATTACCACAAAAATGCTGGAAATCTGTGTGATCCGTCTCCTTGAGCAAACTGTCCTAACACCAAAACACAGATCTCTAATTTAGGGTTGGTCCCTACAGCATATTCCAGTGTTTCTTATAGTCCCACCTTAAATGTCCCACAAAATGGAGCATCCACTGCTTGCTTTTCTTGAGGAAAGTTTTCCTAACTGAGATGAGTTAAACTGTTTCCCAATGCCTAAATGAGTCTTTGTCATCTTTCTTTGGGCCACCCAAATCACTTTCTTTCCCTTGTCAACATGAACACCTTTTAAATCTTAGTGGGGAGCTAGTCATCATCTAGCCAGGATATTGCATATTCCAGGGTGCATGTGTTAAATTTACACAACGTCCTGTATGCTGCACTTTTCACACAGGAATCTGAGCTTAGAAAAAATTAGTTATGAAGTGCCAAGTGTTTTCTTGCTTTAGGGGGACATGCTCCAGGTAGAATCCTGCCCTGTGTTCTATGTGCCAAGAGGAGAGAGCTCTCTCCCCTTGTCTCTTAGCACAACTTTATTTGAGCATAAGCTTATGAGAGTAAAAAACACCACTTCTTCAGAGGAAAGCTTATGCCCAAATAAATCTGTTAGTCTTTAAAGTGCCACCAGACGCCTACTTATTTTTGTGGCTACAGACTAACACGGCTACCCCTCTGATACTTACCACAACTGTGCAGCAGAAGGGTAGAATATTCAGTCAGTAACAGAGCACTAACAGGGGGCCTGGCTACAGCACTTTATGCCCCTGTTGCCCAAAAGCAATGCAATCTTCTGAGGGAGGGCCTGGAGAGCCACTAGGCAGCTAGCAGCAGGTACACATTGCTGGGAACAGCTATGGTTCCTCTTTAAAGGAAAAATTGCATGTTGTCCACTACTCAATTCCCTTATGGCCACCCTGAAACATCTTGCCCTGCACTGTACAACTATTATTGCCTCTCTCCAGCCTGAACTAGTAGGGGAAAGCCAGGTTTTATCTTTGTGTTTGTTTGGTTTTTTTTTTTTTAAAGTTTGAATATGCTAGGTTTTTTATCTGAATCAGTTTTCTCAATGTGCAAGCTTGCAGCTTCTCTCAATTCACACAGAAGTCAAGGGGAGACAGAGGTGCCTGGCACCTGGCAGGATTGTGCATTTAGTTCCTGGGAGACAGAAGCCCATCAGCTGGTATGAAATTCATGGCCATTGTTTACCATGGACTGCACTGAATCTTAAAAGGAGCCATTCACCCATCTGCAATGCTCATTTCTGTTAATTAGCCATTTTGAATGTATAAAAGAGTAATTCTAGACCTGATGCTACCAGGATTTACAAGCTGCCTGTACAGGGTAATTATACAGTATTGGAAGTCTCCCCACTAGACCATTTGAAGCTATCCATTTTCATTTCCTCTCTCCAAACCAATGGGAGCAAACCCAAAAACCCAACCCACAAACCCCTTCCTAATTTTTAAACCAGAAGAATTAAATGCTTGCCCTGAAAACCATGTTTGTTTGTGTGATGAATACTAGCCGGGGGGGGGGGGGGGGGGGGGGGTGACCTGGCAGACTCTCGACAACACTTTCAGCATTTTTGTTGAAGTGGCAGGGGATGCAGGTGCCAAATATAACTAATGGAAACCTGAAACTTCACTCAGGTGCCAGGCCAGAGACTGGGTGACAAAGCAGATTCAGCAACAACAGGAAAACTGAGCAGTTAAGAAGCTTATCCATATTTTGTTTTTTGATTTCTGATGCTGGAGCGGTCTTTTTCTACACAGAACAGATGTAGCAAGGACAACAGTAGTGCTAGCTTCCCCACAGTCTATCATCATGGTATCTAACTCTGTCTCAAAGGTGTTCATTCTCCATGGTTAATATGACCTTGGCCACTCAACAGTTACAGTTGTGTGTTGTGGATAGCAGTCCACACAGAACAGAACTGGGCCACCAATTCACTCTACACGAGGGGTTCTCAGAGGGTCATGACTCCTTGGGGTCATGAGGTTATTATATGGGGGTTGCGAGGTTACTGAATGGGGGTCACAAGTACATGCCTCCCAGATATCACTTTTTACTATAGACGTACTGGCTATTAATGAACATACAAATACCACTTTTCATAGCAGAGTTACCCCCGCATTGCCACCCTGTCTTCTGCACTGCTGCTGGCAGTGGCACTGCTTGCAGAGCCACCCAGCTCTGAAGGCAGCACTGCAGCCAGTAAGGGTAGCAATGGTACACTAAGTCTGCTATGAAAAGTAATATTAATAAACATACAAATACCACTTGAAATAGTGTTAAATATAAATGCGTTTTTAATTTATAAGGGAGGGTCACTCTCAGAGGCTTGCTATGCGAAAGGGGTAGCCAGTACAAAAAGTTTGAGAACCCAGCTTTAAATTATTATAATCGATCATAGACTGGACTAAACAATGATGAAGTTGAGCTGGCAACCTAGAGGTGAAAAACTCCATATCCTGTTCCACATCACTTCAACCAAGCAATATTCTGGATGCCTACAGTACGTGTCCATGAAGATGACCACCAGTTGGAACAGCGCTTGAGCCTTCTGTCATCTGTCCAAATGCTAAAATGTAGTTTAAACATAATACAAAGGGATGGTAAGTGGAAGGAGGATGCATTGCTTGTCTACTGAGGGAACAACCTCTTTACATCTAGTAAGAGAAATGAATACATAAGCAACTCTAATTTGGAGCCAACAATGGGGTCTTCAGAAACATGGGTGATCTAATGAATGAGAAACACACAGAGTTATCCCAGTATCCAGCCTTCATATGTGAAGCACTACCTTCCCTGCTCCGAGTCTGATATAGAAAGGTCTTTCCAAGGTATCTGTGTCCCGCACATCGATGTCTGAATTCCTCTATCCCTAACACTGTAAATAGGCCCTGAGCAGCACTCTTCATATTACTTGTGCCTATTCACTTAAGCTGTTGTCAGCTACCAGGGCAGCCACTATGTTACGGCAGCCAACTGTCTCTTCCTGCATCAACTCTTGTAGTATTCTCACATATAGGAGTCCACCTGGGAGTCCACCCAGACCTACCCAAGTTAGGACTTAACTTAGTTTTAAACACAATTGATTAAATAGGAATTGCTTGATTGGACCAAGCACCAGATAGTCCTGTATCCTCTGGGTCAGTTACTAGTACCAGCTGCCTCAGGGTAAGCTGTAAGAAGCCTTGCAATAGGCAGTTATAGGATAACCTGCCCCTAGGGAAAGTTTCTCCTAGCCTCCATTAGTTAGAAATTGATGTGTGCCCGGAAACAAGAAACGCAGACACACTGGCAACCAAATGCTGTGATGACAATGTTAGTGCCCACACTGAACATTAGGATTATTTTCTGATTGTTTGCTCTATCTTGTACAGATGGTTAATAAGACTACAAACTTTGTCAAGAAACTATGCTATGGATTGCTGAGGGTTAGCCCCTAACAGAATTGCGTTCTTAAGCTGAAAAAAGACACATCCTTCTCCATGTGAAATCCACACTGGATAATAGGTCAAGTACATCTTCTGGCAAAAATCTACTGGACAACTACTGCTGAGCCCAGATGCAACCACCAGGGTTCTTTTTCACTATAGATGGAGCCTCAGTAACTATTTCATTTCTCGGGGTTGTGTATCATATCCTGTGTTCTGACTGATGAAAAAGTTGTTTGTTAACCTACCAGGAAATGACTGGTTTTTCCAATGCAGCCTGTTGGCTCTACACTGGAGCTGACTATACAAACTGTTCCTTACAGTTCTGGAAAGCATTGAACACAGTATGTGGTTGATTTTTTTGAGTCTTTTTTAGAATTAGCCTGTTTCATTAGTTAACAGTCAGTTAGTTAAAGCCTTTATAATGAGCCTTGGCTTTTCTTAGTTTAATTGCTTGGGACTGACTGGGTTGTTGATTTGTGTCGTTGGACAGGAAGATTTTTCTTCTAATGAGGGGCAAGACTGAAAATTCTACCTCTTGAAAGTCTTCCTCACAAAGGTGTAGTAAAAGAACACTCTTATGTCTGGCCACCTACCATGGAGCATCCAGGCGAGATGGCCTAGCACTTGTTTGAAAATACCTTAGGCGCTGAAACCACATAATCAAATGATAGCACAGCTGTCTCAGCCTTTCATATCTTTGTGGTAGACAAACTGAGTACAATGCAGTTTACAGTCTGTGTGTTTCAGATGAGACCTTATAAACCAATAGCCTCTGCTCTTGGTTGGCTGTTAAAATCCCATGGCCGTTTTTGCCAGAGTAAGCATTTGTCTGGTGTCTTTGCACAACACTGGAAAATTCTGCCCAAAATGCTCGTTGTTTTCTCCCCTATGGCTCAGAGATGAGCTCCCACTCAGGAATGTGAAGAGGGGCGGGGCGAGACAGAAAGTAGCTACATGGTAGCTACATCATGGAAGATGCTTGCTTATGGTGGCAGGTGACTCATTTCTGAGAAATCAAGGGGCATGACTCAAGTGGGGAAGAATCAGGGAACCAGTCATGTTCTACAGTGTTTCTCCTATTTCAAGGCCTGACTCTACTCCCTTGCACCAGTACAACCCCATTGATTTCAAGTTACATAATGGAGTTGAGAATCAGGCCCACAAAGCAGTGTAATACATTCACAAGACAATGTATGTTTTAATTCACTGCTCAGAGAAGCAACTTAACTGAGGCTATGACAAATTGCTGAGGGATCATCTCTGTACCTGGGACAAGGTAACAGGCCAATGCCAACCCAGCTCTGTGCTGGCAGTGCCAGGGTAAGGAGAGGCACAGAGTAGTCAAGATGATTTCCACTTTTTTTCCTGCCGTACCCCTCCATTCTTTGCTGCCATGCAATGAAGGGGGGCAGTGGTAGTGGATCCTTGCCAGAGTATTTGAAGCACTGTGAGGGTTGGGAATGTAAAGATATTTTTCCCCTACCTGCTGATCCCCTCAGCTGTCAGCACCTGTACAGAAGGACTGACAACAGATTATGGTCATTTCTCCAAGGTAGTGACATGTCTCCTAAACAAAAATGTTGGAGACTGAAAGCATGTTACTAAATGCTGAATTCAGAGTACAAAGTAGGGAAAGAGAAACCAGTTCTGTACAGGGGGACTGTCTAGCCCCTTCTTTTAAAAAAAAAAAAAAAGGGGGGGGGGGGGGGAAAGAACATCGGAAGTGACATGATATCCTTGGTTGGATTGTTGGTGTGGATGGAACTCAGGACCGCTGAATGTAAAAGCCTGCCCCTGAACTCTTGACACAAAGGACAAGGTCCACGAGAGAAAGAGAAACTCACAGCCTGTTACAGGGTGGACACTGTGTGTCTTCAAGAAATGCATGTAGACTCCTTCCTTACCAGCAGGCTGATAACGAGCTACAACACAGTTAGCTACAATCTTCATGGAAAACATATCAGAACCATTTATGTGAAATCTGGTATTGATTTTATAGAAGCCCTACCAACTATTTCACCTCATTATGACATTGCAAGTAGGTCAGTTTAAAATTGTGAGTATTTATAAACCTCCTGATGAAGCCTGGGAAATCACACCTCTACCAATATTTGTATATTCAACTACCTATGTTGGGGACTTCAGTTGCCACCACACCTCATGGGGCTACAAGAAAATCTGACAAAAATGGACTGGATGTCATATACTTGGCTTCTGTAAGTGATCTGTAGCTCTTGCATGACTCTAAACAGCCTGCAACCTTTTTTGCATAGTGGAAGCAGGGTTAATCTCCTGATCCCAGTAGGGACCCAAACTTATCAGACTCCTGTGGGAAAACTTCCCACACAACCAGCACCACCCCATTCTTACTCAGATCTGAGCGATGATTCTCATAGTAATCTCTAAGCTGGATGACTCTCACAAAACTGGATGACTGGGTAACAAAACGGCAGATGAAATTCAATATTGATAAATGCAAAGTAATGCACAGTAGAAAACAATCACAACTATACATACAAAATTATGGGATCTAGGTTAGCTGTTACCACTCAAGAAAGATCTTGGCCTCATTCTGGATAGTTCTCTAAAAATATCAACTCAATGTGCAGCAGCACTAAAAAAAGCTTACAATGTTAGGAACTATTAGGAAAGGGATCAATAATAAGAGTAATACATAAATCTATGTTACATCCCCACCCTGAATACTGGTTATGCCATCTCAAAAAAGATATTAAAATTGCAAGAGGTACAGAGAAGGGAAACAAAAATGATTATTAAAACAGCTTCCATATAAGGAGAGATTGAAAAGACTGGGACTTCTCAGCTTGGAAAAGAGACTACTAATGACAAAGGTCTATAAAATCATGAATGTTGTGGACAAAGTGAATAGAGAAGTGTTATTTGCCCCTTCACATAACACAAGAACCAGGGGTCATCTCATGCAATTAATATGCAGCATGTTTAATACTAAGATAAGGAAGTACTTACTCACATAATACAAAGTCAACCTGTGAAACTCATTGCCAGAGGATGTTGTGAAGGCCAAGGGAGTAACTGGGTTTAAAAAAAAAAAAAAATTGATAAATTCATGGAGGATAGGTCCATCCATGGCTATTAGCCAAGATGGTTAAGGATACAACCCCACACACTGGGTGTCTAAGCCTTGGACTGCCAGATGTTGGGACTGGACGACAGGGGATGGATCACTCGATGATTGCCCCATTCTGTTCTTTCCTTCTGAAGCATCTGGCATTGTCCAGAGTCAGAGATAGGATACTGGGCTAGTGGTCTCATCCAGCACGGCCATTCTTACATTCACTATCCCTAGGTTGCAGTGGAATTACAGAAGAGCAGACTGGGAAAAATAATAAAATAAAATAAAAAAATACTCAAGATGATAAATGAGCATGTAGTATATACACTACATAATATTTTGGTAGAAAACACATTCACTTCTCAAGAGCAATCTTCAAAGCAGTCATTACATCTATCCCACTTGGCTACCAAAAGACATACATACCCTAATTCAGAGGTAGGCAACCTATGGCAAGCATGCCAAAGGCGGCACACAAGCTGATTTTCAGTGGCACCCACACTGCCCGGGTCCTGGCCACCGGTCCGGGGGGCTCTGCGTTTTAATTTAATTTTAAATGAAGCTTAAACATTTTAAAAACCTTATTTACTTTACATAAAACAACGGTTTAGTTATACATTACAGACTTATAAAAAGAGACTCTCTAAAAACATTAAAATGTATACGCAAAACCTTAAATTAGAGTGAATAAATGAAGACTCGTCACACCACTTCTGAAAGGCTGCCGACCCCTGTCCTACTTCGATAAGGAATGTGCAGAACTTCTGAAACAGTGAAGAATCTGGAGACTCAAATATAACAAACTACCTCAATAACAACCTCAATGCCCGCTGCTGGGAACCTAGGAAGAAGTTACATCAAATATGGACATAGGGACTAGCAGGAAAGTGAAGTTACTCGTAAGGATGCTTGAAGCAGCACAGAAAAAACACGACCCATACATCAGTGTAAAGTGTCCCCAAACAGCATCACCATGCATCTAACTAATGTGGCAAAAACCAACAAGGATGAGCCCTTTGAGGAATCAGAACAGACGGAATGGAGAAGATATAGCTGGACAGACCTCAGAGCCAGGAAGACATTTATAGCCTCTCTCCACCGAGGAAGTAAAGAGAGTATTAAGCTGCATGAAAGCAGGAAAAGCATTAGGCCTTGATGAGATTTCATTGGAAATGTTGCTACACTTTGGTAAGAAAAACATAAAATGCATGTTTGTTCGTTCTGATGGCTTATATTTTAGGGACACTTTCGGTTAGCTCCTCAGGTTACATAAATATGTGTAGCTCAGTTGAAGTTCATAAAGAACCAGCACATGATACAAAGCCAGTTGAGTCATGAGTACGAGTAACTGACTTGCACACTTACCTACATGGACCACCTCACCAAGGTAACTCAGAAGATTAAAGGGCTTACTAAATAAGCTTGCATGCTCATCTTGGGGAGTTAATGTGCAGCCACTGAGCAGCTCTGCACTAGCTCTCTACTATTCCGTTGGAGAACACTGCACTCCTGTGTGCTTAAATTCTCCCCACAGAAAGCTAGTTAATGTAGAATTGAATCAAACTACAGTATACAACCTCCACCAGGGACTATGAGACCAACAGACACTGAGTGGCTACCAGCCCTTTCTAATATCTTGCCTTCTAACCAGGGCTTTAGAGCAGAGCCCAGAGCTGGAGCGCGGAGTAGCTCTGGAGCAGTGGAGCTGCAGGTTTTTACCTGGAGCTGGAGCCGAGCCAGAGCACAGCTCCAAAGCCCTGCCTCTAACAGCAGGCATTATACTGCAGCAAAGAACCTATGTAACAAAATCCAGGAGATACCACAACTATCACTTTTCAAAGATATATAGAAGGTGCCCTGCCACTGACTCATTAGCAGAAATTCAGTCTACACTATGTTATGGACCATCTCCATGGCAGACTGTCACACTAGCGAGCAGAATGGGAGCTGCTCTCTCTGTAGGAAATACCTCTCTCATCACTCAGGAACAGCTCTGTGTAGCTGTGGTGTGGCTGCTCACCTCGTGCTGGTCTACCAGGAGGACTTTCCAGAATCCACATTGTGATTGCAAAGTGATAAGCTATAAAATGGCTAAAACATGCAAGGGTGTGGTGCCTACCCAAGACCTTTTGGACTTTTTATTTTTTTAAATGTATACAGCTCTTATCTCCCTACTTTATATTTTGAACCATTTTCTATCTTTATTGTTCTACTTATGCATTTGTTAATAAGGCTCACCAACTTGCCAGCAGTAGCAGGTTCATCAACTCCTTTATATGGTTCAGCCACTATAGGGGGACACGGACCATTTTGACACCGTTACATTCACACCCATGTACCATCAAGCCATTTCCATGTCTCTGTGGTATACAGTACTATATAAGGAGGGAGAAGAACATTTACGCTGTAAACAGTGAAACACGCTATTTCAGGTGGGAACCATTCCTGAATCTGGAGGAGAATTTTCATTATTTTCCAACAGCTGAGACATTTCCTTTAAACATGGAAATCATCACTATCCCACTCACTGACAACTCTAGGACTTTTCTATTTTGGGCTAGAGAGAATACATATCAGAATTACATTGAGGATAAACCATCTGTAATTCATCTCTCCCCTGTACACGACTGGTATATGCCGTCAACTCTTATTCCTTTAGTTATAACTCTGTACATTGTGACTAACAAAGAGTTGGTAGGTTTTTTTTTTTAAATGTAAATGTATTAAGTACTCATAAGGGTGGATAAAAAATGTTTTTAAAGGAAAATCTGTTTATTTAAATACAAGATTTGATTGAAATTAAATACATTTTTAAATAAACCTATTTAAAAATAAATGTAAAGTGGGCAACCTATGTTAAGACCTACACTTACTAGAAATCTATTAAAATAATTTAAGTTAAATGCAAAAAATACTAAGCAGTACGTTTGCTGCTGAATTTTAAAGAAAGTTCCATTCGTTCAGTGGTTTGAGTCACTGGCTGAACACTGGAACTAGAGTTTGCTGAAGTACTAAACAGCTTTGGCCACCAGCAGTCTCTTCCACAGGGGCAGAGAGAACATTTTCTTCATTTCAGTGTATTCAACTAGTTCAGTTCAGTGACTAATTCATTCAAAGTTAAGCCAACAGGGCATTCAAGAATGAGAAAGCTAGTTTTCCTCTTCCACTCTATGAATAAAAACTAGGTGAGAATGGAGATCTACTAGTCGGAAAATCTCAAAGAAATTGTGACTGGCAACAATCAAGAAACTAACTATAGATATTTCCTCTGAAATAAATCAGTTTTAAATGAAAAATGCATTTTGATAAACATTTTCCCTACGTATTCAGCACATTTAAAGTAGTTTTGTTTAATAAAAAAATTAAATGCTGTTTTTGTAAATATTCAATTGAATTTCCATCTAAAGAGAGCCTGACACAAATGGGGGGCGGAGAATAAAAGAAAAGTCATCTAGTAAATAAGATGCATCATTCACCATTTTCTAACAATACAAATGTAAAAATTTAAGAATCTGAACACACTCACGTTAAACTATGTAATTGCTTAAATAATGTAAATAGATATACTGTATCCTCCTGGTTAACAAAAGCAGCATCAAGTTTAATGTAAAGGTTATATTGAGTTGTAAGTCAAGAAGTTTTAATGGTTACCAATCAATAAAAAAAAAATCCTCTCTTTGGGAAAGTAACTAAATAGTACAAATGAAAAAACATGATTAAAATCACTGATTTAAATCAAGGTTTTCTGCTATACACATATCTAATCAACCCTGACAAACGTCATATCAATTTCTACACTCCTCCCTAGACAAAAGATCTTGAAAGACTGCTCCTGGAAAAAAAAAAAAAAAACACACACACCACAAACCCCAAAAGCAGTATCAATCTGTTCATGCAGCTGCAGAGACAAGCCAGAGCTAATCATGCAGACTGCCTTCCTGCCTCTCTCTCCAACCTACCACCAGGTATAGCCTAAAAAAATAATCAGACCTGACTAATTCACAGCTTGGGCAGTCTTTACAGCTAGGTATTTGAAAGGTTTCATTGGTAACCAATCTGATAACATGTCTGTGCCAATGATTTATTAACCCAGAGATTTTCCCCTCCCGCAATCTGAATAAAAATAGGCATTTTGCAAACTCATTGAAATTAACCACAGCTCACTGTATTCGGCTAAAGTCTACTCTTTGGAGAAAATCTTGATTATTCATGTTTGCCAGTTTATTATTCATAATCAGTCCTAGGATATACTGTATTAATGTCTTCTGGAAACCAGACAATAAATTGCAGCATTTGGGAAGATGCAGCTATAAGTAGCCCAGAGCAGTACATGCTCATCTGGTGTTTTTTGGGATGAGGGCAGAATAAAGCCTGTGGTTCTAACCTGAGACTAACTGCATCTATCAACCACTGTGATTATATTATTCATAGATTCTAAGGCCACAAGGGAGCACTGTGATCATCTAGTCTGATCTCCTGAGTAACAAAGGTCATAGAACTTCTGCAAAATGATTCATTTGAATCAGATATTTTATAAAGACATTCAAACTTGATTTAAAAACTACCAGTGATTGAAAATCCACGTCAGCATATTTTATGAGTAAGCCTAAATTTATACTCCTAAAATCAATTGCTAGGCTACCTTAAAAAAGGTGACTTGTTTTCAAAGGTGATCAACTCCTGTAGCTCTTATAGACTTTTATTGGGGGTTGCGGGAGCTCAGGACCTTGGGGGGGGGGCGGTGGAAGGAGGAGAGGAGAATGTACTCAGACCACTTATGTATGTGCCTAAATATGGGCTTGAGGCTCTGACTTTAGGCAGTCTAATAAGAGAGGACTATCTGTTGATGTGGTACGAAGACTTTATTACTGACAGGTGGTGAGATCATTGGCAGATAGGCCAGTCCTTCAAACAAGCATTAATAGACATTTTATACCTCATTAGGGATCATCATGCATACTGAATATATCACAAATCTTGCAGAAAAGTATTTTACAAAGTTTTACTTTCCGGCTGTACAACTACTTACCACGAGTCCAAGTGTGCAGAACTTAGGGGAAGATAGAAATCACAACCAATGCATGTTAGAAGCCTCTAATCAAAAAGGTTACTTAAAGTAGCTTTTCCACACAGAATATCACTTCTTTAAAATCCTGGTATTTTGAGACTTCCAAGAGACAGAAGAAGTGTTAGAGGCAGTGGACTGGAGACTGAACTGGGACTTAAAAGGCCAGAATTCTATGCCTGATCCTTCAACTCACCTGCTGTGTAATCTTGGATGAGTCACTTCCCCTCTCTGTGCCTCCATTTCTCTTCCACCCCACCCCCCCCTTTGCTGGACTTATCCATTTAGATTGCGAGCTATTTGGGGCAGACACCGTTTCTCACTATGCATAGGCTTAGACGGATTAGATTTTTATCTGTAAATGTCATTTTCACCAACAAAACACAAATCAACCAAAAAATACTTCCATTGATAATCAAAATTTACAGATAAGCAAAGAAAAAAAAACTCGTTGCTTGAAAATTTAAGAGTTTCATTTAAGGATATTTACTTTGTCAACATCATACAAAATATGAAGTTTTATTACCATTAATAAATTGTAACTTTTTGAAT
This sequence comes from Dermochelys coriacea, assembly GCF_009764565.3. Taxonomy (NCBI): domain Eukaryota; kingdom Metazoa; phylum Chordata; order Testudines; family Dermochelyidae; genus Dermochelys; species Dermochelys coriacea. The sequence continues at coordinate 137,947,999 of NC_050071.1, read as the reverse complement.
CTCAACATCTGTCACTAAATAGTTGTCTGACCCATCCAATTTCCCACAACTGGGAGAATTTATATCTATAAAAACAAAAAACGCTTAAACAAAACGTATTATACAAGGGAAAAAAAATCTGCCAAGCCTGTTTGTACAGTGCCTCACAAAATGGAGCTGTGATGACGAATGTAATATGAGTGACCTTTTATATTACCAATATCATTACAAAATTGCAATGAATTTTACAAGATGTGCCATACAAGGTAACAGTGGAAAAGTTATGATTTGGTGAGCACGACAACCTTGTTTATACATATGCATCATACCTGCATCATGAGTTACAAATGTGTGATATGTGCATCTCAAACTTGTGCTGTGTTTCTGGGGGACACTCCCAGACAGACTGGCATCAGCATTATCTAGCCCATTTGATGGCATATCGAGGCAATCGGCTGTACAATTAACCCACTGAGAGAAGCCAAGGGCTACACCTATAAGTCAGCAGGACATATAGGGACATGTCTGTGGACAGGAGACTGAAAGAGCTTTTCCATTCCATGCGCTGTGAGTTTATGTTTGGGACAAAGGACGTACAAGCCATATGGCAAAGAATATAAAAAGGAACCTGCATCTTCTCCATTTTGTCTTCAATCATGCGTCTCACCTCTGGAGTAACTGCTCTACAAACCGAAGCTTTGAACAAAGGACTGACAGACACATCCAAGCTTTGGATGTGTTCCAGAGGGACTTTACAAGCCAGCAAACTCACCAGTGCTGCCAAGAACCCGATACGTGAACTGTGAAGTCATAGGTATGTAGCCGATTGCTTTGACCATTTAACAATTCTCATCTGTTTCATAATAAAACCATTAGTTTTAGATGGTAAAGGACTAGCTGGTAGTGTGATATTTTGGGTAAGATACAAACTAGTATTGATCTGATTATGTGGCTGGCCCTTTGGGGATCAGAACATTTTGTATAGTGAATAGAGCTTGAAATAACTTCTCACTTTACTAGACCGATTTGCTGATAGGGAGCCCAGAGACGGGAATGTAATAAAAAGGGCTTCTTGATAACCAGTGTGGGGGATCAGGAGCCCAGTTTGTTACTGGTGAGTGAATCTAACTTGTGTTAACCACCAGTTTTGGGGGAATCTTCTCTCCTTTTTGCAGCCTGCCCTGACTTTTGCATTCTCAGTGTGGGCTACTCAAGGCACCTCAGGTCACAGGAGCCCCAATATCTATTGGGAATTCTAAATGCTACAATGAAGAATAGAAGAAAGTACTGTCCGTTCCTTTAACAAACTGGAATCTTCCTTTGCCAGGCATACAGATCATGCTTCTAGTCCTGATGGTCTTGCTACACTGCACCTTAAACTTAGCACTGGTACAGGAGTGAATATCGCCTGCTCTGTTTCTCAGAGTGGTGTACTACTTCTTGGGTTGGTGGAGGGATTGCCACATTTAAGGGTTGGAAGGATGAAGAAAAATTTTTTTTTTTAAATCAGCTTGTAATAAAAAACAAAAACCACCACAACCAAAATTAGCAACTGTCTGTCTCACAAAAAAAGACATCAAAGACAAGAGTAAACTGTGTAGAAATAATGGGAAATATGGCAAGAGACCACCACCTGGCTTAACCAGGAGCTCTTCAATGAACGGAAGCTCAAAAGAGTCCTACAAAAAGTTGAAACTAGGTCAAATTACAAACAAATAGAAGAAGTATGTAGGGACAAAATTATAAAGGCCAAGGCATAAAATGAGATTAAACTAGCCAGAGACAAAGGGTAATACAGTAGAAGCAAAAGGCAGACCAAGGACAAGATAGGCTTGTTACTCAATGGGGGGGGGGGGGGGGGGAAGAGGGTGAGAGACAACAACAGAAAATGTGGAAATGGCAGAAGTGTTCCATGATTTTTTTTTGTTTCAGATTTTACAAAAAGGTTAGTAGCGATTGGACATCTAACATAGTGAATGCCAGTGAAAATGAAGTAGGATCAGAGACTAAAATAGGGAAAGAACAAGTTAAAAATTACTTAGACACATTAGATGTCTGCCCAGTGACTAGTGATGGTATCTCTGTCTCTCTCCCCCAGCCAATGGGAGCTGCGGGGGGCAGCGCCTGCAGCAGACAGAGCCAACAGCGTGCCTGCATGGGTCTCTCCTTCGCGGGCTGCAGTGGGGAGGTTCTCAGGACGCAGATGGCCTGCAGGATGGGACTTTGAGACCCCCTGAACTAAGGGAACAGGGTGTGAAGGATAAGGGCAGAGTGGTTCAGCAGATAGGACACAGGACTGAGACTTAAGTGACATGGGTTCTATTCCAATTGTGCCCATGGCTCTGCCACTGACCTACCGCATGACTCTAGGCAAGTCACTTCCCCTCTATGTCCGTTTCCCTTCCCATCCATTGTCTGCCTTGTGTATTTAGGTTGTAAGCTCTCAGTAGAGACTGTCTATTAAGTAAGTATCTGTACAGCATCTACAACAAGGCCCCCCGATCCCAGTTGGAGCCTCTAAGCAACACTAATACAGATTAGTAAATATTGCATCAGTAATAAAACTAGTTATATAATTTAGCTGTGTGCACAATCCGAGGGCTTCAAATCATCTGAAATCTCTCTCCCCACCCCACCCATTAGATCATCTGCTGACCATCTTAGCCATAACAAGTTGTCACAGCCATTTGTATGCACCTCTGTGACAAAACAGAAGTCACAAGCCCACAGTTCCACTAACCCAATTCCACAGACTATCTTAATGCTTTCCACTAATCCAGCAGTAATGTTAGAGTGGATCTTACAGATCCATAGAACAACCTAACAGCCCTTAAGGCTGGGGTGCTGAGACAAGATTTTTCAACAAGATCTGCTAGCATTTGTTTAGGAGTGGATGAGAGGACTTAAGTTTAAAAGGGAGTTGGGAAATCACTTAAAACAACTCTGAAGATTCTATTCATGCAAAAAATACCTTAGACTATTAAAATGGAAAGATCTAACTTATTATGTACAGTAAATGCGGTCTCTGATTACACAATGAAAACCTTGCTTGTTAATATCACTTTTGTTCCTACTCAATTTCACCTCCAGTTCTCATGCTCTGTGTCTCCATGTCTGCAATATTTATTGAAACATTACTAATAAGCCCGGGAGCAGCAACAAGGGAAGGGTATGAAGCCCAACTGGGACCCCATTTCTCAAGCCCTGAAGCCAGACATGCCCAGGGCACTAGCCCCATCCTGCCACCTACCCCAGCCATATGTGCTCAGAGGAGCTATTTTAAAAAAAAAAGCAGGACAGTCATCAGGACTCTCTCCCTGGATACGGGTGATATCAGACTGACTTGGAATATTAACTCTGGGCACCTTCTTCAGTTTACTGATTGGCTGTTGGATCCAAGCTGCACCCTCCTCTCCCAGATCCATTGGTCCAAGACACACAGTCCCAGCCCTTTCCCCTTCTCTTCAGATTCAATGTGTGTCTGTCTGTCCCACTCCATTGCTCCAATTAACTCATCCCTTCACCCAACCTCATCCCCTGCAATGCAATTTTAAAACTGAAAAAACCCAAACACAAAAATTGGAACAAAAGTGACTTTTGCCCACCATCGTTCAGCATACATGTTGCATCATTTTCCCCCACCCTTTTGTCTGTCATACCTATCTACACTGTAATCTCTTCAGGCCAGAAACTACTCGTACTATGCATACTACAACACCCAGCACAATGGGATCCTAATCCTCATTGGAGCTTCTAGAATTAGGATATCAATTTTGTATTCTGCATATGCAGGAGAAATCCTAGTTCCTACATTTTGGACCTGAACTACCCACTTGTGTGTCCAACTCTAGTCAGTTCTCAGGAAGGCAGGTTTTATAATTTTAGAACCTGAAATATCTAATTATTTCATAAGACTTATTTACCTTATCTCAGCAGTGAATGATGACAGGCATTTAAAAACTCTACTGTTTGGTAATTATTACCTTTGATACATAGGATTATTTCCTATACTGTACAGTACATAGTTTTGCAGTGGTCGATTTTTAGGACAAAAGGTAGGATTTAGATTTATTTTCTAGGATCTTTAAAAGGGCTCTACTTTTCACTGGAAGTGCACACTGGCATAAGAGAAGGTGGCTCCAATAGCAGGATTAGGGCTAACGTGCTCACATTGCTTAACAATGAAGTAATATTTTAAACTTTAGCCCCACTCCTATAATCTTTGCACTTGTCTCTGACAAACCCCTAAACATTTGACTCATCTGAGTGAGCATTATTCCCATTCCACAGTTGGGGGAACTGAAGCACTGAGACGAACTAGAATTTTCAGAGGCCTTGAGCTATCAGAGTTCCCACTAACTTTAATCCAAATTGTGGCTGCTCAACATCTCTGAAAGAGACATACCCAATGTCACACAATCTGTCAATAGAGTCATTAACAGACCCCAAGCTGCTAGACCGTGCTATCTCACACAAGACAGACAAAATAATCCCACCCTGAAGATGTTACGGTCCAACACCACAAGCAGGTAAAAGATAGTACAAGATAGAAGGTTATAGATGGTCTTTGCAGAGGTTTCCAGGAGCATTTTAGAGGAGGAGAGAGAGCTTGGCAGATGGTTAACCAAGAACAAGGACAATGATGATATGAAGGACAGGAACGATTAGGAGTGATGGTAGGGAAGACATGTAACTGGAGGTGGCATGCTACAAGTAAATATTTTCAGGATATGGGCAAGTTTTGATTGTAAATACAAGTTTCAAGGCACTGCTTTGCACTAATGCTAACATTTCCCAACAAGTTCACATAAGCATCTTAAAACAGGGTTCTCAGCGTAATGAAGAGGTTTCTTAATAAATACTAACTTTTGTACCTTTCATCCCAAAAGTTAGAACCATAGGAATTGCAATACTAGACCAGTATCTGGCAGTATCAGCTGCTTCAGAGAAAGATACATGAAGCCATGTAGAAGCCAGTCATGAAATACTACTGAGGAGATTAGGAAGAAAGATACCCTGTATACCCTTTCTTCCTAATCTCCTCAGTAGCGATTGAGTACAAGAGTTTATATCCCATACCTGTAATATCAATCCTACTTAATGTAATTTCTGATGTTCCCATTACCCATGTAGATGTCTTAATTCTTTTTTCAATCCCAAAGCACTTCACAAACACACACATTGGACTCCTGTATCTATACACATTTAATCCACCCTTCACCCACCAGTAAAATGCAGCTCTAAGTAGTAAGATTCTGCGGTCAGATTGCAGATGGAAAGACAACTGATAGCTGATAGCACATGTGATGCTGACAGACCAGGTGCCAGCTCAGCCCAAGGTCCCCAAGCCTTGGTGGAACACTGACAAATACCATGGCTAAAATCAGTCCAGCTCACCTGTGCATTAGTACTGGTAAAATATACAGTAGAACTGTGAGTATGTGTTTAGTACTCAGACTTTATGGAATGCTTGTAAATTGTCCATCCATTAATCTTGCTTATAACATCTGCATCCCATATGATAAGGTAGTATTTGAGCGTTTGCAGTGTAAGCCTCAGTAACTGTATAAATCACCAGACAGAAGAGACTTTAACTAGTGTGAAGTGCCGATCTCCAATAGAAGGTGTTACATCCTGTCCAACAACGAAGGTCCTATCCTGACCTTCCAGAAATTATCCTGAAATCACAGGTCTATCTAATACAGAAACTGAAACTGTGGCTGCTGCACAGAGGGGGTGCTGCAGCAGCCTCCACCCCGCCTAGTTCCAGCACCTGTTTTGAAGTAATTTCCATTATTATACAGGGTTTACAGTTTGGTTCAATAGCTCTCAGCATCCCCACCATAAAAATTATTCTAGCACCTCTGCTGCTGCTGCCCTATTTATCATTTTTAGCACAGTAGGTTTTCCCAGGGAAATCTTGTCAGATCATGGTGCAAATTTCACGTCTCATTTTCAAGAGTTATAAGAGTTGGGTGGAGTGAGGTATATAAAGATTGCTCCCTATCATTCAGAAACTAATGCTCTGGTAGAAAGACTCAATGGGACACTGAAGTCTACGCTGAGGATGTATGTTACCTGATGAGAGAATGACAGATGCGTTTCTCCCTTATTTGTTATTCACATACAGGCATTACTACAAGAGTCTATAAGGTCTGCCTCCTTTGATCTCCTTTACAGGAGACAGGTGAAGGAACCTCTACATTTAATTTGAGGCTCTTGGAAAGGGAATACAGAAGAGTCTGGACAGCCTGTAAGGCAGCATATCACTCATCTTAAAGAGAATCTAAAGACTGATGGACTTAGGCATTTCAGAAATCTTGGTATAACAAGCATGCTGGAGAAAGATCTTTTGAGATGGGGGACGTGGTGTTGTTGATTCCAGTAAGAAAGAACAAAATGCAAGATTGTTTGGAGGGACCTTTTGAGATGACAGATAGCGCGAATGAGGTCATGTCTAATGTAGTGAAATCCCAAGGCTGAAGAGCTGTGCAAACAGTACATGTCAATAGATTAAAAAGTTTACCATAAAAGAGAGTTGGTAGTGAATACAGTTTGTTTTGTTGACTCAAAAGCAGGAGATGCTGGCCCTCCTGAAATACCAGAGGCAGGTTTTTTCCAGCGTACCAAGTTCAACTATGAAAACAGTGCATTCCATAGAAACTACAGACCAGATGATATGGACTATGGCCTGTGAAAAGGGCTTCTAAAATATAAAAGAGGTTTTGTCTAAAGAGCCAGTATTAGTTAACCCTAATTTCATAGCTAATCATAGGCTGGGATGGGGGACACGAGGCGCACCACTGCCTTCTTGAGTGAAGAACTGACCCTCACTGAAGAGATCTATTCTGTCATTGAGAGGGAATGCTATAACATAGTTTGTGCTGTTAAGCAACTTTAAGCCTTAACTGTATAATAAAAAATTAAAGGTTATAACAGACCACTGCCTACTTGCATGGTTGCACTTAGCCAAAGAGACCAATTCCAGACTACACTGGTGCCTAGCTCTAGATGGAAGTCATCCATATCAAAGAAAAAGAAAAGGTAATGGCAAATTGTGTCAGATTCTACCCTTATGTTCACCACTTTTATAAAATTATGATAAATTTTGTGCAAAATATGTCTTGTGAGGTATTTGAAAACTCAATTCTCTGATCATTATTATCCTGGTAAAATGTGTGGCAATATTGTACGGTCATAAGATTCTACTGTATGATGTTACTAAGGGATATTTCAAACCTGGGTAAGCATCCCAAACCAGTTCCTCAGAGACAAAAGGCAAAGAAATGCCTCAGCCAGGTGTCAACAAAATCAGCTGGACAATCAGCTGGGTAAGCAGCCATTCTTCCGCAGGAAGAGGGGTATGAGAGAAATTTACATTTTAGCCAACAGACTTGCTGTCACCTGAACCCCAGCTGGAGATGATTCTCAAAAGAAGAGAAAATGCTATAAGAAGGGAGAACAGAGGAGACAAATCACCTCTCTTCCCTCATCCCTATCTAAACCAGGTCAGTTGCAACAGTGAGAGATGTAAGGTGCAACTGACCTCCAGTAAGTGACTGGTTCTTTGGAACCTGAATACTATTGTGATCCTTGGTTTAAGGGACTATCACAAAGGTAAACTTACCTGGGTGGCAACATAGATTGGAGTAGGCAAGGGAAATTGTCTGTGATTCCATGTTAAGGCCGTTATAGTGCATGAGGAGTTTACACCCGATAACTGGTTGATTGTAAATTCTATATTTAGATTTCACCAATGTGGGATTTGTGCCCCATTTCCTAACAGTCTGCCCTGAGGTTGGTACTCATGCTCAAATCACTGCAGAGCACCTTGACAGCACTCTACCTAAACTCTGAATACAGCAGCGGGGTGCTTCCACTAAAATGATCAGCAATGACATGGCATGATAGTAGCAAAACAGTTAATAGCGCTCAAGTGACTCAGCCCACTGTCATGAACACAGGCAGTTCCAAAATCTGTAGACAGGCAGAAAAATAGAGCTGAGAGAAGTGGGAAGACATCGCTGTACCTGGAAATTTGAAAAATTACTCTGCAAAAATAAGGGCAGGACTACATTTTATCTTAAATGAAAAATCATAGAATTCACTTTATCAGGGCGACATCCTGCATAATAGGCCAGAGAATTTCATCTAGTGATTCTTGCATGTGGCTTAAAGTTTATGGCTGAACTAGAGAATCTTTCATAACATTCTATACTGCACAAACTAGTAATGCCACCGGAACGGTGCTAGCCCATCACACCAGTTAATGCCAGCTGCAGGGGAAGCAACAACTGGTTAAGACACAGTAACTCTATACAAGACCTTAAAACAGGAACTGGGGAATTTTGGCCAACCAGATTTAATAAACCAGGCATGGATGACAATGAGTCTACTCCACTAATAGTCCTGTGACAATTTGGTGATCACAAGAGGTCCGTGCCTGGGGGTTTAAATCTCATCTGAAAAACTGATGAGCAAGGAGCTCTGGCATATCACCACTGTAGCTCACACAACTCCTCATACTTGCATCTCTTACACATCAAGAATATTTTGCAATACCAACTAGCAGCATTGAAGTATGAGCAATCATTGCTCACAACATTGTCCTTCCCTCTAAACTACACACAGCCTGTAACTTAGTCTGCAATCATACTAGAATAAGTCAGTGAAGGGAGTTTGGAGAGGATTTTAGTGTTTGGCTGGGACAGAGGAGATTAAAGAGGTTGTTCCATTAGGATGCTGGTGTTGGTCTTTGACTGATAATCTGGATCGGTGTAATATGCACCACTTTGTTATCGGATTGTTGTGTTTTGTTTTAGAGAATTCAGGGTCATATATTTTATTAGTCTAAGAACAATACAGCAAGGTAGATGCCAGGGAAGTGGTGTCCCTGGGAATGAGAAACACCTCTCACGGTTCCTGCTGATTTGACAAAGTATTTTGCCTAGTCTTTGTAAGTACCCACAACCCACCCAAAGCTTCACAGCAAGATCCCCTACCCCACCCACAAAATCCCTCAGGGCCAGGCCTCCCCACCAGAGTCAAGCCCACAGGGTAGTGAGGAAGCAGAGGTAGGGGTGTTACCAGACACTCTCTTCCCCCCCCCACCATGGACCATTACCAATACCTTTCCATGCACTCTCCTCTGACTTCCAGCAGAACAGCCACATTTGTGCCTACTACACCACTATGTACCCAGGACATACTCCAGTGTAAAAATGGAGTAACTACTGGTTTCTGGGAGTCATCCTAAATTAACACTCATGTTAGTCAGATCAGAATTTGTCCCAGGCCCACCATGACCAAATTTTCAGAGAGTTTTCCCACATCCAGGATCAGACCAAGACAACTTGCCCTCCCTGCTCTTAAACGCTCATGGGCAGTCCTGAAACTCCCTAAATTGCATTTAGTTCAAGAGAAAAGGAGGGTTTCACACCTGCCAAAAGCAGCATAGAATGTAGTCATTAAATATCAGCACGGTGGATAATATAAAGGCCACACCTGGAAGCACATCCACCCTGTATTTAAACAGAGGCTTTTATAGGTAGAAACCAAACGGGTTTCCCTCTTCCATTTGAAGTGGCCCTCAAAAAATTTTTTGGCATCCTTGAGAAAGGAGGGGGAAGGAGAAGAGGCCTGCACAGAAATACTGATACCCAGCCCTTATGTCTCTTCTCCCCCCACAGCCTTGGAAATTTGATCCTATACTGCATAATTCACAGGTATCCCATGCAGCATGGAGAGGATGACAACAGCTTGCTTCCGATGCTGGCTGGAAATAATTAAATCCTCCTGTGGAGAGTACACACAAGTGACCCTGGAAAATGTGCTTAGAAGACAGAAGGAAATGAACAAACATGGCTGCTCATCACACTGGCTGCAAAGACCACTAAAAAAGGCACCTAGATTGTTATGAGCATGCTGGAGCAATTGCAGTTAAAATTAAAAAGGAAAAGAGGAGCTGCAGTCCGATTGCATGTTTTAATTCCTAATCCCCTTTGTCCCATGCACAGAGCTTGGAGCTAGGCAGCTCTTGTTGATCTGCCGTTAAATATTTTAAAAATGTAATATATTTTGGCCAACACACACAGAGCAAAATAAAAACTTCTCTGCAGGAAGGACAACATTGCTTTTACATATCTATCAGCTTGTTCTGTGGCACTAAGCATTGCAGATTCTAGCTAGCATGCATGCCACCCTCTCTACCATTATTCTTTCTCTTCTAGAAATCACCAAACAAACAGAAGAGAAACCCCAAAAACATTTCCGTAGCTTCCTGAATGCTCTCAGCAAAATATTAATCAACAGCAGATAGAAATGAAACATCTCTCTCTTGCTAACACACACAACGAACGATTACAAAACTGGAAGAGCACTCAGACTGTAGGACAGAACTGAATTAAGCTCTAGAGGCCCATAGCAGGGTTAGCATCTTCCAGTTTGGAACAAAAAACCCAGCAACCCCACAGCAGAGTGGTTGAGCAAAGCATAGGACCCTCCTTCACTCCCGTCCCCTCCCCTCCCCTCACAAAAGAACCACTGGGATCTAGTTAAAATGGAAGCAAGATTAAAATGGTCCAGGATTCTTTTCACACGGATATCTGCTATTTCCAGATTTTAATGTCACTCCATATTTAGCAGGAGAAAAAAAGCCTCCCTTCCTTCCTGTCACATTTTCCATTCTTGATGACATCCCAGATGATCAGAAATAAGTAAATCTTCATCTGAGCTGGGGCTTTCCACCAAGGCGTGCGAGAGCAAAAGCCAGTGTTACTTACAAAAGTTTGGAGCAGTTAATACTACATTACATATGCATGCACACCCCCATCTCACTTCCCAAGGCAGGTAGGGAGAGATCTACCCTATGGAAAACATACTATTTAGCCGACATCAGCTATGTTTGACAGAATTCTACAGGTCCCTTCCCACCTTCAGGTATTAAATTTGTATCGGGGGGGGGGGGGGGAAGAGAAGAGAAGGTGGTGAGGAAAGGGAATTTTAAAAATAAAAGGCCAGATCCTTATCTGGTGCAGTCAGCATGGTTCTCCATTGACTTCCACAGGAGATGTAGGTTCCCAGCACCTCTCAGGGTTGGGTTCTGAGGCCCACATTCTCAGCTGGCATAAATCAGTGGGAACCATACTGAATTATACCAGATGAGAATCTGGCCCCCTAATTCAAGCCATTTGTTATTTGTTTTCCCTTATGTTAAGTAACAACTTCACACAACACTGTGGGGCTTAAGCCATGCAACAGTGTTACAGAACGCAGCACTGATACTCAGTCTATTACACAGCAATTTAATTCCTGCCCCGCATAGTCTATTTTGTCATTATATTTGTGTACAGCACCCAACACAATAGGGCCTGTTCCCTGCTGGGGGGGCTTCCACGTACTACCGCCGGGGGTTGCTGTTCAGGGACTCTAGAATTATTTTCCCCCCACTCTGCTTGTACCAAGATTTCCACTAACAGAAGCATCACTTTCCTCAGTGCATTCAGCCAAAGTGGCCACAGTCTCTCATTCCAGCTTCCTTTCCACTTGGTGACCTGGATGTCAGAAGAACTTTCCTCTTCATCTGTCATTTAGACTGCAAATAGGGTGATTTTGGGGGACAAGAGGATTAAATAAAATAAGACAGGCCTGGTTTACACACTAACAGCCATTTTTAACTTGCACAGAACGTTCAGCCTCTGAGTATTAGCCAACCATAATACCACCCTCTGTAAGATATGCAGGTATCATCTCCATTTTACAGATGGGGGATCCGAGACAGAAATATAAAGTGACTTGCCCAAGGCCACAGGGCAAGTTATTGGCAAAATGAGGAAGAAAACTCAGGAGCTCCACCTCTCAGGCCTCTGCTCTAACTAGTAGACAGCACTCTCTCCCTTTAATAAGTAGAACGTATATATGAATCTAGGATGAGAAAGGATAGTCTTGTAATCAAGACAGTGAACTAGAACCAAGGCACTGGGTTGTGACTCAGGAGATCTGGATTCAATTCTCAGCTCCCTGAGTGACGTAGGCAAATCACATAAAAGACCGCCAACCATGCAATATTCTCGCCATGAGCAGACACCAAGAGTGCAGACCCCCACTGAAATTAGCAGGGTTCCAAGTGGGTTATACAGAACTCACTGCACCATCCGAGCCTTACTCACTCTGTGCCTCTGTTCCCCTCTCTGCAAAATGGGAATAATAACGTCTCTTCCACACTTTGTCCATCTTGTCTGTTTAGATTGCAAATTCTTTGGGGAGGAACCATCTGCGTGCGTCTGTAGAGCACCTAGCACAATGGAGCATTGATCTTTTCTTAGACTTCCAGATGCTATTGTAGTATAAACAATTACACACACACACACACACACACACCCCTCCTCCACCTCAATATCTGAAATTTTGTCTATACTTGGAAATTTACCAAAATAATTATTGGTCTTTGTCACGTTTCTCCCCTGCCCCTCTTTTTGGGGTGGAAGTGGTGGTGAGTAGAGAGAATGGGAATAGTCTCAACAACATATCTTAATTAATCAATCCTCATAAAGAGCTTGCATATGAACAGTACTACATATTTGTACTACCACTAAGATTTTATATATTTTAACAGCACTTGAATTTGTGGCCCTGTTCGTGCCCTGTGTGGAACATGGGCAGAATGCTGCATCTACACAGCAGGCTACTCTGTTCAGGATATGGACCTAAATATGAAATTAAATCTCAATCCTGCTCTCACTGCAGTCTACAGAAAAGTTCCCTCTTGAGTTCAATGGAAGCAGGATGGTGACCAGAGTATTTGTCATATTACACACCCATCTGTAATCCCTCCCTGGACATCTGCGCATCTTGCATTTGGGACTCTTTGCATCGCACTTCTTCCCCCACAGTGAGGAATACATATGATGGAAGAGATGGGATTGTATTTCTAAAAATCAGAGTGAACTGAGAAAGTAAAAATAAAAGTTTTTCCAAAGGCCAGTATTCAGGAGGGAGGGAGCAGCTGATTGAGATCATTTACTCTATAAGCTGCTCTGAACCTGATAAATCACCTAGAAAACAGAAGAGTAAGTTTGGTCTTAGCCTAAATCACTTGAATAGTCATCTAAAATGACAGCTGCGCTTGTTTACACTAGGACTGAATTTAAGACCAATTGCCTACGACATTTTCCACTGATATCCCTTTTTCTCCATTCCACACCAAGCCCCTCTCCTCCAACCTGCTCCATATGGATGCACAGAGCCTCATTGTGCCTCCATGGAACAGTTTCCAGGATTGGGCTCAAGTAAGGGCCCGCTCTTGTGAAGTCAGTGGGAGTTTGGGCACTGCACACATAGCCAGAAAGAGGCCAGCCCTCCAACTAACAACGGTTTTAACGATTACATAGCTGTGAAACGCAACTCCTATAACATAGCATAATAGAGAGACAAGCACTTAGGACTTGTCTACACTTGAAACGCGACAGCTGCGCAGCTACAGTGCTTCTGTGGGGGATCAGACACTACCTGTGCCACTGTTGGCACAGATAACCCTCCCGGAGAAGCGATAGCTAAACGGATGGAAAGATTCCTCTGTGAGCCTGCTGCTCTCTATACAGGGATTTACGCTGGCTTAACTATGCCACTCAGAAAGGTGGCTTTTTCACACCCCTGAGCGATGTACTTAAGCAGACTTCATTTTCGGGTGCAGACCAGGCCTCAGACACCACGGTGATGGGCCAGGTACAAGAACCCGAACAAGGCAGCGAGATTTCAGCTGAGCACCACAAACCTCCTCAGAGGGAGGAGGGTTTTTCAAGCCGAGGGTCCACCCAGCGCCGCGGCAGGCTCTAACGGAGGGGGGGGGGCGGCACTGGGAATACCTGTCCCGCCCCTAGAGGGGGCATGTCAGACGCACAATCACGCCCCCCCCCACCCCCCGGGGGCGGCCGAACGGCGGGCAGCGCGCAGGCCGGAGGGGGCCTTCGCCGTGGAAGTTGCCCAGCGGATGGACAGGGAGGTCCGCAGCGCCCTCCGGGGGCGGGCTCGTCCCCAGCACATCGCCTCCCGCCGGTCCCATCCCCCCCGGGCCAGGGCGGAGACCAGCCGGCCAACCCGCTCAGCCGCAGACACCCGGCCGCCCCGTTCCGCACGCGGATCCGGGCCCGGGGTCCCCCTCCTGCCCCGGGATACGCGGAGAAGCCCCCAGGCCCTCGCCGGGCAAGCCAGGGCGCGCTGCCCGCTCACTCACCCTGCCGCGGGGACGGCGCGCGACGAGCCGCCAGTGACTCCGGCGTGACTCCGCAGCGGCCCGTGGAGCCAGAGCATTTACCCCGCTCGCTCCACCCCCGCGGAGGAGGAGGAGGAGGAGGGGGGGGGGTCTCCTCGCCTCAGCACCCCGCCGCGGGGCTCGGCGCCCCCGCAGCCTCCCCGCCGTGGGGCCGCTCCATGCGCGGCGCGCGAGTGACAGGCCGGCGGCGGCTGAGGAGAAAAGTTCCCGCAAGCGCGTCCCCCCAGCCGGGCAGCTTCCGCTCTGCCGCGGAGCCTCCTTCGCGGGGGCACGCACCACGCGCCCCTGTAAGCCGCCCTCCCATTGGCCGATCAGACGTCCGCGCTGATTGGCCGCCGACGGGGGCTCCTCCCCCACCTCCCCTTCGTCTTGGGCCTGTGAATTTTGAATGCGCGGCGGGGCCGGGGGCGCGTGACGGGGACGCGGACGGGGCTGGCGCGCGCAGGTTGCCGCAGCCTGACCACAGGGTCGCCGCACCGCCAGGGGTCCGCACTGGGCAAGCGCCCCGCGCGCGACTCGCCCAGCGCCCGCACAGGCCGCTGCAATCCCAGTGCTTGGCACCCTCTATCCCCGGCAGTGCGCCCCCAGTCTGTCCTACAGCCCCACTGCTATTCCAGTGCTGGGCACCCACATAGCTCTGCCAGTGCACCCACCAGTCCCCTGCAATCCCAGAGCCAGACCCACCCAGCCCTGCCAGTGCACCCCCAGCCCCCTGCAATCCCAGTGCCTAACAATCCCAGCCTGACCCACAGATCCCTGAAATCCCAGAGCCCTGCCAGAGCACCTCCTCCTGACCCACAGATCCCTGCAATCCCAGGGCTGCGCACCCCCACAGCCCTGCCAATGCACCTCCAGCCGAACAGCCCCTCTGCTATTCCAGTGCTGGGCACCCTCATAGCTCTGCCAGTGCACCCACCAGTCCCCTGCAATCCCAGAGCCAGACCCACCCAGCCCTGCCAGTGCACCCCCAGCCCCCTGCAATCCCAGTGCCTAACAATCCCAGCCTGACCCACAGATCCCTGAAATCCCAGAGCCCTGCCAGAGCACCTCCTCCTGACCCACAGATCCCTGCAATCCCAGGGCTGCGCACCCCCACAGCCCTGCCAATGCACCTCCAGCCGAACAGCCCCTCTGCTATTCCAGTGCTGGGCACCCTCATAGCTCTGCCAGCACCCCACCCTACTGACTGACAGCCTCTATGCTTTTCTAGTGCTGGGCTCTTCCTATGCTCTCTAGTCCTGAGCTGCACTTCCTCCTGACCCCTTCTTGTCCTGAGCACCCACACATGGCTTGGCCTATGCATCCCAGTCCTGACACATGCTCATTCTGATGTTCAAATCCTGGGCTCCCTTCACATCTGCCAATGCACCACAGAAGTGACCTATATTAAAACCTCCAGTTATTCCACTCATGGATCTTCATTCAGCTCTGCCAAGTCTCTACAATATTCCTGAATGTTCCAGTCCTGGGTTTATACTCTCCTTGATCCTGACTTACAACACACTGCTGTTCCAGACCCAGGTCCCCAAGATAGTTATGTCAGTGCACCTCAAACCTCCTCACTTTCCTCACCTGTCCTTGTACTCCTAGGTCTCATTTCAGTTGAAACTGCTAGTATTCTGAACTGTGTTGCAGACTGTCATGATTACAGGTTTCAGAGTAGCAGCCATGTTAGTCTGTATTCGCAAAAAGAAAAGGAGTACTTGTGGCACCTTAGAAACTAACAAATTTATTTGAGCATAAGCTTTCGTGAGCTACAGCTCACTTCACAACAAGTACTCCTTTTCTTTTTACTGTCATGATTGTACACCACACTAATATTTATTTGCCACCTAAGCTATGATTTCTATGATTTAAGTCCTAGAGATGAGCCCCAATGCACTAGCTCCACTGCACCACCTAGTGGCACCTTCATACTATTGTAGATAGGTATGTGGAATGGCAGACCACACAGGCCTTCAGGATTTCTTTGTTATTAAGTTATTTACAGACTCAGTTTTAAATGTTTGTGTATCTACCATGTTTGAAAGGTAGCAAACCCAGGTTAGTTTGTTGACCTTGGGTGTTCAGTGATGTAGCTGCCACCTGCTCTGCAGATGCACTAAAACAACAGGGAAGTGCCTATTCAAACAATATGCTTATCAGTTTTTCCTTTGAAACCCAGCATATAATTTAAAAAAAGAAAAGGAGTACTTGTGGCACCTTAGAGATTAACAAATTTATTAGAGCATAAGCTTTTGTGAGCTACAGCTCACTTCATCGCTGTGGCTCACAAAAGCTTATGCTCTAATAAATGTGTTAGTCTCTGAGGTGCCACAAGTACTCCTTTCTTTTTGCGAATACAGACTAACACGGCAGCTACTCTGAAACCTGTCATATAATTAAGAGACACCATCATGATTTTATCATTGTTTCCCTACCAATTGTTGCATCTTGTCCTTACTGTAAGCTCTTCAGGACAGAGACTGGCTTCTACTTGGTGTTTGGACAGTGGCACATGCAATGAATCCCAATCCCACCCTCCCCCCCCAGCATTAAAAAATCATGAATCAAGTCCTAAGAGTAATGAAAATGGCTTTTAAAAGTGGACATTTTCCCCTTAAAAATAATACATTTGAGGTTTTTATTTGCCTTATGTTTTTTAAACTTGTATACATACGCTCACATTTTTGGATTCAACTATCAGCAGGGATCAGTATTGTCAACCCCAAGTGTCCAAAAATTATCAGATTTGCTTTAAAAAGATTCAGAAAGTTTGGATACTTTTTTATTTGATTTTCTGGTTTTGGAGTTTCTAGGCTTCACATGTTCAAGCTCCTCTCTACAATCATGAGGGCTAGGAAGTTACTTTTAAAAAAAATTAAAGCTAAACTTCTTTAACCCCATGACTCCAGGAGCTGGAGTTTTGAGAAAAATCACCAGGTATCAAAGCTGGCAACACAAAGGGACGGTCTAGCTCAAGCAAATTGCCAGTGGGATATTAAGTTTTTCCACCTCTAAAACACCAGCTGAAATCCAGCCCAGGGGCTTGGCTCTGGGTGGTGCTAAGCACCCACTCCTGTGATTTCAGTGGGCTCTACAGATGCACAGGAACTTTCTGGATCAGGGAACTCAGTGGGATCTACTTTGCTTCCTTTAAAGTGAGCCACAAAACTCCAGCTGAGTTCACCAGAAGCAAGACCACATCCCAGTGGCCAAATCCTACCCACCTTATTCACTTTGGGCAGCACCCTACCTTGCACTGAAGGTGTGCAGATTTACACCACGTAGGGAATCTGGCCCAGTGACTTCCCTGGAACTAACCATATGAGTCAGGCAAGCATGATTTAATCCCAAAAGTCATTACTTATCAGTCATAAGAGTTTGAGAGACTCTGTATAGGGTATCGTGATGTTTGTAATAAGATGCCATCTTTGGGAAAAGCTGCTGAACCATTTCTGCTATATACACACATCCTACAGCTTTAGTCTAAAATGCCTAACAAACAGAGAGGCACCAGATTTAGTCACCACTTATTACTCTGATTTGCAAATGATTTAGCCTCCAATTTCTGTGTACAAACTAGATGCAGGTAAAATTCCTGTCATGGCATAAAGCAGGATGCTCCAAGACTGGTATGTTTCAGGCCATCGGTAATAGGACTGCATGTATTCTGCAAGTCTGCTTGCAAGAGCTGGAAGCAAAAAACTCAGAAAAGAACAACTCACAGGGAGGATGTGATCCTGTGAGATTATGGGGGTTGAGGAATTGAGGCCAGTGAGGCTTGTGGACTGCAGATGTGCAGCAAAGTCAGCCTCAGCATAACAACTTTTGAGCTAAGGTTTCTAAAATCCTCACACGCTAGACCCAAGTCTTGGTTCAAGCAGATATAAGGCTAAGAGCAAATATTTCACAAAGTGACCAAAGGCCATTGATGGGTACATACCAGCAATGTGCGAAGAAAAATTAAAAAAAAACAAGACTCTGCACATTGGGAAAATCTCTTGCACACCACACACTTGCTGTAATGCATGCCCCCAAAAAATAAAAAGCCAGCCACCCCCACTTTCAAACATTTACTGCTTCTGGCGACACTGAGGCACCCGCTCTGTAGTTAACACTCTCTACCTAAACTGGAAGTGCTGCATCCGATGAAGTAAGCTGTAGCTCACGAAAGCTTATGCTCAAATAAATTTGTTAGTCTCTAAGGTGTCACAAGTACTCCTTTTCTTTTTGCGGCTACAGACTAACACGGCTGCTACTCTGACACCTAGAGGTGGCCATTCCACAAGCAGGAAAGCATTTGTTATAAACAGCATAGCTGGGCTCTGTTTGTTGTCTATCATTGACTCCCAATCAGACATGCTCAGTTTACAAACAAGACTGTTTTTCCTCCTGTATGTCAGTCCTGCAGATCCGCTTGGGATCAGAGAGCTAAGCTTGATTCTTTCCTTCTTGTACATCCTCAGCTGAATTTCTAAACTGCTTTTTTACTCCTGTTAGCCCTGCAGAGCCACCCCAGCTACAGGTGAGGGAACTGGATTCTATTCTTCCTTCTCCACCATCAACAGAATCACTTGCTATGTTCCAGCTGTTACACTTATGTCAACCCATTGAATCATGAACTCAGCTCCTCAGAATCTTCTTCTGTGTCCCTGAGCTCCTGAACAGCCAAATCTTTCTGCTTCTCAAACAGCTCTAATTATCATTCATGAGTCAGACAAAGAGCTTTGTAAAGCACAGGGTGACCAGATAGCAAATGTGAAAAATCGGGACGGGGTGGGGTGTAATAGGAGCCTACATAAGAAAAAGACCCCCAAATCGGGACTGTCCCTATAAATTGGGACATCAGGCAACCCACTCTGACTAGCCTCAGCTAAGCCCCACTCTCCAACCAGCTGAAAGGAATCCGGTTGCAGTTCATACGGGGCCAAATCCAGAGGTCTTTACTCAGATAAACTCACATTGGCTATGAAGGAAAAATACCCACCCCCACAAAAGAGGTCTTCTCTGCTCACCCAGTATAGCACATTTCTCCCCTGTGCTAGCATACTCAGTCCCACAGGCAATGCTTTCTGAGTGAGGTGCAACCTTGAGCTTCTGAACACAAGACTAGTTAAGAGCAAGAACCTCAGTGATTTAGTCCTAGATGTAGCACACACTCCTCCTCTAAACTTGGGTTAAACACTGTTCTTCTCTCTGCCTCAGTTTCACGGTCTTTTAAATAAGGATAGCATATATGTACGCAAATCTATAAGGAAAGCTTATGGTGGAAAAGCTTGACTTAAAGAAATGGAGGTTTTGTATTTTGTTCTGAATGCTGTGAGGTTAGCAATCACAGAATATCAGGGGTTGGAACAAGGACCTCAGGAGATCACCTAGTCCAACCTGCTGCTCAAAGCAGGACCAAGCCCCAATTTTTGGCCCAGATCCCTAAATGGCCCCCTCAAGGATTGAACTCATAACCCTGGGTTAGCAGGCCAATGCTCAAACCACTGAGCTATCCTTCCCGTCAAAGCAGTCTTCTAGATTCCCCTATAGCATGGCTTCCTCTCCTCCTTCATTCCAAGTTAAGCAGGGTCACTAAAGTCTCCAATGACCTCTTCCTGGTTGAATCTCCAAGTGTGAAATCATAGCCCTAACAAAATTAATGGCAAAACTTCCATTGATGTCAGTGGGGCCAAAATTTCACTCCAGGCTTCGACTCTATTCCCAGCCTCTCTGGCCTTTCTGCTGCCTTCAGTGCTGTTGATCACACCCACTTCCTTGAACTCTGATCCTCCTTTGGCTTTCTCCATCTTCTCCTGTTCTCTGCTCCTACATCTCATCCTTCTCTAAGTGGATCCCTCTCCCCCTCTCCCCATTGGATCTTTAATGTCCAGTTCATGTCTAAAATAATTATAATACCTAACTCATATAGCACTTTTCATCCATACATACCTCCAATCACTACAAAATACAGTCAGTATCATTATCCCCCATTTTACAGATGTCAAAAAAAAGGAACAGAGTGAAAGTGACTTGCCCATGGTCACAAAGCAGGCCAGTGGCAGAGCCAGGAAGAAAATCCATGTCTCCTGAGTCCCTACAAGATCCATAGACACCAAGCTCATTGAGATCTAAATCAATCTCTTCAGAGGGATGAAGGGCTAAGTCTGGTTATCCCAGGATCTAAATCTGGTACTGTGACAGTTCTTGGGCACCTAGGACTGAGAGTCACTTCATTACCCTATGCCTCCAGCATAGGGAACCTGCCTTGTGGTAGCTGGGTGTCAGCTCCCTAACACATGAGCTTTTCAGCCACTTGAGAGCTCTCCTCTGGGTCAGGCCAGCCCTAACTTCACCTTGCAAGTTAATAGTTGGTGCACCCCAGTCCCCTTGAATCATTCCCCTTCTGATATCCAGCCCACAACACTGGCTACTCACAAAAATTTCAGATCCTCTGCACTCAAATGTGCAGCGTGCCTCAGTTTACTAGTTTTATCTTAAACCACCACTCCTGCAACTCACGTAGCACCTAAATAAACCTTCTTTCTGTTTTATTGTAAGAAATAAAGATTCAACAAGAAGTGAGAGGAAGTTATGGAATCAACCAGGAACAACACAAAATAGAATAAGTGTAGACCTACATTCACATTTTATCAATAGTTACCTTTCCTAGACAATAAAGTAGATTTCCTCTCTGCCCCCAAAGTTCAGGCTCTTGCATAACTGGCTGGCTTCACAAGAAGCAGGACCAAATGTTCATGAAAGCACCCCACTCCTTAAGAGGTTTCCTCAATGACTGGATTACAGAGTGCTTTTCCCCTTGTGTGTTATACTGACAACAGCCTTTTGTTCTATTCACAGACAGGGTGAATCCCCATAAAGGGTTAAAGCTTTTTACCTTCAAGTGATTTCAGTTCAATGGGAACCATGAGAGGTAACAACAACAAAGATGTAGTATTGCACAAGGCAAAACAATTAAGCCTTACATTGCATCACCAGCCAAACAGGCTGAGGTGACAACTCACCCTGGCCCAAATGGGTCATCACCAAGACACATTACCCTGGTGACTAATTTCTGTCCCAAGTCCATAAATATGAATACATTATTCCTTCAATATTACCCATACGTAACAGGTCAGTAAGATAGCCAGCTAGCCTACTGGTCAGGCAGTGGCTCCACAGCCCTTTCCAGCCTGATCATTCTAGAGCGGGCTCCAGCCAAGTCATATGCGGCAGGCCTCAATCCCTCCTAAGCAGCTCTTCCACTCCCATAGCGTTCTATCATTGCAGAGGTATGGGGGAGCAAAGGAAGGGGACACAGTCTTTACCACTCCACTAGATCCCAACCCAGCACCCTAAAGAGGTATTATCCACTTGCTGGTCCCCTCTCCCCATGGTCACAACCTACCAGGCTGTTTGGGGCATGGTCACACAGGAGTGTCTGTCCGTGGGACAACATCCCATTCTTTTCCACCTCTCGAAGTCCGGGGGCAAGGGAGAATCTGGATCACAGCTTCCAAATAGCCATAGGAATGCTCAGCACCAACCTCCTGGTGCTCTGCCCCGTGCCCACCAGGGTCCTTTTAAACTACTCCTCTACCTAGAGCATGCCCTAAAGTAGCTGCTGAGGGGCAGAGCCTCTCTAATCCAGTACTGCTCTATACCTTGAGCTAGTTTAGCCATGGGGTTTACAGACCCCACACAACACTTATTAATCGTTACAAGTTACAAACTTTCTGTCAATACTTTACATGTTACTCTTTATGGATAAATACCCCGCAAGACAGGTTTGGTGTGGTGAGTTTGCCAGGTCTGAGGTGAGATGTTTGCAAAGAACAGGGGAAGGGACTCTTTGCCAAGGAGTCTCAGTGTCACAGGCACCAAGCAGTCTACCCTGATGCTCAGACAGCTCACCTGACCTATCCTAGCCTCCAAGGTGAAAAAGAGTCAGTTTCATTTCAGGTTCACCTACCAGGGGTAAATTCCCCACCTGCCATAAAGTTATGGTGCAAAGAGACCATTCCTTTAATGAGTGACCTACTTTGCAGGGTGCACTGCAGTTAATAGATGCTGCTAATTCAGGCAGCAGTTTGGTCAAGCAAACTGCAAAATATGCAGAGCAATCCCAACAAAAGGCTTTTTAAACTCCCGGGAAAGGCAGGAGCAGGACATGGGTGACAGGATGGAGGCACCGGAGTCACACAGTTGTTTGAAAAGCTCCAATAGCCTAAAAAACCATTGTTGCAGGGCAATTTCCTCATTTGTAGTTACGATCTCCATACAGGCTCTCCAGCGGGCCCCTATTTAGTGAGCTTACGGAAGATTTCTCCAGCTTCTGGTGATGCTCACAACACAGATTCTTTGTTACAAGTTATCAGGAGAAGGCAGAGTTGAGGCTCTTTCAGGCTAACTCCTTGCTCTGCATATTGCCTTTTGTTGGGGGGGGGGAGGGTAGAAGAGGCTGCTTTGCCAGCAATAGTGAGGGGAGGGACAGTAAAGGCTGTTGGCGGTCACATTAAATGAATGAAGTTGCGCCAGTTTTCCCAGGTAAAGCTCTGTTCTTGTTGTCAAACTTTGAGCCTCTCCCACATCCACTAAAGTCAATGGGAGTCTTTCTACTGACTGTAAAGGGAGCCAGATAGGTCCCAGGCTGAGAGACTCTGCTCATGCTGCTGTTCCCATAAATTCTTGTTTCCGATAATTCTTACGCAACAGACATTTGTGTACCTGCATCCCTCAGAGACAGGGAGTTCCTCTCTACAGAACGATCAGGTGTGGAAACAGGGCCGGGGTAATTGAGGGAGAAGTCAAAAGAGCCAAGCACTGAGATTCCAGAGCAGGCAGGGGAGCAATAGCTGATTTTAACCCCTGGCTGTGAAGTGACTCAGGTGATCTGTGCAGCATTCAAGGGAGTACAGGACATACGATATGGGTCATGCAGGCCTCCTCTTCGCTCACTTGATTACATGTGGCAGGCTTTGAAAAGACAGTCCATTTCATATGTTCTTGGTAGGGGATTATTATTTTTAAGTGAATTTAAAGTTGATGAAAGGTCCTTGCTTGGTAGACCAGGAGTGCAAAGCTCCCTGGACTTTTACTGGCTGTGGATCATCAGGTCCCTAGAGCACAAAGAAATAAAACAATGGGTAGCTTCTCTTACACAGTTTCCTTCTCCTTCACTTGGTGCCTTATCCTTACCTGGAGGCACCATCTCTATGCCCTGGTCTACACTAGGAATTGAGGTCGAATTTAGCAGCGTTAAATCGATTTAACCCTTCACCCGTCCACATGATGAAGACCTTTTTTTCTGACTTAAAGGGCTCTTAAAATCGATTTCTTTACTCCATCCCCGACAAAGGGATTAGCGCTGAAATCGGCCTTGCTGGGTCGAATTTGGGGCATGCGGACACAATTAGATGGTATTGGTCTCAGTGAGCTATCCCAGAGTGCTCCATTGTGACTGCTCTGGACAGCACTCTCAACTCAGATACACTGGCCAGGTAGACAGGAAAAGGCCCGCAAACTTTTGAATTTCAATTTCCTGTTTGGCCAGCGTGGCAAGCTGCAGGTGACCATGCAGAGCTCATCAGCAGAGGTGACCATGATGGAGTCCCAGGATTGCAAAAGAGCTCCAGCATGGACTGAACAGGAGGTACGGGATCTGATCGCTGTATGGGGAGAGGAATCCGTGCTATCAGAACTACGTTCCAGTTTTCGAAATGCCAAAACATTTGTGAAAATTTCCCAGGGCATGAAGGACAGAGGCCATAACAGGGACCTGAAGCAGTGCCGCATGAAAATTAAGGAGCTGAGGCAAGCCTACCAGAAAACCAGAGAGGCGAATGGCCGCTCCGGGTCAGAGCCCAAAACATGCCGCTTCTATGATGAGCTGCATGCCATTTAGGGGGTTCAGCCACCACTACCCCAGCTGTGTTGTTTGACTCCTTCAATGGAGATGGAGGCAACACAGAAGCAGGTTTTGGGGACGAGGAAGATGATGAGGAGGAGGTTGTAGATAGCTCACAGCAAGCAAGCAGAGAAACCAGTTTTCCCGACAGCCAGGAACTGTTTCTCACCCTGGACCTGGAGCCAGTACTCCCCCGAACCCATCCAAGGCTGCCTCCCGGCCCCGCCAGATGGAGAAGGGACCTCTGGTGAGTGTAGCTTTTAAAATACTATACATGGTTTAAAAGCAAGCATGTTTAATGATTAATTTGCCTTGGCATTCGCGGCTCTCCTGGATATACTCCCAAAACCTTTGCAAAAGGTTTCTGGGGAGGGCAGCCTTATTCCGTCCACCATGGTTGGACACTTTACCACTCCAGGCCAGTAGCACGTACTCAGAAATCATTGTAGAACAAGCATTGCAGTATATGTTTGCTGGCGTTCAAACAACATCTGTTCTTTATCTCTCTGTGTCATGCTCAGGAGGAGTGATATCATTCATGGTCACCTGGTTGAAATAGGGTGCTTTTCTTAAAGGGCTATTCAGAGGTGCCCGCTCCTGCTGGGCTGTTTGCCTGTGGCTGAACAGAAATGTTCCTCGCTGTTAGCCACGGGGTGGGGGAAGGGGGAGGGACTAGCCACGTGCTTGGGGGAGGCAAAATGCGACCTTGTAACGAAAGCACATGTGCTATGTATGTAATGTTAACAGCAAGGTTTACCATGAAACAGTGTACCCATTGTTCTATAAAATGTGTCTTTTTAAATACCACTGTCCCTTTTTTTTTCTCCACCAGCTGCATGTGTTTCAAGGACCACAGGATCTTCTCCTTCCCAGAGGCTAGTGAAGATCAGAAGGCAAAAAAAATGCACTCACGATGAAATGTTCTCTGAGCTCATGCTGTCCTCCCACACTGACAGAGCACAGATGAATGCGTGGAGGCAGACAATGTCAGAGTACAGGAAAGCACAAAATGACCGGGAGGAGAGATGGCAGGCTGAAGAGAGTAAGTGGTGAGCTGAAGAGAGGGCTGAAGCTGAAAGGTGGTGACAGCATGATGAGAGGAGGCAAGACTCAATGCTGAGGCTGCTGGAGGATCAAATTAATATGCTCCAGTGTATGGTTGAGGCTGCAAGGAAAGGCAGCAGGAGCACAGACTGCCGCTACAGCCCCTGTGTAACCAACTGCCCTCCTTCCCAAGTTCCATAGCCTCCTCACCCAGACGCCCAAGAACGTGGTGGGCGGGGCCTCCGGCCACCCAGCCACTCCACCCCAGAGGATGGCCCAAGCAATAGAAGGCTGGCATTCAATAAGTTTTAAAGTTTTAAACTTTTGAAGTGCTGTGTGGCCTTATCCTTTCCTCCTCTACCATCCCTCCTGGTGCTTCTCTCCTCCACCACCCCTCCTGGGCTACTTTGGTAGTTATCCCCCTATTTGTGTAATGGATTAATAAAGAATGCATGAATGTGAAGCAACAATGACTTTATTGCCTCTGCAAGCGGTGATCAAAGGGAGGAGGGGAGGGTGGTTAGCTTACAGGGAAGTAGAGTGAACAAGGGGCTGGGGTTTCATCAAGGAGAAACAAACGGAACTTTCACATCGTAGCCTGGCCAGTCATGAAACTGGTTTTCAAAGCTTCTCTGATGCGCACCGCACCCTCCCTGTGCTCTTCTAACCACCCTGGTGTCTGGCTATGCGTAACCAGCAGCCAGGTGATTTGCCTCAATCTCCCACCCCACCATAAATGTCTCCCCCTTACTCTCACAGATATTGTGGAGCACAAAGCAAGCAGTAATAACAGTGGGAATATTGGTTTCGCTGAGGTCTAACCAAGTCAGCAAACTGCGCCAGCGCGCTTTTAAACATCCAAATGCACATTCTACCACCATTCTGCACTTGCTCAGCCTGTAGTTGAACAGCTCCTGACTACTGTCCAGCTGGCCTATGTATGGCTTCATGAGCCATGGCATTAAGGGGTACGGCTGGGTCCCCAAGGATAACTATAGGCATTTCAACATCCCCTACAGTTATTTTCTGGTCTGAGAAGAAAGTCCCTTCCTGCAGCTTTTGAAACAGACCGAGTTCCTGAAGATGCGAGCGTCATGTACCTTTCCCGGCCATCCCACGTTGGTGTTGGTGAAACGTCCCTTGTGATCCACCAGCACTATGAAAGTACCCCTTGTGGTTTATGTACTCACCAGCTTAGTGCTCCAGTGCCAAGATAGGGGATATGGGTTCCGTCTAGGCCCCACCACAGTTAGGGGAACCCCATTGCAGCAAAGCCATCCACTATGACCTGCACATTTCCCAGGGTCACTACCGTTGATATCAGCAGATCTTTGATTGCGTTGGCTACTTGCATCACAGCAGCCCCCACAGTAGATTTGCCCACTCCAAATTGATTCCCGACTGACCGGTAGCTGTCTGGTGTTGCAAGCTTCCACAGGGCTATTGCCACTCGCTTCTCAACTGTGAGGGCTGCTCTCATCTTGGTATTCTTGCGCCTCAGGGCAGGGGAAAGCAAGTCACAAAGTTCCATGAAAGTGCCCTTACACATGCGAAAGTTTTGTAGCCACTGGGAATCATCCCAGACCTGCAACACTATGTGGTCCCACCAGTCTCTGCTGGTTTCCCAAGCCCAGAAATCGGCGTTCCACCACATGAACCTGCCCCATTAGCACCATGATGCCCACATTGCCAGGGCCCATGCTTTGAGAGAAGTCTGTGTCCATGTCCTCATCACTCTCGTCACAGCGCTGACGTTGCCTACTCACCGGTTCGCTTGCCAGGTTCTGGTGCTGCATATACTGCTGGATAATGCGTGTGTGTTTAATGTGCTCCTAATTGCCAAAGTGATCTGAGCGGACTCCATGCGTGCCGTGATATGGTGTCTGCACAGAAAAAAGGCACGAACAATTGTCTGCCATTGCCCTGACGGAGGGAGGGGCAACTGATGACATGGTTTACAGGGTTGGCTTACATGGAATTAAAATCAACAAAGGGGGTGGCTTTGCAAGAAACTGAATGGCCCCTTCAAGGATAGAACTCAAAACCTCAAGGACAGAACTCAAAACTGGGTTTAGCAGGTTGTTGATTTCATGGAGGGAGGGAGGAGAAAATTAATACAAAACAAACTGATCTATTTCTTGTTTTGAGCCACTTCATCTATCTTTATACATCTTGCTGGCAGCAGACTGTGCAGTACGACTGCTAGCCATTGTCATCTCCTGGGTGCTCGGCAGAAGATGGTGCAGTATGACTGCTGGCCATCGTCTTCTGCTGGCTGCTGATTAAAAGACAGTGCACTGCCGGTAGAACTCAATCACCATGAGACGAAACTTAAAAGGGAAATGACCTGGCTGAGTCACTCCCATGTTTGCCCAGGCGCTCCTGACCTCATCGAGGTCGGTTAAAAGAGCACCCAGGACTACGTCGACGACGGCTACCAGTCAGACTGCACTGTCTGCTGCCAAAAGGCAATTAACTGTTGCTGTGTAGCAATACAGTACCACGTCTGCCAGCACCCAGGAGACATACGGTGACGGTTAGCTGAGCGGGCTCCATGCTTGCCGTGGTAAGGCATCTGCACAGGTAACTCAAGAAAAAAGGCGCAAAAGATTGTCTGCCCTTGCTTTCACGGAAGGAGGGAGGGAAGGGGGGCCTGATGATATGTACCCAGAACCACCCGCGACAATGTTTTAGCCCCATCAGGCCCTGGGATTTTTACCCAGAATTCAAATGGGCAGCGGAGACTGTGGGAACTGTGGGATAGCTACCCACAGTGCAATGCTCCGGAAGTCAACAGTTGCCTCAGTACTGTGGACACACTCCGCCAATTACATGCACTTAGAGCATTTGTGTGGGGACACACACAATCGACTGTATAAAAACGCTTTCTAGAAAACCGACTTCTATAAATTCAACCTAATTTCGTAGTGTAGACATACCCTATGAGTGGGAGAGTGTCATCCCCCTTTAGAAGTAATCAGATGCTTTATTGTGGTTATTGCAGCAGGGCTGCCTTACCTCGTCTGGCTTCAGGCTAGCTGCTGCCTCAGTTTCAGGGGGCAAGTACCTGCCTTTGCTCTCTACCACATGTGCTGCTGCTGGCCTGTCTCCCCAACCCACCAAGGGCTCACTGTAATACCCACAGTCCTTCGGGCTTCCTCCAGCACACCATTTTATTAATCAAATGAAACCTCATAACCCCAGATAGGCTTCTGGGACCAGAGGCCTGTCCCTACTATCACCTCTCTCAGCTCCAGAACTCCAGCCAACCTCTCCTGCAGCCTTCTCCAGTTGAGCCCTCTCTGCCTTTCTGGGGGGACACTTGACCCCTTCCTGACAGATTACCAGGGCTGTTTATCCCTAAGCCTTAAAGGGACACCCCCTACCCCGTAACAATTATTAATAGTAAACCTCTTACATTTATGTAGCATACTTTATCTCCAAGTTCTCTACAAACTATACACTGATGAACATGTAGGAATTATTTGCCACTGAAATGGAGCCACCTCTGAGATGGAATACTGCAGTATAGGAAGTGAAGAATCCCGTAGCCAACAGAAACAGTATAAGGGATCTAGGCAGAATGCAATTACACACTGAATTTTAAGTAAGGTGCTGGTGTCAGCACCCGTTGCCCTAGTGAAAAGTGACATGTCTCTTCAATGACCAAAGTGGTCTGGTTCCAGGTGAAACTCATAAGAAAGACTGAAGTGCAGAGAGTTCTCCTGGGTTTCCATAACAGGTCACCGTCACAGGGTCCCACTCACCGCTAGGGCGCTTCTTCCTGGTTGCTCTGGGGATTAGTTCTTTCCAGGCTGATGCCCCTTCTGCTGCTTGTTGTGCCCTGCCTCCTCTCTCTCTCTTTCTGCAATTCAGGGTGATCTCTCATATTGGCTTGGACTGTTTCCTAACTCGCCCCTTCTCAGCCTCATTAACCCCTTCTAGGCTAGTGTAGGGTGAACACCCCATCACAGTCACATATCAACCTATAGCCTGCACTAGAACCAGAAGCAAACCAGAACTGGTGTAACCAACCACTGTTTACAGATGAGGGACACCCACATCATCCTTACCTGTTTGATCACAGTGATAGGCTGATTACAACACAATCTGATTGACCAAGAGTTCTGAAGGAATTCCAATATGAAATTTCAGAACTGCAATATGCAACATATCACTTAAATCAGCCTCTGTACCAAATGACTGGAGGACAGCTAATACAACATCCATTTTTTAAAAAAGGCTCCAGAGGAGATCCTGGCAATCACAGAGCGGTAAGCCGAAATTCAATACCAGGCAAACTGGTTGAAACGATAGTAAAGCACATAATGATCAGACACATGGATGAACAAGATATATTGGGGAAGGGTCAGCATGGCTTTTGTAAAGGGAAATCACGCCTCACCAATCTATTAGAATTCTGTGAGGGTACCAACAAGCATATTGGCAAGGGTGATCCCGTTGATATCATATATTTGGACTTTCAGAAAGTCTTTGACAAGGTCCCACATCATAGGCTGATAAGCAAAGTAAACAGTCATGGGTTAAGAGAGAAGCGGCCCTCATGGATCACTAACTGGTTAAAAGATAGGAAACAAAGGGTAGGAATAAATGGTCAGTTTTCACAGTGGAGAGAGGTAAACAGTAGGGTCCCCTAAGGATCTGTCCTGGGACCTGTGCTGTGCAACATATTCATAAATCATCTGGAAAAAAGGGGTAAACAGTAATGTGGCAAAATTTGCAGATGATACAAAATTACTCATGATATTTAAGTCCAAAGCTGACTGCAAAGGGATCTCACAAAACTGGGTGACTGGGCAACAAAATGGCAGATGAATTTCAGTGCTGATAGGTACAAAGTGATGTACACTGGAAACATAATGCCAACTACACACAAAATGATAGTGTCTAAATTAGCTGTTATCACTCAAGAAAGATCTTGGAGTTATCATAGAATCATAGAACTGGAAGGGACCTCGAGAGGTCATCTAGTCCAGTCCCCTGCACTCAAGACAGGACTAAGTACTGGATAGTTCTATGAAAATATCTGCTCAATGTGCAGGGGCAGCCAAAAAAAGTTAACAGAACATTAGGAACGAATAGAAAAAGGATAGATAATAAGACAGTAAATATCATAATGCTACTGTATAAATTCATAGTACATACACCTCAAATAATGCAGGCAGCTCGGGTTACCCCATCTCAAAAGATACTGGAATTGCGTAAGGTACAGAGAAGGGCAACGTGACAGCTTCCATATGAGGAGAGATTAAAAAGACGGGGACTGTTCATCTTAGAAAAGAGACGACTAAAGGGGGATACGATAATGATCTATACAATCAGGAATGGTATGGAGAAAACACGGTATTTACCTCTTCTCTTAAAACAAGAAATAGGGGTCACCCAATGAAATTGAGAGGCAGCAGGTTCAAAACAAACAAAAGGAAGTATTTCTTCATACAATGCATAGTCAACCTGTGGAACTCGTTGCGATGAACAACAAAAGGACGTCAAAAGGGATTAGATAAGCTCATGGAGGGCAGGTCCATCAATGGCTATTAGCCAAGATGGTCAGGGATGCAACCCCATGCTCTGGGTGTCCCTATACCTCTGACTGTCAGACGATGGGACTGGATGACAGGGGATGGATTTCTCGAAAATTGCCCTCTTCTATTCATTCCCTGTGAAGCGTCTGACACCGGACACTGTCGGAAGACAGGACACTGGGCTAAATGGACCATTGGTCTGACCCAGTGTGGCCATTATGTTCATCACACCAGTGCGGGGCTCCAATAGCCTCCAATATTATGCACTTTCAGAGCAGTAGGACACTTTGTTCTGATGGATCGGCAAAGATTTGTGCCATCTGGGCTATCCAAACATGAGCCAGACATTTGGGGTGCAAAAGCAAAGGTAGAATCTACTTCCTGTTTATTGTTTAAAATCTCAGCATTACAATGCAGTCCTACTCTGGCACTGGACTTAAGGGTGTACTGCTGGACTCCAGCTTTATTCTCTCTGGGTGACATTTCCAGATGGGCTCATCAATTCCAAAGGTGATTTTTCAGACTGCCAGAGCTTCAGCCTCTGAAAATGCAGCTGCGTTCCTTCCGCCCCTTTGCCCCACCCACACAGCAAAGATCTTGAAATCATACCTCTGTCACAGTGTGATGGAGGAAGTATGAATCAGTTGACTAGGACCCAGTTCAGCAGGGTTGGCGCTATGGGGCAAGAGAAGTAGAAACTTGCTCATGACACTGAAGGAAACAAATACAACTTTAAGAAACGCACAGAGTCCCTAACGCTGAGCTGATCCTTCTCCCACAGGACGAGAGGGAGAGTTTACTCTCAGCCTACAGTAAGCACAGGAGCACAGCTAGGAGAGAAAACCGACAGCGTGATATTTCCCCTTGGCTCTCCCTTACTCCAGTGGGGGAGAGACCTGCCACCCATCTATACCAGAAGCAGATTAGCTGGACTATCTCCGAGGAGAAAGTAAACTGACTGGCATGATGGGCCTGGAGACTAGGATCTGCCTATTCCCCACCCACCTGTGCAAGAGTGGGAATACCAGACCCACGGGGCCTGCTCTTCCCATGTTGTGATCCACCAGGCAGGTAGCCCACATGGGGGAGCAAAGGGGTCACCTTATATTCTTTGACTCTGTGTGCGGAGCAACGCCCATCCTAGTCACAGATCATTTCACCACTGACTCAAATGGGAGCAGGTGGAATGACCGCCATCTTCCCTGACACACCAGGGATTGAACCGGGGACCTCCAGTGCTACAAGAACCAATCCCAGCCCTTCCTCAGGGAAAACTCCCATTAAAGCACTCCAGGACTTCGGCCTGGCTGAGTACAGACTGGAGCCAAGGATCTGAGAGACAGTGCTGAGGTGTTGTACAATGTCCATTTTCTGACCAGAACTGCACGAATGAAGCTCCTTTCTCAAGTTGAAGCAGAATTAAGTCACAGCCCATGCTCTAGATGAAGGATTTCAGTCCCTGGGGAATCTCCGTTCAGCTCCTTTCCCTATTAACAAGAAAGAAGCTGATTCATACGTATCTACTGCTTGTTCCCACTCTAGCAAGGCACAGGGGACATCTCCCAACCATATGCTTTATGGCCCGTTCCTCCAGATGCCTAGGCTCTGACAGAAACATGAAGCTCTGCAAGGAGGAAGTTTCAGTGCCTTTGTCCTGAAGCTCGGCTGAAAGCCCTTTTCTAGCTCCTCCCCCCCCAAGAGAGCCCTGAGGAGATGTGGTGAAAGGCAGAAGATGACTCCCCGCCCCAGCCTCCTGGAACTGCACTAGTCCTGTTCTGCAAAGCTAAAGTCTGGGAGGATGCTGCAGGGCACATGCATCTCACAGCTACTCAGAGACCTTCAGGCTCCCTCGGTACCATTGCCTCCCACAAAGTCCGCAGGGCTCAGGCAATGAGAGTCTCTTCTATTCAGATTCTTACATGGATATCATGGGGATCTGTGAAGTATGGGACTCCCACAAAGGGGGCAAGCAGCTTGCCATGCCTGCTAAGTAATAGGATCCTGCCCTCAGAGTATGGTCACCCAATGATACAGTGCTTCTGCCTTGTGTTTTATTGGCTGAGGGTGTTGACGCTGAGCAAGAATGGTGTGGGTGGCAGTGCAGAAGGACCACGAATGTGTAGTTGAATTAAGGCCTTGTCTAGGCCCAGAAGCAGCAGCTATCATTCTGTATGGGTTCAGGAGTATTTTATAGACTGTAAAGGCTTCACATTGGTGGAGATCAGCACCATTCTGCTTTGAGGTAACGTTTATTAGTTTTTTTATTACAATAGCCCCAACCAAAATCAGGCCCATTGCTCTAGGCCAGAGAAGGGAGGGCAGAGAAACATTTGAAGTGGGGGGGGCATGGCTGCAGCCTGGGCCAGCCCCCATGCGGGGCTAGGAGGGAGCAT
Source organism: Dermochelys coriacea (assembly GCF_009764565.3). Classification (NCBI taxonomy): domain Eukaryota; kingdom Metazoa; phylum Chordata; order Testudines; family Dermochelyidae; genus Dermochelys; species Dermochelys coriacea. Next base: position 137,914,894 of record NC_050071.1, on the reverse strand, counting down.
CACCCAGCTCCACTCCTGGCCCCCTTACCCCGTCTGCATTCCCCACCCCAGCCCAAAGCCACAGCCCTGTTCCTGGCCCCGGGAGTGGGGGGCGCAGACAGAGGTAATGGGGGACGCGAGTTAAAATGTTCAGGGACCACTGCATATGTTGAGAAAGAGTTCCTGCCACAAAGAGTTTATAAAGACCAAGAAAGAACAGTTTTCCCTCTTTCCCACATCCCAGTGTGATTTTGGGAGAGCTGGGAATTGAACCTAACTCTGCTGAATGCCAGTCCAGTGTCGTAATCACAAGGTGATCTCTGGGAAAGCTCTGTAACCCCACCCAGCTACAGGAGGGGCTGGTCCTGTTGCCAAAAGGAGCAGTCGGGCCAGCCTGGGAGATATGAGGTGCCCAGTGGTTGGCTTTGTTCCTGGAACCAGATTCACACTTCCCAGAGCCCCCTTTCTGGGCCATCCTGTCCCACTGCCCCCAAAGAGCAATTCAGTGGTGGTAACATTGCCTGCCCACTCTGGAGTTTTCCACCAGGGGAGGGCAGCTCTAACCCCAGCTAGGAGCTCCATCAAGCTGCACAGAGAGCTGTGCTCAACAAGCCCCATTTCCGGGGCTGCACTGGCCACTCACCTCCTACTACAGAGAAGTCTGCTTTCAGTTTATGCTGGCACAACTCCCCCCACACGCCAATTTTGCTGCCAGTGGGGGCCCCAGGCCCGGGCTTGTGCTGCCAGAGGCGTAATTCATCCCCCTGCGTGCGACTATTTCCTTGGGGAGATATAAAGTGTGCCAATCATGCAGTGCCTGGCAAAACAACCCACACAGCTTCATAGCAACGTGGCATATCAGGAGAGTCCACGCAAATCGCTAGATGTTTATACTCCCGCAGCCACCTTCACTGCGTAACAGAAAGAGCAGGATACCCTGCCTTGCATGCAGGGCCTAATTTGTGCCAGGGCTGAGCCCCAGCACCTCTAGGCTTGGCAGTTCATAGCCCCGGCACCTCTGGGTTTGCCGCATCAGTTATAAGTGTAAAAACACTACTCGAGCCTGGGCACCTCTTTCATTACAATTAAACGCTGCTTGCATGGCCCTCTGGACTCTCATAGGCTGGGAGCAGTTGCACTGGCTGTAGCTAAGAGATGGCACTGGTTCTTTTCTGTTTCTCAGCAGGGAAGCCGCCATCTCAGACCCACTCACCACCTGCCTGCTTCTCTGATGTTCCCCCTACAATGCCTCCCTCATCCATTTGGCCTCTGATCCATATATCGAGCCCCGCTCAGTAACCCATCCTACTTTGCAATGTATGTACAGCCCTTAGCCGACTGTACCAAGAGTGCTATTGCCCTCTGCTGGTGGAAACTCTTTATATCCGAAAGGACCCAGAGCCATCTCTCCCAGTAACAAATGCTGGCAATGGATGCAACATAACACAGAGTAAATGCCTGTCACTGTGGGAGGGACAATGAGTTTTGCTAACAGCACTTAGTATCACTTCTCTTGTCACTTGTGATAGGCTGACCTCACCCAGACCTTCATTCCCCAAATGCTGATGCATTAAATTAACTGAAAATTTTAAAAATCCCAAAGGGGAACTAGCAAGATGCAGCTGTCTCATGAATGCTACTGAGGACAGAGGCTTCGGTGTGGCAAAGGGGACTGAATTCTCCTTTGCAACAGCATGGCTCGATTGCAAGTTCCATAGCAAGACAAATATTTAAGCTGCTCTCATGCAATGTAGCCCCCTTTCTGCCCCCACCATTTAGTGTCTTCTCTGCAGTAGAATTATTTGTATTAGTGTAATGCTTCAAGACCTCAAACGAAATCCTGTTAAGCGAGGTGTTGTAGAATTGTAACCTTTGGGTGGGCTAAAAAACCCCAACTCCCACAGAAGAGTAGCTGGAGACCCACAGTTCAATCTCTAAGGATTCTCAGCAAGGATTGCACATGGTCAACCTCCCCACATCCAAGTCCCAAAAGGAATACCATCTCCCTACTCCTAATTGATATTCCCTGCTTATACATATATGTACCTTCCTAGCTACAGCAACACATGGAGTGCTCATGTTCAGTTATCTGTCATTATCCTAAGTCCTTTTCAGAATCACTGCATTACAGGATTCCACCTTATAAGTGCGACCTACATTGTCCATTTCTAGATGTAATAATATTAATGTTACATTGTTAATATTAACAAGAGGGAAGCCATGCAAGGCCAAAATAGGGAAAAACAAGGTAAAGAATATTTAGATGTATTCAAGTTGGAAGAGCCTGATGAAATGCCATCCTTGAGTACTTCAGAACTAGCAGAAGTAGTCTCAGAACCATGGCAATTACTTTGAGAACTCAAAGGACTGGAGAGGCAGGACAAACACAGTACCTATCTTTAATATGGGAGCAAAGAGGACCTGAGGAATTATAGACCAATCAGCCTAACTTTGATACCTGGAGAGATACTGGAAGAAATTATTCAGCAATCAATTTGTAAGCACCTAGAAAATAATGGGGAGATATAAGTATTAGCCACCATGGATTTCTCAAGCACAAATCATGCCAGACCACCTAATTTCCTTCTTTAACAGAGTTCCTGGCCTAGTGGAAAGGGGGAAGCAGTAGATGTGCTGATCTTGATTTTAGTAATGTTGTTGTAGCCGTTTGTCCCAGGATATTAGAGATACAAAGTGGGTGAGGTAATTATTGGATCAACTTCTGCTGGTGAGACACATTTTCAAGCTACACAAGCTCTTGTTCACCAACAGAAATTGGTCCAATAAAAGAAATTACCTCACCCATCTTGTCTCTCAATTTTATTAAGGCTTTTGCCACAGTTCTCCATGACAGTCTCATAACCAACTAGGAAATGTGGTTTAAATGAAATTACTGAAAGTTGGCTGAACAACTGGTTCTAAAACCCATACTCAAAGAGTTAAACTGTTTGCTATCAGTGCGGGAGGATATATCAAGTGGGATACCACAGGGGTCTGTCCTAGGTCTGGTACTATTCAATATTAATGACTTGAATGATAGAGTGGAGCGTACACTTATCAAATTTGCAGATTGCACCAAGCTGAGAGCGGTTACAAGAACTCTTGAGGACAGGAGTAGAATTCAAAATGATCTGGATAAACTGGTCTGAAACCAATACAGTGAAATTGCCTGAAGACAGTGAAAAGTACTATTCTTTGTGTGATGGAGTGCACGCCAACGAGAGCGGCACCATCCTGCTGACTGTCTCATGGATTAGCTCTCAGCTGTTGCACCCTCTCCTGGTGGTGCCTATCACTGCCTTTTCCCTCTGCAGACCCCCCTCAGTCCAGGCAACCGCAGAGACCTCTTCATGACTCAACTTTCCAGCCATGCCACCATCTGTTTTATACCCCCTTCGGGGGGGAGTATCTCCAGTTCTATAATCCAGCCACTTCCCAATGACGAACAAGGGGTGACCCCAGGCCTGCCCACTACTCCAGGTCCTCTGTAGATAGCAGCCACTTGATGCACCTCTAACTTCTGTCTGGGCTGCCTCAGTTCCCTGGGCCACTTCCCCATGGCCCCAGCACCTTCTCTGCCCTCTTCTCAGGGCCTTGAGCCAGCTAGGAGCTCCCTCACGCTCCCCTAGTCCTGCTAGCAGCGAGTCTGTCCAAGGTACTTCCTAGTCTCTCAGGGACACGGTCCTCATTCCCTGAGCGCCCCGCAGCCACTGATCCTGCTCTGCTTTGCAGCTCTCTTATGTGAGCCCACTGGGCCCTGATTGGCTGCTCCGTGCAGCCTCCCTCCAACTGCCTGCTTGGAGGACTCACCTCCACGTAGGGTGACCATGCGTCCCATTTTGGCCGGGACAGTCCTCTTTTAAGTCCTGTGCCAGGTATCTCGATTTTTTGGCAAAACTGGACATTTGTCCCATTGTTTTTGCCAACTGATCATCAGTTGACAAGAGCAAACAAGACAAAAACAGTTTTGCCAAAAAAGTGGGGCACAGAGGAATGTTGGCGGGCAGGGAAAGCTCGGGCAAGCCCCGCGCAGTGTCCTGTTTTCCCTTTGGAAATATGGTCACCCTTCCGGCCCATGAGGCCTCCCATTAACCCCTTCCTCTTCGGTGTAGTAAGACAACAAAAAAGAAACAATAACTAAAATGCACAACTACAAAATGGGGAAAACTGGCTAGGCAGTAGTACTACTGAAAGAGGATCTGGGAATTATAATGGACCACAAACTGAATATGAGTCAACAATGAATGTGATGCTGTTGTGAAAAAGGCAAAATGTCATTCTGGGATATATCAATGGGAGTGTCATTTGCAAGACACGGGAGGGCATTGTTCTGCTCTATTTAGCACTGGTGAGGCCTCACTTGGTACTCACAATGCGAGTTCAAGGTGCTCAGCACTTCACAGGATTAGGTCCCAGAATACAACAAGTGATGCTAGCAGTGGTGCAAGTAGAATTCATTTCTTGCCAGTATGCTGCACGAGCTAAAGGGGTGGGGAGGGAGGTGTACGTGACCTCCCCATGTGAACTGCAGGGCTCTCCTGGGAACAGCAGCGCGAAAGGAGCAGAACGTGCAGCTCCTCTGGTGCGGCTGTACCGCCCCCCGCACCTCCACACAGCTGCATGCCCATGTCTCCTGTCTGGGGAGTCTGTACAGGGTTGGGGGTGGTACAGCCAGGCCAGAGGAGCTGCACATTCTGCTCCTGGGAACCACAGCAGCGAAAGGAGAATATGGGGCCACTGGGCAGCCCACACTGGCAGCTCCTCTGGCACGGCTGTACCAACCCCCACCCCTATCCTCTGGTGGGGCTGCTGTACAGACCCAGGAGAGGAGATGCAGGCACACAGCTGCGTGGAAGGGCTGGGGGTGGTACAGCCACACTGGAGGAGCTACCAGCATGGGACCACCGGGTGGCCCCACATTCTGCTCCTCCTGTGTCTTTCCAGTTGCCGTACTGGCTATAAATATCTACTGGTATGGTGGACCGGACCAGACCGCCCTACTTGTACCACTGGATGCTAGTGTCTGAATAAAGGTTCTCCTCTCTTTACTCTCCTCATACTGCTGAATGAAGGCATGTAAATGTGGGGCATCCAAGAGCCCCACCCCAGAGCCTGCACCCCTAGCTGGAGCCCTCAACCTTCCTCTGCCCCACCCTGAGCCACCTCCCACACTCCAAACCCCTCCACCAATCACCTCCATATGGTGCACATAAAATTCATTCCGCACATGGATGTAAAAATTAGAAGGACATTGCCCAAAGGTGCTGAAGAAATGAGCTGAAGAAATCTCAGAGCCGCTGGCAATAATATTTACAAACTCATGGTTTAACAGGAGAGTCCCGGAAGACTGGAGATGGGCTAACGTAGTGCCCATCTTTTAAAGGGCTGGGGACCAACTGCTAAAGGCTGGGGACTGACTGGCTAAGAGGCAGTTCTGCAGAAAAGGACCTGGGGCTTACAGTGGATGAGAAGCTGGATATGAGTCCACCAGTGTGCCCTTGTAGCCAAGAAGCTAATGGCGTATTGGGCTGCATTAGTAGAGCATTGCCAGCAGATCAAGGGAAGTGATTATTTCCCTCTATTCAGCACTGGTGAGGCCACATCTGGAGTAGTGTGTCCAGTTTTGGGCCCCCTCCTACAGAAAGGATGTGGACAAATTGAAGAGAGTCCAGCGGAGGGCAACAAAAATGATTAGGGAGGCTGGAGCACATGACTTATGGGAGAGAGGGAACTGGCTTATTTAGTCTGCAGAAGAGAAGAGTGAGGGGGGGATTTGATAGCAACCTTCACTACCTGAAGGGGGGGTTCCAAAGGGGAGGAGCTCGGCTGTTCCTCAGCGGTGGCAGAGACAGAACAAGAAGCAATGGTCTCAAGTTGCAGTGAGGGAGGTCTAGGTGGATATTAGGAAACACTATTTCACTAGGAGGGTGGTGAAGCACTGGAATGGGTACCTAGGGGAGGTGGTGGAATCTCCATCCTTAAAGGTTTTTAAGGCCCAGCTTGACAAAGGCCCTGGCTGAGATGATTTAGTTGGGGTTGGTTCTGCTTGAGCAGGGGGGTTGGACTAGATGACCCTGAGGTCTCTTCCAACCCTAATCTTCCATGATCCTATGAAAGGAGAAGCCAAGGAACTATAGACCGGTAAGCCTGATTTTGATACCTGGGAAGCTACTAGATCAATGTATAAAACATTCAATTTGCGAATACCTGGAGGATGAAGGGGTGATCACTAGCAGCCAGCATGGATTAACTAAGAACAAATCATACCAAACGAGCTTGATTTCCTTCTTTGATAGGGTAACTGGTTTGGTGGATGGGGGAAATGTGGCGGACAGTTATATACCTGGATGTTAACAAGGCTTTTGGCACAGTCCCACATGACATTCTGAGAAGTAAGCTGGAGAAATGCAGGCTCGGCGGACCTACCATTAAGTAGATATAATTGGTTAAACAACCGCAAACGAAGAGTAACTATTAATGGAATGATGTCAGATTGGACGGAGGTCTCAAGTGGGCTTCCACAGGGACTGTTCTGAGTCTGGTGTTATTTAGCATCTTTATTAATGACCTGGATGTAGGACTAGAGAGCACATTGACCAAATTTGCAGATGACAGAAAGCTGGTGGGAGAGGGGAGGAGTTTGCCAACACTTTGGAGGCTAGAGCTAAAATTCAGAAGGATCTTGATAAATTGAAGAACCGGCCTATAGTCAACAAAATGAAATACAACAAAAACAAATGTAAGGTGCTACACTTAGGGAAGAAAAAACAAATGCACAAATATAGAATGGGGGAAAACTGGCTTGGCAGCACCACTGCCGGGAAGGATTGGGAGTTGTGGTGGATCACAACCTCAACTTGAGTCACCAATGCAATGTTGTTGCAAATTAAAAAAAAAAAAAAAGCAAATGCTTTTAGCTTTTTAGGTTGCATTAACAGAGGCATAACATGCAAGTCACAGGAAGGGACAGTACCGTTCTACTCAGTGCCAGTTAGGCCTCAGCTGGAGTACTGTGGTCACAAAGGATATAGATTAACTGGAAAGGATCCAGAGGTGAGTGACAAAGATGATCAAAGGGATGGAATGCAAGCCATATGAGCAAAGGCTGAAGGGACTGGGTATGTTTAATTTGGAAAAGAAATTAATGGTGATAATGGTCTTCAAAATACTTGAAAGGCTGCCATAAAGAAAGATGGAGAAAAGTTGTTCTCTCTTGCCACAGAAGGCAGGACAAGGGGTTCAAGCTACAGCATAGTAGGATTTAGATTAAATCTCCTGAAAACTTCCTAACTGTAAGAACAGTAGGACCATGGAACAGACTGCCTAGGGAGGTCATGGAAACTTCATTAGAGGTTTCCAAAGGATGCTAGATAGCCATCTGTCCTTGCATGGTTTAGAGTAGACACAACAAATCCTGCATCTTGGCAGGGGGTTAGAGTAGATTACCCTTTGGTCCCTTCTACCCCTATGATTCTAAGCATTCTTCTGCCCACCCTCTGAGCTTAGCTTTCACTCTTCCTGGGCTCCTTTGGGTTGCTCCTTGCTTTTTTCCAAGCAATCACTCCTAGGCTTCCTACCTGGAGTCTGTATACATGCATGTCTGCCTCCCAGTGCTGGACTCCCTCCTCTTTTTAAGTCTCACACCCAGCACAGTTGCAGCTGAACTGGGCCGACTCGGTCCAGGGCCTCTTGGCCCTTAACGGACAGGCTGCTCTGCTGCACTTCCCCTGTGGGCAGATTATTCCATAGCTGTTCCCTACCAGACCCTGATAAACCTGCTTTTTTCCCATGTGCAAATGAAAGTCCCTGCAGATTGGTTTTCCCAGGCATGGCCAAAAGCTCCCGTAGCCCACCCTCGAGTGGATGCTGGCTGACTGCCGTGTTAGTCTGTATTCGCAAAAAGAAAAGGAGGACTTGTGGCCCCTTAGAGACTAACACATTTATTAGAGCATCAGCTTTGGTGAGCTGCAGCTCACTTCTCTTTTTCAGCTGTCAGAAGTAACCAATCTTTGTCCGCTTTCCTTCAAGGCTTGCAGCAAAAAAGTCTTCCCTTAGTCCCAGATGGAACCCACCCCTTTGGAAGCCGATCTGACCTTTCCTGTGAGGACTCTGGGGGTTGGGGAGGCAACAAATAAAGAAATGACTTAAAAAAAAAAAAATCAGGCTTCGAGTGAAACTGGAACTGGAAGCAGCCACGGTCACTTGGTAATTCGCCAGGCTGTGGGCGGGGAAGGCCCGGCACTGCAGGCAGCGGCTCCACCAGCAGCCTTGCTGAAAGGGGGGCCGCAGGAGGGGCCCCGAAACTTCCCTCCCATAGGAATTTCCACTTCGCCCGAGCGCCGGATAAGAGCGGCCGGGGGTTTCCCGGCTCGGCGGCTTAGCAAGCCAGGGCCCCTCGGGGAGAGCCAAGAGCCGGACGGGCCCGCGACAGGCCACCCCTACGCGCTTAGTACACCCGCCATTCCTGCGCTGGGTGCTGGGTGCTGCGCCAGCAGCCGCTTGGCCCTTCCCCCCCCCCCCCCCCGCCTGTGCATGCACCGCACCCAGCCGCCCGGCTTTGGCTTAGCTCCGCCCGCGGCTCCCACCGTCACGCGGGCCCGGCCCCTGCCGACCCAAGCGCTTGATGGACGTCCGCAGCGAGGCAGGGCGGCCAATGGGCGGCTGAAGCCCGGGGCGCGGAGGGGGCGGGCTTAGAACGCTCCCCGGGAGGGGAGCGAGGGCGCGCGCGCGGGGGGGGGGGCTCTGCGGCGGCTGGTGTCCCGCGCGCAGGTAAGGAGCGGCGGGCCCCCGGCCCTCTTGCCGGCTCGCGGAGCCGGGCGTCCTTGGGCGAGGCCGGATTTTGCCGCGGGGGCGCTGGCTGCTCGGCCACCCGGGTTCCGCCGGCTGGCAAACGACTCCGCTCCGCTCGGAGCAGCCCCAGCGAGAGCAAGGAGCCCGGGAAGGAGGTGGTGGGCCCCCTGGGTTTTGCAACATGCTTATCCGCTCCGCTGAGCGGAAGGGAGCCGTAAGGCAGCTAGGGCCGGTGCAGTGCGACTCAGTGGAGCAGTGGCTTCCTTGGGTCAAGCAGGGAAATTAACACGAACATAAAAGCATCCAGTGAGTCTCAGCTGCGGTCCACTGCTTGGGCAGGGAAAGCCCCTGGCGCGCCGGGCCGGTTTGTTTACCAGCCGGGTCCGCAGGCTCGGCCGATCCCGGCTCCAGGCCAAGGGGGGCTGCGGGAAGGGCGGCCAGCACGTCCCTCGGCCCGCGCCGCTTTCTGCAGAGAATCTGCAGAGATTTTTTTTTCCCATCCTCTTGGATGCAAAAATCTGTGGAAATGTATCTCCTTCTTTAGGCAGAAAGCCCACTCCCCTTTTGTGCAAGAGTTTGTTGTGGCATTACAGCCTCAAGCTGTGATCTCACATCACATTAGGCTAGGCCATCCTGGCCTGGAGCACACTAGGGAAACCTCAAGATGGTGTTGGGGAATTAAGTAAGGTGCACTCGCACCCCTGGCACTGAACTCAGTTCAACTCAGGAAATGAGGAAAGGACTGGTCTCCTCGATTCTGGGACTATTGGGGACCAGTTCACCTCTACAGCTTTTGTGGCATGCAGGGAATAACTGGTGCCTTGCTCCTCACATGTTACCACACATCCCCCAGAATGTCCCCTGATCCAATCCTGTACCTCAGAGAGAGGCTCCCACGACAGGTGTTATTTATGGGAGGGGTTAACTTCTTCACAACCCCTTTGCATTGGCAAAGGAGGTGTAAAAGGGCCAAATGAATTGTGCTGTCAGTAGTGAACCAGTCCCCTAGCATCATGCGCTCAGAGTGCCATGTTTTTAAAGAGATCCATGGCTGTTATCCTGACCTCTTGTGAACAAGAGATCCCATAAAGATGGGGTGGAAACCGCCAAAGCCACAGACAAATTCTGCAAAAAGGAAAGGACTTGTGGCACCTTTGAAACTAACAAATTTATTTGAGCGTAAGCTTTTATGAGCTACAGCTCACTTCATTGGATGCATGTAGTGGAAAATGCAGTGGGGAGATTTTATATACACAGAGAACATAATACAATGGGTGTTGCCATATAGACTGTAACAAGAGTGATCTGGTAAGGTGAGCTATTACCAGCAGGAGAGCGGGACTGGGGGGGAACCTTTTGTAGTGATAATCAAGGTGGGCCATTTCCAGCAGTTGACAAGAACGTGTGAGGAACGGGGGAGGGGAATAAACATGAGGAAATGGTTTTGCTTTGTGTAATGACACATCCACTCCCAGTCTTTATTCAAGCCTAAGTTAATTGTATCCAGTTTGCAAATTAATTCCAATTCAGCCGTCTCCTGTTGGAGTCTGTTTTGAAGTTTTTTTGTTGAAGAATTGTCACTTTTAGGTCTGTAATCGAGTGACCAGAGAGATTGAAGTGTTCTCTGACTGGTTTTTGAATGTTATAATTCTTAACGTCTGATTTGTGTCCATTCATTCTTTTATGTAGAGACTGTCCGGTTTGGTCAATGTACATGGCAGAGGGGAATTGCTGGCACATGATGGCATATATCACATTGGTAGATGTGCAGGTGAACGAGCCTCTGATAGAGCTCATGCAGACTCATATTTTACTCATAGAAGGACTGTCTAGGAAAATGGAGGAGACATGAAAGACAATGTATGAGGTCCAGACAGCAGTCTGTGTGCTCTGGGGTGGCTGGCATGGTTTAATAGTCCCTCTGTCTCGGTCAGCCCCTGCCAGCAATAGCTTGGGCCACTCGGTGATCTCTCCATCCTTGTGACTCAGCCCTCCAGTCAGGTCACTTGGAGCTTCACCCCTTTCAGAGTAACAAAAAAGTCCAAACAAAACCTAAATCTAACCAACTTATACCAGGCTTTCCGCACCAATCTGGGCTCAGTAGTCCTTGCTCCTTTACTCTCAAAGCTTACAGAGAGGTCTCCTGTTGGCATAATAAAATCACCCCCACGAGCAGCAGAAGCTCTGGCTCTGCCAACATAGCACTGGGTACACTAGCGCTTATGTCAGTGTAACATCTCTGGGCGGGGTGGAATATTCACATCCTTGGGTTCTGCAAACACAAGCAGTAGTGTAGACCTATCCTAAGAAGCAGCATTAGGGCAATGTAATCATGCTGCATGCTCCTTGTCTGTTTCCTGAATGGTAGGACTGAGGCTATGGCTACACTAGAGAGTTTACGGCTGTAAACACTAGTGTAGCTGCTCTAATTACAGGTTTCAGAGTAGCAGCCGTGTTAGTCTGTATTCGCAAAAAGAAAAGCAGTACTTGTGGCACCTTAGAGACTAACAAATTTATTAGAGCATAAGCTTTCATGAGCTACAGCTCACTTCAATGCATCCGATGCTTTTCTTTTTGCTCTAATTACTTAATTACTCCAGCCCCCCTGTTAGAGGGCTTTCCCTCCCACTTCCCTAGTTCTTCTCACGGAAGCAGCAAAGGCCAGAAGTCTGAAGTGCAGACAATGGAATGTTTATTGCAGTTAATTTCCAGCAAGCATGATTCCAATTTTCCCACCCACTTCCTGTTTGACCCCAGTTTATATAGTAATACTCTCAGCTATACCTTAACCAATCATTTTACTGAAATTTAACTAACCAATCCTAACATATTGTAACATAATTCTCTAACCAATTATATCCCACAACCCTAATTAACTTACACTTAGCTAAATTAATTATACAGCAGACAGAAAAATTAGAGAGACAGATTAACAATAGAAAAGTGGGGACCATAAAGATAAACCAATACAGAAATGAGGGTTTCACAACCATTGATAGGTGATTTCTTGCCAGACAGGATGCTATCAAACTACGTTTTCTTTAACCATCTTAAGATCTGTTTCTTTATCTGGTGGTGATGGGCAGGACAGAATAGTCTTCCTAACAGCCAAATACCACCTTATTTCAATGTGACTGGTTTGGAATGTGAGGATGTGACTGTAGGCTTCCCAGTTTATGGCTGCCCCTGCTACTTAGCCAAAGGCCTTAGCCTAAGAACAGGACATCAGACTATCCTAGTGAGAGAAGGCACATATACAGGCAGACTGTGATTTTGATTCTTTGTTTTATACCTCTATAACTAGCTAAATGATAAAAATACACCTAAATTCTTAAAATACAGGCCTTTACAGGGAGCCTCCCCCCCCCTCACATGCGAGTGGTGGTAGCTGTGTTGGTGGGAGAAGCTCTGCCATGGACAAAGCACTGTCCACACCTGTACTTATGTCATCATAAATTATGAGGGTTGCTAATTCACATCCTTGAGAGACATAATTTATGTCAATTTAAATTGTAGTGTGTACACAGCCACAGTGGGATTAAAGAAAAGCAACTGGCTTCAATTCATCAGTAGTCATGATCAAAGGGGTTGCTTAGTAACAGGAAATGGAGTTTCAGCTTTCTGCAGTATTTCAGTCAAGAGCTCACCCCTATTAGTTTCACCCTGCTCAAAGCGCTGTAGTTTCTGTGAAAAGGGGTGTGAAGAAAATGTCAGATGCTAAATATTTGTCACATGCCCTTTTTAAATCAGAGCAAACCTCAAATGATGTCCGTCCCCCCCCAAATTGCTATAGAAAAATCAAGCGATGCACGTGCTACAAGAAACATTTAAAAATTATACTCTAGCCCAGCAGACAGAATTTTTGTAACCCATTTTTACCCATGATAAATGCAAAACCTGGTGCAACCTTCATTGTGGTTGCACTGCCACCCAGCCATAATATTTCTGTGCCACATTAGGGCCAGAGGCAGAATTCCTATTGCAAAGTGGAGTCGTGTGGTCTAGGATTTCTCAGATACAGCCCCCCGCCCTCTCAATATAGTGCTGATTTTAATAATCAAAGTGTTTTAAAATGCATGTGTATAGCGGTAGTGCCATGAAAACTGGTATTTCACAGCAGGGGCTGGAGTAGGCTTTGAGGGGCAGTGGGAGAACACCCACTGAGATGAATGGGCCAGTCCACACCTCTCGGAGCTTCTGTGTCATGTGTTCTCCTTCATGGGGCTGTGGAGCACCATTTAAAATGGGGGCCTTTGATTGGCCCCTCTGCCTGATCCTCTTCTCTTCTCAGGTTCCCCTCCCACCACTCCCCCTGGCCCATGAGCCCCTTCAACCACCCCCTCCAAATCTGAGTGACTGGTGTTGCAACGTGGCTCGTGGAATCTGAGCGCCACTAAGGTTTGGTGCGGCCCAGAAGTGGTTGGGATGTGGCCCAGGCGGCCCTTCTGGCTCCATGGCCTGTGGATTCATCTGAGAATATCCCATGGAGCCGAACGGTCCACCTTGCACCTCTGTAATCCACTTGCCTCCACTGCAGAGGGTTGTGCAGCGCCCCTTCCCTTTAGGCTAGCCTCCGAAGTCTGTGACTCTCCTCCACTTGGCCTGGCTGCCTCCAGCTGGTAGATGTGTTCCTCCCAGCCCAACGGTTACCACCTTCCTATCTCCCAGTGGCCTCTCCAGCCCTACTCGGGGTACTGAGAAGGACAGAGCTGTTAGATGAGTGGCAGTGAAATATTCCCAGGAAGTCTGGTGCCAACCCCCCTCCCTCAGCATGATTGTCCCTTGTCATATCCCCCTTACTACCACCACTTCCACAAAAAACAAAGGGAATTCACTATCCTTGTCTAGTAGTGCCTTGTACTCTTCCCGAATGCCAAATGCATCTCTACTAAATAATAAAGATTTGTATTCCCTTGGATTGACCAATCAAATTTTTGCTGCTGAACTGCCAGATGCTGCTTGTGGGTTCTAAAGAATAGCTCTGTCAGTTTCTCTTGCACCAACAGAAGTTGGTCCAATAAATGGTATTACCACACCCACCTTGTCTCTCCAATATCAGACAAAATGGCACAAGATTTCTCCCAGAACACTAAAGTGTTCTCATGATGGACTGAAATGAAAGGAAATGAACAACGCTGCATTCACAAGCATGAAGCCCAATGTCTTCAGAAAGCGATACTCTGATACAGTGTGTTGCTTTGGCTAATGAAGGTCATGTACTGCTTTTCAAGGTCTTGAACATCAGATCAGTGTGTTGTGGGCATTCCTGGCACCTCTACAACAAACAGGCAGGAAAAACCCTTAAAAAAACTAGAATAACCCACAAACCAATTAAAATTCTTCCAGGCTTACATCATAAGGAAACTAAAAAGAGCACCAACTGTCTTGATTTCCCCCCCCCCCCCCCCTTGCAGGTCACTTTTAATCAATCACTAGGTGTGCCCAAGGCTTCACTTTTATATCTCCTCTGACCACCGGATCATCGTCTAAGTACTGGAGAGGTAGCTAGTGCTCTTATGTGGATAATAAATCCCCAACTGAGCACTAGGGCTGGAGCAGACCTATCCCAAACATACATTTGCTGCTTACAGTTCTAAAGGAAGTTGGGGCAAGGAACTGGCTGAAGCCAGTTCAGAGCAGAAGATGCTGAAGTGACAAATCCAGTTTGTGATAGCAGTTGCAGGAAGAGTGGGCCAAATTCTGCTTTTGGTGACGTTGGTGTAAATCAACTCCATGGATGGTAGTGGAATTATCTTGTATTTACACTTTTACCTGAGAGCAGACTTCAGCCCAGTATTTTTGCCAGCCAATGGGAGCTGTGGGAAGCGGTGGCCAGCACGTCCCTGCGGCCCACAGCTCCCATTGGCCAGGAACGGCGAACCGTGGCCACTGGGAGCTACGGGGGGGGGGGGGAAGGGGTGGCCGTGCCTGCAGACCGTCAATGTCAGCAAAATGTCTCACGGCCTGCAATCAGATTACCCTGATGTGCTGCGTGTGGCCCATGGGTTGCCCACTACTGGTTTAATGGCCATTAATTCAAATTTGGAACACTGGGAGTAGAGAGGCAACAAGGAAACTGACCTTTCCATTGCTTGGAACAGACAGACCCTGTTTTAGCCAGTACAGGTGCGCCCAGCAAATTGCAAGGATCTATCCAGTTATTTCTGTGGCCTTCATCACCATGGTACCAGAGCACATCACGAACATTAATGGATTTTATCCTTCCAGCATGTCAGGAAAGGAAGGTATTATGCCTGCTTTACAGATAAGGGACAAGGTAGACTAAGTGACTTGCCTGTGCTCAGCTGAGATTAGAACCCAAGTCCCTCCCAATCCGGCATGCTATCCTCTAGCTCATTCATCCGCTTTATCTGATCAGTTCTTTCTGTCATAAACGCCATCCAGTTTCATCTCTTGGTTTCACTGAGGAACATGCTTTGATTCTCAAGTGTTTGCTGGGTAGAATACCACATCACTTCACAGCCCAAGCGATAACTCTTTTATTTATACTGTTTAGGAGGCTCTAGTAGTATACAGTTTGAGGGCCAACATTCTTACTATAGCAAGAGTTGCATAGAAAACCTAGTGCTGCAATGCGTGATATATCAACATACGGAACTGACTGAAATCCCTTACTTAAAAGAGAATAATTCGTAAACTCTCAGGCAGCCATGGTATTAAGTCTGAAACAAATCTAATCCTACTTGTAAAAACAATGGCTTTATAATACCATTTTCCCGTTTTTAAAAATGTCTCTCTTGCTGTGTGAAAGCCCAATATGAACAATTGATCATACCGTGAAACTGACTAGATGCAAAGTGCTGTTAGATCAGGGATTGGCAACCTTTGGCATGTGGCCCATCAGAGAAAGACCCTGGCGGGCCAGGCCAGTTTGTTTACCTGCAGCATCTGCAGGTTTGGCCGATCGCAGCTCCCACTGGCCGCGTTTTGCGGCTCCAGGCCAGTGGGGGCTGCGAGAAGCTGTGCGAGCCGAGGGATGTGCTGGCCGCATTTCCCACAGCCCCCATTGGCCTGGGACGGCACCACGGCCATTGGGAGCTGTGATGGGCCGAACCTGTGAACGCCACATGTAAACAAACTGGCCTGGCCCTCCAGGGGCTTTCCCTGATGGGCTGCATGCCAAAGGTTGCCGATCCCTGTGTTAGATACACAGTTTTAATAAAAAGAAAAGGAGTACTTGTGGCACCTTAGAGACTAACAAATTTATTAGAGCATAAGCTTTCGTGAGCTACAGCTCACTTCATCGGATGCATTTGGTGGAAAAAACAGAGAGGAGATTGATATACACACAGAGAGAACATGAAACAATGGGTTTATCATACACACTGTAAGGAGAGTGATCACTTAAGATAAAAAGAAAAGGAGTACTTGTGGCACCTTAGAGACTAACAAATTTATTAGAGCATAAGCTTTCGTGAGCTACAGCTCACTTCATCGGATGCATTTGGTGGAAAAAACAGAGGAGAGATTTATATACACACACACAGAGAACATGAAACAATGGGTTTATCATACACACTGTAAGGAGAGTGATCACTTAAGATAAGCCATCACCAGCAGCAGGGGGGAGAAAGGAGGGAAAACCTTTCATGGTGACAAGCAGGTAGGCTAATTCCAGCAGTTAACAAGAATATCTGAGGAACAGTGGGAGGTGGGGTGGGGGGAGAAATAACATGGGGAAATAGTTTTACTTTGTGTAACGACTCATCCATTCCCAGTCTCTATTCAAGCCTAAGTTAATTGTATCCAGTTTGCAAATTAATTCCAATTCAGCAGTCTCTCGTTGGAGTCTGTTTTTGAAGCTTTTTTGTTGAAGGATAGCCACTCTTAGGTCTGTAATCAAGTGACCAGAGAGATTGAAGTGTTCTCCAACTGGTTTTTGAATGTTATAATTCTTGACGTCTGATTTGTGTCCATTCATTCTTTTACGTAGAGACTGTCCAGTTTGGCCAATGTACATGGCAGAGGGGCATTGCTGGCACACGATGGCATATATCACATTGGTAGATGCGCAGGTGAACGAGCCTCTGATAGTGTGGCTGATGTGATTAGGCCCTATGATGGTGTCCCCTGAATAGATATGTGGACAGAGTTGGCAGCGGGCTTTGTTGCAAGGATAGGTTCCTGGATTAGTGGTTCTGTTGTGTGGTGTGTGGTTGCTGGTGAGTATTTGCTTCAGATTGGGGGGCTGTCTGTAAGCAAGGACTGGCCTGTCTCCCAAGATCTGTGAGAGTGATGGGTCGTCCTTCAGGATAGGTTGTAGATCCTTGATGATGCGTTGGAGAGGTTTTAGTTGGGGGCTGAAGGTGATGGCTAGTGGCGTTCTGTTATTTTCTTTGTTGGGCCTGTCCTGTAGTAGGTGACTTCTGGGTACTCTTCTGGCTCTGTCAATCTGTTTCTTCACTTCAGCAGGTGGGTATTGTAGTTGTAGGACTGCATGATAGAGATCTTGTAGGTGTTTGTCTCTGTCTGAGGGGTTGGAGCAAATGCGGTTATATCGTAGAGCTTGGCTGTAGACAATGGATCGAGTGGTATGATCTGGATGAAAGCTAGAGGCATGTAGGTAGGAATAGCGGTCAGTAGGTTTCCGATATAGGGTGGTGTTTATGTGACCATCGCTTATTAGCACCGTAGTGTCCAGGAAGTGGATCTCTTGTGTGGACTGGTCCAGGCTGAGTTTGATGGTGGGATGGAAATTGTTGAAATCATGGTGGAATTCCTCAAGGGCTTCTTTTCCATGGGTTCAGATGATGAAGATGTCATCAATGTAGCGCAAGTAGAGTAGGGGCATTAGGGGAAGAGAGCTGAGGAAGCGTTGTTCTAAGTCAGCCATAAAAATGTTGGCATACTGTGGGGCCATGCGGGTACCCATCGCAGTGCCGCTGATTTGAAGGTATACATTGTCCCCAAATGTGAAATAGTTATGGGTGAGGACAAAGTCACAAAGTTCAGCCACCAGGTTAGCCGTGACAGTATCGGGGATACTGTTCCTGACGTTTTGTAGTCCATCTTTGTGTGGAATGTTGGTGTAGAGGCTTCTACATCCATAGTGGCCAGGATGGTGTTTTTAGGAAGATCACCAATGGACTGTAGTTTCCTCAGGAAGTCAGTGGTGTCACGAAGATAGCTGGGAGTGCTGGTAACGTAGGGCCTGAGGTGGGAGTCTACATAGCCAGACAATCCTGCTGTCAGGGTGCCAATGCCTGAGATGATGGGGCGTCCAGGATTTCCATGTTTATGGATCTTGGGTAGCAGATAGAATACCCCAGGTCAGGGTTCTAGGGGTGTGTCTGTGCGGATTTGTTTTTGTGCTTTTTCAGGGAGTTTCTTGAGCAAATGCTGTAGTTTCTTTTGGTAACTCTCAGTGGGATCAGAGGGTAATGGCTTGTAGAAAGTGGTGTTGGAGAGCTGCCTAGTAGCCTCTTGTTCATACTCCGACCTATTCATGATGACGATAGCACCTCCTTTGTCAGCCTTTTTGATTATGATGTCAGAGTTGTTTCTGAGGCTGTGGATGGCACTGTGTTCTGCATGGCTGAGGTTATTGGGGAAGCGATGCTGCTTTTCCACAATTTCACCTCGTGCACGTCAGCGGAAGCACTCTATGTAGAAGTCCAGTTTCGACCTTCTGGAGGAGTCCACCCAGAATCCTTCTTTTTGTAGTGTTGGTAGGAAGGTCTCTGTGGGTTAATATGTTGGTTTGAGGTGTGTTGGAAATATTCCTTGAGTCGGAGACGTCGAAAATAGGATTCTAGGTCACCACAGAACTGTATCATGTTCGTGGGGGTGGAGGGGCAAAAGGAGAGGCCCCGAGATAGGACAGATACTTCTGCTGGGCTAAGAGTATAGTTGTTTAGATTAACAATATTGCTGGGTGGG
Organism: Dermochelys coriacea; assembly: GCF_009764565.3. Classification (NCBI taxonomy): domain Eukaryota; kingdom Metazoa; phylum Chordata; order Testudines; family Dermochelyidae; genus Dermochelys; species Dermochelys coriacea. The sequence goes on along the minus strand of NC_050071.1, from coordinate 137,896,225 downwards.
TTACGGGAACCATTGTTGTGGCCCCTTGTGGCATGTAGTAGTTTAGATAGCTTAGTGTCCTTTTTCTTTTGTAGAGAAGCAAAGTGTGTGTTGTAAATGGCTTGTCTAGTTTTTGTAAAGTCCAGCCACGAGGAAGTTTGTGTGGAAGGTTGGTTCTTTATGAGAGTATCCAGTTTTGAGAGCTCATTCTTAATCTTTCCCTGTTTGCTGTAGAGGATGTTGATCAGGTGGTTCCGCAGTTTCTTTGAGAGTATGTGGCACAAGCTGTCAGCATACTCTGTGTGGTATGTAGATCGTAATGGATTTTTTACCTTCAGTCCTTTCGGTATGATGTCCATCTGTTTGCATTTGGAGAGGAAGATGATGTCTGTCTGTATCTGTGCGAGTTTTTTTCATGAAGTTGACAGATTTCCACTCTATACGGCTAAATTCAGTGCCTTGCATACTGACAGGTTTCAGAACAGCAGCCGTGTTAGTCTGTATTCGCAAAAAGAAAAGGAGTACTTGTGGCACCTTAGAGACTAACAAATTTATTAGAGCATAAGCTTTCGTGAGCTACAGCTCACTTCATCGGATGCATTTGATGGAAAAAACAGAGGGGAGATTGATATACACACAGAGAGAACATGAAACAATGGGTTTATCATACACACTGTAAGGAGATTTCAGAGTAGCAGCCGTGTTAGTCTGTATTCGCAAAAAGAAAAGGAGTACTTGTGGCACCTTAGAATTTGTTAGTCTCTAAGGTGCCACAAGTACTCCTTTTCTTTTTACTGTAAGGAGAGTGATCACTTAAGATAAGCCATCACCAGCGGGGGGGGGGGGACACCTTTCATGGTGACAAGCAAGGTAGGCCATTTCCAGCAGTTAACAAGAATATCTGAGGAACAGTGGGGGGTGGGGTGGGGGGGAGAAATAACATGGGGAAATAGTTTTACTTTGTGTAACGACTCATCCATTCCCAGTCTCTATTCAAGCCTAAGTTAATTGTATCCAGTTTGCAAATTAATTCCAATTCAGCAGTCTCTCGTTGGAGTCTGTTTCTGAAGCTTTTTTGTTGAAGGATAGCCACTCTTAGGTCTGTAATCAAGTGACCAGAGAGATTGAAGTGTTCTCCAACTGGTTTTTGAATGTTATAATTCTTGACGTCTGATTTGTGTCCATTCATTCTTTTACGTAGAGACTGTCCAGTTTGGCCAATGTACATGGCAGAGGGGCATTGCTGGCACACGATGGCATATATCACATTGGTAGATGCGCAGGTGAACGAGCCTCTGATAGTGTGGCTGATGTGATTAGGCCCTATGATGGTGTCCCCTGAATAGATATGTGGACAGAGTTGGCAGCGGGCTTTGTTGCAAGGATAGGTTCCTGGATTAGTGGTTCTGTTGTGTGGTGTGTGGTTGCTGGTGAGTATTTGCTTCAGATTGGGGGGCTGTCTGTAAGCAAGGACTGGCCTGTCTCCCAAGATCTGTGAGAGTGAAACAGTGCTACTCTAAAACAGTTTTAATAGACAGGTTTCAGAGTAGCAGCCGTGTTAGTCTGTATTCGCAAAAAGAAAAGGAGTACTTGTGGCACCTTAGAGACTAAGAAATTTATTTGAGCATAAGCTTTCATGAGCTACAGCTCACTTCATCTGATGAAGTGAGCTGTAGCTCACAAAAGCTTATGCTCAAATAGTTTTAATAGAAAAAGTTTTCATTTTTCATAGGATTTTTTCAATAAAAATGTTCCAAGTAGCTCCAATTATTATTATTATGAGAGTGTAAGTTTTTTTTTGGTAGGGACCATCTGTTTTTTCTATGTTTGTACGGTGCCTTGCACAGTGGGCCAACCTGCAATATAAAAGTTAACTAATAACTGCTGTGTGTTGGGGTTTTTTTTTTCTTTTTTCTAAATTGATCTTCTCACTCCTAGGTGCAAAGCAAAGATGGGGTTTGCTGAGGACAAGGTTTATGACTACATTAGGGAAAACATGCAGGACTTCCATCGCATCCGGGTGCGCCAGCTGATTCACCATCTGCCGTGTCTCTCTGATGCAGACAGGGTAATTCTTTATTTATTCTTTAACTCTGTTTTCTTCTTTGAACCTGCTGTGCTAGTTCAGGCGCACGTGTGGGAATGGGGTTGGGGTGACAGTAGATATCATCCCTCCATAACTCTAACCTCCTGTCTCGCGGAACCAGCAACTTCACCCGAAACTGGAAAATGCTCAACATGCTAAATCAATGCTTAAAACACCAATGTACGAATTGCTGGGAAGACCAAATAGAAAACAACAAGCTAGACTGCTCTAGATTCCTGGCCAGAACTATCATGCTAGTGTGGTGGCCGACAGGATGAGGGTCTAACCTGTGACCTCCAAAGCTAGAAGCTTGAACTGCCACAGCTTGAGCTAAAGCATCAAGTCTCCCAAGTAATTACGCTCACATCCTCTATGGTGCAGGCACAGAGAGGGGGACACATAATGCATGCTGACCAGTGGGTTACACTGCCAGATCCCTCATCACAGGGTGATGTGCAAAACTAAGGCAGTCTCTTGCCAGATACAGAATTGGATGGTGGCTGCAAACTAGAGGTGGATACTGGGAAGCATAAAGCCCAGTCCAAACCAAGAAGGCGTAGCCATGCAGCCAGCGGGAAACAGTGATGCCAGAATTGTAACTAGGAGGGAGCACAAGTCAGAGATATCCTTACAGTCTCAGATAATATATATATATTTTAATATTGAAAAGTGATGAGGGGAAAACTAACTAACCAGTGGAGGGGGTGGGGATGGGAGACACAGAGCTGGCATCATGTTACCCAGCAATCTGTCCCTGGAGCAGCCATGGACACTCACGTCATATGCAGTCCCAACCCCCGCATGAAACGCCCCCGTCCTGGGCAGGACACCTGAGAAGTCCGCCTTGTTGTAAGGAGTCTGTCTCTCTCTCTCTCTCTCTCTGGATTTTGCTTCCAGTAAAGGAGAATTCTTGGTTTGAGCTCTGTGTGTGTGGTAGAAAGAGGGAGAAAAGTACCATGTGTGGGAGTGGTTTGTGGCGGCTGTATCTATAGCTCCTGCTGCTCACTAAGTCTCTACCTAGTTAGAGCAGGGAGCTGCTTTCTGCAGCCTGGGCTCTCTGTCTGCATCTCAGGAACAGGCTCTTCCTGAAGCACGGTTGCAGGTAACCAACCAGTGCGCCCTGCCAGTTAAGAACAGCCCATGGAATTAGGAAACCTAGGAATTACCAGATTGGATCTGGTGCCTCTGGTCCCACGTCTTGTCTCTGACAGCGAGCAGCACCAGGTATTTCTGAGGAAGATGCAAGAAACCTGCAGTGGACAGAGGTGGGGTAGTCATTCCCCGCAGAAAGATGATCTCCTGATCCCTAATAGTGATCAGCTTAAACCGTGAAGTATGAGGGTTAATATAGTTGTTAGGCCTGTGGCCACTGCAGCTCATGGAGACTATATGGTCTTGGCGTGCATGGCTGTATTCTGACTAGCAGGCGGGCTGCTAACCCTCAGTTACTGATCCCTCCCCTCCCCACCCAAAAACCTTGAAAGGTAAAGGGAGAGCCGTACAGCAGGGTTTGAAAAATAGTGCCCCTTCCTGCCCCCCCTTCCTTACTCTGTTCCCTCCTCCCTCCCTAACCGCACCTCTGCTCCTGCTGCTCTCCAGCCTTGGCTTGCTCCTGGCTTTCGTCTGCTCCCCTCTCCAGAGCTCCCACTGGCTGCAGTCCTCGCAATAGGGAGGTCGAATGTAGGGTACAACATGGAGGGTGCTCAAGGTTCTGTGAGCTGTAACTGCTTCCAGCCCTCCTGCTCGGTCGTCCCTCCTTCCTGAGCGCCCCCCTCCTGACCTGCGGCACCTCTGCTTGTCCTGCCTTTACGCAAACCCAGTAACATGTTACCGTCCTGCCTTGCAATTCCCCTTGCTGCTCCAGCACGAGACCACCTCCTAGTACACAACACGGAACTCTGCCAAACTGCGCCGCGGCTCCTGGAGCTTCCTCTCGCCCCGAGCGACCCTGCCAGCTGACTCCTGGCTAAATTCATCAGCCTTGGCCTGACCGGGACCCCAGGTGCTGAGTGGCCAAGAGCTTTATCTGACTCCTTCTGAGACTGATGAAATGCCCCCTAGCCAGCCCCTTTCTCAGCATTCTCTCCCTGCTGATTTTTAGGAAGAGATAGAAGCCCACGACGACAGGAAAGGGAATGAGCACGCCGTGTGGGAGCTCTTCTACTACCTGAAATGCAGGAGTGGCTGGGTGAAGGAGCTCGTTGAGGCGCTCAGGAAGAACAGGCACCATGATCTCGCAGACAGGGTTCAGAGCAAGTACGATGCTCACCAAGTCCGTAAGTTTCCTTGCAGTACCTGTCCCTTAATACATGCTGCGCTCTCTTAACTGCCTGGCCCTGGGGCTCTCTCTAGCATCACCACAGTGTATCTCAACGCCTCGCAATCTTGACTGTGAGGTAGGGCAGGGCTGTTATCCCGCAGGTACAGGGGGGCCAAGTTGTCAGAGGGGCCTAAAGCTGCCAATAGACACCTTGTGGGATTTGCGAAAGCACCAAAGCCGGTTTCAGCACCAAACTCCCATTGAAATCGAATAAACACCTCTGAGGATCTGGCCCTAAGTGACTTGCCCAAGTCACACTGGCAGTCTGTGGCTGAGCTGGGATTTGAACTCTGGTCTTCCAAGGCCCAGGCTAGTGCTGGGAATGGGTGACCGGGGATCACTTGATGATTACCTGCTTTGTTGATTCCCTCTGAAGCACCTGGCATTGGCCACTGTTGGAAGACAGGATACTGGGCTAGATGGACCTTTGGTCTGACCCAGTATGACCGTTCTTATGTTCTAATCACTGGTCAATTGTTCCTCCATTGAAACAATGCTGTTTCTTTCCCATTTCCTGGAAGACTCTTTGGAGCTATCATTGCTGTTATTAGGAGGGTGTATGATTTAAATATACAACTCCAATCAATTGTAGAGACCAGCGCCAGTAGCAAAGTCTGACTCCTCTGTCCCTCCTGCCCGCAGGGTTAATAAATTAACCCCAGCCTTTCACCCGCTTACCCCTCTCCCGACCCACCTCCTTCTTGAAAGCTTGGTGATGCATCTGCTCTGGAAGTCAGCAGGTCCTGGCTGTGCTAGCAGGTTCCAAACCTGTAGGCTTCTCCTCAGAAACAGCACCTGCCCCTTCCCCTTGTTAAAACCTACGGGCTGCTGGCTCCAGCTGCTCAGTTGATCTCCTCTGCAGTGGCACTGCCCAAGGAAAGAGGTGGAAGCTGGCACCCCAAATCACTGAGATTGAATCCCACATGTAGAATTGCAGGGCACAAGGGTAAGGTGACTATTGAACCTTTGTGCTGGGCAATAGCTGGAGTTTCTGAATGGCCTGAAGCTGCAGCACCATGTTGTCCGCTTTGCAGTAATTCAGACTCGAGCTGACAGAGACCTGGAAAACTGTAGTGAGGTCTGGCCCCCCTTCAAGCAGGTTGTGATCTTTCCTTCCAACTGCCTGGGGCCACTAGAGAGCTGATGAGACCCATCCCCAGCTTGCAGACTGGTGTCACAAACAGCCAGCAAACTCACTCAGTGCAGGGAGCAGGAACAAACCTCACCAGGTCTTGTGACTGCCTCTGCCAACCTACGAGCGCTTGCTCATGGGCTAACTCTTAGCCTTGCAGGCCTTGTCTAAGCCTCCGTCTCTTCTAGGCACGGGTAAATGGCACTGCCACGCACCAGTGGGTTGGGTAAAATGGGGAGAGAACTCTGAGCATCATCCACATAGAAAATATGGACTCCGGGCCCTTCACTCACTAGCTAGTCTACGTTGGATGAGTGGCGTGGTAGAATGGGACCTTGTGAATGCAAAGGGGTCCAGCGCAGGATCCTGTCTGTCCTGACATGCTTGGCTTTGGTGCTAACAGCTAACAGTCCCTTCCAGGGACAAACGGAAGAGGTCTGGTGGCGGTAAGGTCACCTTCTGGAATCCTCCTGTGTGTGCCGCAGCCTGGCTTTGAGCTTCAGGGGATGCTACAAGCTCCTCTCCTCATCCGCTCACCTGGAGCGGCACCTGGCTGATCAGCGAGGGGGGGGAGGCTGAGTTGGGAGAGGATACTGCAGGAGATCAATAGTTCCTGCTTTCTCTGGGGGTGATTTGTGTCTGGCAGGATGCCCTGCCCTGCGTATAGATGGTATTTGTACTCGTATAATTTTGTAATGAGCCGGGATTTAGTGTGCCAGACACACACACGTGCTCTGTAGCCTTGGTGAGATGAGGTGAGGTCTCGGCCCAGTTGCTAGGGGACGTGTCCATTTCAATGGAATTGCTGTCACAGTGACAACAACTGTTCATTGACTGTCTCTGCTGAGAGCTGCGAGGTTGAACGAGCCATGGAGAGCAAGAACTCCTCACTCCCTCATAGAGGACGCACCTCTGAGTGACGATACATTTGTTGGCGGTGCCTGGTTTCCCTCTGACTAGACAGAATGCTTCCCTTTTAGGGCCACACCAGTGCTAAAGTCAGCCCCTGCCGGTACTCCCCATCTCCCATATTACCCATCACTTCAAATATTCTGTGCTCTCTCTTCCTGCAGGTCCTCGGAACAAGGCACCACTTCCTGCTGTGAATAACTCTCTGCCCAGCTACAAGTTGGTTTGCTCTCAGATGCCTCCACCGACTGCTAATCCTGATCCTCGGCGCGCTGGCCTCACCTTTGAGAACAATCCCCACATGCCTTCATTGCCTAGGCAGCCAGCAAGTCTCCCAAGGCCCGGCACACCCCTGCCTCTCCAGACAAATCCGTCTGGCGTGGAAAGCTACCAAGACCTGGGGGAATACAATACTCCTGTGCAAGAAATGGAGCCGTTGGCAAAGCAAAAGGTTTGTTGGTCTCTGAGAGTGTCCTGTGGTGTCATATCTCTCGGGTTTGGTTGACAAGAACCTGACTCTTAAAACTGGGCTGAGTTCCCGCCAGTGTCCCAGCCCCCTGTGCTGTTCTGACCGCTCAAAGGGCCTAGAAGTCAGCCAGATCTGGCTGCCCCGCAGGGTGTGGGAGCACTCAGGTGGCACAGTGCCAACATCCCTGGGTCCTGCACTGCTCCCATTCCATCCAAAGCAGATGCGCTCCAGCCTGGTGCACAGGGTCCAGAGATTCAGGGTGTTACAGCCAGCTGCCCGATACCCACCTTTGCCATGGGCTTGATAGATTGGGGGCCAGAAGGTGGTCTGGACCCTTCTCTCTCTCTCTCTCCAGCTGGTGCTGCCATTGCTCCTGCCACAGAGAAGTGGCTGCAGCATGTACCTGGTACCCTGTCAGTCACGGTCTCTCTCCGGAGGTAGCTGCTCCATTCTACGTACCCCAGGACACTGGCGATTCCCTCTGGTTAAAAGGCGATCTCGGTGCTAGGAAGTGCTGGATTGTCGCCCCCTAATGCCCGCAGGCCTCAAGGCAGGGGAGAACCCAGAGCGACTGCCTCCAAGGTTGAGGAGGAAAGCTAGTCTCCATGTCCATTCAGTCCTTCCTTCTCTTCAGAGTTCAGCGACGAGGGTAAAACACCACCTCCAAGGGGCTCTGCCTGTCGACCAGGGCTTGGGTGTAGAGGCAGCGCTGTGGAGAAAGGAGTTTGGACACCAGGGCTCTGTCTCATTCAGAACACTTGGGTCAAAACAAGGCCGGGGGGTGGGTCTGTCCAGCACCTCGAGGGAGCCCCCATCCCAATTTGGGCCTAAAGAATAATTCTCTTATGGTCTCAACACATCTCGTTTTTTCTTCCAGGTTACAGAAGATGCCCTGAGCCCGTGGAGGGAAGCTCCGAGTCCCCAACCCACTGGAAACGCAGCACTAGCTGATCTCAGGGCATCACAGGAAGGCAGTAACCATGGAGATGGTCTGTCCTCAGCAGCAGTCCAGTTACCTCCTGAATCACCAGCGGGACACCTGCTGGTTTGTGGGCATGTGCCCAGAGGAGAGGTGGAAGTGGCTCAGCCAGGCAGACCAGTATTTGACCCAAGCGGACAGGGGCAGGACTGGGCAAGCCGCCAGCAGCATCCGGTCTGTATGAGCGATGGGTATTTTGGGAACATGAATCACCTGAATGTTGGGAACGGCAGAAAGGCATCCATGCCTGGAGAGCCTGTTCAGAGAGGTGAGCCGGCCGCCGCTCCTAGCCCAGAGGATTTCGAGAACCAGCCAGAAGAGGTTTACTATTCTTCTTTTGAGCTCTCTCCCCTGGCTGCCAGGGCCAACAGAGCTGTCCCCGGACATGGGCAGCAGGCTGGAGATTCGCTCCGGGAACAGAAGATTCAGGCTTTGCAGGGTTACGAGAATGGGAACCTGACGAGCAGCATGGTGGATATTCATAACCCTGTCCTCCTGCAGACCCAGTTTGATGCAGAGCAGAAACGTACCCAGGGGCAGAGAGAAGACCATGGTGAAGAGAGGGATGCATTTCTTCTACACCAAATCAGAGATTCTGCACAAAGCACACACAGTTATGGTGAGTTGGGAGCCATCAAAGGAAGGGCTGACTCTAGCCCTGCAATTGGATCAGCGCCCACCTCTCAGACGACGAGCACCGCCCCCACGGACCTCAGTGAGGATGCAATTGCTCATGATTTGGGAGCATTAGATCTCGGCACAACATTCTCGGCCAGCTCCTCTGAAAAACTGGCTTCAGGCCCCTCTGCTGGACCTTCCCAAGGGATCCCTGAGCAGAAGCCGGGTAGCAGCATCAGTTCCCACTGGGGTGGGTGCTCGGGAGAGTGCCTAGCAGATACCCTGGGTGTTGCCAGTGGACCAGCAAACAGCAGAAGTAAGAGCTTTCCCCATCAGTATTCACACAGGGCCATTTTAGTCTGCTCCTGGTGCAAAGGGGGCAGCATCTTCATCACCGGGGATGAGTTGGGGACATTGAAACCTGTGATCAAAATTGCACTGGCTTCCAGCTGCAGTGGGAATTGCAGTGTCTGCATAGCATCCACTGCCTTCTCCTACCCCCAAGCAGAATTTGTGGTGTGGGGGAGGTACACTTAGAGGTGCACCTGACTCAATGCAAGACTGTTCTTGGTATTGTGCCACTCCCCTCCATGTGGAACTGGCTGGTCCACTCGCTGGCTAAGAGCAGCCAAAACTGGATTCCTCACAGCTCATCAATGCTGGGCTGGGCCAAGGCTGTGCCAGGTTTGGGGAAGGAGGCAGCACCACGTACCACATGTGTTTTGAAGCCCAAAGCCACCTCTGGTTTCCCAGGGACATGGGGCAGATGCGACCCGGGGTGAGTGTGACAGGGAGGAATGGGGCTGACCACCTTGCTAGTCCTGGAGTTTCTGGTTCCCCCACTCAGAAGGCTAAAGCCAGACTTTGCCCGTGTCAAGAGAGGGCCCCTACCACGGTGTCTCGGAATTCACAGCCCTCCTTGCTCCAGTGCCTGGGTCCCAGGCAAAAGTAACTTGTTAGTACAATTTCCCTGTAGGAAACAGATATACACCCAGAAGTGAGGGACAGTCTCTTGGCCTAGTTACGCACCTGAGACTTGGGCCCTGTTTGTCAGTAGATTTGCCAATCTGCGCTGCCTTCAATCAGGTTTGCCAGGGGAAAAACAGGCCAAATGTGACAGCCACGTGGGACCAAGCCAAACTTGTCTGTGTTGGGTTGAGTTTCAATTTGGGTTTGAACTTGGAGACTTGGAGTAGAGGGGGGTGTCAACCTCCCATGAACCAAAACCAGAAAATGGCTTCCCATGAACCCCTGCAAAGTGGAGATGCTGGTTGTAACCAGATAGTGAATGTGACTATTGCTGGCTGTGCCAGCCCAGCTGACGTCTTTACAAAGACTTTCCCCAGCAGTAGGTCCAGGTTATAGAGTTGTGTTACGGATCAGAGCGCTGTGAGAGACAGAACCAAGAGAGAACCCCACAGCACTCTGGTCAATCCAGCTGCTCCCTGTGGCCCAGGCCGAGGGCCAAACACCTTGCTCAGAGCTTGAAGGTACTAGAGAGATGAATTTGGGAGCCAGCGATCTTAGCTACTTCATCAACATGGGAGGTAGAAAAGAGAGCTATAAGATGGAGCCCTTACTACCTTTCAGTGGGGGCTGGGGGAGAGGGATGGGTGTGAAGGGTAGGGCTTCGCATGGTGCTGGCAGCAGACAGATGTTTCTGAGGATGCTGTGTAGCATGCCCACTTACCCCTCTACCTGGAATTGATCAAACCTCTTAGCTCAGATTACAGTTCAGTGGAGATTACTAAATGCCTGACCTGAGTCCATTCCTTAGTGCCTCTCATTAGACCAGCCGTTCTCAAACTGTGGGTCAGGACCCCAAAGTAGGTTGCGACCCCAATTTTAATGGCGTCACCAGGGCTGACTTAGACTCGCTGGGGCCCAGGGCCAAAGCCCAAGCCCGAGGACTTTGACTTTTCTCCCCAGGGTGGCAGGGCTTGGGCGGGCTTAGGCTTTGGTCCCCTCTCCTGGGATCCTGTAGTAATTTTTGTTGTCAGAAGGAGGTCATGGTGCAATGAAGTTTGAGTACCCCCTGCATTAGACCCATCACCCTGTGCCCCACAGTCACACTCCTGTTCTCTTTCATGGGCTTGATCCAAAGCTCTCTGAAGTCATTGGGGGCATCTTTCTATTGACATCAGAGCCCTTTGGCTCAGACCCCTGTTGCACAAATGGTTGTTAACAATGCACTTCATGTTTGGCAGGCCTAATGCAGAATGACCTCCTCCCCTCCCTTTTTGTTTGAAGCAGGTATAAAATTTTTCCCCCTGTACAAGGAAACCAAGAAATGTGACTTCAAAAAGAGGCACCAGATAAGAGACTTCTTCTACCCTGGAGACCACCCCCTTCCTTGAACTGGGACTTTCCCATTGTTAATAGTGAAATATTGTTGGGGACGGGGGGAAGGAACTCACAACTCCCATTCATTTCATATATCCTGATTAATATACGTTTTGCCTTGTTCCCCTCCAGATCCTCAAAGCAAAGTCCAGATCCCAGCTCCTGCAGCTCACATGCTATGCCCAGCTTCAACTCCTGGACCCAGCAACGTTCTTCCAACCAGTCCCCCCCTCCATCCCAGTACGACTAGCATTAAGAGCGTTCCCAAGCTTTCCAATGCCATGACTGCTGTGGAATTCCCTGACTCTAGTGGCTTCTCCTCTACTGCTGTGATTCCGCCTAGTTCACCTGCATTGCCCTCTGACCTGTCAGAGCCAGCGTTCAACAGCGACCTAAGTGAGCTGAAATGTCCCGTCCAAGAGTGCAGACTGACAGCAAGAGACACAGACAGCAGCAGCACCTCCATGCCAGAGGAGAACGTAGGTTGTCACGTGCGTTGGGTGTGTGTTCACCTTGATCCTGTTGTACACAACGACCACAAATGGTCTTGTTCTGCCCAAGCTACTGTCTCCCGCAGAACCATAGCCTTTCAGAGAGATCCTGCCAAACAAACTCCTTTTATCCTGGACCCTTTCTGCAGGTTTTTTACTCTCCATTCTCCTTGCCCTGTCCCAGAGCCTTGTTTAAACCGAGTGAGGTTCTAATGGTAGAATCGGGCAGCACAGTCCGTAATCATGGGTATGAAGTGCTTGAGTCAAAGCCCATTGAAGTTGGTGGAAAGACTTTCTTACCCCCAAAGACTGGCAAGGCCTGTTTTGTAGGTCAGCTAGTCTATCCCTTGGCATAGAGGAATAAACAAGACTGTTCCCTGTAGTGTACTGTAGTGGCTTGTACAGTCTTTTGTGTTCAAAATGATGGGGCCTCCCACACTTTCCTTGGCAGGTAGATCTCACTGTTAGGAAGCTTCCCCTTCAACAGCCTGGAATTTCATCTTCTTAATTTCATCCCAACCTTCCTGGTTAGACCCCTGCGCGTTGCACTGAATACTTCCCTTCCCACCTTGGTAGTTACAGTTTGCAAATGCTTGTTGGATCAGGTGTCAAACCTCCCTCCTGGCCTTGTCCCCAGGGCCTTGTCTACGCTTGGAAGTGGCCCCGATTGCAGCCGTTGGTCTGGCTGCCATGGGGCAAGACCCTGTTTGCAGACAAGGGAAGTGGAGATTTGCCCCAGCCAGGCTGCCTGTTAACTCTTCTCCCCCTTGTAAATCAGTTCCTCCAGCCTTGTGCTCATTTTAGTGGCTAGTGTCCCAGTTCCTCCCCTCAACTCCCCCCACAGTTTATCTACCCTTCTTCCACCTTTTCCTCACCCTCCCCGTCCCAAAGGGTCCTCGAGAGCCCTGATAACCTCCTCTCCACACCTGCCCAGAGTTTCCCCATCCCTCCAGCCGAGGGGAGCTAGCTATGACCTGTGTTCCCTGTAAGCTGCAAGTTTGGGCGACCGTGCAGGAGAGATTCAAATGCCACCCAGCTGATTATCAGAACGTGCACAGCCAGCAGTGTGTGTTCAGGTGCCCCTGCCACGTTGCTCCATCCTGCAGCTGCTCCCAGGATCCAACTGCTGGCTGTGCAGAGTGGGGGGGGTGCTGATGTCAGGGTATCCCCCTCCCCTGTTCCCCATCTCTGCAGAGCAGGGCAGAGGGGACAGCCTGGCTCAGGAGGCGGAGCTCCTGAGGTCTGAATGGTGAGTGGCTGAGTGCCTTCTTAAAGAGACAGTGCACTGTTTCTGAGATTTCCCCAGCAGTCAGCTTACACTCTCTCTGTCTCTCCCTCACCCCCTCCCCGTGTACCCCATCTCCACAGAGCCGGGGAGGGGAGACAAGACAACAGGGCTCAGGACAGAGCAGGAGAGCATTCAGTGAGTGGCTTCAAGAGACAGCGCATGGCACACACACTATCTGTCTCTCACATACAGCCAGCACACACACCATTTCTCTCTCTCTCTCTCTCTCTCTCTCACACACACACACACACACACACACACACACACACACACACAAAGTCTCTCTCTCTCACCCTATTATTGTTACTACTTGATACTTCCTGCAATGCACATATATTCTCTGTAATTTTATTCCTTCAAAGTGTGTTATTTTACTGTTTTTACTGGTCTATGCATTTCATAATTTTTATTTCTCTTAAACTTAAATTTAATTCCTTGAGTAGTGAGTTCTATAATGCCCAACCTGTCCTGGCTGGAGTAATTATCCCTATGGCAACTTTTAAAAAATATAATATCTAGGTTTCTTGTTCCTACTGGTGGCGCACATCTGCACATACTTTGGTGCATATAACAAAATTTATTCCGCATATGGATGGAAAAAATTAGAGGGAACATTGGCTATGACCCTTCCTTCTGAGCCACAGAGTGTTGGGAGGGATTGGTGTTAAGCTGGGGGCAGCCTAAAGCTGGGCTTGCAGCACTCAGCCCCAAAGCAAGAGGTCAGGTGCCAACAGTGCTTCCGGTGACATGCTTCAGTTTGTGGTCTAACTAGTCCCTGTTGTTGTCTTTTGAAGGCAAATCAAGCGCCAAAGCCCCCTGCTCCGAGTGTGACCCAAACCAGTCCACAGATCCCTGGAAGCACAGCTCACACCACTGCGAGGGAGGCAGGGTGGAAGAGCCAAAACACCTTGCCAGGTCCCCCTGGGGGCTGCCAAGTGTTCTACAGTGAGCCGGATGAAGAGGTGGAGCTCAGCAAGCCAGGTGTGCTAACCTCCACCAGAGGTGTGGAGGAGCCAGCCCAGAGGCATCCAGAGTCACCCGAGACAAATGTCCAATATTCTGGGAGGTCCGACCGCTTCTTCCTCAGCAGCAAGTGCTCTCTGGACAGCAATCCCCTAATGATAAGCGAATCCAGCAGTGCCTGCCCCAGCTCCAGCAGAGCCGAGAGGAATCAGCCTGAAGAGAATCACTACTCCTCTCGGTCTGACCACCCCCCCCCAGCATGGGCTGCCACCAATGGCCCAAGAAAAGACGAGGCTACTAAAAACAGCAGAGCCTCCCTTCTGCCAGAGAGCAGCAGCACCTGGGACAGCACAGCTGTGGAAACTCACGAAGTCCATGTGGTTGAGTATCCTGGCGTTGATCTGGGGGAGGCTCCCAGCCTGAGGGTTGTAGCCAGTGTCTATGAGAACCCATCTCCAGCCAGCTCTGGCTCCCTCAGGAGGCTCTCCGAATATTCCGACTCACCTTGCAATTTGGAAGCCCCTCCAGGAAGTTCTTCCCAGAACATTAACAGGCCAAAGCGAGACAGTGATGGGACATCTTTCCCCTTGAAGGACTATATACTGCCTGCTGCCATTGCTGCATTCACTTCTGTTGTGGCTTTCCTATTCTATAAGCATCTGCGGAATTAGGAGAGGAGCAGGGTGGAGAGGTAGAACGTCACTTCGTTCAGCCACAAAGTCAACAGTAAACTTCATGCTTAGCTTTCTCTTGCATAGGAATTTTAACTGGCATATTTAAGGCTGGGCTGGAGGGTGGAATTTCGAACGCACTATTCAGTCTTTTTTGGAAATGAGGCATGAGGCCTCAGATGCCTGACCCGCTTGTGCTCTTCTCCATCCTTGTTGTCACCAGTTGCCTTCTCATATCCTTTCCTTCTCCTGCTGCATCTCAACCCACCATGCAAGCCGTCGCTGATGGACCCTTATCTGAGACAGTGAAATTCGCAACCCCTTCTGCAGATGCTCATTATTCACACCTGTCTGTGGGCCAGTGCAATGGAAGGGGGTACCAAAGAGACAGGTGGAAGCTTTCTACAAGAGAGAGCTTGTTGTCCTGTGAATCTCAGGATTCCTACTGCCAGCTCTGAGAGAAGGAGTTTCCTTGAAGAATCTGAAGTGTATGAACATCAAAAAACGCAGACGGCCTCCGCTGCTAGGTTTTGCCCAACTTTAAAATGCTGGTGCATGGAGAGCGGCTGGGCACTAGCTCCTGTGCAGGTACCTGACCAAGGATACTACCTTGAACTCAAACGTGGTCCACTGAGGGCTCTTCTGGCTTTCTCCTCCAGCCATGCCTCGTGATTGGGTCTGTGTTCACTCTCCCCTTCCTTTTTGCCATGTGTTTGTGTATGACTGACTGGGTCCACAATTCAGGATCCTCTGCTCTCACTGAGTTGAACGGCTGTGCTGTTGGTACAACTATTCACTCATGGAGGGCTAGCTTGAGGCCTGTTTGCCAGTCAAATCTCACTGGCAACTAGGACCTTTGCACTGGGGTGAATTTCACCCTTAGCTTATACCTCACCGGCTTGAATCCAGACCAGATCAGTAACTTGGTTGTTAACATCTAATGCCTTTTCAGTGCCTGGGGGAAATGAGCAGGGTCTGAAAATCTCCTGCTCAGCAAGTAACCAAGTTACAAAAATCCCACAGCTGGTCCCGCTGGTGGTAGTCCCAGCTGAGGGGCCCAGGTTTAAAATGGACCATGGAGGTTAAACTACCATTCTGTATGCCTACAGGGGGGTTCCTCCAGCTTTGAGGCAGTGTGGGGAAGTTTGCACTGCAGCTCCCATGCTGTATCTGCTCTGTGACTAAGTAGAGAGGTCAAATTGACTGTCACCTTTCACTAGCATGAAATTCTCTTCCCATGCCTGCAGGGGACACCACTAATTTTGTGGTTTCCTTCTCCTCTGAGCATACATTTCCCATACCTGTCATGCTGCATAGCCTTAGTCAGAGCATGGGATTACATGCAAATGCAGGTGTTGCCTGTTGTAGTCCTAGGCCTCCAAATTGTCTGGGCATAGTGTTACTGTAGAATCAGACTTTAAGGGTGGGAATTTTTTAGGGTGGGTGGGAATTAAGTAGTTTGAGAGAGATCTGCCACCATCATGGTGATGGTAATGTATGTAACTGGGTCTGTAGGTCAATTGAAGCAACTGTCCTGCAGGATTCAAGGAACAGAGAATATCCCTCCAGCTTCACTGCTCCAGTGAGCATGAGGTTTGCAACAGGAAAAGGAGTATTGTCTCAGTGGTTTTGCTAATGAGTAGGGCCACGATTTTGGCAAGGGTATTTTATTGAAAATCATGGGCAGGATGTGGGAAATAAACAATAAACCGCGGATATGTATACAGGGCCAGTGTTAAGGAGTGGCAGACAGGGCAATTGCCCGGGGTCCTGCGAAGTTACAGGCGGTGGGGCTCGGGCTTTGGTTTCAGTGGAATTTTGAGGAAGTTGCAGAGGTCTTGTAAAAATCACAGAATCCGTGATTGACTCAAAGCCTTACTAATGAAAAATCAGAACTGACAGCTATGGTAGAGTGGCCATTTATGTGAAACTCCCCAGGTGTCAATTCAGCAAATGCTCAGGACCCGACCGTGTTCCCTGTCCCTTGCCCCACATGACCCGGTCCAGCTTTAGACTTGCTGGGGCCCAGGGCTGAAGCCTGGGGCCTTGAGCCCTGCCACCCACGGCTGAAGTCGAAATCTGAGCAACTTAGCTTTGTGGGGGCCCCCGTGTGTGGGGCACTGGGCAGTTGTCCTGCTTGCTGACCCTGGCTTTTATATGCAGAAAAACCGTTGTTGTGGTATAGGTGGGTTGTGGAATTTTTATAGCAGGGGCTCAGAAAGAAAAAGGTTGAAAACCTCTGCCCTATTTCATCCCAAAACACAACGTGCATCTAAACTGTGTGTCCAGCATGAGGCTCTGCAGTGGGACTAGAGAGAGGCTGGTCCCAAGATGGTCTTCACAGGTAACTAACTATGTACCTTGTGAGGCAGAGCCTCTTCCACTCCTTAACTGAACCTGTTCAACCCTTAAATAATCCAGCAGTAAAACAGAAGATCAGATTGGTTCTCTGCCAGGTGAATGCAGTAAGAACTGTATAGCACTTAAGATCACATCAGTTCCCATGAGGATGACATTTTCTAGTCGGAGCCAAAAGATGCAAGGGGTATAAGGGCACAAAAAAATGCGCAACAAAAACCACAACTTTGTAGTCCTTGATGAATGGTTGAAAAATTGAAATGCTTAAATGATTTTCTCCTCCTTCCCCATTCATATGCTCAATTGGCTGGACTTTACAATGTAGGAATTTGCAGGCCAATAGTCCTCTTTGCTACAAAAAAACAGAGACAGCCCCCCAAGTTGTTAGCATTTCTGAAGAGTCTGTTCTGCATTTACACAGTGGAAGTTTTCCTCCCATTTTGCAGTTTACACTTCTCACTGAGACTAGTACAGTCCAGTAGTTAATTTATGTGCAGCTAGCTTTCAGCTGATAGAACTTACTCCAAAGACAGCTTCCAGTCCAGAACCTGCTTCTGGGTCTGAACCTGCATGGTGCTGAGCACCCTCAACTCTCAGTGACTTCCCTGAGAGTTGAAGGTACTATACTCAGCACCACACAAGATCAGGCTCTGAGGCAATTTCTGGGTTGGAAGCAGTCTATGGGGTAAGTTCTGTCCACTGAAAGCTAGCTGCATGCAATTCCAGGATTGTATTAGCCTCAGTTAGGAGGGTGAACTCTGCAGAGTGGGAGAAAAAAATCTGCTGTGTGAACACATAATAGGCTTTAAAAAACAAAAACAAAACAAAAAACCTTGCGGGTTGGTTTTAATTTTTTCCTCAACAAGCCAGCAAAGAGGGGAGCA
Source organism: Dermochelys coriacea (assembly GCF_009764565.3). Lineage (NCBI taxonomy): Eukaryota > Metazoa > Chordata > Testudines > Dermochelyidae > Dermochelys > Dermochelys coriacea. The sequence continues at coordinate 137,878,735 of NC_050071.1, read as the reverse complement.
ATTGGGTACATATAATCTATGTGCTTGGAGATGGAGGAGGTAACCTGTTCCCAAACCTAGAATAGGAACTCCTGAGCTCTAATCCCATCTGTGACAATGACTCCCCTTTGGCCATGGACAAATCACTTAAGATAGGGATACTGAGGCAGGGAGGTTAATAATGGGGATATTTACTTTCCCACCTCACAGGGTGGAGGAGGATTAATCCATGGGCCAAATTCTATGAATGGAGTTTGGGGAGGGAATTTAAGTCTCTCAGAATGTGGCCTACTGTCTGAAAGACAACAGTCCCAGTGTAAGCATTAAGCATATCTAGGCATGAAACAGTTTTATGCCATGTTTCTGAATCTTGTTTGTTACAAGCCCTGTCCTAGCAGAGTTCATAAACCCTGTAACATTATGAAAACAGGTTTTTATAACGGGAAGTGTCAGGCAACCGTAACTCTTAACAACCTCTGCAAGTGCAAGACTCGTGTAGCAGAAGGTGCCCTGAGTTTTAGAAGCCACCTTTAGCTTTTTCTTTTTCTCCCCGTCAGTGAAAAAGAGGGAAACGTAAAATATAAATGTGCCCAGTTGAAGTTACAGGTTTCAGAGTAGCAGCCGTGTTAGTCTGTATTCGCAAAAAGAAAAGGAGTACTTGTGGCACCTTAGAGACTAACAAATTTATTAGAGCATAAGCTTTCGTGAGCTACAGCTCACTTCAGTTAGAAATCCTTGTCTTCAGTTTTTAATTGACTCTATAAGAGTTAACATCAATCCCCATAAGACTTGAGGAGAGTTGGGCTCCTAAGTTTAAACACTCAAAAGCTGGGGTATGAGAAAGATAATGGGTAAAATTTTCAAACACATCTAAGGGCCGGTCTCCTCTGGAGCTGGGAAGTGTCCCTGAGGGTACTTCTACACTACAGCTGGAGATGTACTTTCCAGCACAGGTGGATGTGCATGTACTAGCTCTGAGCAAGCTAGCATGCTAAAAACATCAGCATACCCACAGCAGCATGAGCTGGCCACTCAAGTGTAATCCTGTCTGAGACCCATAGGTACATACATGGGTGGCTAGCCCATACCCCCTGGCCACACTGCTATTTTTAGCATGCTAGCTCAATCAAAGCTAGCACAGGTACAGCTACCCAAGCCGGAAAGTACACCACCTGATGCGGTGTAGATGTACCCTCCGATTTAGGCGCCCAACTCCCATTTGCTTTCAATAGCAATGTCACAAAGTGTGCTGACCCCAGAGCACCCCGGCACATACGCAATGTTGCCAGTGTCAAAAGATCAAAATGCATGAGTCGGACCCCCACCCAAATCATGAGATTTATTTTTTTTTTTAAATATTCATTCCTATATTGCAAATTTTGGGGGGGTCTCTTGATTTTTTGATCTCCCCCACCCATCCCCAGTGTGTGGGTGTGATAACTAACCTTGCCCCCCTCCCAAATTTATTGGGCATGGTGATTTTGGGCCCCTCTGCGGGAGCGTTTAGCCCCATATCTGCCCATCCCCTGCCCAGCAGCTAATTCTTCCCGCCACGCCCATCAGCTCAGCACCCTGCTCCATCAGTTCACTTACCCTGCCTCACCTCTGCTCCTCCTGAGCACTTTACCGCCCTCCTACTCCTGCAGGGGAGTCCACACTCCCCTTCCCAGGCTGGGGGAGAAGCAGCACCAGGGGGTCTTCAGGCCCCTTCCCAGGTTGGGTGCTGCAGGGAGGGAGGGGAGGAGCAGAGGACCCATCCCAAGGAGGAATGGAGCTGCACTGTTCTGCTGGATTCTTTAGCTCCTTCCTCCCATCTTGTGAGAGTGGCTTTGAGTTGCAATGATACTCAGACCTCAGTGGTTCAGGAGCCAAATTTGCAACCAGCATTACCCAAAAGAGCCACAGTCGTGTGAATTCATTGTTTCATCTACTATAGAACTAGAGATTCATATTTACACAGTATCACAGGGGATATATTTAGTTTATATCTATTATTCTCACCGCAAATAAGTTAATAACTTTAACTTAATTGGTCAATAATATCGTAAAAGCATCCTGACTGGTTAATACCTTAGACTGGTTAATAATTAAATGACACAGTTTTTTAATTTAATGGTCTGCAAAGAGTGACAGGAGCCACGTTAAAGAGCCACTTGCGGCTCATGAGCTGCAGTATCGCTGCTCTAGGGAGTGGTTATGCTGCCCCAGGAGGTGGGGCAGGCAGCCGGAGGGCTCAGATTTGCTAGAGGGCTGGAGTCTCTTGTGTCATCGCCAGACTGGCTCCAGCCCCAGCTGAGGTTGTCACAAGAATTGGCAACATTGTGCGCTTGCCATCGAGGCCTGGCCTCCACTCAGGCTCCTTCTAGTGTCTAGCCCTGTCAGGCGTGGAGCGTCTTTTACCTCACTAGTCCAACAGGAACCCATCTGTGGCCACCAATGGAACAGTCCTTCGGCCATTGTGCAGCTGGAGTTCTGGTTCACCTCTTCGTCGCTCAGGCTTCTTGTCGCCCCTCGGCAGGGTGACCACCCATCCTGAATTGGGCAGGACAGGCCCGAAATGCACATTTCAAGTCCCCGTCCCAAGATGGATGACTCTGGGACACCATTTGTCCCAGATTCCGTGTGGCGCTGCTCCATGCCTGCCTGAGGCTCGGGGGTGGCACCAGCCCCTTCCCGGAGGGGCGGCTAAGATTGGCCTTAGCCCCCCGGCCCACCATGAAGCCCCACCCCCCTGCTCCTCTTCCCCCTGCGGTCCCACCCCTGGCCAGGCCAGAAGCCGGAGCTGAGCAGTAGTAAGAGCCACACAGGGAGCCCAGGCCACTGTGGGGAGCCCGCGACTCTTCACCTGCTCTGGGCAGCGCACCCTGGAGGGCAGGGACATAGATGGGGGGCTGCTCTTGGGCACCCCAGCACCTCACCCAGAGCAGATGGAGGGTCTGGGGCTCCCCAGAGTGGCCTGGGCTCCCTGGGAAGCTCTTACGGTGGCCTGGCTCTGGCTTCTGGCCTGGCCAGGGCCTTGGAAAAGAGGAAGAACTGGGGCAGGGCTCCTGCAGGTGTCCCTGTTTTTATATTTTGAAAGGGTGGTCACCCTACCCCTCAGCCATCACCTTCTCTTCCAGACCCTTGTCCCACAGGGCCTAACATCCCCTTGTCTGGATCCTTTTCCTTCAGGGCCCTGCTGCCCAGGGATATTCACTCCCCTTGCACCCCTGGAGTCCTAGCCACTCTTTCCAGGGCATTCTCATTCCCTGCAGCACAACTACCTTCAGTCCTAGCTCCTCTTTCAGGGTCCACGGACCAAGGTCCTCCCTTTCCCCTGCAGTTTCAGCAACCTTCAGTCCTAGTTTCCCTCTCTCACTGCCATTTCCCCCTTTTGGGGCCCCCAGCCCTTCCTCTTTCTAGTCTCACGTGCCTCCTTAACCAGGTGATAGTCATCAAATAGAGAAAACCTTTCAACTGATCCTCACGGCCCAATTATTATTCAACTCTCCTTATTAGTGCTGGCCCAGGCTACCTGCCTCCCCCATCTCCAGGTGATGGGACAAGGTCCTTTAAAAGGGAGCCACATCGCTCTGTGATAGGGAACGATGTGCGTGGATGTGTGGAAACATGCCCGGGTTAACATTACAATATTATGTTGTAGCCAAAGCCTTTTCATTTCCTGATTTGAGTGCTGAACATTGTAACCTGAGGGCTTGCCCACATGGGGTCACTCAGAAAAGTGAATCAGAATAAACTAAATATGAATTTAAAGTGGATTTGTTAAACTGCATTAAACTCCTGTGTAGACATGCTTATTTAGAATTCGTGGCCTTAAGTCAGTTTAGCTTAATTCCCTTTTAAATTAATTTTCCTGAATGTTCTTGTGTAGCAAAGTAGTCAGCTTGACACAAACCTATTGGTTTGTATTTTTACTCTCTAACTAGGCCACGTCTACACTATACAATTATGTTGACCTAAATTATGTCAGCATACAGCCGCCGCGGTAATTACATCGTTTGTGCACGTCCACACTACGCTCCTTGTGTCAGCGGTTTGCATCCTCCCCAGGAGCACTTGCACCGATTGAACTGTCAGTGTGGGGCATTGTTGGATGGCTTCTGAAAGCCGGCAACAGTCACTGTAAGCAGTGTGGTGACTACACTGACACTACGTCAACCTAACTACATTGACATTAATTCTATGCCTCTTGGGGAGGTGGGGTTATTAAATCCATGTAGCAGGCGAGTTACGTCGGCGGGATTTAAATTTTAGTATAGACGCTTACAGAGTGAGTTCGACCTAAGCTGCCTTGCGTCAACCTAACTCTGTAGTGTAGACCAGGGCTAGGAACTGGCTTGCTGGTCCCTAGTACAGATGGGATGCAGCCGCATAGTCCCAGAATGCTGGGTGCTAATAAGAGATGTCATTAGTATGTTCCTACCGGTGCTGAGTGGGATATGATGTCTGGGATTGGAAATTCTGTAGTTCTTTGACTTGTTTATAATCCTGTGATGGTCTGTTCTCCCCTTTCATGTGCATGTGACTCCCCATTGAGTCTAATGGCAGTTACACATACACTACATGGCAGGGAGGACAGACCCTGATGGATCCTGCTATGCTTTGGTAGGAGAGGATGGAGAAGGTATTAGGGAGCCTCTTTGCATGGTTTAAACAGCAGGGCAGGTTCTCTGCAGAGCATGCTAGAGAGTGCTAAACCAGGGGGACTGACTCCCGTTCTGACAGACGCACTATGCGCCCAAGAGGGCTTGGGGTGCCAGCTAAGGGTCTGGCCCCTGTTAGCATGCAGGCTCAAGCATGCCATTCATGCAAGCTAACACAGGGCAAATGCTATTCCTTTTTAAAGAAACAAAGTGCATCACTCCCCCTCCACGCACATATTCACCACCTCCCTCTTGCACTGGAATCCTTCCCTGCTCAGCAGGATTCCAGAGTTGACAATGCACTACCAGTGTCCGCTTCCCTTAACCAGTCAGGGATGCATTTGGCTCTTCAGCAATACCGTTGAGATGATACCACAAAGAGACTTCAACAATGAGAGCAATGGGGGAGTGGCTACCATTACGTAATTCCCAGTGGGTGTTTACACTGCAGTAAAACACCTGCAGCTGGCCAGTGGCAGCTGACTTGGGATGTGGGGCTATAAAACTGCAGAGTAGATATTTGGGCTTGGGCTCCAGCCTGGGCCCTGACAGTATGTCTATACTGCTGTTAGACACCCGTAGCTGGCCTGTAGCTGCTGATTTGGGCTCATCGGGCTCAGACTAAGGGGCTGTTTATTTGCAGTGTAGATGTTCAGGCTCAGGCTAGAGTTCGAGCTCTAGGACCCTGTGAGGTGGGAGGGTCCTAGAGATCAGTCTGCAGCAGAACCCAAACATCTACACTGCAATTAAACAGCCCTTAGCCTGAGCCCTGCAGGCCTGAGTCAGCTGACACAGGCTAGCCACAGGTATTTTTTTGCAGTGCAGACGTACTCAACGTGTCAATGCTGGGAATAATCAGACATGAGGTTCCTTTTATATTCTGTGCCATTAGGATGCATCTTGGCAATAACTAGCTCTGCTAACCAGTTAGTGTTCGTCAAATGATGGACATTGTCTTTCTTTTATCCTTGAAGCATAGGTGTGGTAGAAAAATGACTGTAAAAAATTACTTCCCATATGGGCCAGATTTTCAAAGGTATCTGGTGCCTAAGGATGCAGATGGATGCCTCGTGGGATTTTTCAAATCACCTTTCTCCATCTTTAGGCACCTAATTACCTTTGAAAATCTGGCCTAAGAGCTTAGTCACCACCCTGCTCATTTTGTTTCTACTGTTTTTGGACTCACGGCTGCTTTACTTAGTCATAGAGGCTTTTTGGTCTGTAATTTTGTGGTTTAATCTTGTTAACACTGCAGCCGATACAGGTTGGTGGGAGGGTGAGTTGGAGTCTATTCAGACTCATGCATCAACAGAATTGCCAGTCTACAAATCGCAGATGGAATTTGGTTAATTCTGCAGCTGATCTCAAGCCAGAAAAAGCCCAGCTTGATTTTTAGATCCCAGGCTGAGTTTGTAGGTCTGGCAGTTAGGAAACCATCTCTTTACACAGAAACAGCAAGCTTTGCAGTCAAATGATTGAGACAATAAAAATGGAACTCCACAATGCTTTTTTTTTTAAATCCATATAGTCACTTTTCAGAGTAGAACCAGGCTTAATAATTCTTTGCACTTCTGTAGTGCCTCTTTGAAGGTCTCAGTGCACTTTCCAAATATGAATGCATTCAGCCTCACATCAGTCTGTAAGGTAGGAAGCTACTATCCCACTTCAAAGATGGAGAAACTCAAGCTGTGAATTGCCCAAAATCACACAGCTGGTCAGTAGCAGAAGTGGGAAGAGAACCCAGGAGTCCAGACTCCCAGTTCCATTCTCTAATAAATGATAGTTCCCAAGGGGTTCCTTTATGTTTAAATGAGATTTTTTTTTCCTAGAGAAAAAAGTTTGATACTGACCTTTGGCTTCATTGACAGACAGCCTGAAAGCTTCAATTGTGACCAGAGATCTAAAGCCCTTTCCTTTATACAGCTGTGTGGTAAACACAAGAATCTTTTTAGGTGGAAGGATGTTAGTGGAACATCTGCAAAGTAATGAGTTCTTGATGGGTGTCCCTAAGTAGCAATTATCATTTATTACTATTGTTTATTTGTTCCCAATAGGCTGCACAAAGTGCTAGGCACTGTACAGACGGCAGGAGGGCACAGTCACAGTCCTAGAGAACTTACGATCTAAACATGCAGTGCTGTACTACAGAAGAAGATGCATATTACTGGCTATGCCCAAAGAGCTGTCCATCCAAATCAGTCTAGCAGTAACACCAATTGAAGGTCTAGGGCTAGCGTCTAATCTGGTGTAAATCAGCAACACTTTTCTGAAGTTAATAGAGCAGTGATGATTTATACAAGCTCAGCATTTGGCCCTTTGAAAATGATTCTAAAATTTTCTCCCAAGGTTTCTGTCTCTAATTATGGTGAGTTATCACTGAAAGTCTGGGTTGTTGGGGTTTTTTGTTATTATTAGAAAGAGGGAGTTGTATGGAAAGAGGCCAGTTCATTGGGAAAACAGATGGAAATCATCTGAGATCATCAGCGTACTTGTTAATTATAAAACAGAGACAGAATTTTTCCTGTTTAATCAGACACTTTTACCATGTTATGTAGTCAGTCAGAACATTCAGTATTTTAAGATGGTGGAGCACATGTGTATCTTCATATGCTTACTTCCCAGCACAATTCTCAGCATGTATGTGGAACGGCTAGCAAGCTGGACCACTAACAGATTGGTCATACCAAGCAGTAGCCTATTCTTCAAAGTTTTGCTTTTGTGCTCTCTTTTAATTGTTCTGTGCTGTGTAGTAATGATTTGTACACATTTATTTTCACATGGTAAAGTTTTCTATGAAATGGTCAGTTTGTGGCATCTGCGAACATTATGAAATTGCACATACCTTGTTTTTATGGTGTGAAATTTTAGTCTTTCAATCATGATCCTTTTAAAATAAACATCAGATGCACCTGCAAAGTGAAAAGCCATGGTTTCACTGTCCACTAAACCTTTCATGAAGCATTTTGTAGGAGAGGTAATAAAATTATTTCTCAAATCAAACTCAAGTTGTGAAGCTGTTATGTGTTCCTAAATCCGGGAGGAGTAAATCTGGCTTTTGAAGCACATATAGAACAAAGAGACATTCATAAGAGGTTCTAGCACGGAAGTTAGAAATGGAGAAATCCTCTAATCTAGCCTCGTAGGATCAGTACAAAACAGTGTGGGACCAGTACCTCTTTCAAGCAGACAGAGTGGTTCGGAAGACAGGTGTAGTACTTGCTGGGTGACCTTGGGTAACTCACCTAAGGTCTCTTTGCTTCATTTTTCCCCATCTGTTACTGATAGGTGGAACAGTATGGACTAGTGGCTAGAGCACTGGACTGGGACTCAGAAGACCTGGGCTTTATTCCTAGCTCTGCCAGTGGCCTACTAGGTGGCCTTGGTCAACCATGCCTCAGTTTCCCCATCTGTAAAATGGGGATTATGATACTGACCTCCTTTGTAAAGCATGCACATTGAAATCTTCTGATGAAAACAGGTAGGTGTTGTTATTATTAATCACCTTATAAGGTACTTTTGAGGTCTAAAGGCAAAAAGAGCTACACCATCTCCATTGCTTTGCCATGTACAGTTTCAAATAACCCAAGCAATGGGCCTTCCACCACTTCTCTTGGGAGACTCTACAGCGTAGTAAAAATCTTACTACTGGTATATGTTTGGATTTACTGCTGTGTAAATTAGACCAAAATCTTGCTCATAATTAGGAAGCTTCTCTTGGGAATTAAGCTATGTGTAAGACCTTCCTACTGTGGTCCTTATCCCCAGGCAATTTTAGTGTATTATTGCATGTCTCCTGAAATGAAATGTGCAGGCATAAACAGCCCTCTGGTTGGATTATAGTCCAGAATTGTAAATAGTAAAACTGAGATGGGAACAGGTGCTTCCTCTGCAAAGCCTGGCTCGGGCCAGGTGTGACGTGACCAATGCTGGTTTCTGTCAAGCAGCTCATGACCCTGTGTGAAACGAGTCTGGTCTCAGTCCAGTCCAGTGAACAGGTGCCTGCATCATCAAAAACAGCACCATGGCTGACTCGAATGGGCAGTCTTCTCAGCAATTGTGATAGAGGAGCTAAGGATGGTCAGGGCCATGGAGATTCAGTTCTCCTCCAGAGCATTATTGTGGCACATTGGCTGGTCAAGGCAGGAGGGAAGCGTGCTGTGGATAAAAAGGAATCTTCAACTTCCAGAGCTTGGCATTTCAGCACCTTTCATTAGCACTACACTCACTACCAGATCCTAAGTGTTTAATAGAGAGCATTTCTAAGGTACACTCACAGTTCACACAATGCTATTGGCTAACTTCTGTCTTCGAGGGCTTAACAGTATATCTCTAACATCCCAGCTGATAGAGCTCCCACCTTGTTCCTTGGGAAACTACTTCACAGCTGAATACAGCACATTGTCTGGAATTTTTTTCTCCTCCTTGATACTCATCTAAATTTTCCTCTCTGATTTGATCCCATTGTTCCTATTCCATACTTCTTTGTATCCCCTTATCAACTTCTCTCCTTCCTTTATGTTTACACCTTTCTAATCCTCGTAGGTAGTTGTTGCTTAGCCAACCTATACATAGATTATGGCCAGATTTTCCAATGGCTCCTATTTAGGCACCTAAATGAAGCATCTACATGGTCAAAAGAGCTCAGTGGGAGTTTCTGGGTGCTGAGTACATCCAGTAACCTGGACCTTAGTTTCTTGTCATCTCTCCTCCTAACTCATAGCCTCTTTTTCCTCTCTCACCCTTTGTCTCTCTCGTCTATTTAGATTTCAAGCTCTCTGGGGCAGGCCCAATGGGCCCTGATTTTGGTTGAAGGTTGTAGGCACTATTGTAATTAATAATATTAAGGAGGGTGGACGTGCTGTCATCATGCTACATGCACTGGTTGCGTAAAAACAAAGCAGACTGTCGCTGTGCAGGTATTATCAAAACTAGCCCTGGACTGTTTTAAATTGGATCATGTGGTATAAAGGGAAGGTAAGTCTCTCTTCAGCTACTAATTGAGAATACATGCAATGATCTGGAAGATCTCACACCTGTTCCCTCTGTAGCCAAGGTAAAGTGTCAGTCTGATAGTTTCAGGAGAAAGATATTGCTACATATATGTTACATTACAGTTTCTCCAGCCAGCTGTCACTTCAGCCTCCCTCTCTACTGTCCATTCCACAGCTTTCTGGTGCTGTATAAGGTCTGACCTCTTGTCCTTCACGCAAAGGAAATGGAATTCTTTTTCACTGGGCATTGTTTCCTCCCTCATAACAGTGGCATCTTAGCTCTTCTGAGGAAGTTCTGAAAATCTCGTGAGCGAGGGAGATGGGCAAGCATCCAAGTGTGGCTGGATGCCTTTTAGTGCTTTACAGGATGTGTCAGGCTCAGGAACATCTGATACTGTTCCACTTAACGTTAATACTGTTAATCCAGCTCAGCAGGGCAGCTCCCATAAGGTAAGGAATGGTGTCCCTAGCCTCTGTTTGGCAGAGAATGGAGATGGATGGCAGGAGAGAGATCACTTGGTCATTACCCGTCAGGTTCACTCCCTCTGGGAAACCTGGCATTGGCCACTGTCGGTAGACAGGATACTGGGCTGGATGGACCTTTGGTCTGATCCAGTATGGACATTCTTATGTTCATACCACACCCTCTTAAGGACTCTGGGATAGAGATTGTCTGTGGGAGAAACCTTCTGGGGAATAACAGCTGGTGCAATTTTAAAATGGCCAGAGATGCCTGATGCCACAGGAATGTTTGGGGGGGTGGAGAGTAGGGGGTGCGTATATACATTCAGCATGTTCCTGAGGTGCTCCCCCTGCTGTGCAGTTGAAATCTGACAGCACAGGGCCAGTGGCATTCCTAGTCTTAGCAAGACTTTGGTGGGGTTCTTCCACCCCCCCACCCCCTAGTAATCTGCTTCTGTGCGCCTCATTTTCACAGAAACGATGAGGCCTCAGACACAGTCCCTCTCTGCCCCAACACTCCCCTTTTTACAGCAGGAATTGCAGGTGCAGGTCCTGGATCTTTGTGCTGAGCATGGAGTACTTCTAACTGCCCTGTGCAGTTCTATCTACCCTTCTGCCATACGTGAGCTCAGCCCACCCTAGATTCATAGATACTAAGGTCAGAAGGGACCATTCTGATCATCTAGTCCGACCTCCTGCACAGCGCAGGCCACAGAATCTCACCCACCCACTCCTACAAAAAATCTCACCTATGTCTGAGCTATTGAAGTCCTTAAATCATGGTTTAAAGACTTCAAGGAGCAGAGAAGCCTCCCTCAAGTCACCCATGCCCCATGCTACAGAGGAAGGCGAAAAACCTCCAGGGCCTCTCCAATCTGCCCTGGAGGAAAATTCCTTCCCGACCCCAAATATGGCGATCAGCTAAACCCTGAGCATATGGGCAAGATTCACCAGCCAGATACTACAGAAAATTCTTTCCTGGGTAACTCAGATCCCATCCATCTAATATCCCATCTCAGGGGATTAGTCCTATTTACCCTGAATATTTAAAGATCAATTACTTACCAAAATCCCATTATCCCATCATACCATCTCCTCCATAAACTTACCGAGTAGAATCTTAAAACCAGATAGATCTTTTGCCCCCACTGCTTCCCTTGGAAGGCTATTCCAAAACTTCACTCCTCTGATGGTTAGAAACCTTCGTCTAATTTCAAGTCTAAACTTCCTGGTGGCCAGTTTATACCCATTTGTTCTTGTGTCCACGTTGGTGCTGAGCTTAAATAATTCCTCTCCCTCTCTGATATTTATCCCTCTGATATATTTATAGAGAGCAATCATATCTCCCCTCAACCTTCTTTTAGTTAGGCTAAACAAGCCAAGCTCCTTAAGTCTCCTTTCATAAGACAAGTTTCCATTCCTCGGATCATCCTAGTAGCCCTTCTCTGTACCTGCTCCAGTTTGAATTCATCCTTTTTAAACATGGGAGACCAGAACTGCACACAGTATTCTAGGTGAGGTCTCACCAGTGCCTTGTATAATGGTACTAAAACCTCCTTATCCCTACTGGAAATGCCTCTCCTGATGCATCCCAAAACCGCTTTAGCTTTTTTCACAGCCGTATCACATTGGCAGCTCATAGTCATCCTATGATCAATACTCCAAGGTCCTTCTCCTCTTCTGTTACTTCTAATTGATGCGTCCCCAACTTATAACTAAAATTCTTGTTATTAATCCCTAAATGCATAACCTTACACTTCTCATTATTAAATTTCATCCTATTACTATTACTCCAGTTTACAAGGTCATCCAGATCCTCCTGTATAATATCCCGATCCTTCTCTGAATTGGCAATACCTCCCAGCTTTGTATCATCTGCAAACTTTATTAGCACACTCCCACTTTTTGTGCCAAGGTCAGTAATAAAAAGATTAAATAAGATTGGTCCCAAAACCGATCCCTGAGGAACTCCACTGGTAACCTCCCTCCAACCTGACAGTTCGCCTTTCAGTAGACCCATTGCAGTCTCCCCTTTAACCAATTCCTTATCCACCTTTTGATGTTCATATTGATCCCCATCTTCTCCAATTTAACTAATAATTCCCCATGTGGCACAGTATCAAATGCCTTACTGAAATCTAGGTAAATTAGATCCACTGCATTTCCTTTATCTAAAAAAATCTGTTACTTTTTCAAAAAAGGAGATTAGGTTGGTTTGGCACGATCTACCTTTTGTAAAGCCATGTTGTATTTTGTCCCATTTACCATTGACTTCAATGTCCTTAACTAATTTCTCCTTCAAAATTTTTTCCAGGACCTTGCATACTACAGATGTCAAACTAACTGGCCTGTAGTTACCCGGATCACTTTTTTTCCTTTCTTAAAAATAGGAACTATATTAGCAATTCTCCAATCATTCGGTACTACTCCTGAGTTTACAGATTCATTAAAAATTCTTGCTAATGGGCTTGCAATTTCAGGTGCCAATTCCTTTAATATTCTTGGATGAAGATTATCTGGGCCCCCCGATTTAGTTCCATTAAGCTGTTTGAGTTTCGCTTCTACCTCAGATATGGTAATATCTACCTCCATATCCTCATTCCCATTTGTCATGCTACCATTTTCCCTAAGATCCTCTTTAGCCTTATTAAAGACTGAGGCAACGTATTTGTTTAGATATTGGGCCATGCCTAGATTATCTTTAACCTCCACTCCATCCTCAGTGTTAAGCGGCCCCACTTCTTCTTTTAGTTTTCTTCTTATTTATATGGCTATAGAACCTTTTACTATTGGGTTTAATTCCCTTTGCAAGGTCCAACTCTACTCGACTTTTAACCTGTCTCACTTTATCCCTACATGTTCTGACCTCAATTAGGTAGCTTTCCTTGCTGATCTCTCCCATCTTCCACTCCCTGTATGCTTTCTGCTTCTTCTTAATCACCTCTCTAAGATGCTTGCTCATCCAGCTTGGTCTACAACTCCTTCCTATGAATTTTTTCCCCTTTCTTGGGATACAGGCTTCCGATAGCTTCTGCAGCTTTGATTTAAAGTAATCCCAGGCCTCCTCTACCTTTAGATCCATAAATTCTTCAGTCCAATCCACTTCCCTAACTAATTTCCTTAATTTTTGAAAGTCAGCCCTTTTGAAATCAAAAACTCTAGTTGCAGATTTATTTTTGTTAATCCTTCCATTTAGTTTGAACTGAATTAGCTCATGATCACTTGAGCCAAGATTGTCCCCTACAACCATTTCTTCTATGAGGTCCTCGCTACTCACCAAAATTAAATCTAAAATGGCATCCCCTCTAGTCGGTTCAGCAGCTACTTGATGAAGGAATCCATTAGCTATCGCATCTAGGAAAATGAGCCCTATTATTATTACTAGCACTGGTCCTCCAGTCTATATCTGGGAAGTTAAAGTCTCCCATGATCACGCAGTTTCCATTAGTATTTACTTTATTAAAAACATTAAAAAGGGCTCTATCCATATCCAAATTAGATCCCGGAGGTCTATAGCACACCCCAAGCACTATCGTAGGAGAGGCTTTACTAGTTATCTTCCCCAATGTAATTTTTGCCCAGATGGACTCTGTCTCATCCATTGCATCGCTTCTTATTTCTTTACATTCTACCTCATCATTGATATACAATGCTACTCCACCACCTTTACCTTTGTTTCTGTCTTTCCTAAACAGCACATACCCTTCAATACCTGTAGTCCAGTCATGACTACTATTCCACCATGTTTCTGTTATCCCTATAATATCTGGTTTCACTTCCTGCACCAGTAGCTCTAGTTCCTCCATTTTGTTACCTAGGCTCCTCGCATTGGTGTACAAACATCTTAATTTTTGCTGTTTGGCCTCGCTCACATTTTGTACCCTATTAGGCACAGTCATTCTACAGCCAGTATAACCTATTAGACTAGTATCCACACTGCCCTCGCTCCTTATTTACATTCTCCTACCCAGGGCTGTATCCTTTCTTACTTCGTCTTCTTCCCTCTCAATGCTAAAATCTGGCGTGGAGATTTTCTGGACATCTCCCATCCATCTCCCCCCAATTCCTAGTTTAAAGCTCTCTTTATCAGTTGTGCCAGCCTCGATCCTAGAAGTCTATTTCCTTCCCTACTCAGATGAAGTCCATCCCGAGAGAACTGTCCTCTGTCCGTGAATGCCTCCCAGTGGTCATACATCCCAAAGCCCTCCTTATAGCACCACTGCCTAAGCCATCTGTTGACAGTCATAATCTTGTCACACCTTTGTTGCCCTTCTCTAGGAACAGGAAGGATCCCACTAAAGATCACCTGAGCTTCAATTTCCTTAAGCGTCTTCCCCAGCCTAGCATAGTCTCCCTTAATACTTTCCAGTGAGAATCTAGCCGTATCATTTGTTCCCACATGAAGGATAATTAGGGGATTCTTTCCTGCTCCCTTTAGGATCCTTTCCAACCTCAGGTCTACATCCCGTATCTTAGCACCCGGAAGACAGTACACCCTTCTATTCTCTGGATCAGCTCTAGTTACAGGCCTGTCTATTCTTCTCAATAAAGAGTCCCCGATCACATAGACCTGCCTTTTCCTGGTGTCAGTGCTATTCTCCAGTCTCTCCCCTGTTCCCTCTGGCTGCAAGTTCTTTCCATTTCTATTTTCCCTTATAATCCTCTTCAACCCATCCTGTATCCTCCTGGGGCTCATATTTGGTGTAGTCTCCCTTGACTCTTCTGCTTTTCCTATAGGACTAGCCTCTCTTCTCTTCTTCCTTACCCTTCCACCTTCAACAAGTACCTGCTGAGCCCCTTCTTCATTTTTCAACTCTGCAAACCTGTTCCTAAGCTCTATTTCTCCTTCACTAGCCCGTCTTTTCCTCTGCCTGGTTCTTTTAGTCACATGCTTCCACTGACCACTTTCCTCACCCAATCTCCCCTCAAAATTCCCCAGCCCTGCTTCCATCTGTGAGTCTGAGCTTTTCCCTTCAGATACCTCATATCTTTGCTCCATCATCTGCTCAAACCCCTTCCTAAACTCAACCAGACTTTCCACCTGCATCTCCAAACCTCGGATCTTTTCCTCCATCAGCTCTATCAGACAACATTTCATGCAGAAAAAACTCTTACCGGTTCCCCCCTCCAGGATCATGTACATACCACAGCTTCCACATCCAGTCATCCTCAATGTGTTTTTCACTACAGGAGTCACTCCCACAACTGCCTCCATATCTGTCATCGCCTTCCCACCTAAGTCCTGTTAATCTGGGAAACACAAGTCACACCAAAAAGACCACCCCCCCAGCAAAAGCAAACCCCAAACAAGCACCACAATACAAACTCCCCTTTCAAACTCCCACTCAAACTCCTCTGTTTGCTAGCTCCTGTGCCGCTGCAGCTGTCTGTTCACCTTAGCCCTCCATGTCACATTAGGGCTTGTAGGGTCACACCACCGTGCTGGGATTCCCTTCCATGCTGCAGTGCAGTCAGTCCAGAAGCAGTTTCTTATCACTTCTCTAGCAGTCGGGGGACTGCTCTCCTCCTCCTACTGGTTCTCTTGCTTTTAAATCTCACTGCTTGTAGCGGGTTTCACTTTGGGGCCTAGTGGTCAGGCCATGGCCAGATAGTCTCTCTGAGTGTTGGGACAGCTCTTCCAGGCAGTCTGGGTAGCCTGGCAGCCAAGTCCCAGTTTGTCACAAAGCCCACCCCTAACCTGGAGTCCTCTAGGATCTCTCAGGCAGACAGTGGGAGGAGAGATATTTAGGGGAACCTGGCCCTCCCTTTCCACTTGGTTCTGGCCCAGGGGGAGAGAGGCGAGGGGTGGCTCAGTCCTTGTGGGTGCCGCTCCAAATTGACCTTCCCAGCCGCCTCCTTACCTTCCCTGGCAGTTTTTCCTTCAGCTTGGGGCATGGCCCCAGCTTTCTCCTTGCAGTCTCAGTAATTCAGAGCTCCCTCAGAGTCCAGTTGATCCTACTATTCAGAGAGAAGGGGAGAAAAAGGGACAGGGCCCCAGCCAAGTCTTACTCTCAGTCCCAGTCCTTCCCCTGCAGACTGCTCTGTTTCAGCTGTTAGTGTCTGCCCGCTTTTTTTCAGCCTGTCTCTCCTTCACTCTCCTGCATGCCTACCTGCCAGAGCTCCCTTTTAAGCAGGTCCTCCATAGAATAGGAAGCATGCCCCACAGCTGCAGAAGGTCAGGGCCTGCTTGGCCCAATACTGCTCCAGTACTCCTTTAACCTAAGTGTCAGGTCTGTAAACAAGGTCTGTGTATGTCATCACATACTCCCCCGCTCAGGCTGGGCACTGGAGTCTGTGCAGACGGGTCTCCTCCGTCCCACGAAAAGAACTCCCATGTTCTTATGATCACGTCCCGCTCACTGTAGTACCTCAAACTTGTACAGCTGCATTGAGGTACCCGTTTATAATCCACGGGTTATGGTCTTTCATGGTGTTCAGCCATCACAGGGGTGCATGATCCCTCACGAGATGGAATGTCTGGCCGCATAAGTAGTAGCAGAGTGCTTCAATAGTCCATATTACTGCCAAGGCCTCCTTCTCTATTACTGAGTACACAACTTCCCAGCCAAACAATTTCCAGCTGAGGTAAAGGATTGGGTGTTCTTCTTCCTCTACCTCTTGGCACAACACGCTCCCCTGAGGCCAACGTCAGAGGCATCCATCTGCAGGGTGAAAGGTTTTGAAAAATCAGGGTAGAACAGGATGGGCTCCCGCATCAGTCAATCTTTCAATTTCTTGAAGGCTGTGGTGCACTCTTGAAACCACCAGATCTTCTTGGGGGCTATGTCTATCGCCAGGTCTGTCAATAGGACTGCAATGATGGTGAAATCTGGGATAAACCACCTATAATAGCCTGCCAACCCCAGGAAGTGTCAAACCTGCCCTTTTGTGGTGGTTTTGGTGCCAGTGCTTGGACCTTTCCCAGGAATGGGCACAGGTGCCCCCTCCCCACTCCTATAAATTTAGTGTGGGGTCTGTAAACGCCATCACAGCACAGACACTGAAGATAGATGTGTTTCTTTTCCCCTCCTGTTCTCTTCTTTCTGCCCAATCTTCTGCTCTGGAAGTCTGCAGTCCCCTAGATGCTGCTATTTTGTGGAGCTGGATTGTAGGGCTGCCCTACCCTTATTTTATTTGTACACTGCACTGATTTTTCCCCTCTCTTTTGTGTTGAACTCAGGGCTGGTGCAACCACTAGGTGAACTAGGCGGTTGCCTAGGGCGCCAAGTGGTTGGGGGCGGCCAAAAGCGCACTCCAGGGAGGTGGTGGAGCGCAGGTAAGCTGGGGCAGAGGGGCGCGGGGAGGGCTGCCTGCAGCAAATAACAGGGTGGGGTGGTGCACAGGGGAACCACTCCCCGCCCCACCTCACCTCTGCTCTGCCTCCTCCCCTGCGCGCGCCATCCCGCTCTGCTTCTCTCCCTCCCAGGCTTGCGTGCCACACAGCTGATTAGTGCTGCAAGCCTGGGAGGTGGGAGAAGCGGTGGTGGCAGCGTGCTTGGGGAGGAGGCGGAGCAGAGGTGAGCTGGGGCGGGGAGTTGCTGCACGGCTCCCCGACGGGAGAGGAGGCGGTGGGGAGCTGCTGCGGGGGGGGCACTTCAGGGTGGACGAGGGGCAGCGGGGAGCTGCCGTGGGGGGGGTTTAAGGTGGAAGTTTTGCCTAGGGCGCAAAACATCATTGCACCGGCCCTGGTTGAACTAGTCTGACTCTCACAATGCAAACATTGCCCAGTGTCCCTGTTGCAGTGCATGAAAAATCTGTATCTTTTTTTTTTTTTTTTTTTTTTTGCTGAGGATCTTTGCAAACACTCCTCTGGGAGCAAGAGAGAACAGATTTGTTACATACTTTTACAATACAAACTTTTAGATTTTTAATCTCCAATAGATTATTTAGAATTTGTTTTTTAATCAAACGGGCTTCTCTTAAACAGAGAAACCTAATCTTCAAATTCATATTCTGATCAGAACAGGATAACCCCATAGTTTCTCAGAAGTAACAGGGTTAAGATAGGTTTCAGAGTAGCAGCCGTGTTAGTCTGTATTCGCAAAAAGAAAAGGAGTACTTGTGGCACCTTAGAGACTAACAAATTTATTAGAGCATAAGCTTTCGTGAGCTACAGCTCACTTCATCGGATTAAGGGTTAAGATAAAAGCTATAGGTTAATGGTGATAATGTTTTTAAGAACAGAGAAGTTATCTATTCCAAGCCTCAACTCAAAAACAACACAAGGATCTTTGAAAACACACCCAGAATGGCTCAGGTTAAGCACCTACATTGCGGGAACCAGATGTGACGTGGGAAAGCTGGATTACGTAGTGCTCAGAGCACAGTTGTGTTCTAGTCCTACTTTGGACTCTGACTTGCTGTATGACTCTGGGCAGGTTACTAATGCCAAAATTAGAAGTGGCCAGTCATTTAGTATGCCTCAGTTTTCAGGTCTGATATGCCAAGGGTCTGATTTTCAGAGGGGAATTACATCCCCTCCCCACCTCACACTGAAGTTAACTGGAATGGTAAGTGTTAAGAGCTCGACTCAGAAAGTTATTGGTAGTGCATAACAACTTTATTGAATCTATTCATTTTTGAACAATGCTACTTACTTTTGTCTGCCAGCCATCTAGTACCCACCTCTTTCAGTGCTCTTATAACAGTGCTCAGCATCTCTGAAAAATCAGCCCCTCAGTGTCTGTTTCTCCATCTCTAAAATATTTAGAAACGGGCATTAGCAAGGGGGGGCAAGCAGGCATGGGCCTCCCAATCAGTGGGGGCACAGAACTCCTCTAGGCCTGGGGCCATGGTGGGGATGGCAGTTCCTCCAGTTGCTGTGGGAGAATAAGCTCCATCACCCTGGGGTGGGAGAGCGGGAGGGTAGCTGGCTCCACTGGCCTTGAGGCTGTGGCAGGGAGAACCAGGTCCTCCTTCAGGGGCAGGGAAAGGAGAGCCAGCTCCAGGGGGAGGAAGGGGGCGGGGGAGGAGAGCTAGCTCCTCCATCTGCAGGGCACACAAAGTGCCCCTCCAAAGCAGCCAAATTTGTATTCCTGTTTATGCCCGTTTAGAAAAAATAATGGAATTCCAGGCTTAATTAATATTGTAAAGCACTTTGAGATCCTGGCATAAAAAGAGCTAAAGTCCTGCAAGATATTTACCTGACACATATGCATTGTTCTGTTGCATTTGAATAACAGTCATGGTACCACAGAGAAAGTTAATGATAAAAAAGTTAAGGGGAGGTGCCATTTGATTCGTAAGTCCACAGCATTATAATGGTGTCACCCTCTGTGACTCGTTGCCCCTGGCTCCCAGCTCCAGATCCTCCAGTTGATGGTACTTTTGATAATACAGTGTCATTGGAAAGAGGTTGAGTTTGGTATCATTTGAAAGCCCTTTCTCCCACGAACAAAATGATATTGAACATGACCAACTTAGAACAATTATGTAGATAGATATTTGAGAAAAATGTTTAAAAAATTATTTTTTTTATTATACTTTAACACAGGCATGTCACACGTAGCCCTCACAAAGTTAAATTGTAGTCGTTGGCTGACCATACCATTAATGCTCAGACCATGAAATCTGATTAATTTTTTTAATATTACAGATTACTGTAAATAGAAAAATACTTCAAGTTGATTTGCAGTCGACAAAAAAGAAGGGGTTCAGTGGGACTGATTATCAGCTTTATTTATTATGCCAAAAGAGTTGCAATGAGGCCCTGTTTAAGACATCAGCATCCAGACAGAAATTACTGGAATCCTTCTGCAAAATGTATGCACACAGATAATTATGTTACACAAGTACAATCCCAAAGTAATATATTACAAAATCCCTTTTACTTTGTTCTTGATCATTTTTAGGCTTCAATGGGAAATGAAGAGTACCAACTGGTAGTTGAATCTTTGGAGAATACAACCACAGAGGACCTTGTTAAACACAACGCTCAGTGGCACCTTACATAAGAAGTGCACCGTAAACTTAATTTGATAAGGTTGGAGAGGAAGTACATTGAGCATCAGGAAAAAGCTGAAGATGATGGGACAAGCACCAGCTGTGGGTGAGACTCACCTTATACTAGGTCCCACAGCATGCATTTCAAGCAGAACATCTGCTTCTGTGGTAAGCCAGAAACCTGTAGGCATCCATTAAGCACAGTTTCAATCACAGGCATCAACTTTCCAATGTGCTGGGGGGTGCTCGACTCCCGGCTCTGCCCCAGGCCCCGTCCCCACTCCACCCCTTCCGCCAAGGTCCCACCTGCCTCTTCCCACCCCTGCCCTGCCCCCACCCCTTTCCTCCTCCTCTCCCGAGTGCACCACATCCTCGCTCCTCCCCTGCAGAGCCTCCCGCATGCCGTGAAATAGCTGATTGTGGTGGGCGGGAGGCGCGGGGAGGAAGGGGGAGGTGCTGATTGGTAGGGCCCACTGTTGGGCAGGAGGTGCTGGGGGGTGCTCCAGTGCCTCTGGTTTCAATTAAGCAGTTTCAGCATGAGACAAGTGAGAAGCAGACACTTTGAGCGAGAAGATTGCATGGAAAGTAAAGGTAAGTGGGTGCATTGACCCAAAAAATGCCCATGCATACGGCATTGAGTACTATGCCAAGAGTGTACGTAATGTGTTGCGTCAAAAGCTAAAAGCAACAGAAAAAAATACTGGATTTTCCTGACATTGATATCCTGATGAAAGCAGCCTTCAATGATGAGACAGCTAAAAGATATCAGTTGAATGGATACTTCAGGTCATGACTTGTATGAAGCCTTCAAAACCCAAAGAATTATCCAAAGTTCTGTCAGTCTATGGACTCCAATCAAGAACAGACTAAAGCTGTGCTCAAATGCAAAGACAATAGTCAGAGTGAAGATGGCAGGGACTATTACAGAGCTAACCACAGACTGGTAATTGTTTACTCATCTCTTAGTTGTGTCCAGACCTCAGCATGATGTTGATCTGCGTGAGACTTTGGGAAAGTACAAGTTCTCTGTGGTACCATGATCGTTGTTCGAAAGCAATGGAACAATGCCTGTGCACCAGGGGAAAAGCAAACTAATGCACATCTTGCTTGGTCTTTCTAAGCCAGCGCTTACTGACAACCTAACTGGTACCATAATCCAGCAAAGGCCTTTCAGTATAGCAATCATAGATAGTATACCTGAGATACAACTCTCAACAAATCAGAACCTGTTAACGCTGGCCGAGATTTGGCTGAATACTTCATTCTGAGGCGACAGAGAAAATACTGAACCTATGACGAAGTCCACCTTGTGTCTGACACACACGCAGAGGAATCAATTAAAAATATTACCAGAAAGAAGAGACTCCATGGTATTGCACTTGTCAAAATCATTTACTCCACGAACATCTCCAATCTTATAGTGAAGAAGCTATTGTCTCATACTTGGACGAAGGATGAGTTAACCACATACCTTGCAGGAAAAATGCTCCAGCATATGAAGAATTGCTCAAAGACTTCAGTTGTTACATTGTATAATGAAGCTACCACCTCACAGTGTTCTGTGGAGTTGCTCTGTAGTCCCAATGAGGAAGCTGACACTAAAATTATCATGCTTGCCATCCGTGCCACAGAGAGAGGTGCTACTAAACTCTATAGAGTTTTGCACAAGTCACATGTTCTAGTGCGGTCTGAGACACATTGTCCAAGACTTCTGCAAGATTCTGTTTTTGTCTCTGCTCCTGGGGAACAGAATTGCTGTATACTCCTCAGAGATGTGTTTCTACCCTTGGGCACCCCCCACCCCGAGCCCGGAGAAGTCCCGGACCAGCTGCAGCTGTGCCTCCCCTCCCCAGATCCTAAGCCACTCAGGGAAAAGCATTGCTGGTCTGGAAGACGCTTTTGATATGCCCCATGCAGGTTCTGGGGCGGCTGAGAAGGCAGTATTTGCTACTCAGGTTCCTGGGTTCAGCAGTAATCTCCGTGGATTCCCTGGAACCTGCATGGGGGCATAATAAATAAAAACCTTACCCCCAGAATCCTGCAACCAGCAGTGTGTGGTCAAGTCCAGTTACAGGAGTAATCACAAATCAGCCTCCCTGCCAGGAAGAGCAGCTGCTGCTGCCTGAAGGAGCCGCAGCTCAGTTGCGGGGAGAGAGAGAAGTGGCTCCCAAGGCTCCACACCATGTTGGGGGGAATCCTGTCTCCCCCATCCCTCTCTGCTTGCCCCTGCCTCATTTCTGGCCCCACCCCAGAGCCTGCACCCCCCAGCCCAGAGCCCCTACCCCTTCCAAAACCCACACCCTTGTCTTTCCTGCACCCCAAACCTCTCATCTCCAGTCCCACCCCAGAGCCCCTACTCACAGCTAGAGCCCTCACCCCCCCCACCCCAATTGCCTGCCCCATCCTGGATCATAGAATCATAGAATATCAGGGTTGGAAGGGACCCCAGAGGGTCATCTAGTCCAACCCCCTGCTCAAAGCAGGACCAAGTCCCAGTTAAATCATCCTAGCCAGGGCTTTGTCAAGCCTGACCTTAAAAACCTCTAAGGAAGGAGATTCTACCACCTCCCTAGGTAACGCATTCCAGTGTTTCACCACCCTCTTAGTGAAAAAGTTTTTCCTAATATCCAATCTAAACCTCCCCATTGCAACTTGAGACCATTACTCCTCGTTCTGTCATCTGCTACCATTGAGAACAGTCTAGAGCCATCCTTTTTGAAACCCCCTTTCAGGTAGTTGAAAGCAGCTATCAAATCCCCCCTCATTCTTCTCTTCTGGAGACTAAACAATCCCAGCTCCCTCAGCCTCTCCTCATAAGTCATGTGCTCTAGACCCCTAATCATTTTTGTTGCCCTTCGCTATACTCTTTCCAATTTATCCACATCCTTCTTGTAGTGTGGGGCCCAAAACTGGACACAGTACTCCAGATGAGGCCTCACCAGTGTCGAATAGAGGGGAACGATCACGTCCCTCGATCTGCTCGCTATGCCCCTACTTATACATCCCAAAATGCCATTGGCCTTCTTGGCAACAAGGGCACACTGCTGACTCATATCCAGCTTCTCGTCCACTGTCACCCCTAGGTCCTTTTCCGCAGAACTGCTGCCGAGCCATTCGGTCCCTAGTCTGTAGCGGTGCATTGGATTCTTCCATCCTAAGTGCAGGACCCTGCACTTATCCTTATTGAACCTCATTAGATTTCTTTTGGCCCAATCTTCCAATTTGTCTAGGTCCTTCTGTATCCTATCCCTCCCCTCCAGCGTATCTACCACTCCTCCCAGTTTAGTATCATCCGCAAATTTGCTGAGAGTGCAATCCACACCATCCTCCAGGTCATTTATGAAGATATTGAACAAAACGGGCCCCAGGACCGACCCCTGGGGCACTCCACTTGACACCGGCTGCCAACTAGACATGGAGCCATTGATCACTACCCGTTGAGCCCGACAATCTAGCCAGCTTTCTACCCACCTTATAGTGCATTCATCCAGCCCATACTTCCTTAACTTGCTGACAAGAATGCTGTGGGAGACCGTGTCAAAAGCTTTGCTAAAGTCAGAAACAATACATCCACTGCTTTCCCTTCATCCACAGAACCAGTAATCTCATCATAAAAGGCGATTAGATTAGTCAGGCATGACCTTCCCTTGGTGAATCCATGCTGACTGTTCCTGATCACTTTCCTCTCCTCTAAGTGCTTCAGGATTGATTCTTTGAGGACCTGCTCCATGATTTTTCCAGGGACTGAGGTGAGGCTGACCGGCCTGTAGTTCCCAGGATCCTCCTTCTTCCCTTTTTTAAAGATGGGCACTACATTAGCCTTTTTCCAGTCATCCGGGACTTCCCCCGTTCGCCACGAGTTTTCAAAGATAATGGCCAAGGGCTCTGCAATCACAGCCGCCAATTCCCTCAGCACTCTCGGATGCAATTCGTCCGGCCCCATGGACTTGTGCACGTCCAGCTTTTCTAAATAGTCCCTAACCACCTCTATCTCTACAGAGGGCTGGCCATCTCTTCCCCATTTTGTGATGCCCAGCACAGCAGTCTGGGAGCTGACCTTGTTAGTGAAAACAGAGGCAAAAAAAGCATTGAGTACATTAGCTTTTTCCACATCCTCTGTCACTAGCTTGCCTCCCTCATTCAGTAAGGGGCCCACACTTTCCTTGGCTTTCTTCTTGTTGCCAACATACCTGAAGAAACCCTTCTTGTTACTCTTGACATCTCTTGCTAGCTGCAGCTCCAGGTGCGATTTGGCCCTCCTGATATCTTCCTACATGCCCAAGCAATATTTTTATACTCTTCCCTGGTCATATGTCCAACCTTCCACTTCTTGTAAGCTTCTTTTTTATGTTTAAGATCCGCTAGGATTTCACCATTAAGCCAAGCTGGTCGCCTGCCATATTTACTATTCTTTTCGACTCATCGGGATGGTTTGTCCCTGTAACCTCAACAGGGATTCCTTGAAATACAGCCAGCTCTCCTGGACTCCCTTCCCTTTCATGTTAGTCCCCCAGGGGATCCTGGCCATCTGTTCCCTGAGGGAGTCAAAGTCTGCTTTCCTGAAGTCCAGGGTCCGTATCCTGCTGCTTACCTTTCTTCCCTGCGTCAGGATCCGGACCCAACCAACTCATGGTCACTGCCTCCCAGATTCCCATCCACTTTTGCTTCCCCCACTAATTCTACCCGTTTGTGAGCAGCAGGTCAAGAAAAGCGCTCCCCCTAGTTGGCTCCCCTAGCACTTGCACCAGGAAATTGTCCCCTAACGCTTTCCAAAAACTTCCTGGATTGTCTATGCAACCGCTGTATTGCTCTCCCAGCAGATATCAGGAAAATTAAAGTCACCCATGAGAATCAGGGCATGCGATCTAGTAGCTTCCGTGAGTTGCCGGAAGAAAGCCTCATCCACCTCATCCCCCTGGTCCGGTGGTCTATAGCAGACTCCCACCATGACATCACTCTTGTTGCACACACTTCTAAACTTAATCCAGAGACACTCAGGTTTTTCCACAGTTTTCGTACCGGAGCTCTGAGCAGTCATACTGCTCCCTTACATACAGTGCTACTCCCCCACCTTTTCTGCCCTGCCTGTCCTTCCTGAACAGTTTATACCATCCATGACTGTACTCCAGTCATGTGAGTTATCCCACCAAGTCTCTGTTATTCCAATCACGTCATAATTCCTTGACATCACCAGGACCTCCAGTTCTCCCTGCTTGTTTCCAAGGCTTTGTGCATTTGTATATAAGCACTTGAGATAACCTGTTGATCGCCCCTCATTCCCAGTATGAGGCAGGAGCCCTCCCCTCACAGACCTTCCTGCCTGTGCTTCCTCCCGGTATCCCGCTTTCCCACTTACCTCAGGGCTTTGGTCTCCTTCCCCCGGTGACCTAGTTTAAAGCCCTCCTCACTAGGTTAGCCAGCCTGCTGGCAAAGATGTTCTTCCCTCTCTTCGTAAGATGGAGCCCGTCTCTGCCCAGCACTCCTCCTTCATGGAACACCATCCCATGGTCAAGAATCCAAAGCCTTCTCTTCCGACACCACCTGCGTAGCCATTCGTTGACCTCCACGATTCGACGTCCCTACCCAGGCCTTTTCCTTCCACGGGGAGGATGGACGAGAACACCACTTGCGCCTCCAACTCCTTTATCCTTCTTCCCAGAGCCACGTAGTCCCGCAGTGATCCGCTCAAGGGTCATTCTTGGCAGTATCATTGGTGCCCACATGGAGAAGCAGGAAGGGGTAGCGATCCGAGGCTTGATGAGTCTCGGCAGTCTCTCTGTCACATCACGAATCTTAGCCCCTGGCAAGCAGCAGACTTCTCGGTTTTTCCCGGTCAGGGCGGCAGATAGATGACTCAGTCCCCCGGAGGAGAGAGTCCCCGACCACCACCACCCGCCTTCTCCTCTTGGGAGTGGTGGTCGTGGAACCCCCAACCTCAGGACATTCGCATCTCATGCCTCCCAACCAGCGGAGTCTCCTTCCGCTTTCTCCCCCCAGACATATCTGGTCCACTCTCCGCATTGGTACCTGTGGAGAGAACATGAAAGTGGTTAGTTACCTGTGTCTGTTACTGGAACCCGGACATTCCGCTTACCTCTTCTGGAGGTCACATGTTGCCAAGCTTCTTCACTGGCCTCTTGGCTCCTCTGTGCAACCTGCTCTATATCTTTAGAGCTTTGTGCCCCTAGAAGGCTATCCTGAGTTGGTCCAGAAAATCCTCAGTCTCTCGTATACAACGCAGGGTCGTTACCTGTTGCTCCAGACCTTCAATCTTCTCTTCCACTATGGAGACCAGCTTGCACTTTGTACAGACAAAGTCGCTTCTGTCCTGGGGAAGAAAGACAAACATGGCACATCCAGTGCAGGTCACAACAGCTGAACCCCCCCCTTCCATATCACCTACCTACTATGAGCTTCCTCAGAGACGTTGGCAAGATGTAAGCCTCACTGGGCTCACTCCAGGCGAACTCCCCCGGCAAACTCCTGCTGTAGAGCTGCTCTGCTGTCCCGCTGCTCAGCTGGTTCGCGAGGCTCCGGCTATTTTTAAACAGCCAGGCTTCCCTGACGCAAACACACAGACACCCTAATGCCCGCCCCCTGCAGGCTAGCAGCCAATCAGACACTCACTCAGCCTTCCCTCCCAGCAACCACGCTCGGATACTTCCTCAGCAAGCAAACACACACACTCGGATACTTACCAGTCCCAGGCAAACTCCTGCTGTGAGCTGCTCTGCTGTCCCCGCTGCTCCGCTGGTTCGCTGCCGCTCCCCCTCCCACACCCTGAACCCCTCATATCTGGCCCCACCCTAGAGCCTGCACCCCCCAGAGCCCCTACCCCCCTCCCACACCCGAACCCCCTGCCCCAGCTTGGTGAAAGTGAGTGAGGGTGGGGGAGAGCAAGCGATGGAGAGAGGGGGGATGGAGCCTTGGAGAAGGGGTGGGGCAGGGGTGTTTGGTTTGTGCCATTGGAAAGTTGGTAACCCTAAAGGAGGGGGCAGGGGCTGGGGGTTACTGTGGGGGAACAGGGTCAGGGTGCTGTGGGGGATGGTAGGGCATTGCAGGGGATGGATGCTGTGGGGGGTGAATTACTGTGGAAGGGGTGGCTATGGGGTTGCTGTGCTGAGTGGGGGCAGGGTGCCTTCCTTGGGAGCAGAGGGCACGGTTCTGGGTGGGCAGGAGGTTTCCGTGAGGAGTGGGGGGGCACGGATCTGAGGGTGTGGGGGGTTGCTGTGGGGAGCAGGGGCATGGTGATGGCGGTGCAGTGGGGAGTGGGGGGCTGGTATTGGGGATGCAGTGGGGAGCAGGGGCACGGTGCTGGGGGGGGCGGTAGAGAGGAGGTGCAGGAGGTTTCCGTTAGGGCATGGTGCTGGGGGGGCAAGGGGTTGCCGTGGGAGCGTACGGTGCTGGGGGGGCGAGGGGTTGCTGTGGGGAACGGGGGGACACAGTGCTGGGGGGGCATGAGGGGGTTGCTGTGGTGAAGCGGGGGGGGCACGGTGCTGGGAGGGCGGGGGTTGCCGTGGGGAGCGGGGGGCACGATGCTGGGAGGGCGGGGGCTGCCGTGGGGAGCGGGGGGGCACGGTGCTGGGAGGGCGGGGGTTGCCGTGGGAGCGGGGGGGTACGGTGCTGGGAGGGCGGGGGTTGCCGTGGGAGCGGGGGGGTACGGTGCTCGGGGGATGGGGGTTGCCGTGGGGAGCAGGGGGGGGTATGGTGCTGGGGGTTGCCATGTGGAGCGGGGGGCCTGGTGCTGGGGGGGCAGAGGGGGTGGCCGTGGGGAGCGGGGGGGCACGGTGCTGGGGGGGCAGAGGGGGGTGGCCGTGGGGAGCGGGGGGGCACGGTGCTGGGGGGGCAGAGGGGGGTGGCCGTGGGGAGCGGGGGGGCACGGTGCTGGGGGGGGGGGTGGCCGTGGGGAGCGGGGGGCACAGTGCTGGGGGGGCGGGGGTGGCCGTGGGGGGTACGGTGCTGGGGGGGCAGAGGGGAGTGGCCGTGGGGAGCGGGGGGGCACGGTGCTGGGGGGGCGGGGGTGGCCGTGGGGGGTACGGTGCTGGGGGGGCAGAGGGGGGTGGCCGTGGGGAGCGGGGGGGCACGGTGCTGGGGGGCGGGGGTGGCCGTGGGGAGCGGGGGGCACGGTGCTGGGGGGCGGGGGTGGCCGTGGGGAGCGGGGGGGCACGGTGCTGGGAGGGCGGGGGTGGCCGTGGGAGCGGGGGGGTACGGTGCTGGGAGGGCGGGGGTTGCCGTGGGAGCGGGGGGGTACGGTGCTCGGGGGATGGGGGTTGCCGTGGGGAGCGGGGGGGGTATGGTGCTGGGGGTTGCCATGTGGAGCGGGGGCCTGGTGCTGGGGGGGCAGAGGGGGTGGCCGTGGGGAGCGGGGGGGCACGGTGCTGGGGGGGCAGAGGGGGTGGCCGTGAGGAGCGGGGGGGCACGGTGCTGGGGGGGCAGAGGGGGGTGGCCGTGGGGAGCGGGGGGGCACGGTGCTGGGGGCCGGGGGTGGCCGTGGGGAGCGGGGGGGCACAGTGCTGGGGGGGCGGGGGTGGCCGTGGGGGGTACGGTGCTGGGGGGGCAGAGGGGAGTGGCCGTGGGGAGCGGGGGGGCACGGTG
Source organism: Dermochelys coriacea (assembly GCF_009764565.3). Classification (NCBI taxonomy): domain Eukaryota; kingdom Metazoa; phylum Chordata; order Testudines; family Dermochelyidae; genus Dermochelys; species Dermochelys coriacea. The sequence continues at coordinate 137,850,123 of NC_050071.1, read as the reverse complement.
CTGGGGGGGCGGGGGTGGCCGTGGGTGTACGGTGCTGGGGGGGCAGAGGGGGGTGGCCGTGGGGAGCGGGGGGGCACGGTGCTGGGGGGCGGGGGTGGCCGTGGGGGGTACGGTGCCGGGGGGGCAGAGGGGGTGGCCGTGGGGAGCGGGGGGGCACGGTGCCGGGGGGGCGGAGGGGGGTGGCCGTGGGGAGCCGGGGGGGCACGGTGCCGGGGGCCGGAGGGGGGTGGCCGTGGGGAGCGGGGGCACGGTGCTGGGGGGCGGGGTGGCCGTGGGGGGTACGGTGCTGGGGGGCACGGTGCTTGGGGGCGGGGGTGGCCGTGGGGGGTACGGTGCCGGGGGGGGCGGAGGGGGTGGCGGTGGGGAGCGGGGGGGGACGGTGCCGGGGGGTGGCCGTGAGGAGCGGGGGGACACGGTGCCGGGGGGGCGGAGGGGGGTGGCCGTGGGGAGCGGGGGGGCACGGTGCGGGGGGGCGGAGGGGGGTGGCCGTGGGGAGCGGGGGGGCACGGTGCTCGGGGGATGGGGGTGGCCGTGGGGAGCAGGGGGGGGTATGGTGCTGGGGGTTGCCATGTGCAGCGGGGGGCCTGGTGCTGGGGGGGCAGAGGGGGGTGGCCGTGAGGCGGGGGGGCACGGTGCTGGGGGGCAGAGGGGGGTGGCCGTGGGGAGCGGGGGGGCACCGTGCTGGGGGGGCAGAGGGGGGTGGCCGTGGGGACGGGGGGCACGGTGCGGGGGGGGCAGAGGAGGGTGGCCGTGGGGAGCGGGGGGCACCGTGCTGGGGGGCAGAGGGGGTGGCCGTGGGGAGCGGGGGGTACGGTGCTGGGGGGTCAGAGTGGGGTTGCCGTGGGGAGGGGGCACGGTGCGGGGGGAGAGGAGGGGGGGTGGCCGTGGGGAGCGGGGGGGCACGGTGTGGGGGGGGCGGAGGGGGTGGCCGTGGGGAGCTGGGGGGTACGGTGCTAGGGGGTCAGAGTGGGGTTGCCGTGGGGAGGGGGGGCACGGTGCGGGGGGAGAGGACGGGGGGGTGGCCGTGGGGAGCGGGGGGGGCACGGTGCGGGGGGGGCGGGGGGGAGGGTGGATGGGGGAGCGGGGGGGGCACGTGCGGGGGGGTCAGAGTGGGGTTGCCGTGGGGAGGGGGGGCACGGTGCGGGGGAGCGAGGGGGGGTGGCCGTGGGGAGGGGGGGGGCACGGTGCGGGGGGAGAGGAGGGGGGGTGGCCGTGGGGAGCGTGGGGGGTGGGGGGGGGCACGGTGCGGGGGGGGGGGGGGGCGGAGGGGATGGATGGGCCGTGGGGGCGGGGGGGGGGGTGGGGGGGGGGCGTGCGGGGGTCAGAGTGGGGTTGCCGTGGGGAGGGGGGGCACGGTGCGGGGGTCAGAGTGGGTTGCCGTGGGAGGGGGGCACGGTGCGGGGGGGCGGAGGGGGGTGGGGCCGTGGGGGAGCGGGGGGCACGGTTGCTGGGGGGGCGGAGGGGGTGGCGTGGGGAGCGGGGGCACGGTGCTGGGGGGTCAGAGTGGGGTGCCGTGGGGAGGGGGGGCACGGTGCTGGGGGGGGCCGAGGGCGGCGGCCGTGGGGAGCGGGGGGGCACGGTGCGGGGGGGGGGCGGAGGGGTGGCCGTGGGGAGCGGGGGGGCACGGTGCGGGGGGGCAGGGGGGCGGGTAGGAGGTTTCCGTGGGGAGGGGGCTCATGACGGTAGAGGGGATGGGGGGGTTGGCTTTGTACCGAGCAGGCCACTTCAGGCCTCCGCTATTTGCATATGTTAATATAATGCAAATGAATCGCACGCTAGTCTGCGCCGCGGCGCCCTCTGGGGGAATTTGCTCTTCACAGAGCCGAACGCGGCTTTCTCGTTGGCCGTGTTGTTATAGCTACTATGGTTGTCGATCATTCCTCTATTCCCGCCCCGCCTGGTCACCCTTAAGATTCCATTGGATGGAATCGCTGTCACTCTTCCTCCTAAATCATAGGACTCTGAAACCGTCCCCCGATAAATTCGTGTGAAACGCCCTATATGAACTCTCGCCACATTATTCGTTGAAATCACCTGTCAATATCTGTGACTGGAGGACATAATTGGACGAGGGTGATCGTTGTGCCGTTTTCCCGCCTCGTTGGTCATGTCCCACTGCTATTGGTCAGTTCTGTTGTCGCTCTGGCCTCTGAAACAGACGATTGGCACAATCTCTAGGACTGTCCCACCCCCCCCCGGACGGGGCACGCTCGGGGCCACTTGGCGCCGGCGCAGTGCAGGTGTTGGCTGCGGCGGTTGCTGCTGCTGAGGCGAGCGGCTGGGCCGCGCTGCGCTGCGGATGGAGCCGCTGCAGAACGGCGGTGGCAGCGCCGAGGCGGCGTCGGCGAGCGGCCCGGAGGAGAAGCGGCGGCGGGAGCCCGTCCTTTCGCGGCGGCGGCGCAGCAACAGCGGGGCCGGGGCCGGGGCGGGCCGACGCTGACAGCGGGGCCGGGCCCCACCCCCGAGCGGGGCGGTTCCGTGACCCGCCGCCTCGACTCCCTCCGCAAGAGCCGCCCGCGTAAGTGATGCGGCGGGGGGGGGGGCAGGTGAAACGGCGTCGGCGGGGCAGGTGGGGGCGGGGTAGATGAGGCTGGCGAGCGGAAGAATGGGGCAGGTGGAAGTAGAGCGGGGGGGGAGGCTGAAATAAGGCGGGGGGGGGGGAGGAGAAGTAGATGGTAGAAGTAGGTGGGGTGAGGAAGAGAGTGGCGAAAGGTGGACCTACAACCTGGCTGGTGGATGGGGAATGGATGAGGCACACAGGCACCTCTACCTTAAAGTCATAAGATAATTGAAGTAACCCCCATGTGAGGTGCTGTTTGTGCAGTGGATGAAATGCGCTAAACAAATGAGCCCCAGTAGATTTTAGTTTGATATTTTTTTTTTTTATGGGGCTTGAAAAAATTATCTGGTGCCTCCTAGCTAGAGATCAATTTACTAGACAGAAGTACTGAGGTATAGCCCTGATTGTACTAGGAAATGGGGAATTTTAACCAGAGTTTGGACCATGCTGCAGGCTCTCTCTGGCAGCAGGAAAGGAGCTTTCTCCCTTCCATCATACCTTTTTTTTTTTTAAAAAATATGAAACTTATTTTTCATAATAGAAAGCATCCACTGGTCTGGATGTTATTTATGCTGATTTCTAGGGAGTACTACTCAATGCCAGTTACACACAACGTGAGCATCTTAGGCTTCCCCGCCTCCTTCCTCACTTCAAGTTCAAATTGTGCAGAACTGTTGCAGCAACACAGTTGTGCCAGGAAATGACTTCCAAAGCTGAAACTTCATAGTTGAGTAGAAGACAGAAAGAATTCCGAAGTATAAGATGAAAGAAATTATCCCTTTATTAGGAACCTGTTGATACTTTCTATATTTTTATATATAATATAGGAAAGTAAAAGCCATAACAAAGGGTATCCATCATTTAATGACAGGTAAGGAAACAATTTTTCTTCATAATACATGAGCATGCACTTGTGTGGATATCTTTAATGGGAAATAGCAAGCAGCAAATACCAAATTCCAAAGTGGGGAAAGAAAGTAAATACAAAACATATTTATCTCAAAATGCCCCTAGGAGAAATTAAAATGGAAAATTTTTTGTTCATTTTTGTAATTTGAGACTTTATTTGCTTGCTTAGTTTCAGGGATCCTGAAGGAGTCAAAGGTTGCATTGGCTGAGGAAAGACAGTCTTATAGTGTTTGAAGGAATTGCAGATCTGAGGGGGGCATAGTGAATAGTATAAAGCTCTATTATTTCCAGCTATGGCTTTAGAGAGTCCTTTGCAGATTTTGCCTTGAGAAGGGATCTTATTGGATGCTTTGCATGCTTAATGTACAACTTGATCCATTGTCAGGTTCCAGAGTAGCAGCCGTGTTATTCTGTATACACACACACAAAAAAAGGACTTGTGGCACCTTAGAGACCAACAAATTTATTTGAGTATAAGCTTTCATGAGCGAAGTGAGCTGTATTAGAGCATAAGCTTTTGTGAGCTAAATTTGTTAGTCTCTAAGGTGCCACAAGTCCTCTTTTTCATGATCCATTGAGAAGACTGAGTATTGAAGACCTTCAATCATTAAGATCTCCATAAAGGAACAATTAAAATATAACTTTCTTCACTCTTTGATCTAGTATTCATAGACATTAAAGCCCATTTCACATTCAAAGTAGATTTCGACTTAGAGCAAAAATAAGGGCACCTTTTTATGTTTAGAAAGTTAGTACCTGGACTAAGGATCATCTTTTTAAAAGAAGCATTGAAAATGGGGTTCTTTAATGGACCAAGTTTACTCTCCTAATTTATGTAAAAAACAAATATGGTGAAGCATCCATTAGGGAATTGAAAAGGCTTTGGAGAGCTACAAAACAAGGTTGAAATGTCAGTTTCATCATATGCCTCACAGGAGAATCCCAGTGAAACAGAAGATGTGAGATGGCTGGGTCTAGAAATGTTGGGTTAATAGTCCTGAGGGTTGAGGGATTGAATCTTGGGTATTTTATAAACCTTGGGATCTGCAGCCTGAGAGACCAGTGCGGTATACTTACGATTACAGATAGTCTGTCTAGACTTATTTTCCAGATCGTTGATGATTTAAGAAATAAGGGAAAGACATCCACGAGTAGATCCTTTCACAGGTAGAATGTGTGTCTATCATCCGTGTTCAGTGATCGCATTGGCAAGAGTATAGTACTGGTACCCTCTTGTTTTATGTTACAAGTCTAAATGAGAGAACCACTTAATGGGCAAATGATCAAAGATTGTCCTAGTTTAGCTCCCACTTATCTGGCAAATAATCCTTTTGACCTTGAGGTTTGTCTTGCCCTCCATATACGTTGCACTAATAGATGAGCCTGCTTCTTCAAGTAAGAAAGGATTCCAGTGGCTTTGTAGTTCAAGTCGATGATCTTTGTTCCTTTCTGTAGTTTGTGTATACCATTATTGACTGACTGTTGCTTTGTGGAATAAAAAGATGTTCCTGGAAATTTATGTGAAACGGGGTTCCTATGAAATCTCTGGCTGCTCTTGAACTAATAAAATCTTAAATTAGTGCCAATTAAAGTATCTAGTGGTGGGGCATTACTCTCTATTTGCATGTGCATAATGCCAATGTACATATGAAAACCGATCCAGAGATAACTTATTTTTTTCCTCGTACTTGCACACTTACAGGACTATGGCACAGTTAAAAGAACCTTTTCTCCACCAGTTCAGTAAGTACATTTTGGTAGTAGGTAATTTAGTAAATAGCCCAGATAAAAAGAAAGAGGGTATCAATATCATATCTATTTTGATAAGACTCTAGGAGAAGATATGCCAAATGACCTGCACATGAATAGACAACGTTTTCCCTCAAGTGTACGATATAAAACTGATGACTAGATCCAAATGATTCATGGAATCTATGCTGTAATGAGTGTTGTTTCTGTTAACAGAAATAGATTGAACAAGGATAGAATCCACTTATCTTGTAGACACTACGAACAACTGCAAGAAAATATTTTGCATGTGCTCTGAGAGCCGTACTGGGATTATTATTATAGAAAAGAGAAGAGGAAACATTAATAGTTCCCCAGTAGGGAATAGGGTGCATGGTGTGTCTCTAGCTGGAGAGCATTGTGGAATGAAGTATTTGGAGGAAAAAAAAATGGGTCACAAAAAGTTCAGAATTTGAGCATTTTTTAAAACTTTTTTAAATTAAAGAAAATTTCTAAAGAAAGTTGTTCCAAATTTAAAAAATCTAAACGTTTCATTTTGAAAATGGTGAAATTAAATGTTTTGATTTTTGCTCTTGTTTTTTTTTTTTTTAATTTTTTTTTTAAAACAATTCAGTGAAATTGGCATGGATTCGTGAAATTTTCAGAATCTACATTTTTGCCAGAAAAAAATTTTGGTAGAAAAAATTTCACCCAACTCTTGTCCTAGGTGTTCTGGTCTTATCTGATTTCTGTGAAAGGGCTTCTGTATCTTTCAGCCTTTCAAATACTGTATATTTTATGAAATCCAGCCAAAGATGTAAACTACACATAACATTTAGAACAGAAAGTAATGTAAATAAGTGGAGGTAAAAATAAAATATTTGGTAGTTATTTTGTTGTCTTAAATTTAAGTCCTGATTTAATTACCTTTTATGATTTGAAATTTTATAACATGTTAATTACTAATGAAGCTCCATTTTTGAGAGGTGAAGAAGTATAGACTTAGTACAGCTTTTATTAAACGTGTGTTTAAAAAAAATGGTCTCAGTTGTATAATTTCCATAATGGTACAAGGTGGTTAAAATTTAGTACAGAATATTTTAGAGTAAGTAGAGAGATACTGTTCTACGTTTAGCTGTCATCTGTAAGTTTCCAATGCTCTGTAGGCTAAGCTTCTTGTTAGCTCAACTATAGTTGTTTCATAACTTAAAGATCAGTCTAAAAATACAGTTTGAGCTTCATAACTTTTTGAGATCTGTGATTATATCACCATTTTTCACAGAATGGATTTGATTTAAATCATGATCAGTAGTTACTAGTCAGGAAGACTAGAAATCATAGAATCATGGATTTCTACATAAAAGTGCTTTCTTGTTGGTTGTTATAACCTTAATACATATTCTTCACAACTTAGAGATCGATCTAGGTTTCATTTTTAAAAGGTACACACTGTACATTTTTTAAGTTAGTTTTGCAGCAAGATCAGAAAATGAATGCTTGTTTGGTTATTTCATTTACCAAAGGTAATTAAAGAAGATGTTTATGAAGTCCTTGGGAGGTGAACTATCTCCAATTCTACGGGTTAATCATTAATAGTTGGAGAATTTTTTGCCATGCTGTATTAGGAGGAGAACATCACCAGACAGACATTTAAATTGTTTTATTTAACTAAAGAAGAACGTTATGTATTCTGGACTTTTTTCTTCAACAGCAAACATAATAGTTTAACAAAACAAGCATATGAATTTTTGAATTTAGTTAAACATTCAAGTTTTTTAAAATAGGTTTTGTTTTTGTTGGTTTTTAACTAAAATAGTTAAAAAATATATTTAAAAAAGAAAAATTAAATCAACTATATCATCCAGGTCAACATGAGAAACTTAAACTATTGGCTTCTGCAGTTAACTCAGTCGTCTTCACCTTCATTTTCCTGTTTATTCATAATCTGGAAAAGAAAAAACAAGCTTTCCTGCTTTTTCAGGTCCCAAACGATTTCTCAGTTTGGAATGAATTAGTCCAAAAGAAGAAAATATTCTTTCTACACTGGCAGAAGAAGCTACTGCTATTAAAAGTGAGATTATCATGTCAACAATCTCTGAATCCAAGTGCGTAAGTGACTTCCACCAGTTCACTGGTGTGATTTTTCTTTAAAACATCATCAGCAAACATATATTTCTTGAACCGTTCACCTTTCGCTCTGAAGTTTATTGTAGTTGGCATTATGGAGGGATGATAGCTGGATGTCCATGTAAAAGCCAATTCCTCTTCTTCCGCAGTTAAGGTTTGACCCTGGTACCGAGTATTGAGAATATTTGCAAGAAAATGAGCTTGAGATAGTGCTTGTCCCATTTGTGGGTTTTTTTTAATGCTTGTAATTTAACTCTGTGATTGCATATTTCTCTTTTTAAGATCTCAGTTCCTTCCAAATTTCAATAATGTCAGCAATAAAAGAGCTATTTCCCTGCATTTTGTTCAAGGCTACAGAAATAGGTTCCAGGGTAGTCAGCATGTGTTCAACATTTCTCTTAAGCCCGATGCTGAGAACTTTGGCTGTGACTGTACCATCTATTCTTTCACGATTTAGTTCACAAACTGTCATCAGATTAGGCTAGTTCTTGATATAGTGTTCAAAATAGTCCACTACTGAGTTCCATCGCAAATCTTGTGGGAGAGTTAGCTTGGTTCCTCCCACTTTTTTTTTTTTCAGAGCAGCTGCTGCCAAGTGGTTGTTAGGGCAGTATTTTGAAATTTCAACAACATTAGCCTTTATTTTTTTGAACACTGAAGTCTTTGGCTAGGAGGTGCATCAAATGAGCACTGAAACTGTATATTGTTAGCTTGGGACTCTCTTCTAAATTTCTTCTTATCTTGGATACATTTGTAGCATTGTCTGTGACCAAGCTGCATACTAGACATTTGAATTTTTTTTCACGGTGTGTTATATATAGCTTTTACTGCTCCTTCTTGTAACTATTCTGCTGTTTGTGCATTTCGTGATGTATCAGTTGTTTCTGTAAGGAAGACATTCCCTTCTTCTGTTGTCACACAAGCACATACAACAGGATCATTGAGGACATTGCTCTACCCATCAAGACTCAAGTTAACAATTTCACCCTCTAGACCTTTTGCACACTGCTCAATTTCTCTCAATTTCATACACTTTCTGCAGCAATTTGCCTGTGACATCTGCTCTGTTGGGTGGACTGTATCCTGGTCTTAAATGAAGTGTCGGAAAGAAGAGTTTGTTGCATAAACAAATCGGGCAGTTTTTTCATCAGTTACCTCTTTTTGTAATCTGCTGGTTCTTATCACAAACTTATCTATGGTTGGTTCTGGGTGATGGAGGTTTGTGGTGTGTGTGTTTTTTTTGCTACAGGTGGATATCCTGTGGGTATGTGATATACATGATGTGACTGAAACGCTATCATTGGCAGATAACTCTGAAACTATAGGTTTCAGAGTAGCAGCCGTGTAAGTCTGTATCCGCTAAAAGAAAAGGAGGACTTATGGCACCTTAGTCTCTAAGGTGCCACAAGTCTTCCTTTTCTTTTTTCTGAAACTGTAGAAAATGATGGTGCTCTTGAAGGTGGCTAGTCTTCAGAATCCTGTATGTTGAAGATGGATTCTCCTAATAAGTCAAAATAAGTCAGTGCAGTTATTTAATTATTCCCATACTGCTCATTCAGTATTACTCATTGCATTCACTGACAGTACTACTTTGAAGGTGAAATTGTAAAAGGAAGATCTGCCTATTTCAACTAGTTATTTTTATCACAACTGCATCTAAAAGGGTAGTAGCATAGAATAACTATATTTTTGCTCAAATATGAGAATTCAATAATAGTCCAAAGGAAGACAGGCAGTCCTGAAGAAAGAAGTATGGAATAAAAAAGTTTACCAACCTGAAGATCCTGCACGTTCAGACATGTTCCTTTCATCATCTTCAACGCAGCTTCCTCCTGAGATGGAACATGTCTCATGATGTTGTTTCATTCGGGCAGCCAGGCCTTGTATTCTTTGTTGCACTGTTTGCATTTTGCACGCATGCCTGTCTTACCCCCACGTAGAGGAACTTCATTAAAATATTCCCAAAGTGGGTCTCTTTTGCAGCCTGCTGCCATTATAGGTTTTCCCTTCTAGTGAGAGAATGGTATAGTAGATCTCAAATCAATGAAGGCTACACTCAGAAAGACCTCAACACTTCTGGAATATGCTGCTCAAACAGTTTCACTTTTGTTTCTACTGCCTGTCCCTCCCTTCTCACGTTTATCTCCAGACTTCTTCTCCTTATCCAAATCTATTTGTCCCCAACAATCTTCTATTTATTGAACTTTTTGGAACTTTGTACTTTTAGAGAGAGGTAAGGGATTGACTCTGTGTACACAAATTTGCAGCGGGACAATAGGGTTGAGGTCTGTTGTTTCTCACCTATATATTTATTTATTTAATTTATTTATTTAAACACATTTTTGCTGTTAACAACGTTATCTCTGGAGACACAAATCCACAGTTTGAGAACTGCAAAACTAAGCATCTCTGATGGTATCTTCTAGACTGAGCACTGAGTCCCATTGGGTAGATAGAAAGATTAACATAAATAATCTTTACAGAAGCCCTTTGAACCCCGTAAAATTGGGTCTCTAATCCATGAACTATTGGAACTCATTTACAAAACTTTTCTTAAACCTTACATAAATGTATAGCCTCATACTATAGAATTAGAATTTATAATCCCTGTTCCATGATGATATCTTTGAGCTATAATGTATCTTTATCTTTAGATAAGTTCTTTTTCCTCCAAAAGCATTTTATCAAAAAAATCCGCTTTAAATAAAAAAAATCTGATTGTTTTGATTTTTTTTTAAATCATTGATTTTATCCACCTTGATTTTTCATCACACTTCCGTAGTTTTTATAAACAAGAAAACAAAAAATTTATTCACTCTGCCAGGTTCATATTGTCCAGAACTGCTAGATGCTTTTCAGAACAAATAAAAGCATTACGTGTTCCTTGCCCCAAAGAGCTCACACTTTAATTTTTGATTTGACTTGAGGCTGAAGAGGAAAGGAGTAGGGCAAGAATTACTATGAGAATAACACTTGGTTACTTAAGGCTTGTCCACACATGGAGTTATTCTGTAACAGCTAGTTATTTGGGGCAGGAGGGTTGCAGAAAGCAGGCCTGTGTCTATATGATGCATGTACCACCATGTGCCTAGTCTGAGTGGTGGAGCGGGGTGTTAATTGCCTCCCTCACTTCATGGGAATCTGCCTCAGAGATCTCCACAAAATATTCATGGAGATACTGGGCAATCCGCTGCCACAGGTTCTTTGGCAGAGCTGCTTTGTTTCTTGCCCCATTAAGGGTAACTTTCCCTCGTTACTCTGCCGTCACGGGGTTGGGGGGGACCATTGCTGCACACAGGTGAGCCGCATAAGAGCCAGGGTGAAAGCTGCAGTCTTGGAGAAGACCCTACCTTGATTCCCTGCTCACCCTCAGCAGTGAGATATCTTCCATAATTAACACAGCCTGGGGAAAATGTGGGGATAGTAATGATTATAAGGCCTTCCTCTACAGTGCTGACTCTCCCCAAGAGCTATATGCCCAGTGTACAGTATGGTCCTGGAACACTAATTTCCCCTGTGATTACTCACCATTTTGAGGGTCTTGTGGCTCATGTGTGCTGGCCTGGGGTCAGCCAGTTAGTGATAGGTATGTGAATAGTGGCTGTGTTTTAAATAACTGAATCAGTGGTCCCTGAGTTGCAAACAATACTGCTTCTGTAAAATGTTGGCAGAATTAGAAAGCGGCCACCAAGAACTAAAGAGGACTTTCTGCATGATGTTACGATGCACTCCGCAGCCAAAAAACAAGAATTGAAGGAGTGGCAGGACAGCGAGAAGAGGGACTGAAAGGAGAATGTGGCGTGCCAGAATGAAGCCACGGAGCGGCTCTTAAACATTATGGAGCGCCAAGCAGACATGCTCCAGGCGCTACTAGCTCTGCAAACTGAGCTTCCCTGTAGTTGCTGTCGCAAAACTCTTTCCCTTGCGCCCCCCAGACACGACCAACACACAGTTATCAACCTCCTGGCTCCAATCTGTACCCACGGCATTCCACTCCTCCCCGTCATAGTCTAGCATTGCATGCTCCCAGTACCTACTGCACTCAACACCCGGCCCTCTCCATTTTAATCCTGCTGCAGTACAGTACCTGCTGTACTCCAAAGGAGAAGGTTGGATATGATACCTGAACATACATAAATCTTTAACTGTCCAAGGACCCCACCTCCTCCTGGGACCCTCCCTTTCCCCATCCTTCTCAGTGCTGATGTTTTTTTTTGTTTTTTTTGTGTCTCCTTCGGTTGTTCTTTTTTAATAAGAGAATTGTTTTGGTTTGAAAGCCAAATAATAGTCCAAAGGAAGACAGGCAGTCCTGAAGAAAGAAATATGGAATAAAAAAGTTTACCAACCTGAAGATCCTTTTTTCCATTAATTGAAAGCAAACAGAGCCCTGCAAAGCAACAGGCAATTTTCTTAAACCTTCATAGTGCATCATCTGTACCAATCACAGTCACCTCCTAGCATTACAAGCACTACCCTCCTGAGCATAGCAACGCATATTAGTGGATTTCAGCTTCAAATTGCTGCCTCAAGGCATTCCTGATGCTTGTGGTCCTGCGCTGCGTCCGTCTAATAGCCCTGGTCTCTGGCTGTTGAAATTCAGCCTCCAGGCGTTGAGCCTCAGTGGTCCAGCCCTGAATGAAGCTTTCACCCTTCCCTTCACAAATATTATGGAGCATACAGCACGCGGCTAAAGCATAGAAATATTATCAGCAGCCAGGTCCAGCCTTCAATATAGGCAGCGCCAATAGGTCTTTAAATAGTCAAAAGCACAGTCGAGTCATTCTGCACTTGCTCAGCCTGTTGTTGAACTGCTCCTTGCTGCGGTCAAAGTGCACTGTGTATGGCTTCATAAGCCACAGCATTAAGGGGTAAGCAGGGTCTCCTAGGCTCACAGTTGGCATTTCGACTTCCCCTATGGTGATCTTCTGGTCCGGGAAGAAAGTCCCTGCTTGCAGCTTCCTGAACAGGCCAGTGTTCTGAAAGATACATGCGTCACCTCGCATCTTTCCGGACAAGTCTGCATTAATGTCTGTAAAATGCTCATGGTTATCCACAAGCGCCTGGAGAACCACCGATAAACCCCTTCCGATTAATGTGCTAGGTGGTCTGGTGCCAGAATTGGAATATGCATGCTATCTATCGCCCCTCTGCCATTAGAGAAGCCCATTTGTGCAAAGCCATCCACAATGTCATGCACTTGCCCAGAGTCACAATCTTTCAGAGCAGGATGTGATTAGTGGGCCTGCACGCTTCTATCAACATGCGTCCAACGGTCAACTTTCGCACTCCGAACTGGTTAGTGACTGATAGGTAGCAGTCTGGAGTAGCCAGCTTCCATAGTGCAATCACCATGCACTTCTCCAGTGGCAGGGCAGCTCTCATTCTCATGTCCTTGCGCCACAGGGCTGGGGCGAGCTCATCACACAGTCTCATGAATGTGGCGTTCCTCATCCGAAAGTTCTACAGCCACTGCTCGTCATCCCAGACATGCATGACAATGTGATCCCGCCACTCAGTGCTTGTTTCCTGAACCCAAAAGTGGCTTTCCATTATAATCAGCACCTCTGTGAATGCCACAAGCAATCTCGTGTCGTAGCTACTACGCGTGGTGAGATCAATGTCGTACTCCTCTTGCCTTTGTAGTTTAAGGAATAACTCCATTGCCAGTCGTGATGTGTTGGTCAACAGTGCAGGATCCATTCCTGCAAACCGAGGAGGTAGAGCATGCAGTACACAAACTGTTGAAAGATGGCACCAAATGCGGACGGAAGCACAGGGATTGCTGGGATGCAAAGTAATGCATCACAGGGCATTGGGACAGGACCCAGCATGCCCCGCGACCCCCTCTGCCTTCCCACAACTCTTAACGGCAGAAGAGGAATAGATTCTCTGTGGGATAGCTGCCCAGAGCGCACTGCTCCGAATACTGCTGCAAGTGCTGGAAGTGTGAACACGCTATTGTGCAGGCAGCTGACAGTGTGAAGACACAACAGCTGTTTCCCTGCAGTGCTGTCTGAGTGGCACTGTAACTGCCGGCGACGTAACTCAGCCAGTGTAGACATACGCGACGTAACTCAGCCAGTGTAGACATACCCTCGGGGACACCCCTAAATACAAGGTGGATCAGCTTGTTTAACATAAGTAGTTAACACATTTCAAGAGACCATTCAAGGTGAAGTGGCCAGTTAACACCTCTTCAGTCATAGGGGGGAAAGAGGGGCGGGGGGAAAGCTGAGAGCCAGTCTGTTATTGATTGTTGTAATAAGCCATAAATGCAAGTGTTTCTATTCAGTCCACGATTTTTAGTATCTAACAGTTATGAATTTAAGCTCCGAGGCTCATCTCTTGCAGGTTTCCTTTTAGGATGAGAACTGAGAAGTCGGATACAGAGTGCTTTTTGAAAAATGTTGACTCGCAGGTGATATGGTGTTTTTGGCCTGGTCTACACTAGAAAATTAAGTCAGTGTAACTACATCACTTGGATATGAAAAATCCACGCCCCTGGGGGGCATAGTTAAGCCAACCTAACCTCCAGTGTAGACAGCACTAGGTTGAATGAAGAATTCTTCCATGCACTAGCTAACGCTGCTCAGGGAGGTAGATTGCTGACAGCCCTACACTGATGGGAGAACCCCTCACATCAGCATAGGTGGTGTCTACACTGAAACTCTACAGCGATGCTGCTGTAGCATTTCAGGTGTAGACAGGCCCCTTTTGTAGTGATTGTCTTGTTTCACCCACATAATTATTAGGGCATTTAATGCACTGAATGAGGCAACATGTGTTGTGATAGCATGTGTGGGATCCATGGATCTTGAAAGGTATGTTGGGGGTGTGTGGATAGTTGTAGCAGTGGAGATATGTCTACTAGTTTTACATCTGTTTTTCTGACAGGTTCTGGTGCTGCTTTGAGGTGGTGTGTCCTGGCCTGTGGGGAGCTTGCTTCTGATGATGAGGTTGGGGGGTTGTTTGAAGGTCAGAAGAAGGAGTTCAGGAAAGATTTCTTTCAGGATATGGTCCCCATCAGATATCTTGGCACAGGGTTAAACTAGACTATTCTTGTGGTCTCTTCTGACTCTATATGGTTCTATGATTCTAAGTATGGATTGTAATTGTTTAATGATACTCTGTATAGGTTCCAGTATTATGTGATCAGTGATGACTACGGGTGTGGGGACGGAGGGGGTTTTCTCTCCAAGCAAGTTGTCTTGGGGTATTTGAGTGGCCTGTTCCATGATACAATCTACTTCTCTGGTAGAGTCTCCTTGTTTGGTGAAGGCATTTTTAAGTGTGTTATGGTGTGTACCCTGGACTTTCTCCTCAGACCATATCTGAGTTCCTGACTATAGATTACAGATTTCTTGGTGAGTTTGAGACCGTTACTGGGACTGTGAAGGTAGGTGTAGCGATTCATAGGCATTTTGTGGAATTTTTTGGAAACCACGTGGCATGAAATTGTTTATTAGCAAATGGGTTCTCTGTACAATTTAACATCTTTGTTCTGCAGAAATTAAGACATTATAATATGTGGTGTTTGTTTGTTGTTTGTTTGTTTGTTTTCATCTTAGTCTTTCCTTGGTTTGGCTTGGATATCGGCGGGACCTTGGTCAAGCTTGTTTATTTTGAACCAAAAGATATCACTGCTGAGGAGGAGGAGGAGGAAGTGGAAAATCTTAAAAGTATCCGAAAATACCTGACCTCAAATGTAGCCTATGGATCTACAGGAATTCGGGATGTGCACCTGGAACTAAAGGACCTTACCCTGTGTGGACGTAAAGGCAATCTGCACTTTATACGCTTTCCTACTCATGACATGCCTGCTTTTATTCAAATGGGCAGCGAAAAACACTTCTCAAGTCTCCACACTACCTTATGTGCCACAGGAGGTGGAGCATACAAATTTGAGCAGGACTTTCGCACAGTATGCATTTTTGGTTTCTATACACTTAGGATACAGTAGTGAAGTCTCATGTAACTTGAAAGATTGTAAGATAAAAGCTGAAAGTAATTTCAGTCTCTGACTTAGCCTCTGAAAAGTCTAGTGTCCTAAATTGAGCTCAAGTTTAATATGAGCTAGAAATAAGCCGACCTCTGTAAACGCAGATACTTACTATTTTTTAAAATTGTGCAGCTTTGCTGTGACTCCAGAATTATTCATTTTAATTTCCATGAAATATGCCTTTACAAGACTTGAATAGTCATTAGACTTAAGTAAACTCTGCTACCTATCTTAACTTTATTTTTTCCATTGCTGTCTGTTCATGAGCTTAATATTTGTTTCGTACTTGCCTGATTGATTAAGGTTCATTTATAACTTACGTTGCTGTGATTTGGTTAAGATTCTATTGAATTAAGAGGTAAATTAACTGCAAGTGTCTTGCTAGTCTAGATTCATCATAAGAAGGTGTGTTTCATTATAAGTGGAATATATGTGTAGATAATATATTTATAGCTTGATTGTATGTTAACTTTGTCTGTACGATAAATATATTGTATAACCTAACGTTAAGGGGTCTGGTGTAGGGTCCAATGAAAAGATTATCCTGCTGCTCCCTCCTGGCTTTTGTGAGGAAGTCAGCATTTTCTTTTTTCCTTGACCCCTTACCTTTTCCAGATATTGAGGCACTCTGGGCCTGATCCAAAACCCCATTGAAGTTAGGGGGAATCTTTCCATTGGCATTGGCTCAGGATTTCTATTACTTTCTACCCAATGGGGTGAGGATGTGCGTGAACTTTGTTACAATGTTGCAAGAAGTAAACTTAAATAGCACAGGGAGCATTCCGCTCCGCACAATACAGATATATGTGGGAGAGTAGGAACCCTCTTGTGATCAGCACTCCACTCCTTCTGCCACAATTCAGAGCAAGGAGGGGTACTGAATGCACTGGTGAGTGCATTTTTCTAGCCCTGAGTATAAACACATTAGATCTCTTAAGCTCTTTCATAATTTTATTTCCTTTAACAGATGGGTGACCTTCAACTTTGCAAACTAGATGAACTTGACTGCCTTAAAGGAGTTTTGTACATTGACTCAGTTGGATTCAATGGACATTCAGAGTGCTACTTTGAAAACCCAACTGATTCTCAAAAATGTCAGAAGCTCCCATTCAACTTGGAGAATCCATATCCTCTCCTCTTGGTGAACATTGGCTCAGGGGTCAGCATCTTGGCTGTGTATTCCAAAGACAATTATAAGCGGGTAACTGGGACCAGGTAAGATCTATAATAATGTGATTACCTTTAAGAGCATTGATTCTCATTTGTAGTGGTGACCCCTTTAACATAGCAAGCCTCGGAATGTGACCCCCCCCTTATAAATTAAAAGCACTTTTTATATATTTAACACTAATATAAATGGTGGAGGCAAAACGGGATTTGGGGTGGAGGCTAACGGCTCACGACACCCCCCCCCATGTAATAACCTAGAGATCCCAACCCCCAGTGTGAGAACCCCTGTTTAAGAATATAGTCTTGGAGTTTGGAATTTCCTCGTGGTAAAAGATAGATCACATTTCATGGACAAGTTGCTTTAAAAATGACTCTTATCTGACAGAACTTTTGTTTCACCATAATATAGTATCTCCTCATTCCCATCCCCAGCAAGCAAAAGTCTTTTTTTTTTGTGGTCTGGATGGCATGTCACAATCTTCTCCTTACCATAGTCAGCCTCTTCAGAAAGGCCAATTCTTGACCTGGTCATCCTTCTGTTACTGCAAAAAACTAATTTTTTTTCATCAGAGGAGTGTAAATCATATTTTGGAAACAACTCAGGTATGCTCAAATAGATGAATTTTTAATGTGATCACTTAATTCTAGTATTCAGGGTTTGGATTTTGAGTTTTAAAAGATGTACTACCCATTATGAATGATGGGATGGTGTTCATCGTTCTAGTCAGGTCTGAAAGAATAATATAGCCACCTATTGTACAGCAGAGCCAAAGAGATCTGTGCATGTGAACTTTCTTGGACTTAAGGAATATTGTTGTTACAAAAAAAGTACAGACAAGGATTGCACAGGGCACCTCAGGAAGGACAGTTTTGTTCTACATCTTTGCCAGCATGTGTATGCAATGATTCAGCAGCACGTACTTTTTCCAGGCTTTGAACAATTAGACCCAAGTTCTGCAGTGAATTCCATTTGGGCATACCCTTGCAGATTCATGGAGCTCATTACAGGTTGATATCTTACATTGTACATAGCTGTTTGTTCAACACTGTAGTGAATATTGTAAGCGGAGAAAAAACACTTCTCGTTTAAGCAATAACTCTGGGGAAGGATGCTAAACTGTGGGTTTATCTGTGGGCTGTGAAGTTACGTTAAGGAAGCAGATTTAAATGTGGTAAGAAAGGAGACACAAATCTAATTCCTCTTTCTAGATTTCCAGTGAGAAGGAAATTAAAAAATGCTTGGGCAGCCCAGCTAATTTTTGATATTCAGAGGAGTTTAGCTACATAACTTAATTTAAAAACAAAAACAAGCCCTTTTTTCTCCCTCTCTTCAAAATGAGAGGTAGAAAATATTGCTTTTGTTTTGTTTTGTTAGTCTTGGAGGAGGAACATTTTTCGGTCTCTGCTGTCTTCTTACTGGCTGCTCCACCTTTGAAGAGGCTCTTGAAATGGCATCCCTTGGAGACAGCACGAAAGTGGATAAACTGGTGCGGGACATCTATGGAGGGGATTACGCGAGATTTGGACTGCCAGGCTGGGCTGTAGCATCCAGGTAAGCATTACATTGGGTTTTTGAGGATGCATATAATGTGCCTGAATGTAAAACTGGGGCAGCAAGGGTGTATTTTTAGCACCTCTAGTGTTTTTTGTGGAACTGGCACTGTGGAGAGTAGACTCACCATTCATGCACTCCCTATGGCTGGGCGTAGCATAGTAGGCTCTCCTCTCTAGCGCACCCTACTGAGAGCCTCTCCAGCCCTGCATTGGTGTACTACCACTTGTAACTCATGTAACTTTTGGTTACCCTGGAAGGAGTGGCACTAAAAGTCCAGCAAACAGTAGTCCCATGCCCTCAAGTTCTGACTCAGTAGTCCTTCCACTCCCTGGTCTCTGGGGTCTTTGCACTATTTTTTCTGGTGGTCAGAAGGGGAACCCAGGCCTTTTCTTCTCTGGATTCCATTCTAGGGACGCTGCATTAAGCAGGCAAGGTCTGTCTACTCAAGCCCCATTCTTCCACTCTGGGCTACTTCTTATCTTGGACATCTACAGGCCTCCCCACAAGTCAGTTCCTGGGCTCCCTGTTCACCTATGTTCCTCTCAGGCTCGCTGAGGTCTTGAACTTCACCCTTCCTTCAGGGCTGTGGCCCCTGGAATTCTCTAACAAATCCCAAACCAAAAGGACAAACTTAAACCATTTCTGCCCTTCCCAGACTTGAACTTTAGTCCTTCCCAGGTCTGCCCCAATACTGTGCTCCTCAAATGAACACCAACACCCAAGGGTTTCCTCCTGGAGTCTTGTCGTTTTGAAACCCACCATAGGAGCTAACTCTCAAAAACCAGTCGGAGAACACTTCACTCTCCCTGGTCACTTGATTACAGACCTAAAAGTCGCAATATTACAACAAAAACCTTCAGAAACAGACTCCAATGAGAGACTGCTGAATTAGAATTAATTTGCAAACTGGACACCATTAAATTAGTCTTGAATGAAGACTGGGAGTGGATGGGTCATTACACAAAGTAAAACTATTTCCCCATGCTTATTTCCCCCCCTCCTGTTACACAAACCTTCTTGTCAACTGTTGGAAATGAGCCATCCTGATTATCACTACAAAAGGTTTGTTTTCTCCTGCTGATAATACTTCACCTTAGTTGATGATTCTCGTTATAGTGTGTATGGCAACACCCATTTTTTCAGGGTGTGTGTGTGTGTGTGTGTGTATCTTCCTACTGTATTTTTCACTGCATGCATCCAATGAAGGGGGTTTTAGTCCACAAAAGCTTTTGCTCAAAAATTTGTTCATCTCTAAGGAGCCACAAGTACCCCTTGCTCTTTTTGCTGATACAGACTAACATGGCTACCACTCTGAAACGTCTCCTGTGGTTTTTCCTGATTCTCTTGCTTCACTTCAGTTGGACCAGTCTCCCATTCTAGGTCTCTTTCTAACTGATCTTTCTCTGTCCTTTTAAGGAAACCTGACTCATTTCCAGTGGACCTCCTAATTCACCTAGTTAACCTTGAATTGAGCTCTCAGGCTCTTGTTAACCCTCTCAGTATCAGTGTGGGGTTTATTCAGACTTATAAGTCTATTTTAGACAAACATTAACTGTGATTCATTGTTACTGGATTTAAGTAATAGAGGCTGTAACTACATGATTGGAATTTTACATAATTCCATTAAAAATGGTATTGTGCATTCATTTTGGAATTGTGACATTGCTACATGCGTTCTGATACTTCATAGTTTTCTGTAAATGGACACTTAACTCTATAATTTTCTGCACAGTTTTGGGAATATGATGAGCAAGGAGAAGAGAGAGTCTGTCAGTAAAGAGGACCTGGCAAGAGCAACTTTAATAACCATCACCAATAACATTGGCTCCATAGCACGGATGTGTGCACTTAATGAGGTATTGAGAAATATGGAAAACAGCATATAACCTTTTTTTTTCTTTTTTCTGAGATACACGTAAATCAATTACTCATGTGTGCCACCAATCTGCAGTATCTTGTTTTCAGTTCTGTAGATACCTGTCCAGATACTCCAGTTTAAATTGTAACCCTAGATTTCCGTTCCTCATATGGTCTAGTCAAATAATAGCTCTACAATTCAAAGCCTTGTAAAAATAATAATAATAATAACATGATGTGTTTGTCATTTATTGGTCCAGTCAATTTCCCTTATTATTCAGGAGGTAAATTGCTTTTCTGGGAGAGTTGAGGGAACTGTGGAATAGTAATGTGTTTTGTTCTCCTGGAACTGCAGGTAGAAAGTGATAAGCAATATCCTGTTTCTTCTCAGGCATGAAATTATCATATCTTGTCCTGCTAGGAATCCAAACTAAGTGCATCAGTGAAAAGAGAACTACACGTGCTAAAAGAGGACCTTCTGTATGTCATTTGTTCTAGTTACTCTTGCATTTTGAAGCTAATACGACGCTCATGGGCCTTAGTGGGTTTGTCTCTCTGAGCTCTGTGCTTTCAGCTTCTTTACAGTGCTGCCTTGTTGCATTCATGTCAAGCAGCATTGTACAGGGCTATGAAAGAACTGAGACCTGTTCTTCAGTTTATTTTGGGGCTGTTTGAACAGGATTGAGCCCATCAGGTTGAAGCATACTTATAACTTTCATAGTTCTTATCAGCATACAGTTACTGTTCTGTACTAGTGCAAGGGCAATAAATGTACAAGGCACTATCTAAAATGGCAGGCAAAAACAGCCCTGCCCATGGTATGTTCATTTCCCTCCCTCTCATCCTCCCCACCCACCGTGCCTCCCCCATTCCTCCATGAATATAGAATCTAATGCAGACAAGTCACTGAACAATTCAGGTCCAGGAAGATGTGGTGAATTCATTGGAGTGGAGAACAACATGGGAAGGTGTCACATTCTGGGGTACGATCCACACCAGTGAGGAGTTGTCACCGCTTCCCCTGTAAGCTGGGTGTCTCACAATGGTTTGTTGTTGCAGCTCCCACCTTGGGCCATTCACAAACAGCCTAACAGCGTGCAGGTCGCCCTGAGTGTCTGTGTAGCCCTATCCCAGCAGCTCTGACCCCAGCAGCCTGTCAGCAACACATGAGCGCCACTCTGACATTCAGCAGCCTTGGTTACTGTTTGCAGGGTGACCACAACACACTCCCAGTCCCAAATTTTCCCTGAAGGATTTGTTCTGCCCTCTCCTGGATAGTTCAGATATCATAGTTTCATTACCCCTGTAAGGGGTCAATATCCAGCAGACTATAAATGGTGTTACCAAATAGCTCAGTTTAAACACAACACTTGATTATCTTTAGTTTATTTAACTACAAAGAGAGATTTTAAATGAGTACAAGTATGAGGTCTTAAAGTCAGAAATGGTTAAGAGAGAAATAAAGATAAAACGCTTTCTAGTAACTATCGCTTAACAAACTAGACTTTGTTCAAGGTAAGATCCTTATCACATGTCCTAGCAACAGAGCTAACCAATTTCTCAGGTCATAACCTTTCCCAAAGTCCAAAGGCTGATTCTTTTGTCTCTTAGGTGAAAGAGCAAGGGAGAGAAAGAAAGATAGAAATCATGAGGTGATTTTGCCTCTCGCTCTTATAATCCAAAAAGAAAAGGAGTACTTGTGGCACCTTAGAGACTAAAAAATTTATTAGAGCATTGCTCTAATAAATTTTTTAGTCTCTAAGGTGCCACAAGTACTCCTTTTCTTGAGACTAAAAAATTTATTAGAGCAATGCTAATAAATTTTTTAGTCTCTAAGGTGCCACAAGTACTCCTTTCTTTTTGCGAATACAGACTAACACGGCTGCTACTCTGAAACCTGTCTTATAATCCAGTTACCCTTGGAAGTGCATTTTCCTGAGGGTTACCCTAGATAAAGTTCTTCCCACTGTGAGGATGGAGAGTGTTGTGATGGAAAAATGTTCTATGTTGTTGGTTAAAATGCAGCTAGATCTGTTTCTGCCCCGCTCCATTGCCAACGAATGGGAAACTTGACTTGTGATTGCCAGTCAGCTTTGACACCTGGCTAGAGGCGACAGCTTATCCTTTGTCTTTGAGAAACAGGTTTACCCCCTTCCCAGAGTTGTCTGGTAAACACATTTCAGTCATAATTTCAGTCTTATGTTCATAACTTTATATGTAATGTGGCTACACACACACCACCATGATATTATTGACCAGTGAGTTATTAGTTTTCAAATGATACCTGAAAAAGCATATTTTGTATAAAGATTATTTGCCATGGTATGTAGGGTGTGACTACAGGGGTGCATTCCGTCACAGAAGAATGAATGGAAGAATAGGTTTGAAGGACCAGAGATGGTGCTCAGTCATAATGCTTCAGTCACTTTGGAACCTTACATTCTTTATTGATTGAAGGATCAAGAAGCTGCAGAGCTCCCTGGGCCAAGTAGGGAAAACATCTTTTTTCAAGAGTATAGTTATTAAAACGTGGATGGAGATTGTTTAAACCCAAAATGTTACTCTGCAGAATCAGTGATGATGTATCCACTTCACTGCATAAGGTCACTTAAACATTTGGATTGTTCTGATTATTGGTTTCTTGATCTTCAAGCTGGTAGAGGGTGTGGAGGAGGCATACTCTGCACTTTTAGTTTGTGGGACCAAAGGAGTGTGGGAAGAGGAGTATCCTTCATTGTTCAACAGCATCCCTCTAGCCCAGTGGTTCTTAAACTTTAGCAAACAGGACCCCCATTTTGATTTACATTTTTTCGGGGACCCCAAGCCTCCCGGCTCAGCCCTTGCCCTGCTCCTTCCCTGGGGCCCTGCCCCTGCCCCACCCTTTCTCCGAGTCCCAGCTCCATGCTCACTCCATGCCCCCTCCCTCCGTCGCTCCCTCTCCCCCACCCACACTCACTTTCATCAGGCTGGTGCAGGGGGGGTGCGGGCTCTGGGAGGGAGTTTGGGTGAGGGCTGGGGCAGGGATTAGGGTACAGGAGGGGGTGAGGCGTGCGGCACTTACCTCGGGTCGCTCCCAAAAGCGGATCGCCTCCTAGCCCCTGATAGGCCCCCCCCGGGACCCCTGCCCCATCCACCCCCCCGCTCACTGTCCCCTGACTGCCCCTGGAACCCCCACCCCTTGACTGCCCACCAACACCCCATCCAACCCCTCCTCTCATTCCTGACTGCCCCCCCGGGACCCTTGCCCCATCCAACCATCCCTTCTCCCTGTCCCCTGACTGCCCCCCGTCACCCCATCCAAGCCCCCCTCTCTTTCCTGACTGTCCCCCCAGTCCTCCTGCAAATCCAACCTGCAGGACCCTCCAGCCCAGCTCCTGGCCCAGGAGGCTCGCCCCCAGCCCCTCCCTCGGTGTCCCCCCTTCCCTGCAGCTTCAGCTCACTGTGCCGCCGGTGCAATGTCTGGGTGGCGGTGCAATGTCTGGGTGGCGGGGCTGTGAGCTCCTGGGGCAGTGCAGCTGCAGAGCCCGGCCAGACCCGGTGCTCTGAGCTGCACAGTGGTGTGGCTGGCTCCAGCCGGGTGGCGCGGCTGTAGCACCACCATCCACTGGTGCTCCCGGCAGCGCTGTAAGGGGACGGGGGGGTGCATTGAATAGAGGGCAGAGGAGTTCAGGGGTGGGGGTGTGGATAGGGGTCAGGGCAGTCAGTCAGGGGACGGGAGTTGAATGGGGGCAGGGGTCCCGGGGCGACAGTCAGGAAGGAGGTGGGGGGTTGGATGGGGCGGGGGGCAGTCGGTGAATAGGGAGAAGGGGTGGTTGGATGGGGTGGGGTCCTGGGGGTGGGACAGTCAGGAAGGAGAGGGGGGCTTGGATGGGGTGACGGGGGGGAAGTCAGGGGACAGGGAGAAGGATGGTTGGATGGGGCAAGGGTCCCGGGGGGGCAGTCAGGAATGAGAGGAGGGGTTGGATGGGGTGTTGGTGGGCAGTCAAGGGGTGGGGGTTCCAGGGGCAGTCAGGGGACAGTGAGCGGGGGGGGTGGATGGGGCAGGGGTCCCGGGGGGCTAGGAGGCGAGGGCTGGGCCATGCCTGGCTGTTTGGGGAGGCACAGCCTCCCCTAACCGGCCCTCCATACAATTTCCGAAACCTGATGCCCGAACCTGGTCTAGAGAGTGGATATAAAGGGATGTGAAAGGGACTCGGGAAAAGAACCTACCCTGAAATAACCTGGATGCTCTGCTTTTAACATAAACTTTATCAACCCCCTTTATATTTGGATGTATTTTTGAGACCCCAATTGATGCTTTTCAGCAATCACTGTTCATCCTCCCCTTCAATGCATTCTCTGTCTCCTCTCTTCCAGTATCTTGAACACCCTGAACATGCCTCTTGATTTCATCCCACTCTAGTTCCTCTTGTTCCACCACACTGCTGCAAGACCCCAGTCTGCATGGTACTTCATTCTTTCCCAGTTGCAGTTCTGTTCTGTTGGATTTGATTGGAGTTTTCCTAATGAGAATCTAAATACAGAAAGCTGCAAAAAATTGAGTCTTTTCTCTGCCCCAGACACCCCTCACTCAAGACAACCATCATCCATCTAACTGTCCTTTCTTGCATATCTGCTTTCTCCCTTGGTGTGAACAAAGGAATCACTATGAAGAGCATGGATATTTGGAGTGCTGTGAAGTTCAGTATCCAGACTTTACTCAGTTTAACAAATACTGGCAACTTTAACTTGGCTTTTAGCTGACTTTTACTGCTCTGTCAGAAGCCATATTTGAAAAGCTTCACGTATCCTCATAATTAAATGCGAGAAGTATAATATATGGATTCTCCTTCACTGTGATAGCCTTTTCATTGTTGTGAAGATGAAATTGAATTCAGCTTAAAAGTTCTCCTATCTTTTTTTTTTTATATATATTTGCAGAACATTAATCGGGTGGTTTTTGTTGGCAATTTCTTGCGGATCAATACAATCTCAATGAGGCTGCTAGCATATGCTTTGGATTATTGGTCCAAGGGGCAGTTGAAAGCACTTTTCTTGGAACATGAGGTGAAGTTACTGTTTAAATCCATTGTACCTTGTCAAAACTGAAGACTTATTTAAAATTATCTGATTATAACATATCAATGTTGAGTTTCTTGGCATTGGCAACATATGTTTTGCAGCCAGTTCTATGTATTTGTTCCTGTAGCCACAGTTATTGCAGTACTTCCAGTTCGAGGACGCTATCCATGTAACATTTATTGTTTCAGAAGTTAAAAATGCAAACTTTGTCTACTTTATTGCTAACTTTGTAATAGCTTGCCAACTTCTGAAAACTTTTCACCTGCATTTAACAATGTAATTTAAAAAAAAATTGTTTCCTTGTATAAACAGTATAACTAGGAGTATAATAAGTTTACATACAGTAGTTGGGAATAGTTTTCTTCTGTTTTCTTTTATAACCAGTATTTTAAAATGGTATGAATATTTTTAATATTCCTTTCCCAGTATTTTGTCAAACATATTTAAACCTTGAATCTGTTTAATGGAAACTCTTTGCCTTTTGCTTAATAGGGTTATTTTGGAGCAGTTGGTGCTTTTCTGGAGCTTTTGAATTCAACCTGAGTCATTACAGATCCTGTACATTGGACATAAGGTGCAGGAGCTTCTACCCTATTGGAACTCCAACATTTATTTAGCTTTTTTAAAGCATCTGCTAAGTGACTATTACAGTAATTGTACATGACCTAATCATTGCAGAAAAGAAAAGGACAAATGAATTTTTTGTAAACAGTTAAAATTAATCCTGAATCTTAATGTAGATTAGTTAATAATAAGAAATATTATTTCTGCAGTTTTTATTATAATCTGCTACACGTGTTGATATAGTGTGGGAAGGTGCGAGATGGAGATAGTTTAATGTGAGACTTGCGCTATCGTGTTCTCAAAAGACTTCTTTTGTAAAATGCCAAGTGTCTACATTGTTACCTATTTTTTATTTCACTTGCAATGTTATATGTATGGGATTGAAGGACTTGAAGTATTTGTGGTAGTATTGAATATTGTGGTGTTTATATATGAAAATTATCAAAACAGAACCCAGAAATATAAAAACTGACCTTTTTCCGAAAGTCCTTGTTTTTGCCCTCTTCTGAATATTATAGTGGCCTGTAAAAACATCATCCTACAATCAGTAATGGCTTATTTTCTGGCAAGACACTGTTTTTTAGTCCTTACTTCTTGTTTCTCTATTTTTGGGTCTTGCTTTCTGTAAAACTGTGTAGCAACTTCCTGCCATCTGCACCCTGGTGACTCCTTATAAGCTGACCAGAAACTTCTCTGAATGTGAAGGTCAAACCCTTATAATATAGTCTTAGCGACATGCAGCAGATATCTCACTTGAAATCCACTAAGAGTAAATTTAAGAATATTTATAACTAGTGTGTGTGATTTTTTTTTTTAAAGAATTGTATGTAACTTTACAAAAAATTGTAATAATGCTATTCCTGATGTACTCAGGCTATTCTGTATAACTTAATATTCTGTAGATGTTTGTTGTCAGCTATAGTTAATAATATAATCCAGACTCAGGAGGAAAATCAATCTTCTTTCCACATCAGCATTACTCTCTCTCTCTTTGTTTCCCTGGTGTGCGCGTTCCTGCAGAATCCAAACACTTCATTGCCACGGTTTAGATCCTTGAAGAAATTGACCTTTCAAGATGTGAAACTAGAAGATATTGTGTGAGAGAACATTCCTTCCATGCACAATAGGTTAAACAACATTGGCAGTAGCTACCCTTAAAAGAGCTGTGTTTGAAACAAGCATGTGGCTTATAAACCAGCCTTTTGTCTGGATTAATTGTCAGGTTCCAGGGTCCCCCACGTCCTTGGAGTATAGTCTTGGGCTACTAATCTGAACAGAATGTCCACTGGGAGGGTATAAATGCTCTCCTCCTCTATGGATGACACTAGGTATTTCAGTATAATTTTACTGCAGGGGGTTGGAAGTAGTTCCTTCCTTAAAAGCTACTGTATTACCCTGATGTTAACCAGTGTTGCTGCTGCAGAGTGTTTTCTGGAATATGGTAATATGGCTTTTCTGCTGAATAGCTCCACTAGATGTAGAAACCTGGTTCACAGCAGGAAAGATTGAATAAAATTTCTGGCGAATACAGGAATAGATTCTCGGCTAGTGTAAATTGTCATAGCTCCACTTGATATCGGTTTACACCAGTTGGGGAATCTGCTCCAGAACCTTTTAAATAACTTAATTTTTTTTTAGGATTTAGTAAATTAATGCATCGGCCTCTTTATATTTGGGTTCATATTTCCAGTGGATCTCAAATGAAAGCTCTTTGGTCTTGTATAGGCCCTGGTGGATATTTTTTTGATCACAGCATAAAAAAATCACACGAGTCTGATAGTTTGACATGATTGGCAATCTTGAACTGAAATAGTTCAGAATTAAGGTGCAGTAGCAGAGCTGTGGGATGGGTGGGAGTTGTCTTAGGGCTTGATCCCGCCATCTGCAGACATCACTTTGCAAGGTACTGTGTGCCCCTTTAACTCCCAATGCAATCTATGAGCTGAGTACTCACAGGAGGTGCTCTTCACCTTGAAGGATTGGTCCCACTGTGTGTCTGTACTTGAGAAATAACTGGGAATTGAGAGTGCCTAAGTTTTTCACAAGATCAGGCCATTTGTTTTATTTTCTAAAGGCAGTGTTGTTAGCTGCATTGCAGTATGAAGCACTAAATTCCACCAGGTTTGTTGTAAAATAATGTATTTTAGAGCTTGTATTCAAGAAATTCCAGCCTCAGCAATCTAGTCATAGACAAAAATGATGATCGAACATCGGATGAGAGAATCCAGAACCTCTAAACCTATTCAGCTGTATTGGTACATATGAAGAACTGTACCATTCAAGAGATTCAGCTGCTAGTTCTCCACTGTAGACCAGAGTCCTTTTCACCTTTTCTGCAAAGAAGGCAGTCTTCCCAGATAAGTGGAAAAATAAGTAACTACTTAGAAAAATTGCATTAGCTTTTTAAGTGTAATATTACTAACTTAGATCATGCAGTGATCTGCGTTCAAAATTTGAATTAAGCTACTTTGAAGGTGCACATTTGAGAAGACAATATTTCATGCCTAGGATCTTGGATTCGTGCTTTATCATGATATTCCACTAAAAATATGATAATGCCAGATCGTTTTAGAAATAAGTCAGACTTCCTCACATGCCTAGTTCCAGATATAGCAGAACTCAGATTGTAAGCTCCTTGGGGCAAGGGCTTTTTCTATGGTGTTCTGTATAATGCACAGCAAATTTTTGATGCTCAGTGAATTTAGACAACTCTGCAGCTTGCTTGGTCACACAACCTCAACTGGAATTTCAGTCCTTGCTTCAGCTTTGGTCTAGAATCCAGTTGACATTCTTATTGCCTTTATCTGTTAGGTTGAAGTCTACCCCTGTGCTGATCCTTTGTACCACTGAACCCCTTATTTGCAGTATAAGATGCAGTGAGCTCATGTGGACCCTCTGTGCATTGCTTAATGTGAGATTTAAATGGTGCAAAGGGCTTCATTTGGAATCCCTGTGCAGAGGTGAATTAATACACGTAGTGTTTAGCAGCAGGAACAAAGGAACCACACTGGACCTCTCAGAGATTAACGTACACATGTTGGTTACAGGAAAGTGGCTGATCTTTCTATAGCAATTACTTGGAGCATGGTCATGAGTTAAAGGATGATGAAAGGGGCTATCTGACAGTGCTTTCATATGGTCTTGTATACAAATGGAACCTGTGGAGGGAAGAGAAATGTACATAAATTCTGCAGTAAGCTATCAGGCCTAAACCAGGTCATGTGCCATGTTGCGGCTGTGCACATGCCAAACCTTGGAACTGAAACTGAAGTAAAAAAGCAAGCCATCTAGTGTCTTGGAATTTCCCCTTTCTTGGCTGCTTTTCCCCCATTCACTCCACATACATGTATGTAAGATGTTTTTTTGTGGGTTGTTTTAAATAGAGGCTGAAGTTGTGGGTTGTGATGTCTTTGCTTAAACATGGAACTCACTACGTATTATATTATTTATTTTTTGTAAAACTGTTTGTTTTTAATTTTTCTTGGATAAAATATTAGTTATTTTATATATTCAAGACTCCCATTCTTGTGTTGCCTATTTAAAGTCTTTCGTCCTGCTCAACAAATGAACCAATCTGAATAATTATCTAGAGTACTAGGATGAGATGCCAGGTCTGACCTACTGAAAAATTTTCTCCCATTAACTCTGTTTTGACAAAGCTTTTTCTTTTTATGGGGTTGACTATCATTAAGCCCTTTTAACTAAACATGTACGTTTTGTTGGTCATCATTGGAAATTAGCTATATTGAAAGCAGGATACCTGGAGGAAAAGAATCCAATATTACCTGCTCCTTGTATTGAGAAGAGATTCCAAACAGCAGCTTCCTCAGTCTGAGTCATTGCTTTTAAAAATTATTCAAGGCAAATGACGTTGGCAGCATCTACAAAAAGCAAGGCATAGAAAGAAGCTATTTTTTGTTGTTACAGAATGTGCAATCTATTTCTGTCTTGGTGTGGGAGGTTTTAAAGTAGGTACCTTCTCGCCAAGTGTTGAGATAAATATAGACTCCTAAAATATTAAGTTTAATAAAATGAAAGGTTAGTGCTATTCAATATCCTTTTTCACAGTTTCTTAAGAAACCGTGCATTTTCGTCTTTGTCATGGAGAAGCACTGATTGCGTCACAGCTGCTCTAATTCTGCTTCCAGCATTTGTAGTTAATTGGTTTTTGGGAATATTTAAAGCTCTGGCTTGCTTAAAGGGTTAAGGCACCAATTCAACAAAGCACTTGTGATTAAGCCCCATTGAATTTAGGGTCTTGATGGAGTAGGGTGTTTTGCTGAATGGAGATGGACTTAAGCATGTGCTTTGCTGAATCTGGGTCTAACTCTACTTGACTATAAATCCCTAAGTACTTTGCACTTTTGTAATGCCTTTTATTCAATGATATCAAAATATTTTGCAAACAGTAACGGGCTCACAGCACCCTGGGGGCCAGTAATATTGGGTGTCTTTCTAAAAGATATGTGGACTTAATGCAGGAATCACTAGGTGAAATTCTGTGATCTGTGTTGTGCATGCATCAGACTGGATGAGCATAAATGGTCCATTTTATCCTTAAAATGTATGAAGGGTATTGTAGCCTCTGGAGGGGAACCAAAGCATCTTTTTAAGATGGGAAATGAAAAATGTTCTATCAAATGGAAACTGCAGAAGTAATTTAGATAGCCAGACTGTAACTGCATAGCTGGCCAGGTTATGAGGTTTAATGCCCTCTACTATTTCATGGGGGTGCTGAATGATCTGTAATGTCAAGACTTTCATTTGCCCTAATCTGAAAGACATGGCCTCCAAGCAGCACAGTATCCACCATTGCTACCCTGGGGCACTGGGCTCAGTACAGACAGGAAATACTCCCTTTTATCACTTCAATTTTTACTAGTTGGTCTCAGCCATCCTAGTTAGTGACCTTTCCTGATTTCTTTCTTGGCTTTTGAGAGCTCAGAGCATCTTAGCACAATCCTTGAAACAGATTCTGCTTGGTATGAATGGTCTGTTTCTTTAGGGTGCCAAAGGACTTTTTTTACTGCTTGATTCATTTTTGTATTTTCTCCTGCCTACTAATTTGATAACTTTCATCAGGTATGATGCTAAAACTTAATCATTCCTATACCTCAAACCCCTGCTCTTTTGCAGCCGTGAGATGATTTTGTAAAACTAAACTCCTTTGGCTTCAAATAAATCAATATTATTTTTGTGGCATTCTTAAGGGGACGGGAAAGTATCATAATAAGTGAAATAATTCTCAGCTGCTTTTAAGTCTATAAAAATAAACCTTTTATCCTTGAGTTTGATGCAAATAATAGGGACTGAATTTGTTGCAGCTGGTTTTTAGTATATATCGTATAAAATTTCCATGGGCACTGATTGTTCAGGAGAGTGGCTAATTTAAGAGGCCTTGTAGATGGTAGTGTTGGGTTTGTATATATAAAATCCCTTTTTTCCTTCCATTTTTTCCATTGTGAATATTCAGTCTTTTTTGAATTTTATCTGTTTTGGCTTTGAATACTGAGCTCAGAGCTGTTTTAAAATGCTGAAAACGTAAACAGATCTTACAGATTGACATTTTGTCTTAGGAACAGTATGGTTGCTCACAGTTAATCTGCAAAAATGCCATTAATTCCACGTAAAACAGTATCTACTAGATTCAGCTGTGCACTTGATTACACCACTGTAAACCCAGAGTGAATCCAGACTTCTCTGGATTTACACTGGTATATCTAAACTCAGAATATGGCTGTGTATTTCTATTCTTGGCTCAATTGTTCAGCCATAAATGAGAAAACCAGCCAGAGACACAGTACAAATGGTTGATTTAGAGACATGGTTAGACCCTAAAATTTTCCTTTTTTGATGCTGACTGCTTGAAGCAAGTCAGATTTTTAAGCAACCCTTCTGGGTTGCCCTTAATCTCAGGGAGTGGGAAGCAGAGGTCCTGATGGAAGAGATTTTATATCTGTAACTAATGAACATAGGTCAAGAAGAGCTTTGTGCTTAAATATACAATTCAGTTTTCTCAAATACACATTATCCATTGTGGTAATCTTGTTTGGAAAATAATTATTTTGCCGATACAATCAGTCACAATATAGTTATTGGAGATGCGTAACTAGCATCTCATATGATAGAGAAGAGACAGGATTTGGTTGTAATGAATATAAAGAGGAGCCTTTCTGGAGGCTGCTGGACACAAACCGTGTAGTTTTCTTTAGCTTCTTGGCTAATGTGTAACCTGTGCTGTCCAGTATCTCCACACAAACTATCTCCTTGCAGTCCTGGACTAAGGACTATGCTATAGTAACCAAGTCCAGATTGTACCAGGATGGATGCTATCAGAATAGTTCTCATGGTTTGTACGCTATTCCACTCCAAGTGTAGCTTAAGTCTAGTGGGAGCCACTGAGCTGTAGTCATCCTGAGAGCTGTTTTAATATAGTGTTTGTTATTGGGGGGGGGGGAAATGGTCAGGTTCTAACATGGTCATCTTTCTTAGTTATCTTACAGTAAGGCCAGGGCTTAAATGGGCCTAATCAATAGAGGGAGTTCCAGCCAGAGTGGTTCTGCTGAAGATTGCACTGCTGAACTCTGCTGCACCTAGCCTGAGGATAGACTGATCTGCAGCGAGAGAGAGAAAACTGTATTATGATGCATTTAATTTTTGCCATTTGTTGTTTAAGATATGGGATATGTATTGAAAATTCTATCAAAACTATTACTTTGATCTTACAAGTGCTGAAGTCCTGCTGTTCCTATTGCCTTCAAGGGGAATTGCTGGTGCTCAAGACCAGCCAAAGTATTACTTGATGCCTTGACCCAGCTCAGTTGGTGTATTGGCCCTGTGGTCTTCAAGATACCTGCCTGGGTGTTGAGCATCCCAGGTGGAGCATGACTGTAGAGTTCCATGGCTAGAAGAGACCATTGTGGCCATCTAGACATTCTGTATAACACAAGCCAAAGAACTTCCCCACAATAAGATCTAGAGCAGATCTTTTAGAAAAACACCCAATGTTGATTTAAAAATTGTCAGTGATGGAAACGACCATGACCCTTGGCAAATTGTTCCAACAGTTTATTGCCCTCACTGTCAAAAAATTTACACTGAATCCAATCCAAATTTGTACAGCTTCAACTTCTAGCCATTGGATTGTGTAATAACTTTACTAGCCTGAAGAGCCCATTATTAATTATTTGTTCCTCATGTAGATACTTACAGATGGCAATGAAGTCACCCCTTAATCTTCTCTTTGTTAAGATAAATAGATTGAGCCTGGAGTCTGTTGCTATAAGGCATATTTTCTGATCCCCTAATCATTCTTGTGGCTCTTCTCTGAACCCTCTCCAGTATATCAGCATCCTTCTTAAATTGTGAGTTCCAGAACTGGACACAGTATTTCAGCAGTGATGCCAAATACAGAGGTAAAATAACCAATCTACTCCTGCTCAAGAGTCCCCTGTTTATGCATCCCAGGATCACATTAGCTCTTTTGACCACAGTGTCACACTACGAGTTCATATTCAGCTGATTATCCACCACAACCTCCAAATCTTTTGAGTCACTGCTTTCCAGGTGGAAGTCCCCGGTTCTGAATGTACACCCTACAATTCCTAGATGTATATCTTTACATTTACCTATTTTAAAACACACATTTTTTGCTTGTGCCCAGCTTACCAACCAATCCAAATCACTCTAAATCAGTGACCCTGTCCTTTTTTTTTAACCACTTCCCAATATTTGCATCATCTGCACAGTTTATCAGTGATGATTTTCATAGAATCAGAGAAGTTTAGAACTGGGAGGATCTCAATAGGTCATCTACTCCAGTCATTTGCACTCAAGGAAGGACTACGTAACACTAGACCATTCCTGACAGGTGTTTGGAGGTTTTTATGAACAGATTAGACAAACCCAAGTTATTGATTAAAAAATGTTAAATAGTGTAGGGCCAAGAACTGGTCCCTTCAGGACCCCACTGGAAACAACTTGCTTAATGCCTATTCCCTGTTTACAATTTATTTTGAGACCTATCAGCTAGCTTTATATCCATTTAATGTGTGCCATTTTAATTTTATATCATTCTAGTTTTTAATCAAACTGCTGTGCAGTACCAAGTCAATCACTTTTCAGAAATCTAAGTACAGTAGAATCCCGTTTATCCAACTTTCCACTATCTGTAGGGCCCTACCAAGTTCACAGTCCATTTTGGTCAATTTCATGGTCATAGGATTTAAAAAATCATACATTTCATGATTTCAGCTATTTAAATATGAAATTTAATGGTGGTGTAATTGTAGGGGTCCTGACCCAAAAAGGAGTTGTGGGAGGGTTGCAAGGTTATTGTGTGGGGGGTTGAGGTAATGCTACCCTTCCGGCTACTGCTGGCGTCAGTGCTGCCTTCAGAGCTGGGCAGCTGGAGAGTGGTAGCTGTAGGCTGGGAGTCTAGCTCTGAAGGCAGAGCCATCACCAGCAGCAGTGCAGATATAAGGATAGCATGGTATGGTAGTATTGCCACCCTTACTTCTGCGCTGCTGCCTGCAGAGGTGGGCATTCAGTCAGCAGCCGCCGCTTTCCGGCCACCCAGCTCTGAAGGCAGTGCAGAAGTAAGTGCGGAAATACCGTGACCTCTCCTACAACTACCTTTTGGGTCAGGAACCCCATTTGAGAAACACTGGTCTCCCCCATGAAATCTGATAGTATAGGGTAAAAGCATACAAAAGACCAGATTTCATGGGGGAAGACCAGATTTCACAATCCGTGACAGGTTTTTCATGGCCGTGAATTTGTTAGGGCCCTAATTATTTGGCTCTCCTTATTAACTAAATAACCAGCGCACAGAAGTCCAGAAGAAGGCAGTCCCTCCTGTGACTGCTAGATGGCACTGCAGCCTCACTTTCCCATTATCTGGATAATCAGAATTTTTGACTATCCAATCTGGCCCCAGTCCCAATTAGATCAGATAAATGGGGTTCTGCTATGTATTAAATCAACGGTTTACCTTTGTCAACCAAATTTGTAATCCTGAAAAAAGATATTAAGCTAGTTTGACAAGATCTTTTTTTCCATAAACCTATGTTGATTTCATTAATTACATTATCCTCCTTTAATTCTTTATTAACTGAGTCCTGTATCAACTACTCCACTATATTGCCCAGGA
The DNA here is from genome assembly GCF_009764565.3 of Dermochelys coriacea. Lineage (NCBI taxonomy): Eukaryota > Metazoa > Chordata > Testudines > Dermochelyidae > Dermochelys > Dermochelys coriacea. The sequence goes on along the minus strand of NC_050071.1, from coordinate 137,815,442 downwards.
TTGATGTCAGGCTGACAGGCCTATAATATAATTATAATTACTGTCCCATTTGTCCATTTGTAAAGATTGGCTCAACGTTAGCTTTCTCCCAGTCTTCTGAAACTTTCTCAGTGCTCCAAGACTTGGGGCAGGTCTACACTACACTACACTACAGTAGGGATTGACACTCTGAGATCGATCCACCGGCGGGTTGATTTAGCGGGTCTAGTGAAGACTCACCATAGCGACAGCAGATCGCTCTCCAGTAGACCCCTGTACTCTACCCCCTGACAAGAAGAGCAAGGTAAGTCGACAGGAGATTTATTCCCGTTGACCCCCCTTACAATGTAGACCCTACGGTATGTTGACCTAAGGTACGTCAACTACAGCTATGTTATTCACGTAGCTAGAGTTGCATAGCATGGGTTGACTTACTGCGGTAGTGTAGACATGGCCTTACTGAAAAGCAACATTAACTCTTGGGTGCAAGTTCTCTGAACCTGCTGATTTTTAAAATTACCTACTTTTAGTGGCTTCTGGTTAACATCCTCCAGATCAAGGGGAATGGAAAATTATCACCCCCTTTGATGAGACTATCATCTGTTCTTTCCTCCAGATACAGCAGAGAAATATGTATTGAACTACTTCTTCCTTTTCTGTATTATTTTACCATTTCCATCTGATAATGGACCAATACCATTTGTTCTTAATATATTTGTTAGGTGCTGTACAAACACAGACCAAGGCGGAAGCACCTGAAATTGGGGAACCATTTTTGAAAACCTGTGCTCAAGGCCCTGTGGGAGTGAGTCAGTCAGTCCTGACCACCCAGGAGCCCCAGTTGTGCCCTCTGTTCCTGCCATTAGCTACCATGGTTTCCTCTCTGTATATGCAATGGTCAGTGGAGAGGCTGGGTGTGGGTGCCATATGCAGAGGAAGGGACTGTGCAGTAAAAACTCGGGACTGAATTGTGAGTGCTGGGTTATATTCCCAGGCTTGCCAGGGAGCTGCTGTGCTCCCCCAAGTGGCACTGTTTCCCCATCTGTAAAATGGGGATAATGACGGTGGGTGGTGGTGGGGGCACAGTGCTCTGAGGCCCCTGGAGCAGAGGAGCTATAGCTATGCAAAGTACTGATAGCAGCCCAACACTTGTTCATCTAAACTTGCATGTATTTGGGGGGGAAAAATATTTTTGGTGTCATTTCCTTTTTCACCCCACTTCCCAAAATCCCTTGTAGTTGTCTGTAATAACTGAGGGCTATTTGAGTTGCAGGGAGATTGTCATTTTCTACTGATGATTTAATTCTAATTATGATCATGATGCTCTGCTCTTCAATAGCACCTTTAGCCTGAGGCCCTCAAAGTGCTTTTCATCCATGAGAGGGAGAGACAGGATATCTAGGAAATGTAGCCACCTGTGGGGTGGAATACAGCAAATGATCAGTAGAGCATAGAAACACAACAGAACAGGTTAGAAAAGATCGAAGACTTGTCTTGTATCCAAAGAAATTTCCGGAGGAATTTAGGCAGGTTCTGGGAAATGGCGTGAGCAGGAAATACTCCTTGAGCTGTAGCTCACGAAAGCTTATGCTCAAATAAATTTGTTAGTCTCCAAGGTGCACAAGTCCTCCTTTTCTTTTTTTTCCTGGGCAGTGGAGTGACAGCCCTCTCCCTGAAATGAGTCCAGGTTACCAAAAGGCTTGCCCTTGAGCTGGGGCTGAGTCCTGGGGCGGGGACGACAGTGGTCTTGGCTGAGTTTTTCTTTAGATTTGGAGGTTATAAATGTGTGACATTTGATGGATGTTAAGGTGTGTAAACCAACTCTAGTGCAGTTCCTGTGCAGTCCCCTGCCAACGGGTGGATCCCTCTGTCTGTTCAGCCTTGCTCTGTTACATGACTAAGATGCCATAGACGCTAGGGGGCAGGGTAGCACCGTGCTAGAACATCTTGCTGGGAGCAGCTGAACACTAACAGCCTTAAAAAGGACTTGTGGTTAGTCTCCAAGATGCCACAAGTCCTCCTTTTCTTTTTGCGGATACAGACTAACACGGCTGCTACTCTGAAAACTAACAGCCTTGGTGCTCAAGTACATTCGCTATTGACAATAGAACTGGGCCCTTAGGCGCCACCTGCTGTGGTGAAGTACAGATATGGAGGAGATGGGCCTCGCTACTGCCGGGGATGAGTTTAAACCAAACTCCTATACCCCAAAATCCAAAGTAGGTTCCACATTTTGTAAATGGCCTCTTATCTTCCTAGTGCTCTGACCTAGCCCTGGCTTTTCTCTGCTCCTGTTTGTGGGGGGAGCTGATCACAGAGCTGCCACTTCTGCTGGGCCTGCAGCTTTGTGGTCTGGCTTCCTCAGTCCTCCTTTCTGTGACCTGGCAGCTGCATCTCCATTCACAGATGGCGCATAGTGCTGGACTGACAGCTCTGCAGGCTGAAGCCTTTGATCCAGGGCATTGGTATAGCTCAGGCAGCAGCCAGGAAGCGCTGCCTCACACTCTCACCCATGTAGCCTCTTCTCCGCACCCTCTCCCTGGGACAATTTGTCCCTTTGCTGTTGCGTACCAATGACAATTGTAATAGCTTTAGTGATGGATCCCCATTCTGATAGGAACTGATCTGATGCTCACTAACTCATTGTGCTTAGGGCAGCAAATGACGGCTGAATGTCAATGGGGGTGGGTCATTGTACCACATCTTCCATCGCAGACCTTCCCTACCCCCCCTTGCCTGCCTCTATTCCCCTGTGGGGTGATGAACACTAAAATCAACTTTTTCTGAAAACTTGGCCTAGCCTCAGTTCCAGTCTATCTCAGGCAGCAGTGGTGCCCATGAGGATGGGCTCAGCGAATGTCAGAAACAGAGGCCCTGAAGCGCAGACTGCTGGTAGCTGATGAGCCCCAAGGAGGGCATACAGAAACTGCTGGGTAGAAGGGATGTGTGTGAGACAGGGCACTCGAGCTGCGGATGGGGAACAGTAGCAGACCGCACCCTCCACACCACCATTGCCACCCTGATAACTAATCAGTGTGATCTCAACGGGGGCTCAAGCTGCTGGAGAAGAGAAAGAATCAAGGTCCTGAGGCAGGGGCGGAGGCTGGATCAGTAGCAGGACCTTCCATGGCGTCACAGCTCAGATTCCTACCCCACTGCCTTACAGAGGGGAGACTGAAGGGGACAGCAGGCAGCCTGAGATGGGAAAACGGGGGATGGGTTAGATGGGCAAAACCTTCTTGGAGGAGTTTCAGGTTTAGCCAAACCAAACCAAGGATCCTGGTTTCAATTAACTGATGTCTGGGAGGGCAGCTGGCAGTGTTGGTTAGAGGAATGGCTGTTGCACTGGCCCATCTCTGAATTGACTGGAGGGTGATCAGATGCCATGGGGCCAGGGATAGGACAGAGCAGGGAGCACAGGATCTAGCTCCCCTCTTGTTACTAAAGGAAAAAAAACATCTGGCTCAGTGGGAGGGGGTAATGAGTCCACGGTTGGGGGTTAAAGGGCTGAGGCCAGCAATAGCTGTCTCCAGCTATCTGGCTGCTATGACCCCTGGCCCGAGCTCTTGGAGCAGATGCTGTTGTCAGTCCCCCATCTGGATCTACCTGCTAATCATCCCCTTCTCCATCCCTCCCCAAGGTCTCTTTTCCCTGCTCAGCCTCCCTTGGGACCTGCCCCGCTTCTAGCTAAGCCTCTTCACAGCTCTTTGCCCTCTCCTGCAAAATGGCTGCCAGTCCCCCCCACCCCCTGGGCTTCCCAAACTCCCTCATTCTCAGCCCCCAACCTCTTTCCACTCCACCTAGGGAAAGGCTTGCCCTCCATCACTGGGTGCTCAATTAGGAGCCTGAGTCTCATTGGGGGCTGGGTCATGTTAGAAACTGAGGCAGGCTCCTAAATCATGTCGCCCTTGTAATGCCGAGCAGAGAAATGCCTCGATACCTTTAAAACCTGGGTCATGGGCCTGGTGCCCGTCAGCCAGGCCGCGGGTGGGCTCTGCTGAGCAGGTGGGTTTTTGGACGCAACTGCGAGGACATGAGGGAGGCTTCAAATCAGGAACAAGCTCCCAGGATGATGGGGAAGGAAGGGGGGGGAGAAGAGAGAGGCTGGGATGCAGGGCAGGACCAGGGGTGAGGAAAGCAGAGGGGCAGGTGGGAGGGGAGAACAGAGTAGGGGGCCAGGGCAGCAGAGGTGGGGGAGAACAGGGGCAGGGCTGAGGAGAGAGCAGGGGGCACGTAGGAGCAGAGCTGTAAATCGGGCAAGGGAAGAATGGAACTCAGGGCCTGGGAGGTGCTGAGGCCCCTAGAAGAGCAATGAAGCCTTTGCAGGGGGGCTGGTGCAGCGGTTGACAGAGGCATAGGAACCAGCACACAGCAAACGTCCTTCACCTTTGCCCGAGTGAGCCATCCGAGTCAGAAAGACACTAAACAGCCACATGGCACCCCCCCAGGCATATGGGGTGAGCTAGGGAGGGGCCTACTCCAGCATTACAGGGGGCAGAGAAATGCTTTGTGGCTCCACAGCATGAAGGATTGAGCCCGGGCTGGGCCCATGGATAGGAGGCAGCGAGCATGACTTGCCACCTGGCTATTTATTGCCGGCAATGCAATGTTGACAGATGATTATTGCTTATTAAAAAAAAGGGGAAATAAATCCACTTTGCCTTATGCTAGTGCATGAGGCTTTGTTTCCCAGCTAGTTAGTTGTGCTTCAGTTGTCATGGGGTGTGGTTGAAACACCTGCTGCTGCCCTTTGGCTCAGCTTCTGGCTCTGGTTGCACGCACAGCCAGCAACACATAAGTCTCATGGACTGGAGCTGGGGAAGAGAGTGGTGGCACTAAGGGCTTGAGCCCAGTTCCTGGGGAATTTCCCCATTGCCTGTAATGTACAGAGGATCAGGTTCTTAGCCTTAAAGGCATCACCTAGGCTAGCAGAATTCCCCACCTGCCTCCCCCATCCCCAGGTTGCGTGTGAGTGGAGCAGCAAAGCTAATTTAATAAGATTTCTGATACTGTCAAAGAGTTAACAACCCAGGGCTGACAACAGCTAATTTGGTCTGATCCTAATTGTGTGGAGGGCTGAGCAGGCTCAGGCTGGGAAAGGCTGGAACCTAACCCAGAGAATGCTGTAGGTTCAGGCACTGCAGGACCACAATTGGACCTGGAGTTCTGAGCTGGGCACGTCTCTCATCAATCTACTGTTTGATGAAAGGATGCAGCTTTGGATTGTCAATCAAGCAGTCTGGCTACACAGACATCATGAGAAAGGGAAGCCTAGGCTGCCATTTTTACCCCTACATCTCAGAATTCCTACAAAAGCCTCACTTTCCAGGCACAGAAAGGATGTTGCCTGGAGACACCACTGCCTCATCAGCAGCTCCCAGCTGGCTCTACCTCCAGCCTTCTTAAACTTCAGTGCAGCCTTCCCCTGAAGCCAGAGGGGAGAGGCAACAAGCAGCTCACATTTAGCCTGTGTAAAAGGTCATTAATGTGGTAGTTATTGGCTTAAAATGTACAGCACCTTGCACAATAGGGCTCAGATTACCTAGAGGCGCTGCTGTGATATAAGTAACTAATACTTTCATTTGGATTTGGGATTTAATGTGGAGTGCAGTTACTTTAAAACACACACGGCTGCTTTTTCAGCTTTCTCCAGATGTAGACATGGAACCCCAGCTCTATTCATTTCCCATTTCCTCTGCAGAGGCCAGATTTCATGCCAGTGAGGCTCCAGGGTGCGTATGTTATGCTGGGATGCAGCCAGTTCCTAAGGAGTATGGCACAGCATCCATGGCCTCCATACCTAGCAAGGCAGGTGGGGAGTGGCACTGTCCCAGCCTAAAAGAAAAGGAGTACCCGGGGCACCTTAGAGACTAACAAATTTATTAGAGCATAAGCTTTCGTGAGCTACAGCTCACGTCAGCCGATGAAGTGAGCTGTAGCTCACGAAAGCTTATGCTCTAATAAATTTGTTAGTCTCTAAGGTGCCACGGGTACTCCTTTTCTTTTTGCGAATACAGACTAACACGGCTGCTACTCTGAAACCTGTCCCAGCCTAAGAAGACTTTTGTTCCAGCCCCTCTCAGTGTCAAGCACCTTCACTGATATGGTGCATGAGCGATGAATCTGGGGTTTATGGCCCAGAATCATAAAATCCAACTGCCATGGATCTCATGTGACTAACATCTGCTCCCAACCCCCATCCTTACCTGATGGGAGCTCAGCCCTCCTCCTCCTCCTGGCTCAGACAGCAGCTGTGTGTTGTGACTGTCAGGGGATTTAAAAAGTTGCACTCTGAAGTGGGGATCTCCACTTGCCTTCAAAGGATGCTCCCCCCACATCTTCTCAGGGGCCCAAGTGAGATACATAGCAACAGGGCATTGCAGGCCACTCAAGCCTGGCTCGGTGTATCATGGGGGAGCTGCTAAGATTAGGAAAACCTGACATTCTTTGCTCTAGCCTCAGGTGACGGGCTGGGCTTCCCGATCCATCAAGTAATTCAGTGCTGGTGAAAGGCATCAGCCCGCCCATCTTGGAGCCTGGAAGTGCCTGCCCCCAGGACAGGTACAGGCCAAGCAACAACAGCACACACCTCCCACACTGGTGTGCCTAGATGGGCCACTTCTAGGGGTAAGATGACAGGCCAGGTGCCATTGTGAGATAGGGAAGAAGGTACCAGAATTAGCACAGGTACCCCAGGCCCTTGCAAGCTGGGCTGAGTCCAGCAACAAAATCATATGAGGGAACCTGCTCAGGGAAAAAGGGCACTTTAGCTGTGGAACTCTCTGCTGCAGGGGAATGGGACATGTCTAGGTCCCATCTTGTTTAGATCACAGTGCATAGACCACCTTGCCAGAGAGGCGTAGCAAGTCCTTCTTCCCCCCCATTGACAACTCCCAGAGACCCCATAGGTAACACCTCCCTGAGTGGAAGCGGAGGAGAGCTGCGCTAACAAGGCAGGGAGGGCCCGCAGCTCCTCTCCTCACACCACTCACTCACCAACCATAGTGGCCATACAGAAGCTGGGGCAGAATTTGCCAGCCTGCTTGTTAAGCAGCATTGCTCAGCATGAGGAAATCACACTGGCTGCCTGGGGGTTTCCCACTGGAATTTAAAGGTGGTGGCTTTGATCTTAGAAAGCCCTAAATGGCTTGGGAACTGCTAAGCCGCAAGCCCCCTCCCTCACCCCCTTCTCCAGGGGCAACGCAGCTGCAGTGGAGATGCTCTGTGCGGTCCAAGGGGAGCCAGTGCAGAGAGCAGGGTGAGGTGTTTGTTCACACAGAGCTGTGGGCTGCTGCAATTGCACCGAATACACCTTTTTCTCTAACCCTGCCTCCCCGTGAGAATCACCTCTGGCTCCCTAGAGTTAGAGGTGGTCTAATGCCCTGAAGCAGAAGGGGTCAGGTCCCTTCCAGTTGTGACTGTCCTCATCATTAATAGCCTCCTCTATAGACATTGTTGTAAAAGCCTGTAGCATAGAAGAACAAGCGAAGTCCCTGCTGGAGAGTTTTGGAGCCATCCTTGTAGAATACTCTCTGGGCTAGTTAGGGTACTTTTGCTAGGATGGTTCAAAAAAGAAAAAAAGTTTCCTCTTTTCCCTTGCGTTCTCCAGCACCTCACCAGGGGAAGAGCCCAGGGGGCTTCTGCTTCCCCGTGAAAGCAACAGGCAACGCACAAAAAGCATCTGAGCCAAACCCTTCACTAGGCAGCAACTGCACGTAGCTCTGGGGCCTGAATTACTTCAGAGCCAAGAGCACCATGGAAAGTCCCTGGCAGACCAGAACTTCTCAGGGAAGCTCAGTAAGGAAACCTGCCCTGAACCAGCAGTGCCTCATTTCTGATGGGGGAAGGGCTGGTTTTTCTGTTTTAGGAACAGGCTGCTTCAGATTCACTTAACTGCAGCCATCAGTCAAGAGAGCAATTAAGCAACAGAACTCTACTTTCCCCTACCAGCCCGGGAGGGGGTGGGGGAGAGTCAGAGCGGTTTGCTCAGAGCTGGCCTGGAAGAATTCCAGTGGTGTGTGGTTTTGCCCCTGTGCTCCCCATGCAGGAGCAACCCCCATCTATGGAGCTGGGGAGGCGATTCAGACTTCTTTGGGCCAGATGGGGATCTGCACAGGGCAGCAGCAGAGTTTCAATTGCTACAGCAGCTGACACTTCCCATGGAAGGGCAAGGGTCGTTGAGCTAAAGGGTTCCATTCTGCTCCCAGAAGACAATCTAGTATTGACTGGTTTTGGCACCGCCTACTCTAGATGATCCCATTGCCACAGTATCCCAGCTCCTGGAACACAAGAATGTGGCTTCTCAGCCTGGGGATTGTGACCCCCCTTTCCCACCCCCCAGGGGTTGCAAATGGGTGTCAGAGCATCACAACTGCTCCAACCTATCCATATGGTTAAAGGGAAGGAAGAATCCCAGACAGATTGAAGAGCCCTGGTATGGAAAAGCCAAGAACCCCCTGAACTGGAAACAGCCACCACTACCCTGGGGAAGGCAAGTCTCTGCTCCAGAGAGGGCAAATCTTTCAAGGGTGAGAATGTCACAGCTGCTGTTCCTCTGTTTGGTATCAGAAACCCACCAGGGAAAGCTGTAGAACTGTTGACCGTAGAGTATTTGCAGTCTTAAGTAGCAATTTACTGATCTGGGAAGACCTTCCAAGCAACTTCTTCTGTACAGACAGGGATCTAGTCTGAAGTCTAGCCAAAAGGCCACCCAGTGGAGCTGGGGAAGAATACACAGTAACCCTTGAATTCCTCACCTGAATTCTTTGTTGTGAATGATTGGCTCAGCTCCATCTAGCTTGGCAAGACATTGCATTTCGACAATGCAAGGTTGAATTGCCAACACCAGGCTCTCCCAGATTGATGGTGACTGGTTTCCTTTGGACAGGGAGTAGTTGCTAGCACAGAGGAAAGCTGAATAGTTTGAACTCTGGAAGTTTCTGCTGAATAATAGGACACTTTGTACAAGCCAGAAAAGTGCTGGTCTGGCTGGCTTGGCTGATGGGGGATTTCTCATTCAGCTAGCGTGTCAGCTTCGCCTACAGTACATTGAGGGGACAGGGAGAATTGTAGTCAGCAGGGGGAGATATAGCTTGTTAATGCTAAGCGTAAGCCTGGATCAATCTTGTATGGAGGCAGCAGAACAAATAGTTTATGTAGATCACTTTATGTAGTGGGATGCCCAGGCCAATCTCAGGCTAGAAGTCAGTTAGGGCTTGATTTCCATTGGCCTTGAGCACACAGAGTTCCAACCTGCAGTGATCTGGAGTCATGGACACACTCGGCACCTCAGACAATCCAGCCATAAGGCTTTAATATTCTGCTCGGCCTGTAGTGCAAGGGGTGACAGGGAATCCATGGCCTCCATAACCTTAAAATGACCAGTTCTAATCTTACACAAGAGGTAGCACATGACAGGGGACAAGGTGTTGGGTTCCATTCTGCCCAACTCACTGTGGGACCTCAGGAAAGTCGCTTTTCTGCATTTCCCCTCATCTATCAGAGTGGGATAATGATGCTTACTTGCTTTGAGACCTATGGGGGAAAAGCAAGGAGGGGGCAAGTCTTTGCTGACTCAATCTCACCGTGGTGTCCTGGCCTGGACTGCCCCCAGCAGTAAGTACCATCTGTTTGTAAGCAATGGACTCAGCCAGAGTCACCCTGGGGGTGACCTACGTAAACCAGAGACAGGTGAACATGTGTGATTCAGTGAGATGGTGGCGGAAATGACTCCCAACACAGCACGATTTCCAAAATCCGCATTTATTTACATTTCAAGTCCAATCACATGCAAATTCTCTTTTCCTTAACAATAGTGTGATTAGCAAAAAAGATGCATTAGAATTTTAAAATAGCAATTAAATATACAAAATATAGCTTACAAAAAACAGCGAATGTTTTAAAAAACATTCTGCTGCAGAACTCTTAGTGTACAAACAGTCTATGAACCCAGAGGCATAAACATCTCAGGAGTCACACGGTATTTACAGAGAAGGAGAAAATGCCACCCTCCCGCCCCCAATCCAAACCCCTGGTGGCCTAGTCACAAGACTGGTCAAATGCTAGCGATAGTTCAGATACTGATGCTATCAAAATACACAGACTAATTGTTAATGGGAAACTTTAGCCCCATTCTAAAAGGATTGGAAAGAAGAGTCTACTCTGCCATTAGAAAAGCCTGTACAATGTAATACTGAATGACCCCTTTCTTGCACCCCTTCAATAGGGAGAGTTGTAAATACTGAAGCAAAAAAGAGAAACTCCTAAGAAAGAGTAGGGTTCAGGTAATATCCTGCCCCTTCCATTTACATCCAAAGTCATCTAGAGACTGATCAATAGATAGTTATCCCCATGACATGGAGTTGGATTCTGATCTCACACTGGTATAAATCCACTGGTGGTCATGGAGTTACTCCAGATTTACACTCAGATGAGAGATCAGACAGGTCAGCCATACACTGGCAAACAGCTCAATACTAGGGTCACCAAAAACAAGCAAGGGGGAAAGTGAGCCTTCACCAACCATGTAGAGTTTTAGGAAGACACATCCAGGAGGACACAGAACTATGCCCTGCAGCTCCATTTCCTCATCAAGTCAATGAAATCTGATCAAGCTTCAGAATCCACCACCACCACTACAAATGCTCTGGACCAATGGGTCAGTGCAACCTGGTTTATGGCAACTAATTAACACTCGGGCCTTTTGCTTTGAAATACACACAACAGAGTTTTCAAATGTTGACTACAAGTTGCTTAATTTTCTCCAATAAAGGCAAATAGTCAACTTTTGAAGGAAACCCAAGACATAGGCACATGGTAGAATCTATACTTCCAAATACCTTCTTTGCCACAAGGTTTAGCTTTTACAGTGAACAGTGTATGTTTTGTATCACAAAAGGAGTTGGCACCAAGGACTGGCCATTCACAGAAATCCTGTCCACTCAACTCCTGGGAATGGAAATTTGCATCAATCATGCACTTGGGAGAGAAACAGCGAGCTAGCAGGGATTATCCATGAGCAATTTGTCCTAGTTCAGCTATAAGAAACCAACCATGAACTGATTGCAACTAGCCTGCTAAAATTAGTGGCCTATTCTTGCATAGATATGTACACATCTATCTCCCATTAACTGGTGGGAGTTATGGGTACATACTAAAGGAGAGGATACTGTTAGAAGGTCTATATACGAAGGGACCAATCAGTCAAGGGAGATACAAGTGCATTTGCCATGAGGGCTTCTACTTTCATCCACTGGCTGAATGGGCTCTTAGGGTCCGATCTTGAGAGATGCCAATCACACACAAATCCCATTGAAGTGAATGGGAATTGTGGGTAGGTGGCCTGTCAAACAAACATTTTTGACTAACGAGATTGGGAAAGGGAATCTTACCTGACAGAAATGTGGTTCCTGTGAATTTTAGCCTAATTCCCCCCACAAGCCCGGGTCACTGTCTCGAGCAAGTGCTGAGCTTGCAGGGATCTGTGCCACTTTTGGCCACCAGTTAACATGAAACAAACCACAAATCTGCTCAAGAGCCTGAGTGCTATTCTGCAGAATTTAGTGCTGGGAAATGGAGAGAGGACAACACATTCATATGCTCCGGGATGTTGTTATCACCCCTCCCCCCCATACATTTGTGACATATACCACTGACATTTAAGACATTAAATGGCTCTCTTGAGGTAGTCAATTGCTCTAGAGATACCAGACAGATACTATACACAAGGTGGTGGTGTATCGGTTACAGAGATTAGAGTGGAACTGGCAAACTACCTTCATAACATCCCTTAGCAAGGTGAACCTGAGTACGGTTGAGATGGCTCTAAAATGGACAGCAACAGGAGAAAGATGGAGTCTCACTGTAACAGCCCTTTAAATTAAAATACACCTCACTCCACTGGTTCATTGACTGCGTGGATGTGATTGGGAGCTGAATATTCTGGTAAAGCCAAAAGGAATAAATCAGCCATGCTGTAGGTACTCGTTCAACCAAACAATGAAGGATGTAGCACACCAGGCAAGTGCAGGGAATTCCTCTGGCCATTTGAGAGGACATTTCAAGTGGCACCAATTCAGACCAGCTTCTGCAAGAGGGTTTTAACCCTCCCCTCTTCGCGGTTTTACAGTTGCTGTGTTGACATTATTCTATGTATCTGTATGGTTACCGGCCCCTATAGGATTTGGGGCCCAATCAGAGCATGCCTTCAAGTTTCCTTGTAACTTGATATAACGCAGAGAACCAGAAAAGTTAAGTTTTGTTTCAGAGAATTTAGTGAAACTAATAAACTAATTATAGATTGAAACGCTCAAGACTGAAGATCTATGCCCAGAACAGACAGTGGTCCTGCAAACAGCATCATGCAGTCATCTCCCTGTGCCTCTGTCCCTGCTTTGAAGAGACACCCCTAGGAACGAGAAGGAAGAAGCGTCCATGGCTCATTTGTCAGCCTGGCTACTCTGATTCCCAACAAGGGTACCAAATGAGATAAAGTATCTGGGAATAGAGAGACCAGATGCTAACAAAGGGAGTAAGACTGCCAATTCGCAGATCACTCAACTACCATCATGTGGCTGTGACTTTCAGACACAGCTGACCTAGGCTAGATTCCTACCCAGACCTGAAGCTTTTTGCACTACCCTATTACCAACCCACCAACCGAGCCATAAGAAAAATCCTTAGCGCTGATCCTGCAAACTGTCCTTGCACAGAACTCCAGTGATTTCTGGAGAAGCTCTGAGCACCGAGAACCTGGAAGGGTCAGGAGCTGTGAGAGGAAGCCCCATAGAATTCATACTAAATTCTAATCCAGCCACAGGAATGGAGGGACACGGACTCCAGGAGTTGTATGCTGAGAGACCAGCCTATAAGTCACTTTCATTTACTGTGAAGTGGAGACCAAAAGCCACCACTTTCTTAGCGAGCATCCTCAGCGGCCTCGATGTTCAGGGAAGGAATTCACAGATTTTCTCCTGCAGGGCACCTAGGAAGCAGTTCAGCCAGGCTGGCTCTTTTTCCAGGGCACAAGAATGCAGGATCACACAGTTTTATCCTCAATGATATCTTTCCTGGATATCTGGCTGGTGAATCTTGCCCATATGCTCAGGTTTAGCTGATCGCCATATTTGGGATCGGGAAGGAATTTTCCTCCAGGGCAGATTGGAAGAGGCCCTTGGAGGTTTTTCGCCTTCCTCTGTAGTGTGGGGCACGGGTCACTTGCTGGAGGATTCTCTGCTCCTTGAAGTCTTTAAACCACGATTTGAGGACTTCAATAGCCCAGACATAGGTGAGAGGCTTTTTGCAGGAGTGGGTGGGTGAGATTCTGTGGCCTGCGTTGTGCAGTAGGTTGGACTAGATGATCATAATAGTCCCTTCTGACTTTAGTATCTATGAATCTATCAATGAGATACAGCACTGTAGCCTGTGGTATTCATCACAGAAATAAAATGCAAACGTTATCTGCACAGCCAGGAGACAGCAGGGAAGACACTAAGCCAGCCCTGTCACTTTATATTCATAGTTCAAATCCAGATCTTTGTTCCATTCAGAATACAATCTAAGATACCTAATTGCCTAGGTAAGAGTCTCATACATAAAATGTTCAGGACGCAGATTCTTCTGAATGACTTAAAAAAAACGGCTGTGGCAAAAAAATAAAAGTACACAAAAAGGCTCAATATTGGTGGTGGGTGGGGGTCAGGAAGGGTGCGTGTATCACAGGACAGCCATCTGGATCAGATCCTGCTCCTAGTGAAGCCCGTGGGCAAAAATTCCCATTGACTTCAGTGGCAGCAGGAGTGTTTTTTGTTCAAGTCTTGACCTAAATTATTGTGTAGGCACATTAGAAATGCATATATTAGGCTACATCAGAGAGACAAGTCATCAACCCTCTTTGCTGACATCCATCTATAGGCCAGCGTGCCCTGCCTGGCTGGGCCAGAGACAGAAACTCGACAGGCTGAGGCATGGTAGGAACTGTCCGTTTCATCCGCAAGAGCTGATGGTGGTGTGCTACTGTACCCCTAGCTCTGTAAAGGGAACAAAGGTCAAAGGCACCTAATATTGCTTTAATCAATACTGCTGATCACTACCAGCTTAGTGCTGATCGACGAAAGGGAAATAACGGCATTTGGACCTTTTCTATTCCGGTTAAATGGAGAATTTGAAGTTCACGACGGACAAAGTGACTAATGGTAGATGTTCACAACCCATCCTTCTTCCCACTGGTCGTTGCAAAGCTCCTCTGTAAAACTGTTCAGTCATTCACAGCTTATGCAAATACCTGCGAGCAGGCAAATAAGCAGGTGAACTAGCCACGGGTTCACATTTATAAACAATACACGTGCCTTCCCCTCCCATCCCGTCACAATACAGTCTGCAATAGTCAAAGTCAAAGTCAGCGCAGAGGACACTCGCGAGTAAGTGAATCTTCCCCCTCGGATGTCCCCTATCCTGATGCCACAGAGGTTAAGGAGAGTTTTTCCATTGAGATCAATGGCAAGCAGGATTTGGCCCTTATAAGCAATGTTTAGAAGACAAAAGGACTTCCTGGTAGTACATGAGATGTAAACTGGATTGGATGAGACAGCAAAGAGATCAGGGATATCAGGGTCCTGGAACATGTTAAAGAACCAGAGGATCCGCCTTGAATGGGAATAGCTGTGAGGCTCTCATGGGACGGCACTACAGCAGATGCTATAGGCACGCAGGTGTGTACCTAGGAGGAGAAAGGGCTGGCAAGCCAATGCAGTAAGCAATATGCACATTTACGGTATTTTAGACAATGGCTAGCTACGTACCTTTAAGGAGAACTTCCCTCTGAGTCCCAGCCATATCTGTACTGTTTATATTGATCTAATTCAGGAATCTCAGTAGTGTCAGTACTTTGAATCACTCAGAAAGTGGAGCTAGAAATCGGAAAACCTACCCTGCTTAAGTATACTTCGGCCAAACACCAAGGGTACTCCTCAACCCCAAGAAACGTATGTACACAAACAGACTTATGCCCCGTCGCTTATCCTGATGTGCATCATTTCAAGTGGGCCACAGAACTCAAAAGGACGACTGAATACCTCTGCACCCAGAAGAATGACGTGGTACCTCTCTCTAGTTCAGAGCCAAGAGAAAGAACAAGATAGGTCAAGGTTATCATTGGCTCTGAAGTAAGAGGCAGCAGCTCTGCGAATTTAGGGACTTGGGCCCATCTGTGCCAGGTTAAATCAGCCCTTTGAGATTGTGATTGTGCAGACAGGAGGGTGTGTGGGAGAGTGAGGCAGTGTACTGCAACCATGCTTCACCAACTACACGAGAAGGGAAGAAAGCATGCAACCGATGGGCCTTGGACTTAGATTTTTTTAAATGGGCTTTCGTATTGCAGAGGAAAATAAGGACACATGTATGGCTGCTGTGCAGTTTGCAGTAAGTGCCTGTGTCCCAAAGCCAGCTTAATGCCAGCGCTTGGTAGGAATCATCCCATCATTTTTCAGAACACTCGGGGGCAATGGATGTTCTCAAGAGGCAGATCCACCTCACTGCTCCTCTGGGGTCAAGTAAGGTTGATTCTCAGAGATGAAGACTAGGGAGCTGTGGGTGCTCAACATCTCCGCACAATCAGGCCATACGTGCACATTAGAGTGACCCAGTGCCCTTACTGGACAGTACCCTGCAAACCTTTCCCTGGAACTACTTCAGCCAGAGTGCTTATGTGCTTGCACTGTCTTAGAGGCTGTTGGCAGACTGGTCTAGTGCTGTCTCTGCTAACAGGACATTACTCAGAAATTTAAATTTCTGAGTAATCCCACAACTTCAGGAAACTCTCCTTAAAGGAACAATGTAAACCCTTGCTCATTTCTCCTGCCATTAGCAATTCAGCGTGAGGTAACCACTGGCTGCGTGTGGGCCTTATGGAGACAGTTTTTAAAGGGGGTGTGAAGGTTGGTTTTGTTTTTCTGAGATGGGAAGATGTCCACTGGCTGCATAAGATCTGCCATTCAAGGTACCCAGGGGCCAGTGTCTTGAAAGACTTGCCCTCGTAAGTTCTCTTATAATACTCGTGACATTGTCCCTCCTACTCAGCACACAATATAGTCAACTAGCCAGAAACAGGTACCAGGCCTACACGTGTAATATCGGCGACAGGGTCCGTCATAAAGTGCTCTCAAAAACCCAAACACATAGGCTTGTCGTTGCCTTTTGTCTTCTTGTTGCACTGGTGGCATATTGCTTTGGTTGTTCTGAAGTCCAAGCATCTGGCCCCGTCCCCTAAAGTGCACCATGGGAGCTCTTCATGAGACAAAGGGAATCCTGGTAGATGCACCAAGGCTGTAAGGAACAGATTCAGAGATCTGCGATTCTCTGCATAAGTCCATCATTTTCATCCTTGTGATTTTTTTGTGATGGAAGTGTCCTTTGCTTAGGAGAAGCTATACAATGTTCTCTGCCCCAGGCAGTGGTCCCTGGGGAGGCCCATGGTCCTGCTTATTATGGAGTTGTGCCAGCTGTAGAACAGGCATGTTGCAGAGTGGACACACTTTTCGCACCTCCAACCACTTAATGAGGCACCTGGGAATGAAGAAAAGAGAGGACAGAGTTAATTCACACTGAACCCGATTACCACCACTGAACACTTTGTACAATTCTCTGGCCCCCCTCATTTGAGTGCCTCCTCTCACTTGCCAAACATTAATTCTCTCAGCCTTTTGGAGGTAGAAATCATTATCTCCATGTTAAAGCTGTGGAAACAGAGCCAAGTTAAAGGACTTACCCAAGTTCACGTAGAGAGTCAGTGACAAAGCTGTAATCAAGCCCCAGACTCCTGGCTTCCACACTCACCTGCCATTTTCATCCTATGAGGCACATTTCTACCTCCAGAGTTTTAGTTCATCTTAAAGTCCCTCTTTGCATTCACATGTAGAAAGTCAGTTTTATTCAGTGAACAGGCAATTTTATAGCAGGAAAATCGCTATGCCAGGTCTATACTGGAACTTGTCAGAGATAATCTCACCCAAAGAATTTAAAATTCTGCACCACCTCCCTTACGCAAATAAAAAACTGCACTTAAACATGCCTGATTCTGCTGAACTGGGATGATTGTTAGAACGCCATTATGGACTTCTGCGGTGTGATGCTCACTGCTGCAGTGCTGCTTTCTTTAAAGAGCAAGCACCATCCAGGCAAACCACATTCTTACAAAAGCCCCCAAACGGTCAGAGCTGGCATCCTCAAATCAAGCTCTTGCCTTCTGCTGACCCTCAACACAGATACGAGCTCTTCAGTGGGTGCTTTGCACACAGCACGCTTGCAGAATTAGGCCCAGAGTGTTGCTGTGTTAGCACAACTCTGCTGGTAGCAATCCCACCTCAGCAAATATCTGGCAGATTTGAGCCATGTCCCAGGACTTGGGTTCACATCAAAACTGCAGCATGGGAAGTACTACATGCCGGATGTCAATTCTGCCCATCTTTGGCAGGTCAACAGGGGGAAGGTAAAGAACAATGACATTTTCCAAAGAGAGGAGGGGTTAACTCCAGCTTCTTCACGAGTATTTCCTCTCCCCGGAGAAACAGGCTCTAGCACCCAAAGGCTGCATTTGAGCTATTGCTAAGTCACAAAGCTCTGCTCCTGCAGGGTGCAAAGCAACCTCAACTCGCACTGAAGCATGGGAGGTGCTCAGCAATTTGCAGGATTGGGTCCTAAACTACCAGTGTCTGGCTTTTTGGGATGCCTTGTGCACAAGAGAGATGGTCTATTACTGATCTAGCTCCAGAAGCTCATGCAGCTCTTTCCAGTATTGCGTGCTGCATCTCTGTACAGAGCGTGTGGAATATCTGTTGTGGAACACTATGATCTAAAGGCATGAACAGGTGCAATGCAGAAAAACACAGACATGCACAGAGGGTACATACAGGCCATTACCGCTAGAATGATTCATAGATCTGCAGATTTTTGAGGGAGTAAAGTCACAAAACCTAGCTCCATGTCCAGATCTGGGTCACTGAAAAACCACCTTTGCATGGCGGGGGAAGCATTTTTCCACTCTCTGTTTAGGTTACATGCTTTGGGGGAGAGGGAAATTATGCATTCATACCATGGGAACACACAGCACTGCTTTAGAGCAAATCATAGGCTGTGTCTATACTATGCACCTTACAACTGTAAGGTACGTGGTAAGGTACGCAGTATAGCTGCTCTGTCTGCAGGAAAGAGCTCTGCTGCCAACAAAATAAAACCATCCACAACGAGGGGCGGTAGCTTTGTCGGTGCGAGAGCGTCTCCTGCCGACAAAGCGCTGTACACACCGGCACTTTTCGTTGGTAAAACTTTTGTTGGTTGGGGTGTGGTTTTTTCACACCCCTGACCAACAAAAGTTTTACCAACGAAAGTGCAGTGTAGACATAGTCTAACAGTTCCTTTACATAACCAACAATTAGAATCCCCTTGTAAACAGCAAGCTGGGGGAAGCGGAGGGAGGGGGAGAATGGATGAGCTTTTAGTGTGTGTTAGCTCAACTAAATCCTGTTGCAGGGTGTGAAGTTCAGAACTAAACTGGAAAGTTCCAGCCCAATAGCTCTAGAGTGCTGTTGGCCTCTCTCCAGCCAGGGATAGAGGGAAAGGTGGGATTTGGAGGCCAGCCATGGCCCCTCCCTCTCCCACATCATACGCTATACAAGAACAATACATAGCCTACAAATTAACAGGATAACCACATTCCAGGACAAATATTTACTTCATTGCTAGCCTTACTGCTACGACCTCGGTGCAGGTCTTCATTCGTTGCCACCCCAATCATGTAAGCTTCCTCCTCCCTGCAGTCCACTCTCTCCACTCCAGCCTGTCAGAAAGGTTACTGGCAAGATTATCTTCCTTTCAGGCCATTCTAATCACATCTCCCCTGCCACTCAAGTCCCTTCACCGCCTTCCTTCTCTCTTTACACATCCAGTTCCAGCTATTAATCATCAGCCTCTGCACACCTCTATTCTCACCTCCAGCTCCTCATACATCTCTGCTACTCCTCACCCGATCTTATCTGGATTTCCATCACCCACTCCACACTTCATGCTCCACATACAAGGCATCTCAAAGCGTATACCCTTTGCCAAGTACCTTTGCTCCCTTCCAAACTCTCCAGGAAGGCTCGCCTGCCCCACCAGGCAAGCCAGTCCCACGCTGCGTGTCCTGCTTTGTTTGGAGGATTCCACGTTGCAGCGAGCTGTGCTTTCAGAATGAAGGCCCACCCTGGGCAGGTTTCACTGTGCAACATGTGGTACAGCGCTGCATACACCTCCTGGAACCCTAGACTTCCAAATGCAAGTGAATGTGTGACAAGACAAGTCTCTCCATTAAAGGCAAGGCTCGTGCACAGACAACTTTTCCCACCAACTTTCAAGGCAACTGTGACTAGATTTCCAAAGCTTTAGTAAACATGGCTCAACTTAATACAGTAAATGAGGCCTTATTAAAGAGGAGTAGCATTTGTTAATCCTTTAGAACACAGCACAGGCAGATGCTCACAATATAAGCCTTTGTAATTCAGAGGCCATCAATTATTTAGTGCTGCCAGTGTTTCCAAGAGACTTGCAAGGCTTTTGTAAACATAACTTTGGTCTTTTGTACCGACTGGTAGTCAGCACTTACTTCTGTGGAAGGCATGTTTACATGGACAGATTCCCAACTCGTCTTTGGGCTTGAATTCCTCCAAACAAACGGCACAGATCTGAAAGGTGAGAAAGCAGAGAGACAATGGAATCAGTTGATGGAAAACTTTCTGAATACATACTCTGTAGGTAAGGTTAAGTCAATGGAAACATTCCCCAAGGAACTTCTCCACCAAACTGCTCTCTTGACTAACATTGGAGTATTTTAAAGAACTCTGTTTCATCTTGTTTTGTGAGGGATGCAGATTTGTCATCAAATGGTCTCACTACGATTCTGCCTTGGGACAGAGCACACTTCAGTGAAAATGGGTTACGTTATTCACTTGTGATCCTAACAAAAATATTGTAGGGGAAAACATCCAGAGGCCAGAGTTACAGCCTGGTTACACTTCATAGTGAGGTCGACATAAGCTGCCTTGCATTGATCTACCTTTGGAAGTATCTTCACTTAAATTTGGCTCCCACTGACATAAGTGCCTCCTCTCTATGCCGATTTAGTAACACTACCTCCCCGAGCGGCACAGAGTCACGCTACACGTAATTTGGTTAATGCAATGTCAGTATAGACACTGCGTAGCTTATGTTGATTGTTAAGGTCCTTCAGGAGCCATCCCACAGTGTCCCACACTGACAATACAATCGATACAAGCGCTCCTGGGGAGGATGTGCAGCACCCACACAAGGAGCCATGGGTGTACATGCACAAGCGATTTAATAACTACAGCGGCTGTATGCCGACATAAATTAGGTCAACATAATTTTGTTGTGTAGACATGGCCACAATGAACCTGCAGTCTTGACATTTGGACACAACTCTGACATCACTGCCTTTCTGAAGGGCTAAGCTTCTTCTCAATGTTTTTCCTCTAGCATGGGCAAACCCAGAGAGAGTATAAGGGAACTGCAAGTGGTCTGTGCCGTGCAGAACCCGTTCTGTGAGGCTTATGCTGAGTAACCATGCACAACCCAATCAGAGTTTGGTATAGTCACATGTGTCAGGATTGGGAAAGTTTAAGTGATAAATAACCAAGGGCCTCAGTTCGTAATCTGACACATTAATCCAAATCAACAAAGAGTTTAACATTCTCTGCATTTAATACAAATGACTGGGCTCTAATCAACCCAACACAATTTATTGCCTTTTATCGCTGAAGATGATCAGACAGTCAGTCTACATAGACTACCCACCGCCCCTCTCCCTCACCTTGTGACATGCTCTTGGTTTAAAAAAAAATAAAAAAGTTCTCTCTTTCTCTCTTATAAAACTCACTCCCACACAACTGTCACTAGCTCTTCATTGAGATTTTTGGCTTAACTGTCAATAGCAGCCACACCTCTCTGGCAATAGGCTCCTAGATCCAGCCAACTTTCCACTGTTGACCACTGGGATATTACAAGAGAGTTAATCAGTAAGCATAGTAGAATATGCGCTTGCAGAAAGGCACCAAGATACTCAGTGATCTATGGAAATGATGCCAGCAAAGCAGAAGCACTCAGGAGATTGTTAATGCTCCATTTGACTTTCAAAAGTGAACAACTAAAGCTTATGCACACAAGAAACAGACTTCTTTCCTACTGAGTATGGAAACCCTGTAAATGACATGTTGTCTGGCAGTAATATCCTATTTATAAAATTCATGATGTCCTTCACTTTGGCCATACCGCTATAGGAGTGCTGGACAATTTGTATAGTGGGGGTGCTGAGAGCCAGTGAACCAAACTGTAAACCCTGTATATAATGGAAACCACTTCACGCCAGGGGGAGCTGCAGCACCCTCTGCACCCCTAACTCCAGCACCTATGTACCACTAACCCACTGGATTGCTGGTAAAAAAAAAAAAAAAAAATTAGGTTGGGAGATATTTGTAGCTGAATTTACAGGTCAAATAGTCTGCCTTATACCTGACCTAGCCAGGGTTTGTGCTGTACAAGATACCCAGAGAACCCTTCCAAATCACCTTAATCCTGGCCCGTAAGGACTCCTGCTATTCCAACTCTTCGGCCTCTCTTATTTCAAGAGTGGGTGCTTTTCATGGTGTGGATAGCTCTTTGTTAAGAATCAAGTTCCCATCTGCACTGTGGAAACTACTCTTTTTTGGGTGGGAGGGGCTTAATATAATACGTAGTTTAGTCATATAGTACGGACAGACTGACCTGGGTTTCAACGGTCGTCCCAGACCATGCTACAACCTTGGACTGTATTGGTTTGGGAGGAGGAGAAAATACAACTCAGTCAAATTACAGTAGAATCTCAGAGTTACGAACACCTCGGGATTGGTGGTTGTTCATAACTCTGAAACATTCTCAACTCTGAACAAAACACCACGGTGGTTCTTTCAAAAGTTTACAACTTAACATTGACTTAATACAGCTTTGAAACTTTACTATGCAGAAGAAAAATGCTGTTTTCCCTTTATTTTTTTTTAGCAGTTTACGTTTAACACAGCACTGTACTGTATTTGCCTTTTTTGGGGGGGGGGAGGGGTCTCTGCTGCTGCCTGATTATGTATGTCCGGTTCCAAATTAGATGAATATTTGACTGGTCAGTTTGTAACTCTGAGTTTCAACTGTACAATGTAAGTCCTGCTACACTGTAATTGGGTTTCTCAACATGAAAGCTCCTACAGTGCAGATGGCTCCCAAGTTGGACTTCCCCCAACCTCATTTCCATTAGATCACCAGCAGGGAAAAGACTAGGGCTTTCACCACCCCGCTACCCTGCAACTACCTTCTTTTAGATCCACTTTGACTCCTTTCCACTGGGAAAGCCCAGTCCAATTTCCTTTCTAACATTTATTCTGTGTGTTCCTCTTCCTCAGCAGTGCTCTAAGGGAGACTGCCACCATGGTTGACGTCAAACATCCATACTTTGCCTATGAGACCGTTATTCTCTTCTACACTGGGTTGAGCTAATTAAAAACCAGATTTAAAACCACTTCAGGCCAGCTCAGTTTTAAAACAGGGGTTGGCTGGCTAGTGTTAAGCCCAAGTTTAGAAATAGTATTTTAGGCGAGATCTTCACCGTATGAAAAACTAGGAATGAGGTCCTGATTAGGAGTAGGGGTATAGGCTAGGAGAGAGTTTCTAAGTTTGGTATAGATGCAGTCTGATCCCATCCACCCAAGATGGCTGACCAGTCATGCTAATCCAGTTCAGCAAACATAGCAGGTGGCCCAGTGCGGTGAGGTCCTTCTGAGTTACTTGCCTTCTGTGAGGCCAATGCAGAGTATCTTGTAAAAAGATAAAATAGAGACTACAAATTTAAGAGGCATATGATCTAGTGGCATAAACCTGGGAACCAGTAACTCCTCAACTCTAATCCTGACTCAGCCACCTTGGGCAACTCACTTAACCTCTCTGCCTGAGTTCCCCCATCTGCAGAATAGGGATAATACTCATCTTCTTCACAGAGTGTTATGAAGGCTAGTGAAAATCTGCCCAAAGCTTTGCATATGTGAAGTACTACAGAAGTAAAGAGAACTCTCCCTGGGGCTCCCGCCGGCTTCTCCAGGATCGGTTAAGTATCTATAATGATCACCTCCTGGCTTTCCAAGCCCTAAATACGAAGGAACAGAATGTTAAATATCCTGAAATACAAGTAAAACGAGAGTTGATTGAAGCTCGTTAAAGGTGGCTGTAGATAGTTATCGGAGGTGCTTGTATGAGGAATACATTTTGATTCCTTCATCTGAATCACAGGTTCCCCCTCACCCATTTTTGATGCTTCCACCTCCTTTTGCCTCTGACTCTTCACTGAAATGATACTTTCACTGGTATCATCATTGATACTTGTGTTGGCAGTAGTACAGGACTCTTTAATGTGCTGTGCTGTATTTTGATGCTGCTCTTCTCATAAAACTGAAAGCTCCCAAAAGGCTGAGCAAAGAGACCATCTGTCCCATGGCAGCACGCTCTATAGGCAAGAGCTGCAGGAACATGAGGGGTTCTTGACTGCCCAAGCCTTTTCCAAGGGAGTAAGATCAACTGAGTCTATCCAGTCATCAGTCTCAAGTTCTCTTTACAGATCAGATCAATCCTGCAGCTCAGGCAAACTCTCACTGACTTCAGTGGAGGTTTGCCAGAGTCGAACCCTCAGGATTGGGCCCCAGAGTGCTACCCAGAAGTTCCAGTACCGTGAACCCACAGTTCGCACCATGTTAACGACCTGTCAAGTGGCACTACAGAAAATAGAGCAGATGTGCGGACTCAAAGAGCTTTACGGGTTCCTTTCCCTCCTGAGTGTCTGCTAGCGGTCACGAGCAGCAACTGGAGCAGTCAATAATGCCCCAAGGGTGAATTTTTCGGAAGTTGCTTTTCAGCTTTTTCTGAATTAAAGGGGAAAACAATTGCAGTCCGTTCATCTTCCTTCCTGCACTAAGTTGCGGAAGCCCCATACCTATTTTCGCTACTCTTCTTTGAGGTCTCTCCAGCTTGCCTGCATCTTGCCGGTAAAGAAGTGTCTGGAAGCGAACGCTACATCAGGGCCTTAAATACCACGGACGAGAGGCACCACAGGTGCACTGAGTATTATCATCATCCCAGGTACAGTCTCAAGTGTATCTCAGCTCCTTCTGTAAATGAACATTCCCACCGCACACCGTGAACGCTTCACAGTGGCAGGGCACATGCTGTGAAGAGCGCATGCTGGCTAAGATAGCCACTGCTGCGTCCCCCAGAATACTGGACATGCCAGTACTTCTGGGAATGGTGTGGGCCCAGGTGTGATCCCATTCGTGAGATCTTGTACACGTGGTGTGTGCAAGGTCACACCGCATGGAGGTGCCACTTTGAAGAGCACGCTGCTCCACCTGCATCGGTGTGACCACAGAAAAAGAGGACCACCTGCCTTAAAACCAGGCGAAAGGCCTGCCTAACACTGGCTGCTGGATGAAGCAGACACACACGTATTACTGCAAGTCTAAACAACAGAGGTAGATGAGAAAATGGTGTTTCTGATGGGAAATATTTTTGAGACCATCCAGCAAACTTCAGTGACAGTCCTGTGGGATATTTCTTCCCTACCCTTTGTTATCAAATTTTTGTTCCCCATGTTCCTACTTACAGATTGTGATCAAGTCACCCCTTAAGCTTCTCTTTGTTGAAATAAACAGATGGAGCTCCTTGAGTTTTTCACTACAAAGCATGATTTCCAATCCATTAATCATTCTCATGGTTCTTCTTTGAGCCCTCGCCAATCAATCAACATCCTTCTTCAATTGTGTACACCAAAACGGGACACAGTATTCCAGTAGCAGTCACACCAGCGCCAAATACAATTTGAATCCATAACAATGTACATGTACATCTAGGCATCTGATGAAGGGGGCAGGGTGGTGAGGGTTGGGAAAAGTGGTGCTAATTGATGCATGCTCCACCACAATCCTGGAAGTTAAACACTGAAGTAAGCTGCCTAGGGAGGTTGTGAAATCTCTGTCATTGGAGATTTTTAGGAGCAGGTTAGACAAACACCTGTCAGGGACGGTCTAGATAATACTTAGTCCTGTCCTGTGTGCAAGGGACTGGATCAGATGACCTATTGAGGTCCCTTCCAGTCCTATGATTCTAAGAACTCAGTGTTTTTGCTAAAATAATCAGCAGCGGCATAATTCTGAACATACCAAAGCAGACATCTTGCTGGTGTGAATGGGTGCCCTTCCTACCTCTCAAGGTATTGTTTATCTATCTGCAGACTCAGGAAGGCAGCATTGTTATGGCTCATACTGTGAAGGAGACCTCTGCAATCATAACGGGCAGAAGCTTAGGTGGCTGGGTGTTTTTAAATTGGAATGAAGTCCCACGGAGTTTACTCAGCCCAACTCAGGTAGCAACCAGAAATGTACCTGTCTAACCCATTACCAAATCTTAGCCAGACTGAGCCAGAAATCAACTTTATATTGTTATATTTGACAGTTTCAGAATAGCAGCCATGTTAGTCTGTATCCGCAAAAAGAAAAGGAGGACTTGTGGCACCTTAGAGACTAACACATTTATTTGAGCATAAGCTTTCGTGAGCTACAGCTCACTTCATTGGATGAATTGAAGGACCCGCATTTTACTCTCTCCTTTATCTACAGTTTTCTATCATCTTACATACATTATTTCTGTCCCCAAATGCTTCTCCCCCACTCCCCAGTCACCCCAAACCAACCCACATCCTGCCCAAACCTCAGTGTAGGAGCATTCCTGATCCAGCAACAGCAAATCATGAGATACAGAAGTATTTCAGCATAAGCTTTCGTGAGCTACAGCTCACTTCATCGGATGAAGTGAGCTGTAGCTCACGAAAGCTTATGCTCTAATAAATTTGTTAGTCTCTAAGGTGCCACGGGTACTCCTTTTCTTTTTGCGAATACAGACTAACACGGCTGCTACTCTGAAAGAAGTATTTCAGAGTCAGGCTTCCAGTTGTTTCATTAACATATTAGACTTCTAAAAAAGTCTAGGACACACCATGACAAGGGCATCTGTTTACATTAGCTAGTTCGGGGACTGGGGATGTGGGTTACATACCTTATATATTGTGCTCCCAGTTCCCCATGACTGCTGCAGTCCCTCTCTGTCTCACCAACACAGTATGTTGCCCCAGGCCACGGGCTCTGTCTGTCCATTGCAGTTACCAACCCCTCCATTATTTCTGCTTTGTTCTGGTCTCTTTTGCTGCCTCTATCCCTATTAATTGTGGCAACAACTGGAGCCAACAGAAGCAGAGAGATTGTGTGCTGTGGGGGTGCGGGCGGGCTGTCCTTTAGGAAAAAGTCTTCTGCAGAGAGTCACACAAACATTTTGGCTAGAGCATTGAGTACTTCGCCATGGCTGCATTTGGCCTGCCGTTTGGCCACCCAAAAGCGGAATGGAAATTAACATGTTTAAGTTTAAGTGGGGACAAGAGCTGACAGTGTAGTCATTAGTCTGTTCTGATCACCTTTCTGTAACACTGAAAGCACATTAAAAATCCAAACTGGGTTACTAAGTAACAAGGATGTGGCAACAGCTCCTCACTACTGTAAACAACCTTTCTGTTCCTAGACAACCTGGTATTCAACTCCTTTTCCACTTACAAGTCTACAGTTAAAAACACTGACACTGCAGCAATCAGAGAGGTTGGAGTCCCCAAGAGTCCCCCTTGCGCTGGGGCCTTCACTAAATCTGGAATGTTTTCCCTCATTAATAAGATCTCCAACACTCATTTCTCTCAGCCATTTCTATCCTCCTCCTTGCTGGCTTCTATCTCACCTCTTGCCTTGCTTAATTCTTTCCAAAAAACAGCCAACAAGCCATTCAGTCATAGATGCCAACCCCCCAGTCATATCATAATTTCATGGCATCAAGTTTTGCGGACAAAGCCTTCCAGACAAATTGACCTTAGATGCAAACTCTGTCCCTCCCTCCTCCAATTAAAATATTAGCATAAAAACCCATTTTTTAGTCCCTGGGGGCTTAAATTGGGACATTGAGTTCTGCACAGGTGCTTAAATAATCATTTGGGGGCACATGATTGGTATTCTGGAACTTAAGTACCAACCAGATGTAAATCACTGTTTGCTGTGTTGGTACCAGGATATGAGAGACACAAGATGGGTGAGATCATATCTTTTACTGTATCAATTTCCACTGGCGAAAGAGACAAGCTTTCAAGCTTCCACAGAGGCTTAGAAGACATTACCTCACCCACTGTGTCTCTCTAATCTGATATAAATGCAGAAATGAGCACCTGTAACAACACTGATCCAGAACAATCAATTGTTCTATTTGCTCCTTACCTATTTACACCATAAATTGTAACATGGCAGACTTATTTTCATTTTGTTCCCTCTTATCTGTAGATTTTTGGTTATTCTTTATTTACTCTGCCCATCTCCCTCAACCACAAGTCTGCACTAGTGACTAGAAGCCAGAGTGTGTGAACTCTACATGAGTTGCATAATCATTCCAGAAAAGGAACGTGACAAAGAGCTGACTCCTGAACTGGAGAAAGAGGCCTAGCTCTGTAGGTGTAATATCTCATTGCAGCCCAACAATACTTGCTTACCTCATGCAGATTAAGCTCTTTTACTTTTTCCTTTAGAATAACCTGCAAGACAGAGAGACAGCATTAGGACCGGGACTTCTACCATTTCTGATCGCTGTACTTCATTACATCATTGGGTCTTCAGAGATTTCCTTTTAAATAAATAAAGCTGATGTAAATAATTTCCTTTGTATTTAATCTTTAACGGAAGTAATTTAAAAGTGAAAATTTCTGTGCAGTATTTCCCCCACTTTAGCTATATAGATTGAATAGCTCCAACAACCAGTGAGGAGGGAGGGTCCCTGAGACTGAACATCAACAAAGCAATTTTTAGCTCTGCAATGGGAGCCCAAGTCAGCTGACCCAGGCCTGCTGTGGGTCTTTTACTCCACTACTTTCTCCTGTGCTTCCCCAGGAACCTGGAGCTTTGAAGGAGGACATTTTATATAGATATATAGATTTACAGGTAGTTCATGAACATAGTTATTTTTGAACACTAATATACAAGTGTAGGCAAATTATAGCTAATATTTTTTAGAAATTTAAAAACAAACAAAAAAAACAAACCACCAGAAACTCGACAGCCTAAATAAACCAGACATAAATAAACAGTTTTCAAAATGCTTTCCAAGAACACGTTTGAGAGGGAAGGCAGCTATTGTGCAGATTACAACTACTAATCCAAAAAAGGGGATGAGATCTAGAGAACCTCCTTCTGAAATCAAGTATGCCATGTTCCCATATTGTTTGATGAACTTCATTATTCAGATATTTCCTCCTCTTACCAATTCATCCTTTTTCCCTTTTTTTGTTCAGAGTTCTGTGTCCCCTTTGGCTAACAAGCAGGGAGTAGGATTGTAATCAAAGGATTGTAAATTTGTAATGTTATTAATGTCAGAATGCTTGCTCAGACTACAGAATTGAAAGATAAATTACCAAAACTAAAGAACCCTGAGCCACAAGGTGGGTGAGGACCAGCTTCTATTGTTGGAAGAGATTGGGTCTGGAGAAGATAATCAGAGTGTCAAGACTAAATAGAGGCTGGGACAGATTGTTATGCATAAGGGGCCAACATATGTTGCAAAAAACCACTTAAAATGAAACAGGCAATTAACACCTCTGCAGTCATAAGACAAAGGAGGAACATTAGGTTACAAATTGTTGCATTGAGCCATAAAACTAGTGTCTCTGAGATGATTTTCAGTGTCTAGCACAATTATGAATTTAAGTTCCCAGGCTCGTCTTTTGAAAGATGTTCAGGTTTCCTTTGAGGACCAGGACTGAGAGGTCAGATATGAAATGATTGCCTTGTCAAGAGCGTTTGCCCACTGGTGATGAGTTTTTGTCTTTTATTATTTTTCTGTCCGAGTTCATTCATCAGCATAATGATCGTCTGGTCTCACCCACACAGTTGCTGTTGATGCATTTGATGCACTGGATGAGGTACTGCACAGGTTGTGATAGGCATGTGTAGGACCCATGGATCTTGAAAAGGTATGTTGTGGGGGATACTGATCATTGTAGCAGCACAGATGTATCTGCAGGTTTTGCATCTGTTGTTCTGGCAAGGTCTGGTGCCACTTTGAGTTGGTGTGTCCTGGGGTGTAGGAAGCTTGCTTCTGAAGATGAGCTTGGCAAGGCTGAGGGGTTGTTTGAAGGCCAGAAGAAGAGGTTCAGGAAAGATTTATTTCAGAATGTGGTCACCGTCAAGTATAGGTTGTAATTGTTTGACGATATCCCATATGGGTTCCAGGATGGGAGTAGTAGGTGACAACTAGGGTGTGTGGGCAGTGTGTCCCCTTCCTCCCACCCTACTAGAGCAGGTTCTCTTGCGGTATTCGGGTGGCCTGTTCCGTGATTCAATTTACTTCTCAGTCTTTGTTTGGTTAAGGTGTGTATCCTGGACTTTCTCCTTGGAGCAGATTCTGTGGTATCTGAGCGCCTGTCTGTAGATAACAGATTTCCTGGTGTGTCCTGGGTGGTTATTGGATCTGTGGAGGTAAGCGTGGTGACCTCTGGGTTTCTTGTAGATAGCTGTCTGTAGGGTTCCCTTGCTGAAGCTGAGTGCGGCATTGAGGAACGGGAGGCTGGTGTGGAAGTGTACTAGAGAGTTTGGTGAACAGATGATGGAAACCTATGAGAGAGTTTAGGTCATCTGTTCAAAGGATGAAAGTATCTTGGGGAAGGTCTACACTACAAGCTTGCATCAGCATAGCTACACTGCTGTAGCGCTTCTTGTAAAGACGCTCTAAGCTGATGGAAGAGAGCTCTCCCGCCGATCTAGTGCCATCCGCTCAGGGGATTACAGTCGGTATAAATATGTCACTCAGGGGTGTGGATTTTGCACACCCCTGAGTGATGTAGTTTTACTGAAGTAAGTGTGTAGTGTAGACTTGGCCTCAGGTATATCATTGAGGAGTGTTAATTTTTCCAGAAATTCTTCCTCCAGGAGGCCCTCCTAACCTTCCTTTGTCCCATGACTGCAGAGGTGCTAATTGCCCACTTCATTTTAAGTGGTTTCTTGCCATGTGTTTAACCATCTGTCCCACCTCACAGTTAGCTGCAACACTCTGATTACTTTTTCCAGACCTGAACAAGAGCTCTGTGAAGCTTTTCTCTTCCACCAACAGAAATTGGTCCAATAAAAGATATTACCTCACCCACCCTATGTATGTCATATCCTGGGACCAACATAGCTATAACACTAAAGAAAGTAGGGCGTTTAAATTTATCCTGCCACTAATCTATTAGCAATGTTTATTTTGAAGCTGACACTGATGTGCGTCTATGGGAGTGAGTGGAAGAAGTTGTTTGATCTGCGAAAAATACTTGGAAACATTCCCTACAGAGAAATCCCACTATTCCAAATTCAGTACACAGCTTTAATGCCCTCAGGATTAGTGTAATTAACCCAGCAAGATACAGTTCATGGGAACTGAATTTAGATCCACTGGGACAGCACTTTTCTTTTATTGCTGTAGGAAAGGTGTATTACTACTTATTGTAAACATGGCAAGAACTGGGAGCCATGTTGCTGGGGCACATCTATTGCCATTCAAGGCAATGGCAAAAGTCCCATTTGACTTCAATCAGGACAGGAACAGATCCCACCACCAGGGAAAGTACACTCAGGTTTTTCTTCCTGCTCCAGACAGTGCAAGCTCCAGACACAGAAAGTCAGTGACTCAATTGGCAACTCCTCCTCCTTTCAACCAGGAAAATCCAGTCAAATACAGGATTTTTATTGATTACACTAATTGCCATCTGTGAAAGCTTTGGATGTTTTGTGAAGGAACTGAACTCTCCTTGTGTGAAGGAGGCTGAAAGTCTTATATTTTTCCCTTTTTGTTATCTAGCCTCACACAGTTTGATCCAGAGCTCACTACTGGGTTTGAGCTATGATATACCAGTCAATTTCCTGCCACATGGCTGCTCCACTTATAAATACATTTTTTTGAAAATTACATTCTCAAATTCCTGATTTTCTCTTTTCTGCTTAGTCAACTCCATCCTTTCTCCATCACTTTGAGGAAGCATCCGGTATATAGGGAGTAACATTAAGAATACAAATCCTAGATTGTTGTAGGGAACAACTGACAATATGCACTGATATAGAGTAAGGCCCTGATTCTGCAAAACACATGGATGTGTGTGACTTTAAACATGTGGATATCCCCACTGACTTCAAAGGAACTACTGATGTGAGTAAAGTTAAGCACATAAGTAAGTACTTGCAGAGGTAGGCCTAAAATGGCAAGACCTCAAACTCCGGAAGAGCTCAGTGGAAACCTAAAATGGTGACCATCACAAGAAATTAACGGTTTTTGCTCAGATTTATCTGTAAGAAGAGAGGGAGAAAAAGTAATTTCCTATTTAACTTCTCACCTGTTTGTAGGCATAAAGCTCTTTGTGTGCCTGATGTCTGAGCCTAGAAATCGAGAAAGGAAAATATGAACAAAATAGGCCAAAATATCAGGATTAGCACGAAACAAGATAAGAAAAAAAAAAAACAACTCGCGTTCTCCCCTCATATTTAATAACTTTTTTAGTTTTGAAAAATACAGGACACATACTGATGCAGTATCCAGTTCCCAGGGAGTTAGTTTAAGAGCTTTTATATCGCTCCAATTATATCTATCTCCATTCAATTGCTGAGACCTTCTACGATTTGTCTTTTTTGAACTATATAATTTGTTGCAAAAGCATTATCTGAGTTGTTAAATGATGCTCACCAAACTCTTAACCTGTATAAGTTATTGATAGGACGAACGACTAACATACATGTCCATTTCTCTTCCCCTGCCCCATCACTTCTCCACTAAGATTCATAGCTGGGTTGAATGGACACTGCATCTTTTTTTGGTGATAGGGAAGTGCAGAATACTCAGGGCTCAGAGCCTGGGGAATGTAGAGGAGAAAGGCACCTCTGTTCATACTTTAAATGTGGGGAGTGGATAGAATGAAAGAGAATTGCCCCTTTTAAAATATTTACCATTTGAGCCCTACTCACTATACTGAGTCGTTAAATTAATCTTAAATGCCAATTGTTTGTTATGCTTTTGACATGTAATATTGTTTGAAAGAAGTTTTCTGATATCCAGTGTCTTATAGAGAAACATTCA
Organism: Dermochelys coriacea; assembly: GCF_009764565.3. Taxonomy (NCBI): domain Eukaryota; kingdom Metazoa; phylum Chordata; order Testudines; family Dermochelyidae; genus Dermochelys; species Dermochelys coriacea. The sequence goes on along the minus strand of NC_050071.1, from coordinate 137,783,180 downwards.
AGGTAAGTCATTGCACTGGTTAAAAAGCAAAAGATAAATATCCCTTTTTAAGAGGAAAATAAGTATGAGAATGATTTAAACCTGGTGTGAGATTTTGTAGCTTTCAGTTGCAGTTAAGGGACATGAGGCAATTTAATAGCCAAAGAGTTAATCATGGTTAAAATTACAGGAAATTGAAACTTTAACCTGGGAATTTATTTTCATGTACTTAATTCAGCAGAAGACCAAATGATTGTGGTTACCTAACAACTGATCAACTTGTGTTATATTTAATTGTGGAGTCAATCATATGAGCTCATTATAGGCCATGACTCCACTCTCACTTACGCTGGTGTATATGATGAGTTACTCCTCTGGAATTCATGGAGTTACACTGGAGTAAAATCAATTTTAAGTGAGATCAGAATCAGGCCCATACTAAAGATTTTATGCAGTGAGGCGTAAGTGTAGGCTATCCTGAGTAGTTCTTAAGGCTTTCACATTGCTTGCCAAGTACAATTTTTGTTTCTGTATAGTTTCATTTTTGGGCATGAATCAAGAGGTGGAGACTAAGTGGATGAATCCACATTAAAAAGCTCCTGAATAGCAAGGAACTCCAAATGGGGACAAGAGATGAAGTATTTATTTATGAAAATGAATGAACGGTTAAGTCACAGATGGAAATGTCCCATCCCATTTGCTAGGGACAAAAATGAGTGAAACAAAAACTACATTAAAACACATCAGAGCCTTAATTTAGAATCAATAGAAAATGCTTAGTGCACCAACATGGTTACGAAAAGTTACAATCCACGTACTTATATGTATTTAATGTTAATCTTGTTTCACAAGCTACACATCTGTTTCTGGAAACCTCCAATGGCAGGCCTAGCCTAAAATGCCTACGCAGGGGTAGGGGGCTGAGAGGAAAAAGCAGCACATTTCCTAGTCTGTTAGTATTACAGCTGTGCAGGTATGGTTGATGCTCTGCCATGGTTTCCATTAGAAACATGTACATTCAAAGACAGAACTAGGTATTAACAGCTACTCTAGGCTGGATTACATTGATGATTTTTAATTTAAGATTTATTAAAAATATATTTGCCAGCCTTAACAACAACAGCAGCAGCATTTATACAGCTCATTTGAAGATACAAAACCCTTTACAAATGTCAATTGTGCTTATAAAATCAAAAATAGCTTCTCGTTTTAAGCTTGACATTTGGTAAATCATTCATAAAACTGAAGAGGAAAGTTATGGATGTTAAAGAATTGGCAAGGACTTTTAGAACATGGTCTGAATGTGCACGCATAAAGGCCAGACAGATGTAAGTAATTTTCTGAACCGTCATTTACTGCAGTCTCCAACACTGCTTGAAGATGTGTAATTTACTGACCTGCAATTCTGCTTCTCTGGAAACATTCCAGTGGGATGCTCATTCCTGGGTTTCAGCTCCCTAGCATTCCACTGATGGAACTCGCCAGGCTCTCAGGGGTTTTTTGGTCCCTAAAGGCTGCACTTAACACCATGAATCAGGTTGACATACAACAGTCCCTGAGCTTAAAGCGCTACCCTTGACATGTTCCTATTAGTTTGGAGAGTACAAGCAGCAAAGCTTCCTGAGAAATAAACCAGTCACAAAAAAAAAATAAAAAAAAATCAAGAGGCAAATCATCTCCACCTCATCCCAATCGAGATAATTTGAAATTGTGATGAATGAGTAGCAGGAGAGAATCTATCGGAAGCTACCAACAGAGAAGCTGAATTCTAGGGCCACCATTTTCTCTTCTCTAAAGATACCATCCACTAGAATTCTCACTCAACGGATGGCCCAATAGTCAGAATAAAACTTGCAACAGGCAGCAACTAGAAGGCAAATGCCAACCATGTGCATTGGGATTAAGAAATCTCTTATCATTGAGAGGTATCACAGACAGACTGTAGGATATGCCAATAATAAGAGCCAGGGTAAAAGTGGTCAACTCAAGGGGGATCCCCAAGGAAGCAAAAAAACCAACAAACAACAACAACAAAAAAACTTTGGGGACAGGAGACCGTGGCCTCCCCTTTCTGGGAAACAAGTTCTGGAGTCCAGAGAGACCAAAACCAAGATTCCTTTCTGGAGACCAAATGCAAGCAAGAATGCTCTGTGACAGTGGGGAAAGAGGACCCCACAGCTGCCTTGCAAATGCCTCATGGAAACACTGCTTATGCAGTGGAGGCTGCCTTCTCTCATGTCAACCTATGTTGTGAGCACTGAGACATTGGACAAGTAGAGACCAAAGCTCTCATGCAGGTGCTGAGCCTCTTCAAACTGTACACATTACAGCATCACATACGAAACGATGGAAAGTCTCTAGTGCTAAGGCACTGAGCATGTTCCAGCACTAAATTGCTGGATATCAGGCACCAATGTGACGCCAAGGCACTAAAACTGAGAGGGTCCAACCCCCACCCTCTCAAATAAAAACCCTAACACAACCCAGCACCAAAGCCCTTAGAAGCCAAGGAACCTTTCAGAGCCTGAGGAGTTTTTTTTAACCAGTTTCATGCCAGGAAGCTGGTACCCAGAAGTGAGCTCTGGCAGATAGTATCTTTAGAGAAGAGAATATGCAGCATTTTAAAAACATGCTCTCCACAATTAGTGCGGTAAGATAGTGAAGACATATTAATCTCCGAAATTAATCACTCATTTCAGCTAGAATTTAGAATCCCCTTCCAATGTTTATGCCCCAAACCCAGTGGCTTCTCTCTTTAAAAAGGGGAATATTGCATCGCTTTGGATAATTTTGTTTCTTTCAATTTCAACTACTATTAGAATATGCTTCAGTAATGAAGTGAGTAAACTACTAACTTAACAAAATTCAGAGGAAATAACATTTTATAGATTTACCTCCATTATTAGTACACTTAACCTCTCCGAGTTCAAAGATAGAAATCTGTAAACCAGGCAGCACAGTCTAGAAGAAAAAACCTCATAAAAGTCTTACATTTTGCAACGGAGTAGCATTTAAAGATGCAGTATCTCTGGCTGCACTGTCTCAATGGATCTACTAGTTACAGCCCACAATGGAAGTACAGTGGAATGTCCCTTCTGTATTGCTTCTTTATGAAAAAGATCACTCTTTGGCTGGAGCTGCTATTAGCTTCTGTTGGTTACATTTATTTGCTCCTCCCTTTGTTCCTTCAAATCCTGAACTGAGAGGATTCTCAGCTTGAAAAGACCAATGTTTTCTCCTTCCTAGTGAGTACAGTACCCAGCTTTCTTAGTATTGTATATTCAGTGACAACATCATGTCAGTATTCTGTGCATAGGCAACAGTGCTACGCTAGAGGCAATATTATATTCAAAGTGGAATTCATTAAAGAATTGGCCTACTAGACTTCCAGGAGAGCTACTCAAAACAATTTGTGATACTCAGTCAAAAAATGCAATTCTTCAAAGAGACACAAACCAAATACAACGCCTCCTTGACATCTGATACTGTCCCAATGGGCTTGGGGAGAAATCCACAAGTAAGAACAAGCAAAAAACCCAACCCCATGCAATAAAAAGTTCCCATTATATTCAAGATGACTGTATAATTTCCATGGGCTGAAAATAGGTTTATAGGAGAAGACAAATCCTTATTTCAATTGGCAAGAATGAAAAGAAGAGAAACATTGTGCAAGGAGCCCAAACTCAGCGCAACAGCAATACATAAGTGTGGTAATTCTCTCCGTGGTAAGAGAGATCTGCTTTTAACAAAGAGATACTGCATCTTTAGCTTTCCAAAACTGACAAGGAATGACTTATTTAATCTGAGCATGTTTAAAATCGGAAGGGCAAAAGTGAATAAACAGCCTCTTTGGGAAAGAAGTGCCCCACGCATCCTTACACAGTTCAAAATGTTTCAGCTAAAAGGTGGCAACTATAAACATGAACACACTATTAACTGTCTGAAAGTTTGATTATGGACAAAACTAGCATTTACTTCAAATTAGCATAAACACCCCTTTAAAATATTTAAAGAAACACATTGGTGTTAGTATCCCTCTGAGTTTGGGTTTTATAGGACTGAATGCAATATATTTGGTGTCACATTAATTAATTTCCCCAAAGTTAAAGCAGATAAAAAAAATCGGTAGCTGTCTTTGCAAAATTTCTTTTCCTTGTTAAAAGGCTGAACATAAGACCGGCCATACTGGGTCAGACCAAGGTCCATCTAGCCCAGTATCCTGTCTTCCGACAGTGGCCAACGCCAGGTGCCCCAGAGGGAATGAACAGAACAGGTAATCAAGTGATCCATCCCTTGTCCCCCATTCCCAGCTTCTGGCAAACGGAGGCTAGGAACACCTTTCCTGCCCATCCTGACAGCCATTGATGGACCTGTCCTCCAGGAATTTATCTAGTTCTTTTTTGAACCCTGTTATATCTATAGTCTTAAGGCAGAATGCACCCAAACAGCAACATAATAGGCAGCATTACTTTAAAAGAGTGGAATTAAATGTTCCACATCTGCACGCCTTTTAAGAGTAGAAGAACATTTAATTTTATTTCAGCCCTTCTTGCAAGCCTTCTTGCCCTCTTTTTCAGGACAGATTTCATATATAACCCAATATACTTCTGTTTAAAACCACTCTGATCGTGGAGGGCAAAACTCTTGGCTCCCATGGAGTGTATTATGGAGCTTCAGAAGGGAGGGATACAGTCTGACTACTGAAAACTATGAGCAGCTCTACACTAAAAGTGCTACATCGGCGCAGCTGCACCGCTGTAGTATGTCCAGTGAAGACGCTCTATACTGACGGGAGAGCATTCTCCGTTGGCATAATTACTCTACCTCCGTGAGAGATGGAAGCGATGTCGGAGGGAGAGTGTCTCCCACTGACATAGCACTGGTCTGGACAGCGCTTAGGTCGCTGTCATTTGCATCACTCAGGGAGATGTCTTTCACACTCCTGCACGACGTAAGTTAGATCGACTTTAGGGCAGGTCTACACTACCACTTTTGTAAAAAGCAGCTCACTTGGCAGTTTCTCCAAACAGCAGTACTGTGTTTTTAATCCAGGCAGCCATTGGCCTATCTGTAAATACACCAGGAATCAGGTCTTACCAACGTTTGTTCTCCAGTAGAATCATAGAATCATAGAATATCAGGGTTGGAAGGGACCCCAGAAGGTCATCTAGTCCAACCCCCTGCTCAAAGCAGGACCAAGTCCCAGTTAAATCATCCTAGCCAGGGCTTTGTCAAGCCTGACCTTAAAAACCTCTAAGGAAGGAGATTCTACCACCTCCCTAGGTAACGCATTCCAGTGTTTCACCACCCTCTTAGTGAAAAAGTTTTTCCTAATATCCAATCTAAACCTCCCCCATTGCAACTTGAGACCATTACTCCTCGTTCTGTCATCTGCTACCATTGAGAACAGTCTAGAGCCATCCTCTTTGAAACCCCCTTTCAGGTAGTTGAAAGCAGCTATCAAATCCCCCCTCATTCTTCTCTTCTGCAGACTAAACAATCCCAGCTCCCTCAGCCTCTCCTCATAAGTCATGTGCTCTAGACCCCTAATCATTTTTGTTGCCCTTCGCTGTACTCTTTCCAATTTATCCACATCCTTCTTGTAGTGTGGGGCCCAAAACTGGACACAGTACTCCAGATGAGGCCTCACCAGTGTCGAATAGAGGGGAACGATCACGTCCCTCGATCTGCTCGCTATGCCCCTACTTATACATCCCAAAATGCCATTGGCCTTCTTGGCAACAAGGGCACACTGCTGACTCATATCCAGCTTCTCGTCCACTGTCACCCCTAGGTCCTTTTCCGCAGAACTGCTGCCGAGCCATTCGGTCCCTAGTCTGTACCGGTGCATTGGATTCTTCCATCCTAAGTGCAGGACCCTGCACTTATCCTTATTGAACCTCATTAGATTTCTTTTGGCCCAATCCTCCAATTTGTCTAGGTCCTTCTGTATCCTATCCCTCCCCTCCAGCGTATCTACCACTCCTCCCAGTTTAGTATCATCCGCAAATTTGCTGAGAGTGCAATCCACACCATCCTCCAGATCATTTATGAAGATATTGAACAAAACGGGCCCCAGGACCGACCCCTGGGGCACTCCACTTGACACCGGCTGCCAACTAGACATGGAGCCATTGATCACTACCCGTTGAGCCCGACAATCTAGCCAGCTTTCTACCCACCTTATAGTGCATTCATCCAGCCCATACTTCCTTAACTTGCTGACAAGAATGCTGTGGGAGACCGTGTCAAAAGCTTTGCTAAAGTCAAGAAACAATACATCCACTGCTTTCCCTTCATCCACAGAACCAGTAATCTCATCATAAAAGGCGATTAGATTAGTCAGGCATGACCTTCCCTTGGTGAATCCATGCTGACTGTTCCTGATCACTTTCCTCTCCTCTAAGTGCTTCAGGATTGATTCTTTGAGGACCTGCTCCATGATTTTTCCAGGGACTGAGGTGAGGCTGACTGGCCTGTAGTTCCCAGGATCCTCCTTCTTCCCTTTTTTAAAGATGGGCACTACATTAGCCTTTTTCCAGTCATCCGGGACTTCCCCCGTTCGCCACGAGTTTTCAAAGATAATGGCCAAGGGCTCTGCAATCACAGCCGCCAATTCCTTCAGCACTCTCGGATGCAATTCGTCCGGCCCCATGGACTTGTGCACGTCCAGCTTTTCTAAATAGTCCCTAACCACCTCTATCTCTACAGAGGGCTGGCCATCTCTTCCCCATTTTGTGATGCCCAGCACAGCAGTCTGGGAGCTGACCTTGTTAGTGAAAACAGAGGCAAAAAAAGCATTGAGTACATTAGCTTTTTCCACATCCTCTGTCACTAGCTTGCCTCCCTCATTCAGTAAGGGGCCCACACTTTCCTTGGCTTTCTTCTTGTTGCCAACATACCTGAAGAAACCCTTCTTGTTACTCTTGACATCTCTTGCTAGCTGCAGCTCCAGGTGCGATTTGGCCCTCCTGATATCTTTCCTACATGCCCGAGCAATATTTTTATACTCTTCCCTGGTCATATGTCCAACCTTCCACTTCTTGTAAGCTTCTTTTTTATGTTTAAGATCCGCTAGGATTTCACCATTAAGCCAAGCTGGTCGCCTGCCATATTTACTATTCTTTCGACTCATCGGGATGGTTTGTCCCTGTAACCTCAACAGGGATTCCTTGAAATACAGCCAGCTCTCCTGGACTCCCTTCCCTTTCATGTTAGTCCCCCAGGGGATCCTGGCCATCTGTTCCCTGAGGGAGTCAAAGTCTGCTTTCCTGAAGTCCAGGGTCCGTATCCTGCTGCTTACCTTTCTTCCCTGCGTCAGGATCCTGAACTCAACCAACTCATGGTCACTGCCTCCCAGATTCCCATCCACTTTTGCTTCCCCCACTAATTCTACCCGGTTTGTGAGCAGCAGGTCAAGAAAAGCGCTCCCCCTAGTTGGCTCCCCTAGCACTTGCACCAGGAAATTGTCCCCTACGCTTTCCAAAAACTTCCTGGATTGTACCTTCAGTCTGACACATTAGTGCATCGAGTTACCTACGGGGTGCTGTTTTATCAGCTTTATTTGCAACTCCTAAAACCAAATGCTTGGAAGCAGCACAATGGTGCAGTAAGGAATGGAATATGGGAAACATGTACCAAATAACTTCATGTCACAAGCTCCATCTGTTAGTTGCAAAAAGTACTTGTAGCAATGCTGGTCGCTGAAAAAAGTGAAAAGTTAGATAACGGGATATTTTGTGTTAGCACCTGAACAAAACCCTGTTTTGGCTTCACAGACTGCATTAAAATCAAGCCCTCATGCATCACGCAAGACCTAAATGATCTGGTCCAGTCTGTACCACGGTGTGGTCTAGTCAATACTGCATCTGTTGCTGTTTATTTGTATTTATTTTATCCTACCCCAAAATGCAGTTTTGTATTAAAATCGTAACTTCACTGCAGAAGTTGCCAAGGGAAAGCAGAAGGTTTAGGCAGGTAGATAGCATATTACTGGGGATTTTGGCACCTAGAAAAGGTGTGGGAGGAGAGTTTATTTTTGAAAAACAAGAGGCAGTTCAAGCTTTTGGAACTGTGAAAAAGATGCATCTTTTCTTACCCCTTTTGGAGCAGGGGCAGATGGGGCTAATTTTTTAAAGTGTTTGTGTGGAACAGGGAGAGTTTGAATTCCTCATTCTCTATCCATGCAAATCATGACAGCAACTAATTCCCTCATTGCATCCAATCATACTGCCACTGCATCCAATAAAGACATCCGAGTACATTTGCCTATTTCTACTAAGCTGGTCAGCAGTAGAATAGTTACCAATGCTGACATGTAAAGAATTACACCTCAGAGTCAAAACTCTACTGGTATGAAGGGACAGTGCCCACTTCTCTCTGGAGCTACTGCTTTGGAGACTCTGCAGATTCAGGCAGATGTTTCTATACTCAGCTCATATTTTGAAGGCTATCTTTACAAACATGACAGGTGGAGATCTAATTTTACTTCAGAAATTCAAACTAAAGTTCTGGAGCACGATTATGCAGCAAATTCAAAGGAGGACAATTATGTGGCAATTTACATGGCTGCAAATCAAATCATATATGAGGCCCTGACTAATGTAAGTTGTTCCCATACAACTTATAAGGTTTCTCAGGTTCATGCTTATCCTGCAAACAACAAATGGAATCGCTCATTATGACTATAAGAGAGAGGGAGGCTTTTTACAGATTCATGGAGTTTAAGGCCAGAAGGGACCAACAGATCAGCCTGTCTGTTTCATTCGGTCACTGCTGTACTGAGCCCAGTAACTTTGTGTTTGGCTGAAGCATCTCTTCCAGAAAGGCCTCCAGTCTTGATTTGAAGACATCAAGAGATGGAGAATGCACCACTTCCCTTGGTAATTTGTTCCAATGGTTCATCACCCTCTCTGTTAAATTCAAATTAGAAATTAGGCACAACTTTTATCTAGCTTCAGTTTGCAGCCATTGGCTCTTGTTAGGCCTTTCTCTGCCAGATTAAAGAGCTCTTTAGTACCTAGTATTTCCTCCCTGTGAAGGTCCTTACACACTGTAATCAAATCACGTCTCAATCTTCATTTTAATAAACTAAACAGATTGAACTCTAAGTCTCTCACTGTAAGGTATGTTCTCCAGCTCTCAAAATCACTTTCATGGCTGTTTTCTGCACCCTCTCCAATTTGTCTAGATTTTTTTTTTGAAAGTGCAAACACCAAAACTAGATGCAGTATTCCAATACTGGTCTAACCAGTGCCGTCTACCAAAGTATAATCACCTCCCTACTCCCACTCCCCTGTTTATACATCCAGGGACTGCATTAGCCTTTTTGCCACAACATAGCACTGGGAGCTCACGTTGAGTTGCTTGTCAACCATGACCCCCCACCCCCGATTCTTTTCAGAGTCATTGCTTTCCAGGATACAGTCCTCCATTCTGCATTCCTCGTTCCTAGATGTATAACTTTGCATTTGGAGGTATGAAAATTTGTTGGCTTGGTAAGCTGGGCCCATTCAATCAGGATTGCTCTGTATGACTGACCCATCCTTATTATTAATCATTCCGACCATCTTTGAGTCATCCAAAAGTTTTATCAGGCTTTGATTTGCTTAGGGCAACAGTTATGGAGCTGCAAATATGTGAACATTACTGAGTGCTTGTACTCTGCTTTTATGATCTAAGGATATCTACGCTACGGAAACTGCTGGTTTTGACTTTTAGGTATTAAACACAGCAGCCCCATTGCCCCCACCCCAGCAGCTATCCATCCAGTGTAAACAGGGTCAATGGGTCCAGTGTTCACAGTAGCAGAAAGTGTTTCACGCCTGTTGGAACAAGGCATCCAGCAACTGGTGCAGAACCCTGCTGATCTTGTCTACATTAGTGAAATGACCATTTTCAATACCAGCTTGGGAGAAAGCATAAAGGGCAGCCTGCTGCCTGACACTGGGCAACAGACAGGCTCCAAAGAGGAGTGTGTGCATAAATGTAAGACGTTATCGAGACAAAAACAGAGAAACATAATACGCAAAATATCTGTGTATATGCAAGTTTTCAGTAGGAGTTTTGCAAAGTATCTAAGATGTGCGTGGGGTGAAGTGCAACTGTTGCCAATAAACTGAAATCTTCACAAAGAGATCCTTTGTTCCTGACCACTGAGGAGAGGCAGACACAGCCTTGAATTATGCAGACTGCAGCGTGCTGACTTTTCAGAATAGATTTTTTTCTCTCCCCTCTATTGTAGGTTAGTATTTATTCATTTGGCTATGTTTCCATTCTCCCATTCCATCTGGGAGAAATAGTTTTCCCTCACAATTAAATATTCAAACTTCCCAAAACCAGAATGACCTTTACGGACTGCATTCATCACTGTTCAGATTAACAAGTCAACTCTGCATCATTAATCTCTAAATTAATGCGCTGTTGAATGAGCAATTTGTGTACAAAAGCAAATGGGGCAGGTATCAAACATTTCTTAAGCACACAGTACATGAGTTATTAATTAAAGGGAGAGATGCACCAAAATATTATAAGCAGCAAGCAGAAAACACTGAGGCCAAGAAATCATGCTTTTCATGCACGTTTAAATTACAAAAAAATCCACTTTAAAAGCAGTACATTTTAATTGCTTTCCTTTAGAGTCAACTCTAGAAATGTGCCTGGATCAAATTAGGTACTTACTATATGTGCTCTGGATGGATTTAATATATATGAATGTGTGGGTCTAATACTAAGCCACTGAGCAAATTATTCTACTTAAAAATGGAGAATTAAAATAATTTCATAGATGATATCCAGTGGTAAAGACCAGACAACACTGTTTGCACTGATCGATGGGAAGGCAGCACTATCCAAATCTATTCAAGTAATACCTGTAAAGTAAATCAAAAATGGATTCATTAAATCTAACCTCTTGCTGTGCCTATGGAAAATTTTACAATTTAGGTGGGGAAAAAAAACAGTGTTTTGTTTTCTTTGAACACTACTTAAAAGGGTTCAATCCTAGAAAAGGTAGAGTGCCTCCAGCAAGGTGCTTAATAGTACTCTCCATGCCTGAATGAACCACAGGAAATGTTTGGCACATCACATGACTGGGACTAAATAGATTTCAGTTGGCTTCAGAAAATAGTAATGGTAGTTTATTTACCTGATCAAGTAGCAACAGAAGAGTAAACTAAGGATGAAGACGAATATGGCAGTGCCAAAAACCACAATGTATATATTGAGAGGCAGGTTCTGAAACCCAATGTTCGGCATCCTGAAACTGTAATGCTGGAAATCTGAGCTCATGGATGGGCTGTGAGGAAACAGAAATAAAACAGAAGGCTTTTAGGTGCAGTCAGAAGAGACCAAGAATCAAAATTGTGTTAATTTTTAAAGCGATGAATGACAGCTTGAACATTTTAGAAGGAGAGAAATAAAGATAACCATCCCATTTCCTGGCAAGTATGTCTCCCCGGCCTCTGGGGAAGCATTCCAGCATTACCAACAACATTCGATTGTTCCCTGTGACATAAGAGAGGGGAAATGAAGAGAAATGCTATGTTGGCTAGTTCACCCTCCCACAAGTTTCTTCTTCATGAGCTAAGGTCCTGGTTTCCAAGACCAGTCCAGCATTATTGCAGAGCAGACGGACAATAAACCGTAGACAGAATTTTTTCTCCTCATGTGATCATCTTATCCAGTTATTTCCCTTCCGATAAACACATGCAAGTGCTTTAAAAAAATCCCACAGAGTTACCAAATGTACATTTACATAGTACATGTTATTGTGGCCAGTGACCATCAATACCTGAAACCTGAACAACCAAGAAAGGAATGTTTAAAGGGCCGAAGGGCCTTGATTAAGAGGATTTTATTTTTTTTAACAATTGTTGAGACCAATTCCTCATCTAGTGGAAGTTCCCCTCTGAAAACTTCAAGCATGCAAATAATTGACTGCTATCCAAACCTATTCAAATCAACATTGAGCTGATCCTTAGTCTTGGCTCAAGCAAAGCTAGCATTCCTACTTGAATATGGCGTTTCCCTTTTATTTTAGGTGTGGTTTCCTATGCTGCAGTTAGTGTAAGCCCGCATGGGGGCAGAGAAGAATGTAAGGAGATTTCCACTAACATATGGCAGAGCCACAGGAAAATTACAGGTTTCAGAGTAGCAGCCGTGTTAGTCTGTATTCGCAAAAAGAAAAGAAGGACTTGTGGCACCTTAGAGACTAACACATTTATTTGAGCATAAGCTTTCGTGAGATACAGCTCACTCATCGGACGATGAAGTGAGTTGTAGCTCACGAAAGCTTATGCTCAAATAAATGTGTTAGTCTCTAAGGTGCCACAAGTCCTCCTTTTCTTTTTAGGAAAATTACAAGTGCCATAAAACTGGATTTTACAACTTTCACACAGGTCAGCTAATGTCTACCCATGTCAGGCAGATTGGCTCAAAGACAGGTTGTAGGGTGTACCCCTCTAAACCTTCATTGATTCTCCCTGATCATTAGGGGGGCTTACAAAAGTGCCAAATCATCTTTGAATAGGTGAAGCTGATTTGGATAGGGCAACACAGGAGGAGTATGGAAGGAGAAGGCGGCAGTCAGCTCAGCTGTCAATTTACCAAGATTCAAGCATGAGACCAAAATCAAGTCCCCACAGAGGCACCAAATCACATTGTATAAGCAGCTGCTTGCAATAATGAGTTTAGCATATGATCTCTCCCATGATTTCAGCTTCATGTTTCATTACATGGGACACCAATATTTTACAGTAAGCATAACAAGCAGTATACTGAATGCAGGTAAATCTAGATATAAAATGAATAAAATACCTAATAATCAGGTAAAATAGATGAATTAATGTCTGTACACAGTCACTCAAGTTACAGTGCTACTAATTAGAGTTTATACAGCAATGTTTGGAAAAGGCTTTGAAATCCTTGGAAACAAGTGCATATTTATTTTTGTAACTTACTATAGCTTGTAAACAGCCCTCTTGTAAAAAGATCATGCAAATATTAATTCATCCAGCCTTCCAAAACCCAAATGAACATACATCAGCTCGGGCAAAAAATTTACCTGCCCAACTCTACTTAAGAATTAAAAAGAAGATGTTTGCCTGTTCAAATGATTTGCCCAAGATGAGCGAGTGTGCAGTTTGGAAGGCTGAATTACCTGCTGTTAGCATGAAGCTTAATGAAAAATTATCCCTATTTTACAAAAAGAACGAGGAGTACTTGTGGCACCTTAGAGACTAAAATGTATTTGGGCATAAGCTTTCGTGGGCTAAAACCCCTTCATCGGATGCATGCAGTGGAAAATACAGTAGGAAGATATATATACACAGAGAACATGAAAAAATGGGTGTTGCCAGACCAACTATAATGCGACTAATCAATTAAGGTGGGCTATTATCAGAAGGAGAAAAAAAGTTTTGTAGTTTTAATCAGGATGGCCCATTTCCAACATTTGACAAGAAGGTGAATAGGGGAAAAATTAGCAGGGAAAATAGTTTTTACTTTGTGTAATGACCCATCCACTCCCAGTCTTTATTCAAGTCTAATTTAATGGTGTCCAGTTTGCAAATTAATTCCAATTCTGCAGTTTCTCGTTGGAGTCTGTTTTTGAACTTTTTTTGTTGGAGGATTGCAACTTTTAGGTCTGTAATCAAGTGACCAGGGAGGTTGAAGTTTCTCCGACTGGTTTTTGAATGCTATAATTCTTGACGCCTGATTTGTGTCCATTTATTCTTTTGCACAGACTGTCCTGCTTGGCCAATGTACATGGCAGAGTCGCATTACTGGCACATGATGGCACATATCACATTGGTAGATGTGCAGGTGAATGAGCCTCTGATGGTGTGGCTGATTTGATTAGGTCCTATGATGATGCCCCTTGAATAGATATGTGGCCAGAGTTGGCAACAGGCTTTGTTGCAAGGATAGCTTCCTGGGTTAGTGTTTTTGTTGTGTGGTTGCTGGTGAGTATTTGCTTCAGGTTGGGTAGCTGTCTGTAAGCAAGGGCTATTTTACAGATGAAGAAACTGAAGTACAAAGGCAAATGAGTTTTCAAAGGAGGCTCCATTCAGTCCTATTTGTGCATGTTCAAACATTTGTGTGCACTCGTAAGTGCTATTCTTTGTGCACCATTGATGCTACATATAAATCCAAGAGTTACTTGCACTTGCATTTGTGTTTTATTTCCACATCCAAAGTTGCATCTGTGCAAATAGATATGTGTTAAATAAATATCTGACCCTGATTTTCAAAGCAGGGGAATAGAACTTCGAAGTTCTTATCTTTCTAATGCACTTTTTCGGTCCTCATCATTTGCAGTATAGGCGCCTATCACCACCTTTGTTAGATATGGAAGAACTATTATCCCGATTTGACAGACGGGGAACTGAGGCACAGAGAAACACAAGTCACCCAGCTCTACTTCAGATACAAGCATTCACATAAAAATTCAAATTGAGTGGCTCTCTTCTAATCAAGAACTGTCTAGTATTACTGGAATTCTGTACCAGAATAGGATATAAATTGAGATTAACTAAGTGCTAGTTGTATGAATCTGGGACACTGTACGATTTAAAACAATGACTGAAGACGGCTGGTTCCTGGCAGCTGGAAGGGAATCCCAAAAATACAGGTGTTGAAAAGGAAAGAGGTGGCGATGGTCAAATGACCTGGCCTCAATAGGATAGAGATAGAGAATATTAATTGTAAGATAGAGAATATTAATAAAACACAAACCAGAAGAGGTCTAGTGGACATTTTTGGGATGGGACTTTCACCCACTGGAAACCTGTAGGAAGAAGTCCTTGCCCATAGCTCAACTCAGCCTCAGCCTAGGGATGGTCAGAGAGGATAAGCTGACCTACCTAAGCTGGCTGGAAGGGACAGGAGGTGAGTCAGTCACCCAGGCCTACACCATTAGTGGCTTTATGTACTATCACACGACACACTGAATTTAAAGAGAACCTGAATAGGGCCCTCCTGGAATAAGTTAGATCAGCTGCAGTTCAGGTTTGCTGGTATAAGCTGCTTCCACGCTCAAAGAGCTGTGCTGATACGGTTTATCAGTAGAGCTATACTAGCAAAGAGCTGCTAGCGTAGACCTGACCTAAGCCACAGAGATGTGCTAAAAGAAAAGGAGTACTTGTGGCACCTTAGAGACTAACACATTTGAGCATAAGCTTTCGTGAGCTACAGCTGTAAGCTGTAGCTCACGAAAGCTTATGCTCAAATAAATGTGTTAGTCTCTAAGGTGCCACAAGTACTCCTTTTCTTTTTGCAAATACAGACTAACACGGTTGCTACTCTGAGAGATGTGCTGTGATGCAAGTGATGCCAAACAGGCAGACGGCAGAGTTTACTGAAGGAAAAAGGGCAGCCCAAGGAAGTGTGTATTATAATGATCCTGCCACCACCCTCAGCACAGTCTAAAACCTCCCGAGCCATTTTCTGGGGTGTGGCGGAAGTAAATTCCCCTTGGCTTGGAATAGCTTCCACCCTTTGCATATTGACGTAATATAGTCAAACCTCTTTAAGGGTACCACATGACATTCTGATTAAAGAACTTGAATGATTTAAATTAACATGCCACACACAAAATGGATTAAAAATTGGCTGATAGGTCTCAATGCAACTATAAACTGAGAATTGTCATTGAGTGGATCTGTTTCTATTGGGGTCCTGCAGCGATTGGGTCTTGGCCCTACACTATTTAACATCTGGAAAAAACCACAATCATCACTGATAAAGTTTGCAGATGACAAAAACTGGGGGAGTGGTAAATAATGAAGAAGACAGGTCACTGATTTAGAGAGTGATCTGAAATGCTTGGTAAACTAGGCATAAGCAAACAATATGCGTTTTAATACAGTTACATGTAAACATATACATCTAGGAAAAAACAACATAGGCCATACTTACAGGATGAGGTGGAAATACCATGGTATTTCTCCCTCCCACCCCACCCCCCACTGTTCCTCTGATATTCTTGTTAACTGCTGGAATTAGCCTACCTTGCTTGTCACCATGAAAGGTTTTCCTCCTCCCCCCCCCCCCCCCCCCGCTGGTGATGGCTTATCTTAAGTGATCACTCTCCTTACAGTGTGTATGATAAACCCATTGTTTCATGTTCTCTGTGTGTGTATATAAATCTCTCCTCTGTTTTTTCCACCAAATGCATCCGATGAAGTGAGCTGTACCTCACGAAAGCTTATGCTCTAATAAATTTGTTAGTCTCTAAGGTGCCACAAGTACTCCTTTTCTTTTAGTTTATCTCTGTATCTGCCACTGGTATGATCATTGCTGGCATATTGTGTCCAGTTCTGGTGCCCACTGTTCAAGAAGGATGTTGATACATTGAAGAGGGTTCAGAGAAGAACCACAAGAATGATTAATGGATTATAAAACATGCCTTATAGTGATAAACTCAAGGACTCAATCTATTTAACTTAAAGAGAAGGTTACGATTAACTTGATTACAAAGACTTTGTAAGACTTTGTCTAAACTAGCACTTGTGTCAGTAAAATTTTTGTCAATCAGCGGTGTGAAATACCCCCTCCCCCCATCCCAACAGACATACATTTCAGCGGTGTGGACAGCACTATGTTGGTGGGAGATGCTCTCCCGCTGACCCAGCTACCACCACTCATTGGCACAGAGCAGCTACACAAGAGACTTTACAGTGGCGCAGCTGCAGCGGAATAGCTGTGCCACTGTAAGGTCTGTAGCATAGACATAGCCTAAGTATCTACCTGCTGAACAAATATTTAATAATGGGTTCTTCAATCTAGCAAAGAAGGGTATAACCTGATCCAATGGCATGAAGTTGAAGCTATTCATACTGGAAATAAGGTGTAAATTTTTAACAGTGAGAGTAATTAACCATTGGAACAATTTACCAAGAGTCATGGTGGATTCTCCATCACTGGCAATTTTTAAATAAAGATTGGATTTATTCCATAAGCTCTGCTTTAGGAATTGTTTTGGGGCAATTTTCTGGCCTGTATTATGCAGGAGGTCAGACTGGATGATCACAATGGTCCCACCTGGCCCTAGAATTGCTGAATGAATCTATGAATATGCCCTTTCTTTTTTCAAACCCACTTCTTCCATTAAACCATCCTCTGCTGATCTCGTTGTGGTTTCTTTCATTCCTCCTCGCATGTGAGCCACTGTTACCTGCATGGCATTTACAGGATTTATACTACCCACTTTCAGAGCAAGGAACCATGACCTTCTTACCTGTTTTGAAAGCACTGTGTACTCTTATGCTCCTTTATAAACAGTAATAAGGTAGATGGCTGTGCATGTATTATACAACGTATAAGCTTAGTTTTCATGGGAAATGAAAAACCCACCAAAAGAATGAGCGCACAGATTGCTACCCTTCGTTTATGCTGCCTGCCCTCACCCGTGTAAGAGCTGTGGAACGAGATCATTTATATTGATTTTTTACTCAAACCTACGTAACAGTTCTTCCAATGTGTGCTAGCATCAGTCATATTTGGGATTTGCACCACCTTCAAACTTGGCTCTGGTTTATTTTCACTAATACCCCAATGAGTAACAAAGGTGTAACTTTAAAATTACCTTTCATGCTGTAATACTGCTGTGTTCTCTCTCACTGGTTTCAGTTCCATAAGATAGCAGTTAAAAGTTTTCATAGTAATTTCTGATAACTTCTGAGCTTGATTAAAATCCTTAAAGACCAGAATATGTACCAAAAGAGCCTCTGAGCCAAAGCAGAAATGCTCCAATAACTTCTTAGTCTAGAAGCTTATATATACCCTTAAAGCCACTTCTCGGGTACTGCTTATAACACAATTGTCTGAGGCCTTGTGTTTCAAATGGGATTAGCTATCTTGTGACAACTACGTTTAATTTAAGAAAAAAACCCCAAACCTATTTTCCTTGTCTAGATACAGTTAATACAGTTTGGTCTTGCAGTATGAGTTTGGGGTTTTTTCATGTGTCCCTGAACAGGGCTACTGCAACCTTGTTTGGTCACAGGCTGTACCATGGATCAAGGATTCTGTTAAAACACAATTTGGTCACGTTTACATTGCAAGGGGGAACCATGTTGTAACCATTTTAGGGTGTATGTTGTAACTGGATCCCCAAGATAGCTATAGTGTATATGGGATCTAAGGCAAAAGAAAGGAAATGTCTAGTTAAAGTCCAAGTCAACATGCCAACCTGACTCTCCCCTTGTGGTACAACAACAAGGACAAACAAAACAGCCACACATTCATTGTTTGGAACTCCCTACAATACCTTATCACAACTAGATAAGGATAGTGTTACAGTTTTCCTTCTTTTGTCAAATTAAGCAGCCTCTTAATGCTAATTGCTAGTTTTCAGTGTGAAAAGCTATCACAACAAAGCGGGTAATGCAACTTCCTCCTCCTCCCTAAGAAAAGAGTTTGGGAAGGATGCATCTCCTCCTGTGTTATTATAGATACACTTTCAACAGTATTGCAAAAGCAGCAGGGTTAAACAAACGATTATGTAAACCAAAAGCTTTCCATATGCTGATCTTGCCACATCTTTCTACTTCGTTTTTCTATTGAACACTATTTATAAGTATTACTTCCTTCACCTATCATATGATACGCATCACTTCTTACTTTTATCCAGTGACTTGGCTGTGTTTTAACTCACATTCTGAAACAAACAAAAAAGCACTGGGAGCAATTCTTCATCCTCTGACTAGTGCTTCGAATTTTGTTGTGTTCAGACATTATGTTATCCAGTATATATGCCACGGTCTTTTATATTTATGTCCTTTGGTATCAGATTAACTACAGAAACTCAGTTAAAGCAACATTCTTCAGATCAGGGAGTGAAAAGGCAGTTTATTAACCTCTAAAGAAAAAAAAGAGATGGGCAGTCATAAATATCTGATCCAGACAGACATCATCTTCCTTCCTCTTACAGTTTGTATGGCAACTTCCACCCTCTCTGTATGTATGTATGTATATGTCTTCTTACTATATGTTCCATTCTATGCATCCGATCAAGTGGACTGTAGCCCACGAAAGCTTATGCTCTAATAAATTTGTTAGTCTCTAAGGTGCCACAAGTACTCCTGTTCTTTTTGATCCACTCAGTCACTCCTTCCTTACATGAGGTAACCCTAACCAACCAATACCTGAAAAAAGTGTAAGTGGGTCTAAACTGACTATTAAATCCACCCTAAAACTATCCTAATTAAACCAAATGAAATTCAGTCAGATAATAGGCCTTATCATATAGCCTTTACTCAAGTCATCAGTTCCACTTAAATCAATGAACTGCCTTGAGGCATACTGATGGAAGTGGAAGTAAACTTGCCTGGGTGCTGACCATGCTGTGCATGTTCTTATTAATCGTTAGTTGCCAGTAAACATTGATTTCACCTGACACACTGAATCGACAAAAAAAAATATCTATTGGTAAGAGTCTGCAAGCACAGACTCCCCTGCACTTTGTATCTGCAGGGATCTGGTGTCACCTGCTGCGCAGGGAGTCCCCTGCGGCACCACTGGGAAACTGAACATTTATTTAAAAATAAGTAAATAAATAAAAATCAGAAAAAAGGTTTAAAAAAAACCTGATATAACTGGTGAATTTACACAA
Organism: Dermochelys coriacea; assembly: GCF_009764565.3. Lineage (NCBI taxonomy): Eukaryota > Metazoa > Chordata > Testudines > Dermochelyidae > Dermochelys > Dermochelys coriacea. The sequence continues at coordinate 137,763,586 of NC_050071.1, read as the reverse complement.
AACAAAACTGGAATTCTGCCAAGCCTATCTATAAGTAAGGAAAGGACTTCAGACTCTAGGACTGTCAGTCCAGCACTTTTCACAGCATAAAATTCCTTCAGCAATACAATACATTTAACTCTTGCCACATTTGGGTCAACCTGGCAAGTTAATTTTTTTCTTCTATTCCAGAACTTAACAAAGACATGAGAAATAAAAGTGTCAAGTAAAAACCATTAAAGGTTAGACTGAAAATATTCTGCATGAGATTCGGGAAACAAACAGCTTTAAGGGACTTTGTATAAACTGACAGATTTTTAAACAGTTGGGCTCTTCTTTTAACTTGTATTTCAGTCTACTTCACAGATCTATGAAGCAGCAGCCAAAAAGAAAGATTTTTTTAAATTTTTGATGAAGAATAAAAGTGTCTTTTTGCTTCTGCCCTATTCGGAAGCGCTTTGCTTAATGTAGAGAACTCCTTTCCCTACCCCAGGCACCTTCCTTCCAGACACATCAGTTCCTTCACTATTCATATTTCGATGTGAAGTCAATGGAGAAGGTGGTCAGTCACCCAGAGATAAACTGTAAAATAAGCAGAGATTGTCAAAAAGGTTTTCTATTCTAGGGTAATCAAATAAATGTGGTAGGAAGGGGTAAGAGTGCCCTGACGTACCCTCTTATCCATAATGGGGGCAGAATTTCAGGGCCTAGGAAAAAGCAAGTGAAATGACGAAGGATTTGAGATAGCATAGCGTGCATTCAACATGCTCTAGAAGATCTTGCATCGTTTGTTGCTCCTTGTATGCCAGATCAAGTGACAACCTTGCACATGTACAAGAAATGGGGCTGTTTTGAGGAAAGGAGTCGAGGCAGGAGCAACAATGAAATACAGAAAGGGTTGCAGATGTCTCTCATTAAGGAGGGAAAATGGCACTGAGAGGATAGTACAGGAATTATACTCAAGGAGAAAAGGAGATTTTGCACCAGTGCCCATGGGTAAGAAACCAGAATGGGGTAGAATCTGCTCCCCCAGATCATGGTAGGGCACCAACTGAACTGAATGAAAAACAGCCAGGGCAACTATGCCACTGGTATTTGAGCATGTGTGTGGGTATGGGGAAGGCAACTAAAAACTCAGCTTCAAACAGACTATTTGAAAAATCAACTGGCCAGTGAGAGAATTTGGGATGGAATTCTGTTCAAAGCTGAATTTCTGTATGGCTCTAATTGCCACTGCCTCCAGCGGAACCCTGTGACCTTGCAGCGTGTGAAGTTTCTGGGAGAGGGGGATTAGACGGGTTGTGCACGCGGGGGCTTATCTACATTTGAAATGCTACCGTGGCATAGCTGTACAGCTGTAGCGCTTCAGTGTAGATACTACCTATGCTAATGGGGGGGTGCTTTCGTCAGCATAGGTAGTCCTCCTCGAGAGGTGGTAGCTAGGTCGAAGAATTCTGTCTACACCAGGGCTCTGGTGGGCTTACCTACGCTGCTCAGGGGTGTGGATTTTTGTTAAGATAACAATCTTCTAGTGTAGACCTGTGTGTGTGTGTGAGTGTGAGAGAGAGAGAGAGAGAGAGAGAGAGAGTGTGAGTGAGAACGTGCATGTGTGAGTGGGACAGAGATGTCAACAATCCCAGACACAAAAGGAATAAGCAAGTTGAAGGAAGATTAAAAATAAGCACTTTGCTATAGAAGGAGAAAAGAGACTGAATGTCTTGAATCATAACAGACCCTGAAAGAGGAAAGTACAGTATACTCCCATGAAAATTCCCAAGAGATTGCTTGGAGGAAAGTTCTAGTAGGTCCATAAGAAATATTACAAATAAAATAGCTTAACTAGAAGAATATGGACAGAAAAACTCTTATAGGATGAGGAAGGGACATCAGAGGGTAGCAAAAAGGTGACATACAGACTGGAAAATGTTTGTTTCTTTAAAAAACAATTAGAAGAAGCCATAGTACACTAGCTTCCAGAGGCCCCAATAAAGATCAGTGTCCCATTGTGCTTGGCTCTGTACTAACACGTTATAAGGAACAGCTTACAGTTTGCGGCCCTGATCCTGCCATCAGATTTGCATGCATAGCCCTTTACACTGGCATGGAGCCTGGAACATTTTAAACACTAGATCCATACTGAATAGAGAATTAAAATCTTCCATGTAAATTGCCAGTTCAAACATTTCATCTGAGATAATTTGAATTAAAACCAGGGGATTAGTGCACTAAAACAGAAAGCCTCTAGTTCAGAACTAACTTCTTCTCTCCTCTTTTACTACACAATTCAATGAGTCAGATATGCCAAGGTTAGCTCTGGGATATAGGCCTATTTCTTTGTCACTTACAAAAGCAATTATATTAAAGTATGAGTTAATGCAATATTAAGGTTAAAAATATAAAAAGCCCAGGAGTCAGAAAATGAAGTTACAGGACTCACAGGAACATGCATTTGCCAGCTTTGCTCACATATACTTTTGATTGCAAACTGGACTATTAAAGATGGACCTAAATATACAAAATGGCCAAGTTCATTTCTACAATAATGCCACTATAGTCAATGAAATCACATGAGCCATGAATTTGGCCCACTATGTGTAATGCCATCAAGGTAACACTAGTATGAGAACTCAACATTTTAATTTCCTAATTTTAACACGTGAATTCCAACTGTATGTTGTTCACTTGGTTTATGTTTATTAAACAGGAAAAAAAAACTGCTTGACTTAATGCCATTACACAAATAGCTCATGTAAGCTCCCTGGATCATACTGGACTTTAGTGAATGGGTTGGCTGAGGAGAAAGCTTATGCCTTCACTGTCGGTGGATGGAGACAGTTCTCAGCATAAGTGGGTTAAAAGGGTAGCAATGCATCAGTTTGTATTGTGACAGTTCTATCTTAGCAATGGGAAAAGACAGAAATAGAATATTTTTAAACAGAAGCTTAGCATTTGGGGGAAACTGGAATGCAACTATCCCTCCCCATCATTCCCAAGCAATTTTATTCTGTTCTCGGTGTTAAAACAGAGATTTGGGAGAGGATTTATAAGTGCATGTGTGCAACATTCACAATCTCCTCGTGTGTGTGTATATATCTATATCTATATATATCTCCCCACTGTATTTTCCACTGAATGCATCCGATGAAGTGAGCTGTAGCTCACGAAAGCTTATGCTCAAATAAATTTGTTAGTCCCTAAGGTGCCACAAGTCGTCCTCTTTTTTTTTGTGGATACAGACCAACACGGCTGCTAATCTGAATTCTCGAGCACGTGGTCCCTCCATGTCTCCTGGTTAGGCTGGTCAGAGAACGTGCACTTTTCCTAGCACCCCAACAATCTAATGAAATGGGGGTGGCTTCAATAGACTGCTAAACCTTAACACACTCCCAGGAAGCAGGCTTAGAAATGTTTTCACTGATTCATAGATTTTAAGGTCAGAAGGAATGTCACAGCCCCTTGTAAGGGTTCCCCTGAGGGTCACTCCACAGGCTGCTAATTTGGGCCCACATGCTGGGCTCATGCACTCAAACTTCCTGAGTCTGAGGAAAGCCCAGGCACTGCCTCCAGCTTTGAGTCTCTAAGCACACTCTTGGGGTGCAGATCCTCCTAGAACCCCCTCCTGAGAGCTGAGATCCATATCCCCACCTGGGACTAGTGCCAGCTCCCCCTCAACTTCCCAGTGGCTAAAGCCCACTCTTTCCCAGAACTTCAACATTGTGAGCAATATGACTTACAGTTTATCCCTTCAGGAAGATGTGATAGTTGAAGCAGGTAACACACAGGGGTTTGGAAGCTTTGCAAAGTCTATCACTCTTCTCTCTGCTGCTAAAATGTCTGATAAGATCCACCTCATCTGGTGATCAGAGTCCTTTACCGGGTGATCTGTTGCTAAGTTACCTCCCTGGGGAGGTTCAGACTTGAGAAACTGGTTTGCCCTGGGCAGTAACCAACTTTGTCTCCCCTATGTCTTCCATGTGAATAGAGGACCATCAAGGTTTAATGACTCCATTGTATCACCTTGGAATTTCACTGGAACATGGAGGTAGAAAGAAAATGGAGCCTGCAGTCTGATACATATATGCATAGCCTCTCTCCAATAATAAACAGAATTCATAAGCTGTACTTAGATTACCCAAATCATCAACAAGAGATCATTAGAACAAACTATTTATAACTTAGTTCCCTCCACTGAAACTTAGTAAAACACTTTGGTCTTGTCTGTATTCAAAGTTGCATCAATTTAACTAAAGGTATGATTTGAAGCTGGTTTAAGCTACAGAGGAGCAAAACCCCGTAAGTCAGGTTTAAACTGAATTCAGAGACCCTGGGGGTTTTTCACCTTCCTCTGCAGCATGGGGAACAGGTCACTTGCTTGTTTGAACTAGAGTAAATGATGGATTCCCTGTAACTTTAAGTCTTTAAATCAAGATTTGAGGACTTTCCATATCTCAGCCAGAGGTTGTGGGCCTATCACAGAAGTGGGTGAGGTTCTGTGGCCTGCGTTGTGCAGGAGGTCAGACTAGATCAGGGGCGGGCAAACTTTTTGGCCCGAGGGCCACATGTGGGTGGGAAAATTGTATGCAGGGCCATGAATATAGGGCTGGGGCAAGGGGTTGGGGTGTAGGATGGGGTGTGGTGTGCAGGGAGGAACTCAGGGCAAGCGGCTGGGGTACAGGAAGGGGCTCAAAGCAGGGGGCTGATGTGCTGGAGGGGTGCGGCAGAGGGTTGGGGTGTGGGATGCAGGAGGGGTTTGGGGTGCGGGCTCAAGCCCAGTGCCACTTACCTCAAGCGGCTCTGGGGTGGCAGAGGCGCGCAGCAGGGCTAAGGCAGGCTCCCTGCCTGCCCTGGCCCCACACCGTATCCGGAAGCGGCAGCATGTCCGGCAGTGGCTCCTGCGGGTGGGGTGGAGTAGGCGCTCCGCCGTACGCTGCCCTCACCTGCGGGTACCACCCCGAAGCTCCCATTGGCCGCTGTTCCCCATTCCTGGCCAATGGGAACTGCGGGGGGCAATGCCTGCAGGCGAGGGCAGAGCACAGAGTTCTCTGCCCACCCACCCAGGGACTGCAGGGACATGGTGCTGGCCACTTCTGGGAGCGGTGCGGGGCCAGGGCAGGCAGGAAGCCTGCCTTAGCCCCGCTGCGCCTCAGGGCTGGCAATCTCGTGGGCTGGATTGAAAGCCCTGATGGGCTGGATCTGGCCCACAGTTTGCCCTTCCCTGGACTAGATGGTCATGATGGCCTCTTCTGACTTTAAAGTCTATAAGCCCTCACAGGCTTTCATACTGATTTAACTAAAACAAAGGGAGTACTTGTGGCACCTTAGAGACTAACAAATTTATTTGAGCATAAGCTTTCGTGAGCTACAGCTTATCTGATGAAGTGATAAGCAGTGATAACAGTTAACTCAAATTTAAACCGGTGGCAACTTTGAATATATATACAAAGCCTTATTCAAATACCCAGAGGTATGCATTCAGCCATGAGATATGATTATTTTATTCATTTGATATATACATACAGTAATCAAAATCCTCACCAAGTGCACACATCTAAACTGAATTCCATGTGATCTTTTGGGCACAGTAGAAAGCAGCAGCAAAAAACCCCCTAAAAACTATTTTTAAAGCTGACCACCTCACCCACCAAAACAGCTCAATGGAATTTCCTCAAACTTCTCCTCTGTAGTACAGCCAAGCGTGGGCCACTTCAACCCAAGGGGAACATTTTGGAGCAAATTATGAGCACATGCAAAGGGGACGTTATGTGTGTGAAAAGTTAAGGTGAGAGTCTTCAATCACAAAAGCTATAATAAAAAGTTACTCTGCAATTGCTACATACTTCTTTGGGGAAAAGGCTCTTTGCCAGCAAATGCTAAACCAAGGGCCAAGAATGCACTCTGTGTTTCATTTAAAGAAGTAGGGGAAAGTTAGCAGGATCTGTTCCAGCTGCGAGTAATGTCTAAGTAATTTAAAAAAAAAAAATTAAACACTAGAGCAAAGGGAAAAGAAGTGGAGAAAAAAACATGACACTTGTTTCCATTTTCATATTCTGTAATTTTATAATAGGCTCTGGAAACACAGCCTAAAGAAAAAGGACAACATGATGTTTCCACAATATCTACATATACACATTTGCTATGAGACCCTGATTAACTGGCTGCCTGGGATGTATCTAATATCTGCTCAGAGTCCAGCCAAGATGTTAGACTAACATAATGTACTGCACCAACATGCTCTCATTAGTCAATGCTAAAACCCTATACTGTCCCCTCCCAAATGAATTTGAGACTAGCTCCTTTCAAGAATGTTTTATTAAAAGCAATCTATAATAATAATGAAGATAATATATAGAAAACCACACAGGTTACAAGAGTGACAGATTTTGCAAGCATCTGGATATCCCATGTCATTCAAGAGCAAGACAATATTAGTAGCTATGCATACTGTTATGGAAATTCCCTTAATTACAATATTTTCCATGAAAATAACAGTACCCCTTTCTTTCTTTGGCTATTATTTATCCCCAGCCAGTCTGATACGCATGAGAATTTGTGCAAAGCAGTAACATGAACTATGACTAGCTAAGAGCACATGTCCAGGTCATGCTATTTCAGTACCAACTAGCTATCTGGAATCAGGTTTGCATCTCTTGTAGTTACCAGCTCTGTCTTTTTGATGACACGAATTATGCATAAATCAGATCCTTGGTTCTGTGAATCTAATTAAAGTAAGTTCAGAATAAAATGTACGACAATGGCCGAAACAAGAATATTAATAATCTCAATAAAATACTTGGAGTGTTGTTATATTTTATATAGAGCCAATATATTATAGAATTTATAGTGTTAAAAACACCATAAGATGGTACAAACTTATCTGAGACAATGTTAAACATTTGTTAATTCATGTGGAATATTGCTTTAGTGATACAATTTTTGATTGGCAAACTGATAAAGACCTATATTTCCCTCCACCTGTTTGTTTTATCCACAGATTTGGGGCAGGCAACTCTCTGTTATATGTTTGTACGGTGTCTGCCAAAATGAGGCCCTGGCTTCTAGGTGCTACTGTAATGCAAATGAATTATAATAAAGAGTCATCATGCCATAAAGGTACCAAGGTTACCTCTCCAGAAACACGATAGATTAGAATAAGTGTACTGCTTTACTGTGATTTATTACATCTTGATAAGTTTTAACTTCCTATGTTATATTAATTCATTCACAACTTGGTCAACAATATAATCTGAAATTTTAATTAATAAATATAAATTTATAAGGCTCATGGAGCTACTACTACTATTTTTGCTAAGCAACCTAAAATTCAATGAGTTTGAGAAACATGGTATAATTAAAGTTACTTAACTAGTGTGTTTATTCTCACAAAAAGCTGAAACTCCATCTGTAACCCTATTATTTCTTTTTTCAGAGTAGCAGCCGTGTTAGCCTGTATTTGCAAAAAGAAAAGGAGTACTTGTGGCACCTTAGAGACTAACAAATTTATTTAAGCATAAGCTTTCGTGAGCTACAGCTCATTGCATCCGATGAAGTGAGCTGTAGCTCATGAAAGCTTATGCTCAAATAAAATTGTTCGTCTCTAAGGTGCCACAAGTCCTCCTTTTCTTTTGCAAATACAGACTAACACAGCTGCTACTCTGAAACCTGTCACTTAAGGTGAGCTATTACCAGCAGGAGAGCGGGGGGGGGGGGGGGGGGGGAAGGAGGAACCTTTTGTAGTGATAATCAAGGTGGGCCATTTCCAGCAGTTGACAAGAACGTCTGAGGAACAGTGGGGGGTGGGCGGGGGAGGGAATAAACATGGGGAAATAGTTTTACTTTGTGTAATGTCTCAGAATCACTCAGTCTCTATTCAAGCCTAAATTAATTGTATCCAGTTTGCAAATTAATTCCAATTCAGCAATCTCTCATTGGAGTCTGTTTTTGAAGTTTTTTTGTTGAAGTATTGCCACTTTTAGGTCTGCAATCAAGTGACCAGAGAGATTGAAGTGTTCTCCAACTGGTTTTTGAATGTTATAATTCTTGACGTCTGATTTGTGTCCATTTATTCTTTTATGTAGAGACTGTCCAGTTTGACCAACGTACCTGGCAGAGGGGCATTGCTAGCACATGATGGCATATATCATATTGGTAGATGTGCAGGTGAACGAGCCTCTGATAGTGTGGCTGATGTGATTAGGCCCTATGATGGTGTCCCCTGAATAGATATCTGGACAGAGTTGGCAACGGGCTTTGTTGCAAGGATTGGTTCCTGGGTTAATGGTTCTGTTGTGTGGGGTATGGTTCCTGGTATTTGCTTCAGGTTGGGGGGCTGTCTTTAAGCAAGGACTGGCCTGTCTCCCAAGATCTGTGAGAGTGATGGGTTGTCCTTCAGGATAGGCTGTAGATCCTTGATGATGCGTTGGAGAGGTTTTAGTTGGGGGCTGAAGGTGATGGCTAGTGGCGTTCTGTTGTTTTCTTTGTTGGGCCTGTCCTGTAGTAGGTGACTTCTGGGTACTCTTCTGGCTCTGTCAATCTGTTTCTTCACTTCAGCAGCTGGGTATTGTAGTTGTAAGAATGCTTGATAGAGATCTTGTAGGTGTTTGTCTCTGTCTGAGGGGTTGGAGCAAATGCGGTTGTATCGTAGAGCTTGGCTGTAGACAATGGATCGTGTGGTGCGGTCTGGGTGAAAGCTGGAGGCATGTAGGTAAGTATAGTGGTCAGTAGGTTTCCGGTATAGAGTGGTGTTTATGTGACCATCGCTTATTAGCACCGTAGTGTCCAGGAAGTAGATCTCTTGTGTGGACTGGTCCAGGCTGAGGTTGATGGTGGGATGGAAATTGTTGAAATCATGGTGGAATTCCTCAAGAGCTTCTTTTCCATGGGTCCAGATGATGAAGATGTCATCAGTGTAGTGCAAGTAGAGTAGGGGCATTAAGGGACGAGAGCTGAGGAAGCGTTGTTCTAAGTCGGCCATAAAAATGTTGGCATACTGTGGGGCCATGTGGGTACCCATCGCAGTGCCGCTGATTTGAAAGTATACATTGTCCCCAAATAGTTATGGGTGAGGACAAAGTCACAAAGTTCAGCAACCAGGTTTGCCATGACATTATCAGAACATTGTTCCTGACGGCTTGTAGTCCATCTTTGTGTGGAATGTTAGTGTAGAGGGCTTCTACATCCATAGGGGCCAGGATGGGGTCTTCAGAAAGATCACCGATGGATTGTAGTTTCCTCAGGAAGTCAGTGGTGTTTCAAACATAGCTGGGAGTGCTGGTAGCGTAGGGCCTGAGGAGGCCAAATGGCTACATAGCCAGTCAATCCTGCTGTCAGGGTGCCAATGCCTGAGATGATGGGGTGTCCAGGATTTCCAGGTTTATGGATCTTGGGGAGCAGATAGAATACCCCAGGTTGGGGTTCTAGGGGTGTGTCTGTGCGGATTTGTTCTTGTGCTTTTTCAGGGAGTTTCTTGAGCAGATGGTATAGTTTCTTTTGGTAACCCTCAGTGGGATCAGAAGGTAATGGCTTGTAGAAAGTGGTGTTGGAGAGCTGCCTAGTCGCCTCTTGTTCATATTCTGACCTATTCATGATGACGATAGCACCTCCTTTGTCAGCCTTTTTGATTATGATGTCAGAGGTGTTTCTGAGGCTGTGGACGGCATTGTGTTCTGCACGGCTCAGGTTATGGGACAAGTGATGCTGCTTTTACACCATTTCAGCCTGTGCACGTCGGCGGAAGCACTCTATGTAGAAGTCTAGTCTATTGTTTCGACCTTCAGGAGGAGTCCACCCAGAATCCTTCTTTTTGTAACATTCAAAAACCAAAAAGAAAAGGAGTACTTGTGGCACCTTAGAGACTAACAAATTTATTAGAGCATAAGCTTTCGCTACAGCTCACTCACGAAAGCTTATGCTCTAATAAATTTGTTAGTCTCTAAGGTGCCACAAGTACTCCTTTTCTTTTTGCGAATACAGACTAACACGGCTGCTACTCTGAAACCATTCAAAAACCAGTTGGAGAACACTTCAATCTCTCTGGTCACTCGATTACAGACCTAAAAGGTGGCAACACTTCAACAACAAAAAGCTTCAAAAACAGACTCCAACGAGAGACAGCTGAATTGGAATTAATTTGCAAACTGGATATAATTAATTTAGGCTTGAATAGAGACTGGGAGTGGATGGGTCATTACACAAAGTAAAACTATTTCCCCATGTTTATTCCCTCCCCTCCACTGTTCCTCAGAGGTTCTTGTCAACTGCTGGAAATGGCCCATCTTGATCATCACTACAAAAGGTTCCCCCCCGACCCCTGCTCTCCTGCTGGTAATAGCTCATCTTAAGTGATCACTCTGGTTACAGTGGGTATGGTAACACCCATTGTTTCATGTTCTCTATGTATATAAATCTCCCCACTGTATTTTCCACTGAATGCATCAGGTGAAGTGACCTATTATTTCTTGGCATTGTGGCGACTCAGAACTGCTCCTGGTCTTATACACACACAAAGTCCACTGCAGTACACAGAGGAAGTATAATATAAGAGAAACAGATAAGGGCATAGGACCAAGTTAAGATACGGGATATGAGTAATTTCCATGCAAGTTGCACCTACTTATGCCAAGTTGGCATTTGGCTCAGCACGTACACAACTGGAGGTCAAGACACGGATCTGGTGTTGAAATGGTGATTCAGGAGGTAGCACTCTGCCCTCAGTCACTAGTATATAAAGCCTACACCATGAGGTTGCTATGCTGATGGATGTTCCATGTTTCAATGAGATATAAAACCAAAGTCTAATGACCACCAGTGGTCATTAAAGATCCTATGGATCTTTTGGCAAGAATATGGATGTTAGAAAGGAAGCATGATGGAGCAGCTGCAATGGTGAAATGAAAACAAGCATCCCCCGTGTCCTGGTCAAATTCCAAACCTACATAAAATCCCCTTTCACTTTCAATTGCTTATGACATTCTTCAATTTCTTGCCTAACCATTAAGCAGGGCTGCTGTGTGCTCTTAAGGACTTCCCACATGCCACCCTAGAATGGTCGTATAGTTAGAAGATAATTATCAAGTTTGAGGAACTGCTTAAATGTACCTTTAAATGTGAATGACTTTGTGCTAAGAGTGGCATGGAAATAAATGCAGAAAACAAGTCATTTCTAGTTTTCATAAGTTCAAATACCTTGATCCAGTGCTTGTTGGGAAGGCAGGCCACAGTCTGCTCAGGACTGATTTAACATTTTACAGAAAAATCAAAAGAACCTTCTAACCAGTCTAAAATAGCGAGGAAATGAAGTTCAAAACGAAGTAAAGCATTTTTCGTTCATGATGTGCTCGGATTGGACTGAAGCAGAAATGAGAAATGTAAGTGATTCATTAGGTCATTTTGCCCATCCTCTTGCCAGTGGTTTCAATGGAAATCCAACCCAGAAAAGTACATGTGTGGCATAACTGCAGAAAGCTTGCAGAGCAGCCAGCAACATACATTTGGAGATAGTCATAAGATACATATCCAGTGTACTGAATCGCAGAAACCTAAATTACATCCATTAACTGCTTGTGCCCACCAAATCGTCCTACCTGTGTATTTGCTTCTCCCCTCCTAGCTATGAAATAGTACTTGAAGATTTTTTTCCTTTGGCCTTTTGTTTCACTGTTTCCTGCCACGACAGCTCTATAGGAGATCAAAACGTCTTGCCCCTCAGCATTGACTTTCATTTCTCGCCAGGGTGGCGGGAAAGGACGCAGCGTTTTTTCAAATCCATTTGCCGCGTAGACTAGTATTAATGCTATGATGGTGGAACAATGACTAGTTTCACACTGTCCAGTTTTAAAGGGTCACTATCGCCCATCTCACATAGGTGAACAGGAACCTTGCATAATGTTGCCGCTTCTTTCGTACCCACATTTCCTTATTTTTCATAAAATACTATCATATACTTAGTTTCCCTTTGTGAGGGGGAACTATCTGATAATCTCTAGGATTTTAAATTTGGTGCACGATTGGTGGCATCCTATTTCCATGTCCCCCATGTCCCGTGCTGCTACTTGTCCGGCACAGAGACCAGACAGGAGGAGCAAAAGTGCTAAAATGACATGCTCAAAGGTCAGTTTCTCTCTGCTGGTCCTATTGGTCATGCGGGACCTGTGCTGTTGAGAAATAGCACAGGCAAGATCCTCTGCCATTGTTGTAGGAACTTGGGGTACACGCAAGGTTGGAAAGCTAACAAGGTAATTTCTCTATTTTCCTATCACCCCCAAGCAACAGAGGATCATGTCTATTCTGTTTTCCATTGCCCAGCAACAGCAGAGTGAAAATGACTAGGATCCCGTCATCTTAGTACTTCTAGCCAAATGACGTGTGCAGTTGGAGAAGAAATGATGTGATGAGACTAATCGTGGTCTCACTATCCCTGTCAGCAGAGTGTTGGAAGTACTCAGACATTGGGGATTTGAGTTGACCCCCTCAGGCTAAGTGGAGGAGCAGAGGTGTAAAGTGACACACACAAAAATTAAGCGAATTGTTCAAGGTGACAGTCTCAGGAGTAGAACACTGGAGTACAAGCTCTCATCCTCTGCTTTAAGTATTAGATCACACTCCAAGCAACTCCCCACTAACATTTCCCCCTGAATTTGAAAGGGAGAAAGGGAAGAATCCTTGACACACAAACAAAATTGAAACTCCAGATCCACGTGCAATTCTTCACAGTGGCGCCAAATGGCTCTCCTTTCAACACAAATCCATATGTTCCTTTTAAATAAAGACACTGAAAACCAGGAATGAAGCTGCTCCATGAGATGTGGATGTAGAAACCCAATAACTTCCTCTTTCTGCTTCATAGCAGTCAATGTTCCAGGCTGGCATGTCACAATAAAGATAAAAATGGCACTCTACCGTTATTGCTCAATTGAGTTAACTTCTTCCTCTTTCAGACTGGCCTCTAGCTTGCTGTGCCCATTCTTGACCTCCTGTGTTTTCCCTGTATATGATTACTAGAGTCCACTGTGGAATACAAACAGGAAACCCTTGTACCACTGAGCAGTAAATTCATGGATACTATGAAGCCAAATACAGTTAGCTATAGGTAAGGCTGCGATTCTGTCATGGAGGTTGCAGAAGTCACGGATTCCATGACTTTCTGCAACCTCTGTGACTTCCACAGCTGCGGTGGTCGGTACAGCTGTCGCCAGGGCCAGCCACACCAGCCGCTGCTTGGAGATGTGCCAATATCAGCAGCAGCCCCGGGGCAGCCCCAAAGGCCATTGGGAGAGTAGTTCCCGGGGGCCATGAAGCAATGGGCTGCTGGGGGCAGTCAGCTCTCACAGCTGGAGCAGGGGCCCCACAGAGCAGTGGGGCCCCAGGAGCAGAGATTTAGTCATCATGGGTATTTATAGTAAAAGTCATTGACAGGTCACAGGGCCGTGAATTTTTGTTTACTGACTGTGACCTGTCCATGACTTTTACTAAAAATACCCGTGACTAATTCTTAGCCTTAGCTACGTGGCAAGTGCATTGGTGATCCATGGATTTACAATGATGACTGAATAAGGGCAGAGGCTCAGAGAACGAAGTCATTAGGTACAGGGTCCCTCCAAAACTCTGATCCCCCCAAAATCCTGAAAACGACTTTCTTTGCCAATTCATGAATTGTTATACTATGACAGGGCTTCTCAAACTGGGGATCACAAGGTGGTTATGTGGGAGTCATGAGCTGTCAGCGCCCGGGTCAGCGGAGGGGCTGGAGCCGTCAACCCCGCACCTGGCTAACAGCCCCAGCCCCGCTTTGCCCCCCCAAGTGTGGGGCTGACAGCCCCAGCCCCCAGGGGGTAGGAGTCACACTCAGAAGCTTGATGTGTGAAAGGGGTCACCAATACAAAAAGTTTGAGAACCACTGTACTAAAACAAGGAGTGCTGCAAAGGAGAACATGAACAGGCCCTCTCATATCTTTTATGTTAATACACAGACATCTCATCATTTCTTTAACGGAGTATAGTCAGAACTAAAATACCAAGAGATTAATAGTCTACACAGCATATGTTTAAGGTAGGCATCTCGTGTAAGTGGCAGGAATGCTGTAGGTCACCAGGAACCAAAAGGTAAATGAAATAAAGACTAGCTGAGTTCAGTATGGGTATACAGAGGAGGAACGAAATAAGGTTGCTATATTATCTCAAAAGTTTTTAGGGAGTAGTTTGAAAAGGGACCAGGTGGCTCCAAGGACTAGTTTTGGAACAGCAAAGTAGAATGGGGATAGAAGGGAAGAATCTTTACTCCTGGGGGAATTCTACACCACTGCACACTGCAGAATTTTGCAGAAATTAATTAGTGCAGAATTTCCTTTCCCCCACAGAAATGGGATGCAGTGCTGCTGGCTGCCACTAGGGGATGCTGGACCCAGCAGAGCTCACACATAGAAGACACTGCCATGGGGAGGGTGTGGGAGCTAGAGGGTTCCTGGCAGCTGCAGCTCCCAGCATGTCCCGAGCGAAGGAGACGGTGGCACATAGGAAACTCCATGCAAGCCTGGGACCCAGCATCAGGCTGTTTCTCCCTCTGGATCCCTGGGCTCTGGGGAAGGGAAGGGTGTATTGGCTGGCGGGGGCACCATGGCTGGGCTCTGGGGGGCAGAGAAACAGGAACTGGGTTGTCACAGGGGTTTCTTTAACTCTCTACTCCTGGGGGAATCTGTGTGTGTGTGTGTGTGTGTGTGTGCGCGCGCGCGCGCGTATTGTTACAGACATACTTGCTGACAGGTATTTTGAAATAAATTACCAAAATAATTGAAACTGGTGTGATTATCTAGTGTTATTTTGATAAATAAAATTTGCAGATTTTAAAATATTGTGCACAGAATTTTTATTTTTTTGGCACAGAATTTTTAATTATTTGGTGCAGAATGCCCCAGGAGCAAATCTTGTACTGCTGTTACCCTCATTCCTTGTTCTGTGAACACAAGACTTCAGTCTCCAGGGATGCCCAACAAAGCTGGTGAGTCTCCTATTTGTTTTAACAGGAGATGTGTCAATAACTCCCTCCACTCTTGCAAGGCAAGGGTACATTTTGGAGCTCAGTGGAAGTTTTTGTTTTGTGTTTCGTTAAAAGATTTTAAGATGTTAACATTATTTTAAAAGAAAAGGAGTACTTGTGGCACCTTAGAGACTAACAAATTTATTTGAGCATAAGCTTTCGTAAGCTACAGCTCACTTCATGGCATCTGATGAAGTGAGCTGTAGCTCACGAAAGCTTATGCTCTAATAAATTTGTTAGTCTCTAAGGTGCCACAAGTACTCCTTTTCTTTTTGCGAATACAGACTAACACGGCTGCTACTCTGAAACATTATTTAAGAACCTTAAAAAAAAAAAAAGGGGCATTCCTCACCCTACTCCGAAGGAATTTGTGCCAATGTGTTTTTACTGTTTGTTTTACATCCTTCCTGATGCCAACAGAAGATGTTAACCTCAAAATGTGCTAAATAGATGGTTTCTCTTTCCCCACATTTTAAAGTAACAGCTGTTTTCTGTGGAGGAGGAGGAAAGGTTTTCAGAATTCTCGGCAGTTTGGTGGAAAGAAAAAAAGTCCTAATGTGAGTTCATGCAATATTCTGGGCCACATCTTGTGATTTTTCAATACTATGTATGCTTTACTATCGGCTAGCTGAATTTTTCAACTGTTCTGAGGCGGTTAAAGAAATTCCATGGAATTTTAAAGAGTCAGGGATACTGAGATTCCATTATCCCACGGTGGGAACTGCAGCAGGGGAAATGAAGAGAACTGAATACTCTGACTCCCTCCACAGTACTGCAAAATTGGCCAGTGAATGCAGCAGCATTCCTGGGGCCTTGCACAGTGTGTAGTGTTGTTTGAGTAAACAGTGACAGTCATAAAACAACATGATTTTCCCCCTACAGCTCCTCCCAGCCTACTGTATACTCAGTGGTACCAGCCTGCACAGTTTATAAAATAAAACAAAACAAACCCAAAACCTGACCATGTCATTTTAGAGGATAATTTTTTTCCCTGTTTCAAATTTACAGTAATTTACTGTTGTGCTCTCATTATTAGGGGTGAGATTCAATTTTAGTTATAAGCCAGGCTGATACTGTCTGCCCCCTTAAGAAATTCACAAGCCAAATTGTAGTGGCCTCAAAATTAGTAGTTTAAGTCTGGGCTGGAGGTAGAATTTTTCATGCACGTAATTGGATAAGAGGTTATTAAATTATGACACCCTTAAAATAGGAGTATTCATCACAGTTCAGCAAATCTAAATTCTTTGGCCATTTATATTACATTTTGACTAGATGATTTCAGTTCACTACGTTTTGTCTATTCTCTAGTTTTTAATCAATAAACTATTAGCATTTCAAACATCAGAAGGGCACATAGGATCAGAGAGGCTTACACTGACTGCTAGAGACCTATGGTGGGTGCAGGATTTTTTTTTTTTTTTTTAAAAGTTAAGTTTCTAGCCTTTTCCCTTGCAGAAGCAGACCTCAAAGTGTGTAACTCAACTGCATGTCAATGAAAAAAGGAAAAATTTCGAAGTTAATCAGACCAGCTGTTTGCAATTAAGATGTTTAAAAAATGGTGTTTGGTTCTGTTGGGGGGAGGATACCTCTCCCCCACTTCTGCAGCCAGATATTAGCTAGAGAATAGAAAGTCAAAGGCAACTGCAATGAAGTTGGATTTTTTTATGCAACAGGTGCAGGTGTATAGCAGGTTGGTGCCGGGGGGGGGGGGGGGGGGAGGTGCACAAGAATAACTCCTTGCTGGGTTGCCTACCCGAGTTCCCAATTCCTCTGTTTCCTTGTTTAGGTTTTTTATCAGCTTAAACCTTAACTCTGAATTTTCCAGTTTTCAATTCTAAAACTTACCCCCTACGTTAATGAAAGGATTTTTACCTTTATGTTACTGCTTGCAACCTTAACTTCACTTTACAGTGTTTTTTTGGGCCTAGGATACACTATTTATTGAGATTTATTGTAAGATTGCTGCAAAGATATTGGGAGTTCCTAGGAAAATTAATGACAGGTTTCAGAGTAGCAGCCGTGTTAGTCTGTATTCGCAAAAAGAAAAGAGTACTTGTGGCACCTTAGAGACTAACAAATTTATTAGAGCATAAGCTTTCGATGAAGTGAGCTGTAGCTCACGAAAGCTTATGCTCTAATAAATTTGTTAGTCTCTAAGGTGCCACAAGTACTCCTTTTCTTTTTAGGAAAATTAAGCCACCAGCACAAGAGAGAGAGCTGCAGTGGTCAAGAGGTTTTATACCAGAACTTTATAACTTCATGTAATTAGAGTCTTCTACTGGAAGGCAAAAGATATTATAGACACCAGCCACACAACTTAGCAACAATCCAGGCTATGCCAAGTATCGCTTTAAAAGGTCAAGAGAGCATATGATGCAGTTGAGTAGTAATACAAGCTTTTAATACAGGCTAAAGATACTTTAAACTGGTCCATTTATCAAACCATAATCTCAACCTGTCAGCTTTCCCAAGTCCCTCTTGCTACCACTATGCAAGCCTCTCAGCAGGGGAAAAGAAATTGAGCGGACTGTTTCTTTCCTCAATTTCACCCTCCCTACTTTCTATACACTTTGTGTACCACCTCTGTCTTTAGGGAAAACTCAGCAAAACGTAAGCTTAAATTTTAAAAATGAAAGACTGGAATTAAACCTACACCGGGGCTCCACAGGCTAAACTGTGTTGGTGGAATGATGATTTAGAAGAGCAGCATTATTGAAATTCTGTAAGAGAAGCCAGTTTTCCTCAGCTCCATGGGGGCTGCCATGTTAAATCACATTTGAATTCACAGAACAAGGCTGCTCAAATACCACCATGGCAGCTATTGGCACATTTCAATGAGACTACCATGGCCTCATTAGCGTAGTGGAAATCATGAACCTTCCTTTGTATATATTTAAAAAGTACGTCTTTGAAAGCATGCCGGGGGGCAACCAGGGTTTTCCGGTTTGAAGCTCGGCAATTGGACAATGAGGATCACCTAGCCTACCTAGGTCAAGCAAATACAGAAAGAAAACAAGCTGGGGAGAAAATTTTAAACAAGCCACACACAAAGGAAGATTTTAAGCAGTACTTTGAAGGGGGAGAGGGATGGTCAGTAGGGTGGAACTAAATCCTTACCTTCAGATCTGTCCAACTAAAACCTACATTTCCTGCACTCCAAGGAACAGCATTTTTGCAATAGGGTTTTTTTTTATTATTAGAATTAAGGGCTTTTTGGTTTTTTTTTTACATTTTTAGAATGCAAGTACTTAATTTGATCTTTCTCCCCTTCACATCAGATACAAGAGGGCTAGAAAAACAGCCCTTCCTTTCTGGTCCAACTAGGGTCTGCCAGTCACTCACAGGAGGCAAGGGGACTGATTTCGAAGTCCTTTTCCTACAAGTTAAAACTCATTCTAAACAAACAAATGAAGGTTACATAATCAAGTGGCTTGAAAAATAAATCCTCTTTGTGTATGATCCTGCATACCTCATTCGGGCAAAACTCCAGGGTCAGTTGCAATTTCCTCTTTGTAGGAGCTACAGAAAGGTACCCTAAATATCTTAGGGTATTGCCTTCACTAGCATCGTTAAAAGTGTTGCTGTGGCAGCCTTTAACATGGTGTGGGTAGTCGCGGCACCAGTGCCGGGAGAGAGCTCTCCCAGCACTGTAAAAAACCCATCCCCACGAGGGGGATAACTACCAGCGCAGCTCCAAGTGCTGGTGCACTGTCTACACTGCCACTTTACAGCACTGAAACTTGCTGCGCTCAGGGGGTGTTTTTTCACATCCCTGAGTGAGAAAGTGGCAGCGTAGACAAGGCCTGAGAAACGAACAACACTGAGTATGCACCAGCTTTTTCAGTCTTTTAAATAGAAGGAAAGAACCAGGTATCAATTCAAGTTCTTGGATTTACTTAAAAACCCTACAAATAAATTCAATATTTAAATTAAAAAAAAAAAATCTTACGAACAGCAAATAGATTCCTTCTTAAACCTAAAAAGAAAAGGAGTACTTGTGGCTCTTTTCTTTTTGCGAATACAGACTGACACGGCTGCTACTCTGAAACCTTCTTCTTAAACCTATACTACTTTAGGTACACAAATGGTGTTGTGCTGCTTAAAAAAAAAAAAAAAGAGAGAGAGAGAGCGCGAGAGATAATCCCTGCAATTTTATAAGCCACTAATCCATTGATCTCATTGAAAAGGATTAGAATTATTCTCTTACTAGCAAATTGAAGGAGTTCTGAGCCACATGTAAAGGAAAGCAAAGCACAATCCACATCCTGCAGAGACTGCTACCACACAGCAAGTCACAGATGAAGAACCCTCATCTGGCTTCCCATTAAAGAACAACTACTCTTTCCCCCGTAAGTAAGTAGAGTCAGGATTGAGAACTACCCTGCCCCATAGTATATGGCAAGCAAGAACAAATTCAACCCAACTGCTATTTTAGTCAGTCTGACTATTACACAAGGTAGCTGAAACATCTGAGTTCACGTCAAAGATGAATTCCTGCCACGTATGAAGCATCATGAGAAACCTATGGGCAAGTCTACACTATAAAATTACGCTGACCTAAGTTACACTGATGTACAGCCACTGCAGTAATTAAATCGCTTTTGCATGTCCACACTATGCTCTTGTGTCAGCAGTGTGCATCCTCACCAGGAGTGCTTGCACCAACTTAACTATCAGGGTGGGGCACTGCGCGGCAGCTTCTAAAAGGCAGCAACAGTCAACGTAAGCAATTCAGTGTCTACACTGACACTATGTCAACCTAACCACATCGACCTAAGCGCTATAACTCTCGCGGAGGTTGAGTTATTAAGTCGGTGTAGAGGGTGAGTTGCATCGGTGGGAGCTACATTTTAGTGTAGACACTTAGAGAGGGAGGTCGATGTAAACTGCCTTACGTCAATCTAACTATGCAGTCTAGACCAGAGCTATGATGACATCATGACATTTCGTGGAAGAAAATGTGTCACAGAGATGTTCTCTATGCACTGTCTTACAGTCTCAGTTGTTGGAGGAGGAAAGTAATAATTGATACATCTGCTACATAAAAACGAATTTATTTTGCTCTGGTCACTGGATACTGAAAAGTTCAAAACAATTTCAGCAGAACCTCCTTCTCTTATCAGCAAGCCTGATAATTCTCTCAAAAATCTTGGCAGTCTCACCCCATTTCACAGCCAAGGTTTAATGGCAGAGTTCTGTAGTCAAGACTTGCACTACTAAGATTTAATTACTTGTAAAAATATACTATAGGATATCTATAGAAGTACTGTGAAGTATTATCTGTCATTAGACACCAACTACATTTCTCAAAACAGACTATATTGTGATACAATACCTTTGATTTTTAAATAGTCATATTTATTCAATCCTTCATGAACAAGATTCTATTGTGAATTTAGTTCCTGTCTCATAAAAAAAAACACTCTCAAACAATGAAAAGAAATCAAAATAGAAAGTGCATTAAACAATGGACGGATGATATAACAGACAATTTATTTGAAGGGAATCAAGTCAAATCTGACCCAAAATTTAGATAGAGTAAAAAGTAAGCTTTTGCCAATATAAATCTCTTAAAAAATAAAATCCACAGACACCTGCACTGAAGTTCTAAATTGTATCAAATCCTGGTCTATGTGGGGAAATTGATTGACACAGGCTATAGCAGAATATTTATTTAGTTAGAGATATGCCAGTCAATTTCCGCATGTAGACAAGCCGTAAAGAATGGCTGAGAAAGAAATTAAACAGCATGAAAAGGGAAGCCACATCTCCGTTCTCAGGCACTTTTCCTACTACAGTGAATGCTATGAGTTATCTCCTTTCATGCAAACATTCAGCTGAAAAAGCAGTCACTCCCTTTCTGCTTTTCAGCAACGTCACAATATCACACTCAGCATGCAACATTCTTTGTGTAAGCATGTAAAAGAGGCCAAATGTATAAACTATCAACTAAAAACAGAACTCACATTATAGTTTGATGTAAGCCCATGCACATTTTGTAACAATGACCTCACTGCTCTTACACTTGATCAGTGCTATCATCACTTGATAAATATTAGCACTGCAACATTTGACCACATGGACTTTACATTGCTTTGAATTTAGACTGCCAGTGCCATGGCAGCTACTGCACCTGCATATACCCTCTCTATGAAGCAACAAATTACAAATGTCCATTTGTAATCACAATACTGTACATTAGTCTGCAGTCACAACAGTCCCTTCTTGTATTTTAACTTATCGTTATCAAACCACCAGTTTAAATACTCCCACTCCCAATATTTCAAATGTTCATGTTAGCACAACAGTTTCCTTCATAAACCAGATTAGCTCATATTGATCCGACATATTTCACGCCAATCACCTTTTCTCATGACTTTTCTCTAATGGCGAGAACTTTGCATTTAAATCATCTACTAGGAGTCTGATTTCAGAGTAGCAGCTGTGTTAGTCTGTATTCGCAAAAAGAAAAGGAGTACTTGTGGCACCTTAGAGACTAACAAATTTATTTGAGCATAAGCTTTTGTAGCTCACGAAAGCTTATGCTCAAATAAATTTGTTAGTCTCTAAGGTGCCACAAGTACTACTTTTCTTTTTACTAGGAGTCTGTTCATCTTAAAAGCACTGATTTACAGGAGTTCAGGTACATGAACCCTAATGTGAGAGAACAGAAAAAACAGTGCATCTCCAATACCCAAGCCTTTCCTGCTATTACCATAGTAATGCTGGATATTTAAACCACTACAGAGCAGTCCCTTCCTGTATTTAACTACTAGTATAAGAGCACAACTTACAGAAAACTGGACATCTGAATGGAGATGGACATCTGTAAAGAAATTAAAAACAAAACAAACACACACAATACAGCAGCAGTTGTCAAACAAAGAGCTCCACTAACCCCAAGTCTCACTGGCACTGCTGGGGTGATAGCTGTGGTGTTTTAAATTAATACAGCTCAGACAACCTTAATGAAGCGCAGAAGTTGTAACTGACACACACATCTGCTATGCCAGTCACAGCCAACAAACAAAATGAGAGATGGGTTTTTAAAACAGCATCACTGTTTTTTAATCATCAACCAAGAGGCACTCAAAAACAATGTTAATGATCGATCAGAGGGCAAGAATGCATTAGTCTTATCAGATAAGAGTTATTGTTCCAGTAACAGATTCTCTATAACAATAGTGTTCTTAAAAATAATGGTCTTTTCCTCTTGAGTATAAAGAGAAATGCAATAATGAGCTAGCTACTTTGAAGAGATATGCATTTTTTTTTCTTTGATTCATTTTAATATATTGAATCCCTAAATATATAATACAGTTTAAAGTAATCCTTTCTGGTGATTATATTTCTCTAGTATATTAATCTGTACTAGATTAAAAGTGTTCTTGCTTTCAATGTGTTCTTTGTATATCTCAAACGTAAAGATGGTTTAAAAAGAGCCTTTTAATTTTAAAAATAAAAAGGTGGTCAGGCTATGTGTTTAGATACAGGAAAGCAGGGGCAGGTGGATAAAAGACATTTTTAAAATTCTGATAAAATTCTAATTTAAATATCAGATTTAATATCAGAACATTGCTAGTATTCTTCTGACACAACATTTTCAGATTCTTTTGTACTATAAAGCTTTTCCTCAAATCATTATAGAGTTAAAAGCCATATTGGAAAATTGATTCCTGGATGGCTAATACTCTAGATTACGCAAACAAAAATATAAATATCTTTGTACTTTCCAGCTTCTTATCACTTTGGCCAGGTTGAATGTCTACTTTAGTTAAGAGTTTCATGCACAGGTTCTCCTGAACTAACACAATGTTAAAGGTCACAACCCGTCCAGATGAAATGTTTCAATATTAAGATTTTTTTTTAATTTCATTCATTCTGTAAAACAAACCCACAAAATTAAAATTTGGACCTAGAAACACCTGATAGCTTGACAGTGCCCTTAAAACCTACTAAAGAGGGATATATTATAACAACTGGACACCTAAACCTGGTTTACTCCCACATCTGCTTCCTCCTCTTCCCTTGCCCCAAAACATCTCTGGAGAAAGTCTCACGATCATGTAGGCTTCCTCCACTGCAGCTCTCTTCTCTCCCTCCTTCATTACTGCTGTAGACTCTTATCAAACAGCTTTATTTCTCCATCCCCATTGACTCCCATACCTCAAACTCTATTAGTGGTTTGCTATATTTAACTCTTTGCAAAATCTTGCTTGTTTTTTAAAGAAAAAAAATTGTCAGATCATCTTATATGGTTCCCTTTACTGAAGTATCTGAGCCCCATGCAATATTTAACGGCTTTTTTGCTTGTAACACTCTTATGAAATAGGGAACTAAGGCACAGAGAGGCTAAATAAACTTGCTCAAAGTTACACAGGAAGTCTATGGCAGAGCAGGGAATTGAACTCAGGTCTCCCAAGTCCAGGCCATGGACTATTCTTCTCTAGAGGAAGAGCTGCCATCACAACCTCCCTTCCCTTCCCTCTCACTCTCTTCTGCCTTTCCCTGCCAACATGTATCCTCTCTTTCTGTCAGAATGCCGTCTTCCACTTCATTCTCTCCTAACTAACCAACCTACTACGTTCCCACTCTCAGCCATCCCCTTTCTCGCCTCCTTCATCTTTCAATCTTTTCTGGCCTATTTCACACAAAATACAAGCCTGCCTTGGTCTTAACCCAGCTGCTTCTCTAACTTTGCCCCACTTCCACCTCAGTGAACATGCCATTGCCTTGAGTTCCTCTCCTCCATTTTAGATTCCATCCAGTCCCTCCTAACCCTTCCAGGCCTCACAAACTGCTCTCCCCAAGGTTTTTAATGATCATTTCCTCTCTGGATCCTAGGGCCTGTCCTTCATCTGCCTTGACTTCTCTGCTGCTCCTGGCACTGCTGATATGACACTGCTAAAAATCATGTCCTTACTTGACTTGAGATACCATCTTTCCTGGGTTCTCTTCCTACCTCTCTGATCACTTCAGAATCTTTCAGTAGGGTGGGAGTCCTCAACATACATCCATCTCTCTGTGTTACAGTCCACAGGGCTCCATTCTTGATCCTCTCCTCTCCTTTCTTTAATCCCCATATTCGGGTGACTTCATTGCTCACACAGGTTTAAACTGTCACCTATATATTGCTGAATCACATCCATCTTCGTGGCTCTCAAGCCGTCTCTCTCAATTCGCTCCTCATCTCAGCCTGTCTATCCAACGGTTCTCCTCTGAGACGTCTCCACCAGCTTACACTTAACATAGCCAAACTGAACTCATGATTTCCCCCCCAAACCTTCTTCACTACTGCCGCTTCCTGTCACGGCCAACACAACACCACCCTCCGTAGTTCAGCCTCATTGTAGGTCATCTATCTTGAATTCCTCCCACCCTTACCTCATACATCTAGGCTGTAACTAAGTCCTGCCACGTCTTCCTTCACATCCTGTTTAAAGATCTAACCTCTTCTGTTTGTCCTAACAGTCAATACTCTCATCCAGGCCCTCATCAGTCCTAACGACTGCCGACTCCCCTAGCACTGCCATACAAAAAAGCAGCTACAAAGATCACTTTCTTTGCCTCACCGCCTTCTCTTTGTATTCATACTCCGGCTCTCCTTATTGCAACAAATCAAGCTCAAGCTTCTCAAACTTCACAACTCTGCCTTTCTCTATTTATCTGAGCTTGATTTATCACATTACAACCTGCCTCCTCTGTTCCACCCATTTGGCAGCTTCTCACACAGACATACCTTATGCCTTCTTCCACACTGCCCCTTATGCACTGAACACCCACGCTGAATTGTACTGTAAAGCCAATAATCTCTCCTCAAGACGCACCTCTGCCACGATGCCTACAAGAAATCAGTCAATTAATAGCAGCTTGAGGACAAGCAGCTCTGCATGGTTGGTACTTTTACATAATGATGATGAAAAAAAACTCTGTGTACACAAAAATTGTATATTTGATAGTGTTCCCCTCCTTTACATGCCACTTCCTAGTCAACTGTTCAGGATAGGGACCGCGTTTGTTATGTGTTTGCACAAAAGACTGCTAATCCTGATCAAGATCTCTAGGCACTACCATATTATAAATATTATATAATGATGACTAAGAGAACTAACAGGCCCTTGTAGTTTGCTGGGCCCACCAGATTTTGTAGAACAGACCATCTTTGCTGCTTGGAAAAAAATATCTCGTTCTCTCTTTTCAGGTATAAATAAGTTAGTTCAAGTAACTGATCAGCGCCAGTGAAAGAGGCAATCATAGTCAATTGCTGGTTTGATAGTTCAACTGTCCCCTCCAGATGAATGGCCAATAAGTTCTACTAGCTCAGAGGTTTAACTTCCTTACTTTTGCAGGAAATATGTACCTTTTAGAATGGGTCACCTCCAGAAGAGTGGTTATTATGGTTAAGGTAGAAGCAGCCAAGAGGCTCCAGCTTGTGCAAAACACGATAGCCCAGCTCCCTAGCTAGAGGAATCACATCACCCCTGTACTCTGAGCCAATGGAGTGTAGACAGTTCATTTCCCATTCAAGGCCCTGAGTCTTATTTACAAGGCTGTGAGCAGGTCAAGACCTTTGTATATCTGAAACAGCCTCTCTAACTACAAGCCTGTGAGCCAAGTGTCTTCTGGGACAATGCAGCTAACAAGGCCTAGAAGAAAAGTTGCAAAACTGTAGATAAAATGTCTTGGGTCAACAATGCTCAACTTTGATATCAGTTCTATCTCCTGCAATAGCTAAGCCAAAGCCTAGCCAGCTTCAGAACATATTACAAGATCCAACTATGAGCCAGAGATGTTCTTCCATAACAGAAAGTCAGGAAACCTTAATATTTGGGGTGAAAGGTGGGGTGTTTAAGAACTAAACCAAAGCAAAAATGTTCAGGCCTACTTTATGTACACATCATAAAGAATTAAAATGGGTCACAATTTTTTTCTGGTTTCAGAGTAGCAGCCGTGTTAGTCTGTATTCGCAAAAAGAAAAGGAGTACCGGTGGCACCTTAGAGGCTAACAAATTTATTTATAAATTTATTTATAAATTTTTTTCTGCTATACGGGTCACCTTTAAACAGCTGCTGCATTCCACTGGCATATGAACGCTCCCCATATAAATTCAGACTTTGAGATCAAAGGCTTTGCATAGTGATTATCATCTCCAGGAAGAAGCTTCCTCTGCCTTTGCATTACCCTAGGGCTGGTCTTAGTTTACTGATTGCACAGGGGAGAGAGTAAACGGCTACGGGAAAAGCTGGAGCAGCAGTAGAGGTTGACCAGTAAGACAACCTTGTGTTCTATTTAGAATCACTGATTCTACTGCTGTTCTGTGAAGGGTAAAATAGCTTTGTTGATCTCTGCCGCTGCAAGAGCGGGAGAGTTATCCAATGGAACGGCACTGGGATGGCAGCAGCCTGATATACCTGTAGCCTATGACAAAGTCAGTTGCTGCTTGTGTAACACACTGGTGGGTGGGTGTTACAGGCTCCCCTTCTGCACTGTTCCAGTGGATAAGTTTTTACAGCCCCCAGGTACAGAGCTTTGGCTCAAACTGCTGCAGCACAGGCTTTCAAGTCTGCAGGTTCCCAGTTCCATCCTTGGTGCGTCTGCCAAGAGGTTAGACGTCATGCTTGCTGTGACTTTCATTGGCTAGATCAGCAGAGGATGGGCCCTCAATGCTGCTACAATGTCAGAGCAGGAGGGAACACACACCCCTGGTTGAGTTTCTAACAGTGAGCATGAGATTATCACCCACAATACACGTCCTTCCTGATTTAAGGCCAGTGGAGAAGTGCTGGCTTTGTAGATGACTGAAGAGAAGCATAAAGATGGAAAGGGTCCTGTGTTTTAATGTGCAAAGGTGTGGTCCATAGGCATAAAAAAGCCTTCACTTTATGTTATTACCCAGTCTCTTGTCTAGTCTCTAATCTACCCTTTTCAGGAGAGGTTATCGAGGAAATGTTGGCTGGGAAGCTCCAATACCACTTGGATACAGAGCTCAGTCTAGAATCATAGACATTAAGGTCAGAAGGGACCATTATGATCATCTAGTCTGATCTTCTGCACAATACAGGCCACAGAATCTCACCCCCCATTCCTGCAATAAACCTCTCACCTTTGTCTGAGCTATTGAAGTCCTCAAATCATGATTTAAAGACTTCAAGGTGCAGAGAATCCTCCAGCAAGTGACCCGTGCCCCATGCTGCAGAGGAAGGCGAAAAACCCCTAGGGCCTCTTCAAATCTGCCCAAGAATCAAAGTCTCACGTCATGAATGCAGCTCTTATCAATGTAGCGGTACTAGCGGACCATCTTCTGGTGATGGCCCACGGTCATGGATTTGCCCTCGCTGATGTCAGCAGCCACTCAAAGATGCCTGGGTTTTAGTTGCTTTCAGTATGGAACGCACAACTGAATCTAGCCTGTGGCAGTCTGTGGAACTCCCCCCCACCCCCCGCCTCCTCCCCCTGCCTTGAGGAGATCTACTGGAGTCTCCCTTGGCTAAAGCATTTACTATACACATAGAGAGATGCACCAGTGGGAGTCTGGACTAGAAACCTGTTCCCCTGGCTGCCAGTCCCAGGCCTGAACAACTAGACCACATTGCCTCTCCTGGCTGTCTCTGGCATCTGGTACAAGGCCTTCCTACATTGGTCAGTAGATTTTGGATTCTTTCCACCCCTCCCAGAGATGCCATAGCTTTGCTCTGAGACTTTCAGGGGTATTTCTGTGGGGCAGGTGGGGGGAGCTAAGAAGATTGCTTGGATCAGCAGCAAGGGCCAAAGGTACAAAGCCACATAAAGATGGGAGGGTTTAGGGGAATGCCTTGAACACTTGTGGTGCATTTTAGATGCATTTCCATGCATGTTAAAATAACTGGGACTTCTCTCCCCACAGAGAAATCTGGACCTCTTCCAACTATCTATGACCAAGGAGAGGGCATGCCCCCCCCTTGTTGTGCCCAATCCCCACCCCTAAACAGGGAGAAGGGGAGGATCAGCCCTAGAAAACTGCTCTTCTATTCTGCATAGGGCCCTTAATTACCTAGGCCAGTTCTGGGCCTCCTTATCAGGTTGAGCCTCTTCTGTCCCATTCCCTCTCTCCTCCTGCTGTCCTCCCGCCCCGCCACCTCCTCCCCTGCAGACTGCACAGTGAGGGTCTGACAGGAGGCAAGCTGCAGTGATTCTGAATGGAGTTTCAGAGTAGCAGCTGTGTTAGTCTGTATTCGCAAAAAGAAAAGGAGTACTTGTGGCACCTTAGAGACTAACAAATTTATTTGAGCATAAGCTTTCATGAGCTACAGCTCGCTTCATTGGATGCATTTGGTGGAAAATACAGTGGGGAGATTTATATACACACACACACAGAGAACATGAAACAATGAAACATGAAATAAGATGATGTTCTTGTTAACTGCTGGAAATGGTCTACCTTGCTTGTCACCATGAAAGGTTTTCCTCCTTTCCTCCCCCTGCTGCTGGTGATGGCTCATCTTAAGTGATCACTCTCCTTTACAGTGTGTATGATAAACCCATTGTTTCATGTTCTCTGTGTGTGTATATAAATCTCCCCACTGTATTTTCCACCAAATGCATCCGATGAAGTGAGCTGTAGCTCACGAAAGCTTATGCTCAAATAAATTTGTTAGTTTCTAAGGTGCCACAAGTCCTCCTTTTCTTTTTGAATGGAGTTTGGGGCACTGGATTCACCATTCAAATCACAAAGCTGCATGTCATGCACTAACTGCCCAAGCGGAACTTACTGGCACACACTAGGTACCGAGAGCACATGAACATAGTCCAGCAGGGTCACAGTTAGAGCACAGCCAGTGGCTTGGGCAGGGAAACAAGCAACATCTTGGCCCACTCAAAATCTACATAGCTTGTTTCCTATTAGACGCTCACTGTGCAGTCCATGCATGTGCCATAAGGGTGGCGGAGAACAACACTCCCCACAGCGGCAGAACTATTTGCTGTGTTTGTCAGGCCCATGTGATGTGTGTGTGTATCACTCATCAAGTATGCGCATGCTTGCAAAATCTGTAGGCTTAAACCTGAATTAGTAATTTCATAATTACATGTAAAAATCAGGAGCATTATGGAAAATTAGGGTGGGTTGGCATCTCTGCCCTCCCCCAAGGAGTTCTTCCTTTTGAGACTGTTTTCTTTTTTCCCCTCTATTATTTGAGGGGAAAAACTAGCTAGTGTTTCTGGGCCAAGATTTTCTTTAAGGTTTTGCTATAGATTGCCTAGTACTCCAAATATAGTAACCAGAGGAAGTGCTTTATGAATACAGTAACAGAATAAATAATCTGTTTCACCTGTGTTAATTTTATTATGTAACTAGTTTAAAGTAGTTTTATTTACATCTGATATAAACACATACCAAGAAGATTGTAGTTGCTTAGTTTAATAACAAACAATGTAGGTTACCCAGATTGGGATCAAGAATAAAGTCTGAAACTTTCCATTTCATTTTTGCTTTCTCATAACTCAAACAGGAAGAATATGGGCAAATTTTGTTTTATTCATCAGTGTAGTTTATCGAGACAAGCCATTTCACTGTTTGAACTAAACGGGCCAAACTTATCTATGGTGTAACTCCACAAACTCAGAAGTTACACCTGGAATTATTCTGGTATATTGTATTTCCCTTATTAAGCAATAACAGGGTGGACTATTGTTTAAGATAAGTAATTATTTCAGTTCAATAATTTTGACATGATAAAGCACACAGGTACTGCCAAAATTAATACATCAAATGTGTGTGCCTAGGAACAGGTTCCACCTTGGTGATATGGTTCTATACAGTATGTATTACTCAAAACAAAACAGGACATGAGATTTTAAGCATGGCTTCACTCTGAGAAGTAACTCAGCAGCCTAATATTGTGAGGTTGATTTCATATCAAATTTGTCCAGTTTATAATTTAAAAAAAAAAAAAGACAGTTTTTTCCTGTTTGCAGGCACTAGACTCAACCCACAATCTACAAGTCATGCTGGGTTCTTTCCTATTTCTGCATTATCATGATGATAAAATTCTGCAGGCCAAATTCTGCTTTCAGTTACACTTGTACCAAACAGCTATTTTCACAGGTGTTGCATAGATGTACCAGAGAGCAGAATTTGGTCTTGTAACTGCAATTTAACAATTCTGTTGATGAAGCATGATCCAGAAGTAAATGCAGATCTCTCACAGAGCTCTTTTGGCTCTACCACTACTCATAAGAATAAATTCTTCCATTTCTGTCCCTCACCCCACTAAAGCAGATAGTAAAAATGTAAAAATGGCACCTTGGTGTAGTCAATAGCTCTGTTCCCTGTTTGCATCGCAAATCCTTTTTCATACTAGAACTGCCCTTTAAATTAGGCAGGACTCTGGGTAGGGGATCTATATTTTACTCATCTTCACACACCTTTTTTCTTCTTCCTCTCAACATAAGTGCTCTGCAGATATGCCTAACTTTAAGCATGTGAGTAGTCCATTTACTCCAACTGGACCTCTCACCAGGTTAAAATCAAACATGAACTTAAGTGCTCCTATGAATTAGGGCCTTAATGAGCTTCCGGTAGCAAGAGGTATATATAGCCTGGATTTGGAGAGGGATGGACTTTATCTATTGTAATAGATCTTTTCCATCACTAACTTCTCTATTTCTGTATTTGAATAAAGAAACATGGTAAAACAGAAGAGGGCTCTCAGCAATTAATATAAGAACTATGCTTCAATTGCCATTTAGTTTACCAGCTAACATTAGACTGCTATATGTCTATTCGATATAGTATATACTCATGATACATTTTTCAGAGTAGCAGCCGTGTTAGTCTGTATTCGCAAAAAGAAAAGGAGTACTTGTGGCACCTTAGAGACTAACAAATTTATTAGAGCATAAGCTTTCGTGAGCTACAGCTCACTTCATCGGATGCCTCTGTTTTTTCCACCAAATGCATCCGATGAAGTGAGCTGTAGCTCACGAAAGCTTATGCTCTAATAAAAAGAAAAGGAGTACTTGTGGCACCTTAGAGACTAACGAATTTATTATTATGCTCTAATAAATTTGTTAGTCTTTAAGGTGCCACAAGTACTCCTCCTCTTTTTACTCATGATACAGTTCTCCAACACACCTAATCTAAATTAGCGGATTGCTACTCCACACACAGCACAAACAAATAAATAACAAAAATGAAACATGAACTATGCAGCTAAGGAAAGGAAACACTCCAGCTAGTGTGCACCCCGCAGACAAAAAATAGGTACAAAAGAGAAATGATTAAATAAAAGAACAGAACCATATAGCTCGTCTCTATTTGGCTTAAAGTCAGTTGCAGATTGTGAATAGGAGCCCTTCCTAGTTGAAACAGCCCCGCAGAGCAGTAACAAAAACAAAGAAAAGCCAGTGAAACAAAATTTCAGCTCAAGAGCCCAGACATTATTCCTTTGTAAAAACCAGAATGAGGAATGCATCTCATTATTTTCCAGCAGCCCTGTGAGAGGAGCCACTGAGCTGGGTTACGTGATATTGAACACGTTATACACGACAGGAAACTCCACATCAAAGACAGGGAGCATGCCAGAGCAATATGTAATCAAAACCTCCTGTCAAGGGGGGGGTGTGTGTAGGGGGAAATCCAACACACATACACAGATGTGGAGGATTTGGCACCACCTAGCTATTTGCACATGGTGTGCGTGGAAGGTTCGAGGAGAGCTACTTGGATTGACTTAAACTTTACAGATATTAACGGAGCCCTGCATCATGAGTATTGCATCAGCAAATATACCTCTGAGAACAATTCCACACTGGCTGGAGGAACAGACTAAACAACCTAATACATCTTTTCCATAGCAAGTTTTTATGCTTTAAGACTTCCTCCCATCAACTCACAGATTCCCTAACCTGTGCATTGCACGTGCACCCTAAAACAAAGACATCTGATGCAAGCCAAGAAGCAGAGGGTGCATTTTCTCTTCAGCATTCTCAGCTGTGTAATCTACCCACCACCCCAAAAACAGCAGCCTCTTGGATGCTTAGACTGTCTCTATATGTGCTTGCATGGCTGGAAAGTCCATCTCATACTACAATTTAAATATGAAGATGATGCTTTTATCAGAATCACAAATGTATGTCTCAGCCCCTAAAAAGCCATAGGATGTGCTACAACAATACATTAGCAGCAATCTCTCTGCCCTACCTCTCCACCAGACAGTTCAGCAGCACAGAGCAACAGACAGGACACACTTGATTGGGGGATGTGCCATCCTGGGCAGATTGTACCCACTTCTGACACAGCCCCGAGAGGGGTGTCTCTCTTTCACTTAAAGAAAAGGAGTACCCGTGGCACCTTAGAGACTAACAAATTTATTAGAGCATAAGCTTTCGTGAGCTACAGCTCACTTCATCGGATGCATTGCTGGCAACCTTGGCACAGCCCAGGGTGTCAGCCAGGTATGACCAGACCAAATTGAGAACTTGGGTCGGGGATTTGGGGGCCTGTATGTCTCCCCACGGGGCATGGGTGATGCCAACTGCTCTGCAGGAGGGGAAGCGCGTGATGGCCCCCCAGGCTCCGCTGCACAGAGAGATGCTCCCCTTCCATCCCCTCTCCCTCTCGGGCCAAGTTATCCTCCTCCCACCACTCCTTGCCCCACTTCAGTCATGTGGAGGGGCTGAGGCTCCCCTCCCTGAGCAGCTAACCACTGCTCACCTCCCTCTGCCCTCCAAGGGGTTCAGGTCTCCTCCCCCAGAGCAGGTCAGAGCCCCTCCCAGCTGCGAGAAGCCCCAGGAAGAGAGGGGGCAGCTCCTCCCTGTAGTGCCCCCATCCTCCAGTGAGACCCGGAGGGGGAAAGAGGGAGAACAAGAAACTCTTCCCCTTTGCCAACCTGCAGCGTACACCCCGGAGGGAGGGGTCGGGGGCAGCTCGCCCCCCTCCCTGCAGCTCGCCCCCGGGGGGGAGGGGTCGGGGGCAGCTCGCCCCCCTCCCTGCAGCTCGCCCCCGGGGGGGGAGGGGTCGGGGGCAGCTCGCCCCCAGGGGGGGAGGGGTCGGGGGCAGCTCGCCCCCCTCCCTGCAGCTCGCCCCCGGGGGGGGAGGGGTCGGGGGCAGCTCGCCCCCGGGGGGGGGAGGGGTCGGGGGCAGCTCGCCCCCCGCCCTGCAGCTCGCCCCCGGGGGGGAGGGGTCGGGGGCAGCTCGCCCCCCGCCCTGCAGCTCGCCCCCGGGGGGGGAGGGGTCGGGGGCAGCTCGCCCCCCGCCCTGCAGCTCGCCCCCGGGGGGGGAGGGGTCGGGGGCAGCTCGCCCCCCGCCCTGCAGCTCGCCCCCGGGGGGGGGAGGGTCGGGGGCAGCTCGCCCCCCTCCCTGCAGCTCGCCCCGGGGGGGGGCAGCCCCGCCCCTCACTCACCCAGAGATGCCGCCCTGGCGGAGGGGGTCCGTCGACGCCGCAGCCACCTCGCTCCCGCTGACTGACAGACAGCCCGGCTCCGCCGGAGCGCCAGGGACCCGGATGTGGAGGGCCCCGCCCACTCCGCGTCTGTCTAGCGCGGGGACCCTCCCGCCCTGCGCCTGCGCCGAGCGACTCCGGGGCTCCGCGCGGGAGCGGCGGCGGCGGCGGGGGCGTGTCTGTCACGGCTACCGCCCGGTCTCGTGGGGCCTCCTGCTGCCTCCAGCCCTTCGTCCGTGCACCGCAAGGGCAGGCGCCCCGGTCACGGCTCCTGCCTCGGCTGCGGGGGCCCAGGCTCCCAGCGTGCATCGGGCCTGGCTGCAGTGTCCCCCCCCCCCGCGCCCGGGGCCCCTCCAGCTGCAGGAGGGAACGGTGCCCTGAGGCGCGCTGCTTGAAGGGCAGCCAGGAGCTGCCGCCCACGGTCGCTGTGGGCTTGGGTTGCCCCGGTGCTGCTAACTCTCGTGCCGCGGCTCGGGGTGGTTGGCGTTTTTCTGAAAGCCTCAGCTCCGGGAGTCCTGTGATTATGTGAGAATCTTGGCTTTTCGTTTTTCTTCAGAAAGTGAGTTCCTAGCCCGTTGTGACCACAGAGAAATGTGCAAAAAACAAAACAAAACCCAGAAGGCAGATAAAAGGAACCCCCAAACTCATGATTTGTTTTTTAAGCCACCTCGTGGTTCGGGGAGGGAACTGTTTTCTGGGTGTCCCGGTACAGAGGTTTCCTAATGGCGGGTAGAGCGCTAACTAGTCGGGTGGTGCTGGTTCCTTAGTCACGTTTCCAGCAGCTAAACTGCATTCAAAAAAGGCAAAGTACAAAATGCAATTAATATTTTCCTAATCTTGCTTCTCCACATAAGCAATTGCTGCACTTGCCATGGAATAAAGAAAAGGAGGACTTGTGGCACCTTAGAGACTAACACATTTATTTGAGCATAAGCTTTCGTGAGCTACAGCTCACTTCATTGGATGTGCATCCGATGAAGTGAGCTATAGCTCACGAAAGTTTATGCGCAAATAAATGTGTTAGTCTCTAAGGTGCCACAAGTCCTCCTTTTCTTTTTGCAAATACAGACTGACACGGCTGCTACTCTGAAACTTGCCATGGAATGTTATGTGATCAAGAGCTTGGCAGGAAGTGACAAAGAAGACTGAATGGTGTAATGCCTCCTAGATAATATCCCCATTAACATGTGATCCTTGGTTATGACCAAGAGTGGGGCATCCCATCCTAATGGGATATCACACAGGTGCATTGTCCATGGTGCCAACTTTTTGATAAAGCTGATCTATTTATCCTCTAAGGCTTTTCTTCAGGGCTTGGCTATGGGATAACTGAAGTGGGTTTTAGCCCACAAAAGCTTATGCGCAAATAAATTTGTTAGTCTCTAAGGTGCCACAAATACTCCTTTTCTTTTTGCGGATACAGACTAACACGGCTGTCACTCTGAAACCTGTATTTTACTTATGATGGACTGGGGCTGTGTTATGTAGAATTGGTCCTGTTTTTATTTCGAGGCATTGTAAAGCTCATAGAACACAGCCAGATGCTCAATAAAGTGAAATTAAATGTCCTGCTGGACAATATAGTTGCATTTCCTGAGACCCAAAAGAGAGACAAGGTGGGTGAGGTAATATCTTTTATTGGACCAACTTCTGTTAGCGAGAGAGATGAGCTTCTGAGCTTACACAGAGCTCTTCTTCCTGTCTGGGAAATGTACTCGGAGGGTTCATCTACACTGCAGTTGGACACCCATGGCTGGCCTGCACCAGTTGACTTGAACTTCCAGGGCTCAGGCTAAAACTAATTGCAGAGTAGATGGCAAGATCTGGGACTCTCCCACCTTGCAGCATGGATTCACCAAGGGCAAGTCATGCCTGACTAATCTAATTGTCTTCTACAACAAGATAACTGGCTCTGTGGATGAGGGGAAAGCAGTGGATGTGTTGTTCCTTGACTTTAGCAAAGCTTTTGACACGGTCTTCCACAGTATTCTTGCGAGCAAGTTAAAGAAGTATGGGCTGGATGAATGGACTATAAGGTGGATAGAAAGCTGGCTAGATTGTCAGGCTCAACGGGTAGTGATCAATGGCTCCAGATCTAGTTGGCAGGCGGTATCAAGTGGAGTGCCGCAAGGGTCGGTCCTGGGGCCGGTTTTGTTCAATATCTTCATAAATGATCTGGAGGATGGTGTGGATTGTACCCTCAGCAAGTTTGCAGATGACACTAAACTGGGAGGAGAGGTAGATACGCTGGAGGGTAGGGATAGGATACAGAGGGCCCTAGACAAATTAGAGGATTGGGCCAAAAGAAATCTGATGAGGTTCAACAAGGACAAGTGCAGAGTCCTGCACTTAGGATGGAAGAATCCCCTGCACCGCTACAGACTAGGGACCGAATGGCTAGGCAGCAGTTCTGCAGAAAAGGACCTAGGGGTTCCAGTGGACGAGAAGCTGGATATGAGTCAACAGTGTGTCCTTGTTGCCAAGAAGGCCAATGGCATTTTGGGTTGTATAAGTAGGGGCATTGCCAGCAGATCGAGGGCCTTGATCGTTCCCCTCTATTCGACATTGGTGAGGCCTCATCTGGAGTACTGTGTCCAGTTTTGGGCCCCACACTACAAGAAGGATGTGGAAAAATTGGAAAGCATCCCTCGGAGGGCAACAAAAATGATTAAGGGGACTGGAACACATGACTTATGAGGAGAGGCTGAGGGAACTGGGATTGTTTAGTCTGCAGAAGAGAAGAGTGAGGGGGGATTTGATAGCTGCTTTCAACTACCTGAAAGGGGGTTCCAAAGAGGATGGAGCTCGACTGTGGTGCTGTGCAGTTTTCCTTCGAGAATGAGGCCCGGGAGGTCAGATACAGGGTGGTCATTTTGTGAAAAGGGTTCACCCACAGGTGAGCTCTCCACAGACGTAGGGCCTGCTTGCCCTGGCAATGTACAGCGCTGCGACTTTCTGGCTCAGGGGTATGAAAAAACAGCCCGCTGAGCGCTGCAAGTTTCAGCACCAGTGTAGACAGGGCCCCAGTGCTGGGAGCCATGCCCCTCGTGGAGGTGGCTCTGCCACGACCACACAAGCCACATTAAAGCGCTGCGCGTTGCCAGTGTAGATGAGCCTCAAGGCACATCAACCCCAAAGTGCAGCCGACCCTGCCAGAACAGCAGATGCAAAACCTGCAGATATATCTCCACTGCTAAAGTGAGCAACACCTATCACAACCCACCTTTCAAGGGGTCCTACACATGCCTACTTAGGCATCTGAAGAAGTGGTTTTTTTAACCCACGAAAGCTTATGCCCAAATAAATCTGTTAGTCTTTAAAGTGCCGCTGGACTCCTTGTTGTTTTTGTGGATACAGACTAACACAGCTACCCCTCTGATACTTGGTGCCTACCGAGGGTAATCAGACATCCTGATATAAGGGGTTTTGTCTTATATACACAACTATACCCCCACCCATCCCGAGGAAAAAAAAGTGTTCTGGTTTTTCACACTTGCTGTCTGGTCAATCTGTGCCTATCAAAACAAATGGTGTACCTCATCCAGCCCAGTAAATGCCCCAATAACAGCTATGTGGGTGAAACCAGACAGTCACTGCACACGCAAATGAATTTACACAGAAAAACAATAAAAAGACAAGAATACCATATCACCTTCTTATAACAATCTATAACCCACTAACAACCCCCTTCCCAAGCAGCCTTTTCCCCCCTCCTTTCCTTCCTCCCCCCTCCCTTTCTCCCCCCAGGACTGGAGGATTGTTAGTGGGCCACTTCACCTTGAATGGCCTTGAAATATGTAAAAAGAAAAGGAGGACTTGTGGCACCTTAGAGACTAACACATTTATTTGAGCATAAGCTTTCGTGAGCTACAGCGCACTTCATCGGAATGCATCTGATGAAGTGAGCTGTAGCTCACGAAAGCTTATGCTCAAATATATGTGTTAGTCTCTAAGGTGCCACAAGTCCTCCTTTTCTTTTTGTGGATACAGACTAACACGGCTGCTTCTCTGAAACTTGAAATATGTGTTAACTACATATGCTGAGTAATTTGCACCACCTTGTATTTAGTTGTGACACTCTGAGTACATTTCCCACATGTGAGGAAGAACTCTGTGTAAGCTCGAAAGCTTGTCTGTCTCAAAACAGAAGTTGGTCCAATAAAAGATATTACCTCAGTCACCTTGTCTCTCTAATATCCTGGGGCCAACATAGCTACAACAGCACTACATGGGACCCAACAGGGTTTTTGGGACCCCGACCCTTCCCACACCTAGCACTTGTGGATCCACAGGTTCTCCATCCTCTCTGAAAAAAATGGAATAAACCCATTGGAACATGTATGGATGGTAACCCTGTGCATCATAGTAAGAACAACAGGGAAATGTGCATGCTCTTAGCATTATGTGCCTTTAATAACACACTCATTAAATAACATAAAGTAACATATCATCATCCCCATCTTTGAAGACAACTAAGGTTCTATTGCATCACAACATTCTTATAGGGAGTGGGGAAAAAGGAATGTAAGGAGGTTTTCAGAGCAGTGCATTAGCGTGATGTCACGATGCTGGGGTGTATGCAACAAAAGTACCAGGATGTCAATGAAGCTGACTCCATTTTTGCCAATAGTAGGTACTTCTGTGCTCCACCCTTCCCCTACCCCTTGAAAAAGGAAAAAATTGCTTAGATGGAAAGATAAATTTAAAGCCAGATTTCAATAGGATCACAAAGTTATATAAAACAGTGATAGAAGAGCCCTTGAGACTGTTAACCAGATTGGTCAACTAGCGGGCCTTAAGCATAGTTTGTGTGCACTTAGCCCAGATCCTTAAAGATATTTAGGCTTCTAGCTTCCATTGATTTAGGAGCCTAAACACCTTTGAGGATCTGTAACTGTGGCTGCAAACAGTGTCTTGTTTCTTCCCAGAAGCCAACGTTATACTCGGCTGTCTCCCTGGAACCAGTTCAGCACACTGGGTTTTTTATGCAGTGCAGCTGGCCCTCCCAGTCATGCCACTGTAACCAGTGTGGCCAGTCCTCCTTCCTCCTAATGTGGCTAATGCCACTCTTTGTGTATGCTCTGCTGAGGCATGTAAATGCATCCGATGAAGTGAGCTGTAGCTCACGAAAGCTTATGCTCTAATAAATTTGTTAGTCTCTAAGGTGCCACAAGTACTCCTTTTCTTTTTGCGAATACAGACTAACACGGCTGCTACTCTGAAACCTGTTGTAGCATGGCGAAACAGATGCCCAATGTTGTCTAGCCACAGATACAGACAGAGTGCTTACAGTGTGGACACCACTCTAAACCATGTTTTTTACTGGCCCAGAGGAGAGTTTCACAAACTGATTACAAAATCCTGCTTGAGGTAGTTGTGGGGAGAGGGCCTTAGGTTGACCGTGCATACATGTTTAAATCTTATGTTCAGCTATTCCCAGTCTAGCACTATTGGTAGAGAGATTCATGTTTATTGTTTTTTTTAATTCTGCTGATCTTTAGCCATAGACATCTGTGCAATCCGTGGCCTTCTAAGTGGGAATCTGCTGCTCATTAATTTTCTTCCAGATAGGGCATTAGAGCATCCCTTCAAAATATTTAAGATGCCCATAGTTAGGTGTTGTCTTTGTGTGCTATAAGCATGCACCCTCCCAAAGATGTGAAGGAGTCTGTATGTAGCACAGAAGCCAATCCCACTACAAAGAAACAACTTCGTAAGGATTAAGCCACTCATCTGGAGCCCCTGCTCTAGGTTTCACACTAATTGTGGCTTCCAGCAGCCTGGAGCAGTAGCAAAGGGAAAATACCATGCTCTGTGCAGGCTCTTCATTGTAACATCTGATACCTCATGAGCATATCCACAAAACAGCTGGTGAAGTAGGGGAATCTCCCCACCTAAGATGTGTGGAGGTGAGGCACGGAGATTGACTAAAGTGCCCAAGGACACATAGAGACTGGGAATGGATGAGTCATTACACAAAGTAATCACAGGTTTCAGAGTAGCAGCCGTGTTAGTCTGTATTCGCAAAAAGAAAAGGAGTACTTGTGGCACCTTAGAGACTAACAAATTTATTAGAGCATAAGCTTTCGTGATGCATCCGATGAAGTGAGCTGTAGCTCTCGAAAGCTTATGCTCTAATAAATTTGTTAGTCTCTAAGGTGCCACAAGTACTCCTTTTCTTTTTACACAAAGTAAAACTATTTCCCCATGGTATTTCTCCCCCCCACCCCACCCCCCACTGTTCCTCTGATATTCTTGTTAACTGCTGGAATTAGCCTACCTTGCTTGTCACCATGAAAGGTTTTCCTCCTTTTCCCCCCCCTGCTGCTGGTGATGGCTTATCTTAAGTGATCACTCTCCTTACAGTGTGTATGATAAACCCATTGTTTCATGTTCTCTGTGTGTGTATATAAATCTCTCCTCTGTTTTTTCCACCAAATGCATCCGATGAAGTGAGCTGTAGCTCACGAAAGCTTATGCTCTAATAAATTTGTTAGTCTCTAAGGTGCCACAAGTACTCCTTTTCTTTTTGCGAATACAGACTAACACGGCTGCTACTCTGAAACCAAGGACACATAGGGAGTCTGTGGCAGAGCCGGGATTTGAACCTCTCTCCTGAGTCCCACTCTAGTACGATAACCAACTTTTCCATCACTGGCAATGTTTAAATCCAGATTGGATGTTTTGTAAAAGATCTGCCCTAGCTCAAACAGCGATTGATTCAGGGAAATTCTCCAGAAAGGCCAATTAAACCTCAAATAGCAATGCTAAGATGAAAGAGTGCAAAGGTTAATGAAATCAGGCTCTGCTGAAAAATGTTTGGGCTAAAGCAGAAGATTGGTATCAGTTCTTAGCTCTGCCACACACTGGCTTGGTGATCTTGGACAAGTCATTTCACCTCTGGGTGCCTCAGTTTCCTTTATCTGTAAATCTGGTATAATGATACTTCCCTAGCTCCCAGGGATGTTGTGAAACTTAATTCAAGGATGGTTGTTACAGTGCTTTGATGTACATGGATGAATGTTGCGACAGCATTATTTTGGTTATAATACGCAGATTCTCCTTCAAAGAGGTTTGGCAGGACTGAACTCATCCAGAGCTAGTGACTGCTCCCCAAATGAGTTATTGCAGTGTTTCCCAAACTTGGGACGCTGCTTGTTCAGGGAAAGCCCCTCATGGGCTGGGCCAATTTGTTTACCTGCCGCGTCTGCAGGTGCAGCCGATCGCGGCTCCCACTGGCTGCAGTTTGCTGCTGCAGGCCAATGGAGGCTGCAGGAAGCGGCGTGGGCCAAAGGACAAACCGGCCGCTACTTCCCACAGCCCCCATTGGCCTGGAGAGGCGAACCATGGCCAGTGGGAGCTGTGATCGGCCGAACCTGCGGACGCAGCAGGTAAACAAACCGGCCCGGCCCGCCAGGGGCTTTCGCTGAACAAGTGGTGTCCCAGGTTTGGGAAACACTGAGTTATTCTTTATAAATTGCTCAGCCTTATCTCACCAAACCCAGCTCAGGACATCACAACATTCCAAGCACTTCTTTTTTCCCAGAGATGGAAATGTTGTTTCTTGGTGACAAATAGTCACACAGATCTTGCATTACCAGATGTTTTACTAGAGCAGAGAGGCATGGAGTGAATGTCAGGACAGTCCACAGCTCACTAATGTTAGCAGGTCCTGGGCTTGCTTTGCATCTTATGTATTTTACTATAACTGGATGAATTCCTTCAGACTTGCTCTTCAGATGACTTCACCACAGTGATCATAGAACCCTTGGGTTTGATTCACCCCTGTGGATACACAGGGGTTAATCTGGTTTCTGCATGCAGAAATTAGGGAAGGTGAATCTTAGGTGAAATTCACCAGGGAAGAGGAACTTTATCCACCAGGGCTTCATCATAAGCAGCACCAGCACTGAAGAATCTGTACATCTCCTGGATGTCCTGGCTCCAGCTAGCTCTGGATCGTCCAGCAAAAAAGAGGTTGCAAATGGTGGCAAGGGCTGCTGAGATCTCATTTCCGAGGGGAGGAGACATTCACTCACCAGGAGTTTGCAGGCTGAATTCCATGCTGGAAATGAGTGGGGCCCTATATCTTCTAGCTAAGATGTTCTTTTATAGGTGAATTTTAAAAAGCCTCTTTAACAGTATAATGAACATATTAAACTCTGTTTCAGCTGTTTTCCCTGTCACTGTGTATCCTTTGCCTGAAGCCAATACCCTGCCTTTGCTAATGATGATGGTAGCACAGCGTTTTCTTCCTGCCGCCCTCCTAGAAATTGTTGGAGGCCATCTGTCCTCAAAGAGCAAGCTAGTCTCCTTGTGAAAACAAGCTATTCATTGTCTTTTTCAAAACCAGAAAACGAGCTATTTGCTGTCTCTTTCAAAACCAACAGATCTTGTTTTCAAAAGGTCTGGAGCCCAGGTGATTGCAAAAACATATGTACAATTGCATGCCTGATTTGCACACCTGAGAATCATCTGATTGCCTAAATACTACAGTGTTAGGTGCTACAGGAAATCCTGTTATAGACTTTAGGCAAGCAGTCATGGTAACTTCATGTGCAAATCAGGAGCATAATTGCACACCTGACAACTTAAAGATCCAGTCAGTACTTTTCCCTTTCTCTTCAAAAACAAACCATTGATCCCACCCTTACTGCCTAATTGTTGTTTGAAACAATAATTGAAAGCCCCATGAGAGTGATTTTTAACAAACTGATTTTAACAAGAGCTTCACTGAGCTCCATCAGGGGAGAGAAAGTTCTCTGACCTTCCACAGACTCCACCCCTACAAGTCTCCAACTGTAAATAAAGTGACAACACA
This sequence comes from Dermochelys coriacea, assembly GCF_009764565.3. NCBI lineage: Eukaryota > Metazoa > Chordata > Testudines > Dermochelyidae > Dermochelys > Dermochelys coriacea. The sequence goes on along the minus strand of NC_050071.1, from coordinate 137,721,338 downwards.
CTCAATCAGTGAAACATCAGATAACAAGCATTACCTCATCAGAAGAGATTTCCATTGGCTTGATTATACTTTGAGGACATGTCAATTTTTCTCAAAAAGAAAAGGAGTACTTATGGCACCTTAGAGACTAACAAATTTATTAGTCTCTAAGGTGCCACAAGTACTCCTTTTCTTTTTGCAGACACAGACTAACATGGCTGTTACTCTAGAAGAAGATCAGAACACTCTCCCTTCCAAATCCAGGCCTCAAAGCCAGCAGAGAAATGTAAGGACTCCAGAGCTGCCTTAGGCAGGTGGGGGGCGGAGTTTGGGGGTGCAGATTCTGGGCACCACCAAAATTTCTACAAACCTGCCACCCCTGTTATTAATCTCTCCTCGTACGGAAGCTGATCCATATCCCTAATAATTTTTATGCCCTTTTCTGAACCTTTTCAAATTCCAGTATATCTTTTTTGAGATGGGGTGACCACAACTGCATGCAGTATTCAAGATGTGGGCGTACCATGGATTTATATAGAGACAATATGATATTTTCTGTATTCTTATCCATCCCTTTCTTAATGATTCTCAACATTCTGTTCGCTTTTTTGACTGCCACTTCACATTGAGTGTTTTCAGAGAACTATCCACAATGACTCCAAGATCTCTTTTTTGAGTGGTAACAGCCAGTTTAGACCCCATGTAACAAAGTAGTTCCTTAGGAGGGCAGATCAATCTTTGCTTGTTGTTGGTTGTTATGACTAGAAAGCAGTAGTCACAAGGTAAAGAAGATTCAAAAGAGAAGGTTCTTCACTGTATTTAACATACAACATTACTGGGTAAATTAGAACAGCATATGTAGGAAAATCAGGAGTAAACATAGTACAGAAGGAAAACACTTTATATATAGGGAAGCTATTAAAAATAGCTGGTAAGGTAAATACATGCTTATTGGCACTACATAGGCTTGGAAGAATTAGATTTTTATTGATAAGTGTCTGTAACTGTCAATTTTACTGTACACACACAAAGTGACAAACAAATATTTCCATTAATAATCATTGAAATTTACAGATAGGCCATTTACAGTGACCTAACCAAGTGCGGTATCTACACTGACACTTTGTCGATATAACTTTGCCACAAATAGCTCTACGCCTCTCATCGAGGTGGTTTTATTTTGTTGGCAAAGCAGGAGAGTTTTGCCAGTGGAAGGAGCAGTGTAGTGTTTACACCTCCACTGTTTTGCTGATGAAAGCTGCCTTTTGTTGACAAACTCTGTAGTGTAGACAAAGCCCAAGGCTCTGTCCCAGTTCTTGCAGCATATAGTCTTACACAAGGTATTGCCATTAATTTAATTTTGATCCTAGAAAATAACACCCCTTTTTGATGTAGCTATGCTGGTACAACTTTTTAAGTGTTGCCCCAGCCTGTGTGTTCCCATTCCTTCCAAAGGCTTGTCTTCTCTCTCTCTGTTTGTTAGTGTAGGTGGCCGACAGTTGGAAATAACGACTCCTGGAGCTGAACACCGAGGGAAGTTTATACCTGGTAACGCCTCCTTTTGTGTTGGTTTTTCATAGCATTTGGTGATGAACTCATGGGATCTGGATTTCTGTCCTGTCATGTGATGGTCAGTGGATGGTGACCTTTGAAAAGGACCAAGCTACATTGATGTATTAAGGTATCACTGGCAGCTGGTTCATAGGTAAAGATCGTCATATAGTTGGTTCTGACTGCTGATGCTGCTTGGGGAGGGGGGAAAAGCAAATAAAAAGAAGGGGCCAAATTCATCTTAACTGCAGTCAGCTGTCTAGGGCTGAGTGTGACCTATGAGCCTTTGTTTAAACATAGCTAAGGCTCAGAAAAGAGATAATCGGTCATCTACTTTCCTGTCCCTTAAATAGCAGCATGGGTCAGTGGATAGCTCCTTAGACTGGGATTGAGGCGTCCTGGGTTCTGTTTCCAATGACCTTGTTTGTAAACTCTTTGGGGCAGCAGCTGTTGCTTTGTGTGTGTCCAAAGCCTGAAATCACACTCTCTAAGCACTACGATAAAATAAACAATAATCTAGGGCTGTCAATTGATTAAAAAAAATAATCATAAGAATGGCCATACTGGGTCAGACCAAAGGTCCATCCAGCCCAGTATCTTGTCTACCGACAGTGGCCAATACCAGGTGCCCCAGAGGGAGAGAACAGGTAATGAACAAGTGATCTCTCTCCTGCCATCCATCTCCACCCTCTGACAAATAGAGGTTAGGGACACTGTTCCTTACCCATCCTGACTAATAGTCATTAATGGACTTAACCTCCATGAATTTATCCAGTTCTCTTTTAAACCCTATTATAGTCCTAGCCTTCACAACCTCCTCAGGCAAGGAGTTCCACAGGTTGTGCGCTGTGTGAAGAAGAACTTCCTTTTATTTGTTTTAAACCTGCTGCCCGTTAATTTCATTTGGTGGCCCTTAGTTCTTATATTATGGGAACAAGTAAATAACTTTTCCTTATTCACTTTCTCTACACCACTCATGATTTTATATACCTCTATCAAATCCCCCGTTAGTCTTCTCTTTTCCAAGCTGATTAATTGCGCTGTTAAATAAATAATAATAAATAATAGAATACCATTTATTTAAGTATTTTGGATGTTTTCTTCATTTTCAAATATATTAATTTCCGTTACAACACAGAATATGAAGTGTACAGTGCTCACTTTATATTTATTTTTGATTACAAGTATTTGCGCTGAAACCCCCCCAATTGTATTTTTCAGTTCACCTAATGCACGTACTGTAGTGCAATCTCTTTATCATGAAAGTTGAACTTACAAATGTAGAATTATGTAAAAAAAAAGCATTCAAAAATAAAACAATGTAAAATTTTAGAGCCTTCAAGTCCACTCAGTCCTACTTCTTGTTCAGCCAATCGCTCAGACAAATAAGTTTGTTTACATTTGCAAGAGATACTGCTGCCCGCTTCTTGTTTCCAGCGTCACCTGAAAGTGAGAACAGGCATTCTCATGGCACTGTTGTAGCAAGTGTCGCAAGACATTTACATGCTAGATGCGCTAAAGATTCATATGTCCCTTCATTCTTCAACCACCATTCCAGGGGACATGCGTTCAGACTGATGATGGGTTCTGCTCGATAACAATCCAAAGCAGTGCGGACCGACTCATGTTCACTTTCATTATCTATGTCCGATGCCACCAGCAGAAGGTTGATTTTCTTTTTTGGTGGTTTGGGTTCTGTAGTTTCCACATTAGAGGGTTGCTCTTTTAAGACTTCTGAAAGCATGCTCCACACCTCATCCCTGACAGATTTTGGAAGGCACTTCAGATTCTTAAACCTTGGGGCGAGTGTTGTAGCTATCTTTAGAAATCTCACACTGGTACCTTCTTTGCATTTTGTGAAATCTGCAGTGAAAGTGTTCTTAAAATGAACAACATGTGCTGGGTCATCATATGAGACTACTATAACATGAAATATATGGCAGAATGTGGGTAAAACCGAGTCGAAGACATACAATTCACCTCCAAGGAGTTCAGTCACAAATTTAATTAACACATTATTTTTTTAACGAGTGTCATCAGCATGGAAGCATGTCTTCTGGAATGATGCCCAAGTATGAATATGAATGTTTAGCATATCTGGCACGTAAATACCTTGCAATGCTGGCTGCAAAAGTGCCATGCAAATGCCTGTTCTCACTTTCTGGTGACATTGTAAATAAGAAGAGGGCAGCATTATCTCCTGTAAATGTAAACAAACTTGTTTGTCTTAGCGATTGGCTGAACAAGAAGTGGGACTGAGTGGATTTGTAGGCTCTGAAATTTTAGATTGTTTTGTATTTGAGTGCCGTTATGTAACAAAAAAAAATGTACGTTTGCAAGTTGCACTTGCACAACAAAGAGATTGCACTACACTGCTTGTATGAGGTAAATTGATTTTTCTTTTTTGTTATTTATTGTTTTTATTGTTTTTTATTGTTTTTTTATTGTTTTTACAGTGCAAATATTTGTAATAAAAATAATATACACTTTGATTTCAATTACAACACAGAATACCATATATATGAAAATGTAGAATAACATCCAAAATATTTAATAAATTTCAATTGGTATTCTACTGTTTAACAGTTCGATTAAAACTGTGATTAATCGCAATTAATGTTTTTAATTGCGAGAGTTAACTGTGATTAATCGACTGCCCTACAATAATCTAATTTTCCCTACCAATGAAGGATTATGTCAAGATAGTGCTGACACCTCAGAAATAGGATTAATCAGAAGACTGCCAGCATATTTGAAGGGAATAGCGGCTTCTAACCTCAGGCTACATGAGTTATGCTGGGTGGTTTTATCTAATGAAATCTTTTTAGTGCTGTGGGAATCCCAGCTCAGACAAGAGAGGGACTTGCCAAAACACGCCTGAGATGTGCTTACGCTGAACAAAAGGAGTTTAAAGACTTGTGAGGATGACTTGTAACACTAATACCCATTGACAAAACTGATTAGGGTGGTTTATCTCCCTAATCTTTGCTAAATGCCTACAGTGAACTTGTTATATTGAGCTTTACATATTGGCCAATCCTAAATGTTCGTTGATGAAGCTTGGAACTAGGTCCTATCAGTGGGAATGGTACAAGGAGTAGGAATGCTCACGCTTAGCTATTGGCCACGTATTTGAATTAAAGCTCTTCTTCTCTTGCAGTACCCAGAGCTTTCCCACTTCTGGGAACATCTGCAAACCTGGGGCATTTTGAGCCCAAGTGAGTTGCTCGGGCAGCTTTAGGTTAAGTCCAGCTTTGATATCACCGAATGGTGGCAGCTTTCCGGGGCTGCCAGAGGTTGCACATGCTGCCTTTGCCCTGCATTTCTTTTTTATTCATTTTAACAGAAGTGTAGGTTTGACCCTTTATTAATAAATGGTTAATCATGGGGTAGTAAGTAGAGTCAGCTGTAGCACCAAGTTGCACTGAATCGCATCATCTTCAGTGCACTACATTTAAAATGTTCATGCACAGGAGCCGAGAAAGCAAATGGGGCAGCTCAGGCTCACCAGTTTCTCCCAGGCAAGTTCCTTAGCACCGTAAGTGCTGAGCGCAGGAAATGCCACTGCCCTTTCAATTATCAGAGGGGTCGTCGTATTAGTCTGGATCTGTAAAAGTGGCAAAGAGTCCTGTGGCACCTTATAGACTAAGTCTATAAGTCACAGGACTCTTTGACCTTTCAGTGTTCTCCGAGTCCAGTTTTTACAATTCCATGCCAAAAAAAAGGAGGTGTGTCTGCTTCAAGAGAGCAGGGGCATCCCAGGCTCACATGGATTCCTGAAGCTGCCATTGGTTCAGAGAACACAAGTGGATGCAAAGTTTTCAAAGGGGAGGAAACATCAGGATAATACATTAGAGCAGAGCTGCAGCTCTGCTAGAATGCAGATCGAGAGTCACTTACTCATTTAAAAGATGCTTATTCTAAGTGCTCTAAAACCCACCTGGTGACTCACAGGGTCCTGAAATTTGCTGTGTGCCATTAGAGGTGCAGAGTAAGGATAGTGGTCCAAATTTGGGGTCATTTGAGTAAAGGGTTCCTGAGATAGAACCCACTAAAAAGCCACATCTTTACAAAATCACTTGGTGGTTCTAACTTTTTTTGTGCACCCTGAGGGCTCATATTATTGCTGTGATCCTCCTCACACTGATCTTTTTAGTATAAAAAGTCACTTGCTTGGTGAACTGGAGAGCGCCGAACAGAGTCGGCTAATGGGAGAGCTTCAGAGGAAATTGCTGTGGACTCTGTGCATGGAAGTAGCAGGACTTGGAGAGTGGTTCATTTGGTCCCTCTGTTGGTGGTGTGTTTGATTTTGTTCCCTGTGTGTGAATAGCGTTGCTAGGCTGTGTAAGGACCTAAGACAGGTCTGTTTGTTGGTATCTTGGTAAAGGCTGCAAGGCTCTCACCCTGGGAGCTTTGATCAGCCCTGCTGTTTGAAGTTGAAGTGGTGGGTGAGGCTGGAGCTGATATGCCCCACAAGTTCAAGGCACGGTTCTTCCAAGGGAGGTCGAGTGATGAGACGGGGATGCGGCAGGCAGGGTTGCTCTGCAGTGCCCCCTTCAGGGACACAAGCAGTACAGCGTCCAGCTCCTTAGTCTGCAGCCTTTGGCCACCTGCTTGAGGCTGGGTAGCCTGTGCCATAAGCTTGGCATCAGTCTCTAAACAAAAGTAGCCACTCTGGAGTCAGCTGTCTGCACTTTTAAACAAGCGCGTAGTTTTGGCACTTAAGGCCAGGCCTTGGCCTGGGTCAGCACTGAAGGGCTCCTTCCCATCCCAATCTCACCCACCTCTGCCCCTGAGCAAAAACAGGCAAGCCTTATTAATGGGCCCGGTGGTTCCTGATTGGTCAATATTTGCTCCTGGCACATCTAGGCCTCTGGAGGACTGTCTCGTTGGTTGCCCCATCCAAGTGGATTTTCCTTGGGCAGGGAGTGTCTGGGTGCTGGTGTCTCCAGAGAAAGCCTGATAGACCCCATCACAGGGCTCACTGTAGGAGGTGAAAACTTCAGCATCTCAGATACCGCTCTGGTACCTGTTGGCAAAAGGTGACCTTTTAATGACAACCCAGGATCAGGCCCAACGGTGTCAGCTGGAGCCCAAGGTGCTCAGCATCCCCCTCCCCACAGGATCATGGGCCCGGTGATCCTGACCAGGGCAGGCTCTCCCTGCGCCAGTAGGACTGTGATGGCAGCAGCAGGCGGGCAGGGCACTGAGTGCCACCACCTCCCCACCCTGGGGAGTGGGAGAGGCCCACAGGGAGACGCTGACTGATGGGCTGGCAGTGCGTTCCAGGCCTGCGCCAGCCACCCTGCCACCGCAACAGGGAGCACGACGCTGCCCCCCACCTCCTTTGGGTATCCCGGCCACAGATATCCCCTCCAGGACCCCTCAATGCCTTCTCCAGTGCCCCATAATATCCCTCTCAATACACACCCACCCTTCCAGCACCCCCCAAATATCCGCTCCAATGACCTCCAATATCCCCTCCCAGTAGAGAGACACCCCTTCAGCAGCCCCCCAATGGTACCCTCCCCGCAGCAGTGTCCTCTATTTGGAACTTGAAATATGGTAACCCTAGGGGTGGCTCCATTCTCACGGCCTCGGGTTCCAGAGCAGGTGGGAGCAAGTTCACCCTGCCAGCAGCAGCTGCCTGCCCCTGGTGGCTGGGCTGGGCAGGGCACCGCAGCCAACCTCAGGCTGTGTGACCGTGAGCCTGGCAGCCCCGGCCTGGGACAGGGAAGCCAATGGGAGCAAGGAACGGTTCCGCTCTGCACATAAGGCGTGTGGGGAGAGTGACTCAGCTGCAATGGGAGGTCCCTGGGTGGCGAGCAGGGTGTGACTGGGCAGCTGAGATGCAAGGGCCAAAGAGGGATGAGTACTGCAGGGAGCATCATAGGGAGCAGCTCATGGCAGCTGGGTTCTGTGAGCAGGGGCCGGCTCCAGTGGTTGCGCTGGCCAGCACCGGGCTCCTTTGGGTCGGAGCCAAGAGCGTATCAGGGGCGCACCTCGGAGCTGTGTCGCCCCCCGGCCTGGGGAGCACTCAGCCGTGCAGAAGTGGCCCGGCTTGGGAAGCAGGGCAGGGAGGGCTGCCGGGCAGCCAGCCAGCGCCCCGACTCCCAAAGTGCGGAAACCCAGAGGCCCAAGCATCTCCCATCAGCTTCTGATCTGCCGGCTCCAGATAGGAGACAGTGGTTTTCAAACTGTGGGATGCGTTCCCCTAGGAAGGCATACCCTTCAGTTTGAAAACCATTGTGCTAAATGGAAAGCAGAAATCTGGGGGGGGAGGCACATGACCCCATGTGTCCCCCACCCCACGTGTCACCTTTAGGGGGTGCAAATGTGCTTGCTCACCCCGCGTGGTAAAATGCTTAGTTATTGCTCTGGAAGAGCGCTACCAACTGCATCCCCAACACTTGCTGCTGCAGCTTCTCTCTGCTCCTTGGAGAACTCCTGTCCTGATACGGAGTAGGCATGTCCTGGCTTAGCAGGCAAGATCTAACTGGATCACAGCGCTGGGTGAGATAGCTGCAGGCAGGTGCTGAGGTGCAAGTGTTTGTTGTAGGCACTTCATACCAAACACAGGGGCAGTGAATCCATTTGCTTGGATAATGAGGACTGCACAAACTGGCCTTTAGTTTTTTTACTTTGACACAATGACACCAAAATAACAAGCGGAGGTTAAAAAGAACATGTAAAACAACCAACAAAATGTTACCAAACCAGCTACCTCTGACTGCACCATCTACCACCCCACACTGGAACCCATATGGGGTCTCATCAAACAACTACAATCCATACTCGATGGGGACCCCATCCTGAAATAAATATTTCCTGAACCCCCTCTTCGGGCCTTCAAACAACCCCCAACCTCATCAGCAGAAGCAAGCTCCTAGGGTGGATTTGATTTAAATCAAATTGATTTAAATCACTAGTCAGGAAGACTCGATTTAATCATGGGTTTCTATATAAAAGTGCATTCTTGTTGGTTGTTATAACCTTAATACATATTCTTCACAACTCAGATAGATATAGGTTTCATTTTTAGAAGGTACATACTATACATTTTTAAAGAGATTTATTTCGAAAACTTTTCAGATTAGTTTTGCAGCTATATCAGAAAACGAATGTTTGTTTGGTTATTTCATTTACCAAAGGTAATTGAAGCAGATACTTATGAAGTCATTGGGAGGTGAACTATCTCCAATTCAACAGGTTAATCATTAATAGCTGGAGGATTTTCTTGCCATGATGTATTAGGAGGAGAACATCACTGGACAGACATTTAAATTGTTTTATTTAACTAAAACAACAACGTTATGTATTCTGGATTTTTTTCTTCAACAGCAAACATATAATATTTTAAACAAAACAAGCATATGAATTTTTAAATTTAGTTAAACATTCAAGTTTTTTAAAATCAGGTTTGTTTTTGTTAAAATTGTTTTTAACTAAAATAGTTAAATGAAATATTTGTTTAAAAAATACAAAAATTAAATTGACTATGTCCTCCAGGTCAACATGAGAAAGTTAAAATATTGGCTTCTGCAGCTAACTCAAAAAAGAAAAGGAGTACTTGTGGCACCTTAGAGACTAACAAATTTAAAATTTAAAATTTGTTAGTCTCTAAGGTGCCATAAATACTCCTTTTCTTTTTTGCGAATACAGACTAACACGGCTGCTACTCTGAAAGCAGCTAACTCAGTCGTCTTCACCTTCATTTTTCTGTTTATTCATAATCTGGAAAAGAAAAACAAGCTTTCCTGCTTTTTCAGGTCCCAAACGATTCTCAGTTTGGAATGAATTAATCCAAAGTAAGAAAATATTCTTTCTACACTGGCAGAAGAAGCTACTGCTGTTAAAAGTGAGATTATCACATCAACAGTCTCTGAATCCAAGTGCTTAAGTGACTTCTACCAGTTCACTGGTGTGACTTTCTTTAAAACATCATCAGCAAACGTATATTTCTTGAATGGTTCACCCTTAGCTCTGAAGTTATTATAGTTGGCATTATGGAGGGATGATTGCTGGATGTCCATGTCATAGCCAACTCCTCTTCTTCAGTTAAGGTTTGATCCTGGTACCGAGTATTGAGAATATTTGCAAGAAAATGAGCTCGAGATAGTGCTTGTCCCATTTGTTTTTAATGCTTGTAATTTAATTCTGTCATTGCATATTTCTCTTTTTAAGATCTCACTCAGTTCCTTCCAAATTTCAACAGCGTCAGCAATAAAAGAGCTATTTCCCTGCATTTTGTTCAAGGCTACAGAAATAGGCTTCAGGGTACTCGGCATGTGTTCAACATTTCTCTTAAGCCCAACGCTGAGAACTTTGGCTGTGACAGTGCCATCTATTCTTTCATGATTTTGTTCACAAAACTGTCATCGGATTAGGCCAATTCTTGAATTCGTGCTCAAAACAGTCCACTACTGAGTTCCATTGCAGATCTTGTGGGAGAGTTAGCTTGGTTCCTCCCACTTTTTTCAGAGCAGCTGCTGCCAAGTGGTTGTTATGGCAGTATTTTGCAATTTCAACAGCATTAGCCTTTATTTCTGGAACACTGAAGTCTTTGGCTAGGAGGTGCATGAAATGAGCACTGCAGCCTTATGTTATTAGCTTGGGACTCTCTTCACTCTCTTCTAAATAATTTCTTCTCATCTTGGATACATTTGCAGCATTTTGTGTGACCAAGCTGTGTACTAGACAATTGAATTTTTTTTTCAGTTTGTTATAGCTTTTACTGCTACTTCTTGTAAGAGTTCTGCTGTGTGTGCATTTCCTGATGTATCAATTGTTTCTGTAAGGAAGACATTCCCTTCTTCTGTTGTCACACAAGCACATACAACAGGATCATTGTGGACATTGCTCCACCCATCGAGACTCAAGTTAACAATTTCACCCTCTAGACCTTTGGCACACTGTTCAATTTCTCTTTCACACACTTTATGCAGCAATTTGCCTGTCACATCTGCTGTTGGGTGGACTGTATCCTGGTCTTAATGACTGAACCACGTTAATGAAGTGTGGGTTCTCAATCATACGGAAAGGAGAGTTTGTTGCATAAACAAATCGGGCAACTTTTTCATCAATTACCTCTTTTTGTAATCTGCTGGTTCTTATCACAAACTTATTTATGGTTGTTTCTGGGTGATGGAAGGGTTTTTTTTTGTTTTTTTGTTTGTTTGTTTTTTGCTACGGGTGATATCCTGTGGGTATGTGACATACATGATATGACTGAAACACTATCATTGGCAGATAACTCTGAAACTATAGAAAATGATGGTGATCTTGAAGGTGGATAGTCTTCAGAATCCTATATATTGATGTGGCAGGGCAGGAGTAAACCCCTTTAAGGCCCTGCCAAAACGCTGGCTGCATCCTGCTGTCTGTCCAGGAGGCCAGGGGTAGAGACACAGGTATTCAGCAGGGAAACCAGCTGCAAGCCCTAATGAGGGCTGGCTCAGAAGAACATGCTGAGCTAAATGCGGACAGCTGGGCTGAGGCATGAGATGGCTATAAAAGCCCTGGGCAAAACTCAATGGGGAGGCTAGCCTGGGAGGAGATAGGAGGGTGGTATCTCTGTCTCCTTACCAAAGAAGGAAGCCGCAAAAGCCAGGAGACCCTAGGGATGGTCTGTGGGCCACTAGCTGTTGGGGAATCTGAGAACTGCACAAACACTGTAAATAAAGACACTTGGGTGATCCAGCAAAAGAAGATGTGGAAGAGTCTTTATTATACCAGCCTAAACACAGGGCACAGGCTCAAGAGGGAGAAAGCCTGCGGGGACCCTGTGATGGTTGAGGATGGATTCTCCTAAACAAAATAAGTCAATGCAGTTATTTAATTATTATTACCATCCTGCTCATTTAGCATTACTCATTGCATTCACTGACAGTACTACTTTAAAGGTGAAATTATAAAAGGAAGATCTGCCTATTTCAGCTATTTATTTTTTTTATCACAACTGCATCTAAAATGATAGTACCATAGAGTAACAATTATATTTTTTGCTCAAACATGAGAATTCAAGAATAGTCCAGAAGGAATTTTGTATTTAACAATGACACTTTGTTAGTTTCCCAGACCTGAAGAAGAGATCTGTGTAGCTTGAAAGCTTGTCTCTCTCACCAACTAAAATTGGTCCAATAAAAGATATTACCTCACCCACTTTGTCTCCACCAGATCATTTGACTAATTGATTATTTAAAAAAACTGATAGTACGTGTGTGTGTGTGTGAAAACAATCTGGCCGGTATTTTGGGAGCATTGTGTTTAGGAGTCAGTTATTTTCCATTTTGTTCCTCTCCTCCCACTGGTTTCAGAGTAGCAGCCGTGTTAGTCTGTATTCGCAAAAAGAAAAGGAGTACTTGTGGCACCTTAGAGACTAACAAATTTATTAGAGCATAAGCTTTCGTGAGCTACAGCTCACTTGAAGTGAGCTGTAGCTCACGAAAGCTTATGCTCTAATAAATTTGTTAGTCTCTAAGGTGCCACAAGTACTCCTTTTCTTTCTCCTCCCACTGTTTATCTAGGGCTGTTCAAATCCATACCCATTCATAGAATCATAGAAGATTAGGGTTGGAAGAGACCTCAGGAGGTCATCTAGTCCAATCACCTGCTCAAAGCAGGACCAATCCCCAACTAAATCATCCCCACCAGGGCTTTGTCAAGCCAGGCCTTAAAACCTCTCAGGATGGAGATTCCCCCACCTTCCTAGGTAACCCATTCCAGTGCTTCACCACCCTCCTAGTGAAGTAGTGTTTCCTAATATCCAGCCTAGACCTCCCCCACTGCAACTTGAGACCATTGTTTCTTGTTCTGTCATCTGCCACCGCTGAGAACAGTCGAGACCCATCCTCTTTGGAATCCCCCTTCAGGTAGTTGAAGGCTGCTATCAAATCCCCCCTCACTCTTCTCTTCTGCAGACTAAATAACCCCAGTTACCTCAGCCTCTCCTCGTAAGTCATGTGCCTCAGCCCCCTAATCATTTTCGTTGCTCTCCACTGGACTCTCTCCAATTTGTCCACATCCCTTCTGTAGTGGGGGAACCAAAACTGGACCCAATAGTCCAGGTGTGGCCTCAGCAGTGCCAAATAGAGGGGAACAATCAATTCCCTCCATCTGCTGGCAATTCTCGAGTTCCTTTGTTATTTATCCATTTAGCGAGGGTCTTGTGCTGTGCCCATCATTGTGGCTTCTGATCATGTCACTCTCATCTTGTGGGGAGCTTGGCATGGTTCATGCTGGGAGCAGGGTAGCTTTGTGGCTCAGTCTCCTGTTTGAAGCCATCCCTAGCAGGGAGATGGACCCTCTCACCCCTCTCTAATGCCTAAGATTGTAACTCGGGGTCACCATGTGCCACGTTTTTCGTGCCGTATTGCCTCGTCATGCTTAGAAGTGATAGGACGTAATAGCATGTGAAATGCTGGAGGACAGACACTCCTCCTGCTAACCAGCATTGAAATTGCTTGCAAAGGCCCATGGTGGCAGTGTTTGCTGGTAGGAGCTCAGGGCTTTTTGCAAATGAGGTCACTTATTTACATGTTGAAATATGGACTCAGGAGCCTCCTTTGGCCTTTCCTAGTTTTTAAATCTTGGCCTAATTAGTTCCGCCCGAACTGTTTCTCCCCTGTTTCCAGGACTGCATGTTCTGGACAACAGTCCCACAGCTGTGGCTCCCGTGCCTGCTCTTAGTTTTTTTTCTAAATCCTCCTCCTGAGGAAATGACTCCCTCTCCCTGTTTTCATTTAAGCCACATACACACTTGGCTCTCCAAACAGAGGAGTGTGGGGAGAGCAGCCCCAGAACGTTCTGCTTCTGCCTCCAACACACAAGCTGTCCGATTGTGGACAGAAAGGGTTAACCACAAAGGGATGAGGGAGGGAACCGTGGCTGGTGGCCAGCAGAAGAGTGTGAGTCATGACTCCGGGGTTCTATGATTGGCTCTGCCAGTGACTTACCTTGTGGCAGGTCACTTAACCTGCTCTGTGCCTCCATTTCCCCTTCTGTAAATAGTGACGGGGTGTTGGGGCTTAGTGAGTGTTTAAGATGCTTGCATGGAAGGATGGGGTGATGTTTAACAAAGGGCTAACTCTGCTCCAGTCACAGCTCAGAAAGAAACCACCACTCCATGTACTCAGCCTAACCCAAGGAAACCAAAACATAAACACATGCGTTTTAAATCCCTGAGACCAAGGCCATGGGGCACAACAGATACATCTTTGTTCCAGGTGTCAGCATGGAGTTCACAGCTTGATGCAATCCTCCTTCGCCCCTCACCCCCCCCAAATATTTGCCTTGTAATAGATTCATCCTGTATCTATCTCCTTTTGCAGATCATGTTGGAAGAAGGGACCAATCCAGCAAGCTTCTGATTGTCCTCAGCTACTGCCAACTTCACCTCTCAGACGTGAGCCTTTAAGTACATCACTATAAGCAACTTGCAGTTTTGCAAGTGGATGTTATAGCTACAGGACTTCAGGGGTCCCAAAGTCCTATGGAAAAGTCTACGCCTAGAGTGGATGTGGTCTGGGTAGATAGCTCAACTTGAGCAAAGTGGATAGAAATCAAAATCCATAAAGAGAGGGCTGCAAATGGAACAGGATCTGTAGGGGGATTAGCTGTTTCAGGGGCATGTGTGTGTACACAAATGCCCAGGTCCAGAATTCAGCTTTCAGATCCTGAAAGTTTATATGGTTTATATGATAGTGGTGTCTGTTTGCAGGGCACAGATCCATTATCAGGGGACCCCAGCACCTGTTAGCTCAGGATGGTCCCTTTAAAGCTATACTCACTTGGCAGTGGCTGGACGGTGTTACGATCTGAGAGCCGTTTAGGGGACCTCTTCGGTAAAATGACCTAGCAATCTCAAGATGTCCACTGGGGACATGGGTCCACATCACACAACCCCTAACTATTACTAGCAGGTTCAGGGAAAATATCCAGGATGTAGCTGGTCCAAGGGGGTTAATCCTTTCTGCTGCTCCTACAGAAACAGCCTCTCCCAGGTAGGGACGAGGCACCTCAGGAGCTAAACAGTCTCCTGTCTGGTCAGTACTTGGATCGCATAGAAGACTCAGAGTGCTGTAGGAAATAACCATACTGACTCCCTCCCTCAGAGCAGCCAGTGACATTGATACCTTTGCAGAGGGCTGGTAAATTGGGGATTCTATTTTGGATGAGATGGACAACCAAGGCGCTGACTACGTGGTTACTAAAGATCCCCTGGGAATAGTATCATTGACCAAAATGTCCTGGCCAAAGCCCAGTGTGGGCAATTGTTTATTGCCTACTGCTCCTGAAATACCACTTACAGTTTCAGCTGTATACACTGTTTCCTTCCCACTGCCTGTCCCACACTACAGTGAAGTGTTGCATGATATTAAACAGACGCTGCATTCCTGCCCAGTGATTCCCATCTGTGAAGCTTGTAGAGAGCGCAGGAGTCCTTTGCAATAAAAAGTTCTCTGTAAGTGCAAGATAATGTGAGAACTATTATTGTTTTAGTAAAGATCCAGTTTTGTTCACAGATATGTGCATCCAACTGAAGTCAAGCAGAATTGCATGATGTACCGGGTGGGAGGGCAGAAATTAACCCATAGAGTGTCAAATACTGGATATACATACAGAAATCAGGGAGGGGCTGGTCAGACTTGGTGCTAAGGCAAAGGATGAGGAGACAGGTTTGTTCCCACTTCTGCTACAGACTTCTGTGACCTTTGGCTACTCAGTGGTACTCAGTTCCCTATTCTGTAAAATGGTGATGGTCATTCCAAGGAGGGAGCGGAACTGGGATGACACAGACAGCTGGGTCTAATATAATGAATTTAAGGCAGGGACTGTTTTTTGTGTGTGGTGTGTTTGTGCAGCACCTAGCACAATGGGGTTCTGGTCATGACTGGGGCTCCTAGGCGCTACTACCAATCAGTAATAATGGGGAAGTGTAAACTGAATATCAAGAAAGGGAACAATTCTGCATTAGCAGGGAGTGAGACTAGGTGAGCTCACAGCCTTGTTCCATCTCACTTCTGTGAGCTCCCATTCCTGCTTGCAAAGTGCTTTGAGATATGTACTGCAAAAGCCCAACACAGTCATAGTCCCGTGTGCACTTTATAAAGTGAGTGGAGTTTTGAGCAGGGCTCCAATTGAAAGGACAGTGGGCGAAATGGGCCCTGCCACATCTCTACTGGCTGTTGCCATGTGCAGCAGGCAAAAGAAGTAATGTAACCCAGTTGGTCTGGCTCTGCTCCTTGGATGACGTAAGGGGGATGTTATGTGATATCCTTGGGAGTGCCTGGCTGTTTGGGAATTGCTTGTCAGATACATCCTCTCTCTGGTTCAACAGTGAAGCTTTGTGGCGCTAGTGTTTATCTTGGTTGATAAATGGAGCAGCAAGGAAGGCTTATGAGTAATACGAGCTTCTAGGATTTCTAAAATATGAATTCCTTCGCTGTTCCTTCCCCCATTTGCCTCCACTGTATGTATTCCCATCACCTTTCTCTGCTCCATGAGATACTCCCCCGCTCCCAAACTATCTTCCTCTGTAAAAACCTGTTAATGATTTCTTTTAGGGATCTCCCTGATCAGTAGGATTGTAAATGCACAGCAACAAACTTCAGTTTTAAAATTGAACTGCCCGCATTGGATATGCGGGGAGACATTTAAAAGAAGAAGAAGAGAGGATTACTTTCATAGTTGGGGTGGGTGAATGTGCTTGCTTGATAAAGTGGCTAACTTAGCGGTTTAAGTGTCAGTTTTAGGTTGCTTAGACTCCTTCAGGTTCAAATCCTGGCAGGGTTAACTGAGCCCTTTGTCTCTGAGGTAGATAAATTTATTTCCATGCAGCCTGCTATGGAAGGGGTCTTTTAGAGGAGACCATGGGTGACGGGTATCATAGGCCAGGAGAGGCTGAGCCTCCCCAAACAGCTTGGTGTGGCCCTGCCCATGTTCCAGCACCAGGCCCCCTGCCTGCTTCTGGTTCCCTTTCTGCTCTGTGACCCATGCTGAGGCTGGGGTGGGCAGACAGACTGGTGCTCACAAGCTGGTAATCCAACACTCTCCCAAACTTTAGAAGTGGGCAAACATGTCAACGTGAGAAGGGAGATAAAAACCGCATTGTACTGATATCTCTGATGGATACTTCCTTCATGGACTATTGTGCCACAAAGTCCTCACACGCCTTGTTCACTTCACGGTAACTTGCCTGTTTTGTGCCTAGAGATAGCGCCATGCTCCTCAGTTCTGATCTGGGTTTTGGACATTCCAAAGTTCAGATCTGACCCATTTTAAAGATGGAGCTGTTTTGTGTGGGAAGCATTTATCACACTATGGGCAATACTGGGGGAAAAAATAAGATCAATTGTGAAATTCTGATCCTAATCCAGGTTTGGATTCGGAACCATTCTGAACATGACAGCGTTGGGCAACCTTGAAAGTCATTCTGGGACCCTTTAACACGCTGTGACCCCCAATTACTGAGTTACAAGTGGGATGATCCCAGGCTAAAAAGGGAACAGGCAACAGCTGTACACTGTACAGAACATACTGCACGTACAATGAGCTATGTGGAGATTAGCACATGGCTGGTGGGAATCATGCACTGACTCTGGTCAGCTGTGGCACAGAATTTGAAAAACTCTATTTTGCTGCACTGACGTAGGGGAAAAAATCTTACTTCTCCACCACTGTGTCTGCAAAGTCCTCTCCAGTGGAGCTACCCTGAGTTGTCAGCATCCTGGTGAATCCTCTCCCATCCCACATGCCATGAGGAATCTTCCGCAGTCTCTGCAGATGGGTCTGTTGGATCCAGACAGGGCTGATTGCTGTAGTGAAGGCAGCTGTAACATCTTTGGCGGCATTCAAACTAGTTTCAGTCACAGAGGACGGGGCGCTTTGTGCTCACCACCTGCAAGTTGGATGCAAATGCCTCGTGGCTAGTGACAGGAAAGGCCGAGATGGACATTTCTATGTGAGAAGGTATGGTAATTTATTCCCTCAAATGAGCAGTCCTTACTGTCTACGGTACGTACATGGCCCCTATTACCAGACTATCTGAGCACCTCACAATTTTCAGTGTATTTACCGCACAATACTGCTGTGAGGTCAAGCAGTGCGGTTATCCCCATTGAAGTGATGGGAAACTGAGGCACAGAGAGTAAGTGACTTGCCCACTCTCACTCAGGAAGCCTGTGGCAGGGCAGAAGCTTGAACCTATGTCTCCAAAATCCAACATAGTGCTTGTGGATCATCCTTGCTTTCAGGAAGCCGTGTCACTGGCTCTCACCAGTCCTTGCTCTGTCTCTAATCTTGCCTTTTTAGAAGAAGGTTATTAAGTTGTGGTGGAAAGGCAGCTCTGGAGTCTTTATATTTCTCAGCTGGCTTTGAGGCCTGGATTTGGAAGGGAGAGTTCTGATCTTGATCCTCCAGAATTGTCCAGAGCAGCCTCTGATGCTGCTTCCTGTGCGGCTTTGCTGACCTTTCTGACGTCCCTCGCTGGGGTAGGCAGAGTCCCTTGATGGTTCCACTCTTCCCTCTTTGATAGGGCTCAGGGGGTGAAGTGGGACAATGGCTCATGGTGAGATCAGAGCTGCAGCATTATTACTGTGCAGATGACACACAGCCCGGTTGTGCTTTCGTCACACCCGGCTGGTGTTTTCCCAGGGCTTGGCTGAGATTAAGATTTAGGTGATAGTTTGCTGGCTGAGGCTCAATCCAGACCCAACAGAGATGTTGCTAGTGGTTTGATGGGGCTGGAGGAGCAGCTGTTGGTTGTAATCTTGAGGGTATCCCCGTCCCTGTTATTGAGTTCCCCAGCCTTTGTCCAAGAAGTTTTCCATTTGCGTGTGTGCTCGTGTGTCTCCAACTATTCCCAGAATCCCAGTTGTCCTGGATGGCCAAGAGCACTTTTTCCTTGACCCAGACCATATCACACTACTTATTCATAGCACTGTCACCTCAGGCCTGGATTATTGAACGGCATTCTTCTTGGAGCCTTGCCGCACTGCCACCTACCCACTCTGGTTTCAGCCTAGTTGCTTCCCCACTTTACCCATCCTAGCGTTATCCGTTACCACACAGCTCTTTCTAAGCAAGCACATTTATTCTTAAGGGGAAAGCAGTACAGAGAAAATGTACTAAAAACAGTCAAAGAACCCTCACACGTTCTAAAAAGCTTACCAGAGTGCACCCCACCTCCAACCTCAGGCTCTGGTAGGTGTCAGTCCTTCAAACTGTCATCAGACCAGTCCACAACTGGGTTTTCCCCATGGTTAAAAGTTCAGAACTGTCTCAGATTCAGAACCAGAACCACCATGAACAGTTCAGTCTTTCCTTTGTACTGCTTGGGCCTTTGATCTTGGGCCCACGTAACGGGGTCAGCAGACAAAGGCCCACTCCTCAGGGCCTTGTTTGAAAAGGCTGGGTTTTTGCATAACTGGAGGTGGGGAATTTTTATTCACCTTCCCATAGACATTACCTAAGAAAACTACTTAAGACTTTTTGTTCCAAAATCCATTCTTGTCTGGTACATTGCTCAGTATGGTCCAGGGAACCCCTATGTCTCACATCTCCCCCTGGAGAGGTTCCATATGCTCCTGGCCTGCAATTATACATAAACCAGTCATTTAATACAATGGACACCAAAGATACTTAAGCTTAATTCAATAAGGTATTTTAAGAATATGGCAGTAAATTGCCATATCTGTCACAGTCTCTGTAATTAAACATCTGGGAGCTGCTGGCTCAAGGAACAGCTCTGCCTTGTGGAATTTGCCTCTTTTGCTGGTCTAAACTGTCTGAGAGTGTTTTTAGGATGTGGGCCTCATACCAATCCTAAATGTGGCAAATTCTTCCTTTCCAATTGCAGGTGGTGTGCTGTTAGCCATGGCACAAGCTCACAGAGAATTGAAGAGTTTAAACAGGATTCAATGGGGGGAAAAAAACCTCAGGGAATAAGTGGAGTCAGACACTTGGCCACAGGGGTTGTTGCTCCCCTGGCACCTGATCCTGAAAAGCGCTGAGCAAACCCCAGCTCCATTGAGTTCAGTGAGACTTGCATGTTACAGGGCTGCACTCACCTGCAGGGTGGACCTGAATGCCAGATTTGGCCATGGGAAGGAATTTTCCTCTAAGTGCTATTGGCAGGAACTTTTTGGGGTTTTCTGTCTTCTTTCAGAGCAGGGATCGCTTGGTCAGATCAAACGGGTACATTACACAGAGTCAACTTCCTGTAATTTAGCAGGGATGGGCAACACTGGACGTTGGTCCTTCCTGTCATTTATCTTTACATGCCTAGCTCCAGCACATACTGCTGTCTCATCTGGATTGTATACTTCTTGTACTGTCCCCAAATGATGGAATCCCATTACGAACATATTCACTAGCAAATAGTTATCAGCTCGTCACTTCTGCACACCAAATATTAGTGATTGCTCTTCCACCCCCAAAAAGATAATTAAAGCATTCCCTTCCCACCTTCTGATACCAACGGGGGAGTCAGGCAGGACAGTGCATCTCTTCTATCATGACATACTTTATTTTCTACTTTGCTGCACTACTGCATGAGCCAGCAGGGGGGAAAAAAAGTGAAACCGAAAGTCTCTGGAGTCCAGTCTTGTCAGCTGGAACATGCTCCCTCTGGAGTGGGCAGAGTGGAGCGTGAGAGAGGACGGAGAACAGAGCGCTAGGAAAGAGAAGAGGTAGGGACAAAAATTAACTAGAGTCAAAATAAGTTGGTGTAAGCTGGAGCCATGTGCTCTCATGTGAATGAGTGAATGAGGCTGTCTTCTAGGGGATGGGCCACTGAGAGGATAACAGACCTGATACTGGTCTCAGCTCCCTAGAGTGATTGTTATAGCTCCAGGGACAAAGGCTTGTGCTTCGAGCGGAAGGATAGAGTCAGGGCTTAAATTCAGCTGGAGCTGGCCAGAGCGGAGCTCCAGTAAATATTTTCAAACTTGCAGAGCTGAAGCCCCAAGCTCTGGTGCCCTGCAGCTGAAGCCTGGCGCCCTGAATGCGGTGGGGGCTCCGGGAAATACTGTATGAGAATTTAAGCCCTGGATAGAGTTAGAGCACCAGTTCCACTGCTTTGTATATGAGAGAAAAAGATGGACATAGGAAGGGCAGACAACTGATTCTTTACTGTGCGTCATCCTGGTACTCTTTTCACTTGGCCCTGATCGGACTCTGGTGGTGCACAGGCTCCATATGATGGAGGGAAACTCCCAGAGTAACACTGGTTTCAGAGTAGCAGCCGTATTAGTCTGTATCCGCAAAAAGAAAAGGAAGACTTGTGGCACCTTAGAGACTAACCCATTTATTTGAGCATAAGCTTTCATGAGTTACAGCTCACTTCATCGGTGCTGTGCTGGTTGTGGATGGGGTGCCCCGTGTGGAGCAGGGGAAGGATCAGGCAGAAGGTAGTGGCTAGAAGAAGCACTTGCGGTAAGTGATGAGCGTACTGAATTACAGATGGCACATCACCCGCGGGTAAATCAATGGCTTTAGACCATACAGAGTAGTCCACGTGCTGCAGCAAGGCTATCAGGAAGGGCATAATCAGGTGGGTGGGGAATAGCAACAAACAGACAGTTGAACCAACATTTGTTTCCCCTCACAGTCCCAGAGCTTATCAGCGTTATGGCTCAGAGACCCATTATCTCCCTCCCGCCACTGACTCAGACAGGAAGTTTGCAGTGTTGTTGTAGCTGTCCATTCAGTTACAGCCCAGATATCAGCTGCTGCAAGGTGACTCACGATTATTCCCTTATTCGCTTGGGGCCACATCCACAGGTCTCACCTGCTCCGTCCCTAGGAAGTGAAGTCAGTGAGCTTCATCTGAGTAAGGTCTGAATGAAATCTCACCCAGGAGCTCAGGGTTTGGTTCCTTTCAGGGGAGTGAAGCATGCTGGGAACTGCGGGTGTTACAAATAAGCCTTGAAAGCAGGATGCTTTCTTTTCTCTGTCCGTTTTCCCTCCCTGCATCTCCTCCTGCCTCCAGCCTATAGCTACAAGAACGCTGCTATGCAAGCTTCCCCCGAATCTGTTCCACTAGGAACGAGAGGGCACAGCATTGAGCAATGCCACAGGTCCCGTGGCTGGTTATGCTGTGGAATTAGGGTGACAGTATTTCCCCAAGGGAAAACAGGACATCGCGTGGGGCTAGCCTGAGGCCCCCTTCCGCGCAATGCTGGCCCAAGCCCTGCCTCCGCCACACAGCTGGGGCTGGTGTCGCTGATCAAGTTGTCAAAAGCAAACAGGACAAATGCTCAGTTTTGCCAAAAAAGTTAGGACAGGGCTTAAAAACGGGGACTGTCCTGGCCAAAACGGGATGTATGGTCTCCCTACGTGGAATCCCCCCGAGAAGTTGTCATTGGCTGGTCTATAGGTGTTTTCCTCTAGGAGCCTGGGTTCATTAAGAGCTTAGCTGGTCATCCCTGGTCCCACCATTTGTGGGAAGGGTTTATGTTACTGGCATGCTGGGGTCCCTGACCCTACAAACTGTCCAGATTCCGGAAACTCTCCTCAAAATCAGCTCAGCACTTCTGAGCATCAGGCCAGTGACTGAGGGGCCTCAGTGATTGGTCCAAGATCCCACAGGAAGGCTGAGGAAGACGTGGGACATAGCCCCGAACTTATGACAATGATCCAGTGGTTGTGTGGATTCCTCAGTCCCCCCTTTTCCCCCAACAGCTGCACACCATGCTTGAGGGATCTAAGCAAGGGGCTGTTACAGTTTTGCTAAAGTATGTAACAAATGGGGAGGGGGGAACAAAAACAAAACAACCACCCATCAACATCCTTGAAAGCACTCAAATCAAGATAGAAGATGTTGAAGTTCCCTATCTGAAGGCCACTGTCCTAGACAATGTGCGTGCACAGAATGCTGCACTTAGATTTATCTCAGTTATTCTAGCCACAGACCGATAGCAGAAGATGAAATGTTTTGGAGTCTGATTCCGTAGTCAATCCAGATACAGAGCCTCGCTTACACCACATCACAGTTCCAGGTGGGGAGCGGCAGTGCAAGCCAGCATCAGATTCTTTAAAAGCGGTTTTGGCTTTCATGAAGGTGTCAGAGTGGCAGTCTGGAAGAACAAAGTCTTTTCTTGACCCCCCAGAACAGACACAGAACTGGAAGTAGCAATCCAAGCTTCACCAGACTGCCCTGCCAATATATCCCAGCCCTGTCCTGAAGAGAACTAGCTAGTTGTAAGGGGCAGAAGGTAATTCATTCTCTGTGGCCCATTTGTCCTCTTTGATGACACAGACAAAAAATGTACCAAGTGTGGGGGATGTTTTCTTGTCGCATAGATACTTGTCCACTTGGACCTATATTGAGAATTGCCAAACTCTTTGCACATAGAACAATCTTTAATGGTAACCACAGCAGAAAGGCTGAAGACTGAAGGAGCATAGAGAAGGAATTCCCTTCCCATGGTTAGATTAACAGAGTTTCAGGCCAAAGGGGACCATTAGGTCATTTATTCTGACTTCCTGTATAGCACAGGACATTACATACAACCTACTTACCCCTGTATTGTGCTCAGTAACTGGAGCTTACGTGAAGCACATTAACAGGGGATAGCTGTTGCTGTCTATGCTACACTTCTGAAGATTTCACTCCCTGGCTGGCAACTTTTTGGAGCACTCTTTTCCCATTAACATTTTAAAAGAAAAAGACACAACCCAATAAAACAGCCATTGTCTCCTGGCAGGCTTTCAAAATGTACCTAATATTAATGCACAAGGAGCGCCGCGTCAGTAATACAATAAGAGTAAAAACGATTGGCTCTTCTGATCATTCTGCCCCTGCTGCGATGCCTCCAAAAAACTTCTTTCTAGCATCAGTTAGGCTGAGGAATTCTGCTCGTTTCTGCGAACCTCCATTCATTGTATTGTAACCTTGTCCTTCCAACCTGCCCCATCTGCATTTCTTCTGCCTGTTGCATTCTGTCTGACACTTAGATCATCAACTGTCTGAGATGGGGCGTGTCTCGTCTGTACAGCACCTAGCACACCAGAACCCCAATCTCCAACTGGAATTCCTAAATGCTACCAGAATATAAACAACAGCAGTGAAGTAAGCACAAGAGAGGATGGAATGGTAGGATATTTACATGACAGCGGTAGAATAATAGGATCTCTGAGCTGTTCAACATATTCATAAATGATTTGGAAAAAGGGGTAAACAGGGAGGTGGCAAAATTTACAGATGATACAAAATTACTCAGGCTAATTAAATCCAAAGCAAACTGCAGAGAGTTATAGACAGGGCCAGCTGTAGGTTTTTTGCTGCCCCAAGCTCCAAGAACTCAACTGCCCAAGCAAAAAAAAAAAAAAAAAAGGTAGCTGGAATGCCATCCCTGGAATTGTGCTGTCCCAAGCATGTGCTTGCTTTGCTGGTGCCTAGAGCGTCCTGGTTATAAAGGGATCTCACAAAACTGGGTGACTGGGCAACAAAATGGCAGATAAAATTCAATATCCATAAATGCAAAGTAATGCACATTGGAAAACAATCCCAACTATACATATAAAATGATGTGATCTTTAGGTGTTAGCATTCAAGAAAGAGATCTTGGAGTTGCTGTGGATAGTTCCCTGAAAACATCCACTCAGTGTGCAGCGACCATCAAAAAGCTAACAGAATTTTAGGAACCATTAGGAAAGGGATAGGTAATAAGGCCATAAATATCATAATGCCACTCTATAAATCCATGGTACGCCCACACGTTGAACACTGCGTGCAGCTCTGGTCACCCCATCTCAATTGTTTTTTGTTGGAATTGGAAAAGGTAGAAGGGCAACACAAATGAGGAGGGGTAGGGAACCGTTTCCATGTGAGGAGAGAGTAAAAAGACTGGGACTGCTTAACTTGGAAAAGAGACGACTAAGAGGGGGATCTGTTGGAGGTCTAAAAAATCATGAGAGGTGGGGAGAAAGTGAATGAGGACGTGTGATTTACCCCTTCACATAACACAAGAACCAGAAGTCACCCAATGAAATTAATAGGCAGCAAGTTTAAAACAAACAAAAGGAAGTGTTTCTTCACACAACACGTTGTCAACCTGTTGAACTCCTTGCCAGGGGATGTTTCGAAGGCCAAAACTATAACGAGGTTATGAGAATGAGATAAGTACATGGAGGATAGGTCCACCAATGGCTATTAACTAAGATGGTTAGGGATAAAACCCCATGCTCTGGGTGTCCCTATACCCCTGACTGCCAAAAATTGGGAGTGAACCAGAGGGGGTGGCTCACTTGATAATTGCCCTGTTCTGTTCATTCCCTCTGAAGCACCTGGCATTGCCCACTGTCAGAAGACAGGATATTGGGGTTGACAGACCATAGGTCTGACCCAGTATGGCTGTTCTTATGCAAAAATAAGAAATCTCAAGATGTATAAAGAACCGTTCTGAAACTACTGACTGCTTGAGCAAGGCATCTGGGGATTAGAGGAATTCACTCTTAGCCCTGAGATATTAGTTCACTTCTAAACATAGGTTGCAATATGGACCATCTGGATATAATCAACCCTAAAGACAATGGAATGTTGTAAATTCGGAGTTCTTCCAAACTATCCCTCACTCTGCTGTCTATATAGACACTAACTGTCTCACTGTGCCTATAGTTCAATTGCAGTTTGAATGGATATGATTGGAAGATACTCAGCTGCATGAGAGGTCAGGAGTTGTAAATAGAATTATCCAGGACAACCATTAAACCAGAGTGCGTAGCTGAAAGTCAGCCCAGAGTCCACATGGAAACCTTTGTGAACCAGAGGACAAAGCTGCTTTGATATTAGGACTCCAAATTTGGACCACTGTCCCTACCCTGCACTCCCATGAGCATAGCAAATTTCAAGACAACCTGAGTCAGCATGTGGCTTTAAAGCACTCAGAATCCGTCTTTTAAACAGTAAGTAACTTTCAGCTTTATCTCTAGCGGAACTGCCAATATGTTGATTTGGATATTACTTGCAGTAATGGAGTGAAGTTAATCACAGTAAGCTTAAGAAAAAATTCCCAGTATTCAGCCTAACCATAAGAATGATTAGACTGTGCAGTCATTTCCCAAAGGAGATCATTTGAGCTCCATCGCTTGGGTTATTTAAAACAACACTAAAAATCATGGTCTAAATCCGTCAGTCCTATCTCAGGCAAAACTCCCAGAGAATTACAATCCTATTACTCCAGACTTGAACTTCCTTTCTAAAATATTAATACCACCGAAGATTTATGACCAGTGAAAGAATTTTAAAAATCTATTTGACTTTCTACCATTGATGTTATTTGTTGTGATGCTTTTTCATTTCTATCAACCAGAACAATAAAATTGAATAGACAGTTTCACTTTTGTTCAGCCCATTTCATTTTCTGCCCCTTGCACAATGCTGCACTGCTTGGGTTGCAAACACAGCAAGGCAATATTTCTATCCAAACAAAACTCTGCTTTCAGAGGATTTTTTTTTAAACAAAAATTTTGGGGCAAAATTTCCATTATTTTTATGGTCAAAACACTAGCCTGGGAGGGAGTAAAGACAGCTGCATTTTTAATCCAGCTCTACCACTGACTTGGTGTCTTATTTTGGTCAAATCACTTAGCTGCTCTGTGCTTGTTTCCCCCACCAATTTGTAAGATAGAGGTGATATTTACCTGCCTTACAGGAGTGTTGTGAAATCAGAATGTGTTCATGTAAATTCCATGGGATTGGATCCTTAAATGGAAGGTGCTCTAGAAAGACAATGTCTCATTGTTATTTTATTTAAACCTTTTTATAAAACTTCATCCTAGGACCTAAATTAACCAGCTAGTGTCTCTTTAAAACTAGACTGGGTAAAACTCCAGAGAGCACCTGAAGCACACACAGTGAGAGTAACTGATGGAGGGTTTAATAGAACATAACTATTGTAGTAGAAAATTCTGCATTGATCCCTGTGACGGTTGACTAGATGATCTAGTAGCTCTTGTCCATCTTCAGTTTCTATCATATGATTCTCTCTTTCAAAAGCGGTTGCATTGTTACGTAACTTTAGGGAAAATCTCTGGGAATGCAACAGCAAGGTCACTATAGGTGAAGCCACAGAGCCACTGTCTCAGGACAGTTCTGCTTTAGTTGGGGTTTGGTCCTGCTAGATTTAGTTGGGGATTGGTCCTGCTTTGAGCAGGGGGTTGGACTAGATGACCTCCTGAGGTCCCTTCCAACCCTGATATTCTATGATTCTATGATTCTGTATCAAGCTACATAATTTGCTTTGATCTTGCAAGCGTGCAAGGTTGTTGCGGTCTAACCCAAGTGTGATTGGAGTTTGCTTGCTGGCCCTAGTAAGGTAAAATTCCCCTTACACCGGGCACTAAAAAAAGTCTCAACCCCCTGGCACCTGATGGCTTACTTGCCTGTGCCCAGGGTGAGGGAGCGGGGGAGATGGAGGTATAGAATGGGCATCTCTGAAGAGGCATGGACTTAAGTGTGATGCTAAGCGTGCCAATGAGGCACTTAGCTAAATACGTCCCTAAGCTGGACTAACTGGGTGGCTGCACAACAGCCTCTCACATCAGGCTGGATTGGATTCCCCTCTGCTCACTGTCATCACCTCTCACCTCGCTCTTCTATAAGCGCACGCAATTTGGGGGAGCAAGTTTTCCATGGGCTCAGCGTGAATCTCCTCTCCAGTGGAGCAGGCGCAATGTATGCTGGTGTAACCCACACAGCTCCTGGATGTGGTGTTCTGTCCCATCTAGTGGCACCAAGACCATTAGAGAGAGAGATTAAATGAGTCTGCTCTACAGCCTTCGCTAACAGCCAGTTGGCTTTTAGCTCATGCTGTAGAGGCTCATGCAGTAAGCTCCAGGGGTCCCCGCTTCGATACTGCCCACTGGTGACCGGGGTTTGTCGGCGTTACACTGGCTCACTGGGAAGCGACCACCCAAAGGAGGATATCGGGCCACCCCAACTGGAGAGATGGTAGAGCAGCTGATATCAATGGAGGAGCTGTAATAGGCCAGGCTGGCTGAGCGCCACTTGTAAGACTGGGGACATTCCAAATCCCAGAATGGCAAGGACTCATCTAGTGATGGGGCCCAAATTAAAACCCCAGATCTGCACGTAACAGAACTGTAGAGGGATTCAATTCTGGCCAGGAATCCAGGGCTGAAGCCCACATCCTGCTATGAAAAATTCCATCTGATTTTTAATGAGCAAACAGTTGGTCAGGACTCTGGTTATATAGTACACTGTAAAACACAACACCCTGCATGGTCTAAGAAGATTCAGAATGAGCCCAGGGGTTGGAGCTAGGAGTTCCTAGGACCTAGTCCTGCCTCTGCTGCCAATAGGTTATGTGGCCTTGGACAATTCACTGAACATATCTTGGTTTCCCCATCTGTAACACCAAGATAATGATACTGATCTCCCCAGCGGTGGTGTCAGGGTCAGACAATGTTTGTACCTTGTGTTGGCAATGCAAGCCCCTATTGTCCTTTGAGTTATACAGACGCAATCCCATGAATATCAATAGGGCTGTACCAAGTGTATCAGAGAGGAACATCTGACCCCTGGTATTCTACTATCAGAGTTCTCCCAAAGCTGGAGCACTGACTCAGAGGGAAGACCGGTGGCTACTGAATTACCAATTCCATTCCCTGCTGGATTTTCCTTGGAGGGCTCCCAACCAAGAATTGACCAGATCTTATGCTGCTTAGCTGATAAGAACACAGCTGAAAGCCTCTTACAGCAGCTGATGACAGGTTTCAGAGTAGCAGCCGTGTTAGTCTGTATTCGCAAAAAGAAAAGGAGTACTTGTGGCACCTTAGAGACTAACAAATTTATTTGATCATAAGCTTTTGTGAGCTACAGCTCACTTCATCGGATGCTGTAGCTCACGAAAGCTTATGCTTAAATAAATTTGTTAGTCTCTAAGGTGCCACAAGTACTCCTTTTCTTTTTACAGCAGCTGGAGGCTTATTACACATAGAACTGAGCTGACTTTACTTTGTCCCACTTGCCTCCAGATTTTTTACCTTCCAAACCCAGCTGCAGCCTATCCATCCATTTTAAGCCCGAAGCTTGTGTTTTGACAGGACAGTCATGCTTCTAGGACATCATGTTTTCTTCTCAGGCATCTTACAAGGTTATTAAGTGACCACTGCCTTGGCTGGGGAACTCTGTAGCAGCAGGAGCTGTTCAGTTCTGCCTGGAGATCAGGAAGGCCATGTGGGTTTGGGGCAAAGCCTTGTTTGGAGGTCGTGTGAGCTGCGTATTCTGAGAGCTTGGGCTAATTATAGCGAGGTTGTGTCT
This sequence comes from Dermochelys coriacea, assembly GCF_009764565.3. NCBI lineage: Eukaryota > Metazoa > Chordata > Testudines > Dermochelyidae > Dermochelys > Dermochelys coriacea. The sequence continues at coordinate 137,692,522 of NC_050071.1, read as the reverse complement.
GTTTACAGCACCAGCGCTGAGAATGCGACCCTGCCCTCATAATTCCCTTTAAAATATTGTTAAAGGGAATCTGGCAACCTGAAACCTATTCAATTAAAAAAAAAGAAAAAAGAAGGCAGGGTTGAAGTGTTTCACCCCCTCCCTCTGCCCCTATGCTTGTTGTTATTTATTTATGATGTGTATTACAGCAGCACCTAGGAGTCATGTCCCAGGGCCCCGTTTGCTATCGGCTGTACAAACACAGACCAAAACGACACTCCCTGCACCAATGAGTTGACAGTCTACAGAAGGCACCCGGCCAGTTTTGTGGCTTTACAATCACACTTCCCTCTTTGTAAAGATATTTCTCTCTCCTTTGTATGGAAGATCTCCCGCACAAACAAGGGAAATTGATTACACAGGTGAAAGTGACTAAGCACTGTTAGGATATAGATATTCAGGCCTGTTTGCAAAGGCCTGTATTTTAAGAATTTAGGTGTATTCTTATCACTTAGCTAGTTATAGAGGTATAAAAGAAAGAATCACAATCACAGTCTATGTGGGTTTACAGGCCTTCTCTTACAGTGACAGTCTGAGGCCCTGTTCTTAGGCCTGGTCTACATTACGAGTTTATGTCAAATTTAGTAACGTTAAATCAAATCATCCCGGAGAATTGGATGCGGGGGGGGGGGTTAGTTTGGTTTCTGCTGCTGCATGTTAACACGAAAACTGCAGCACTTAAAGGCCAACTCAACGGGCTTTGCTTGGTATGGGAAAGGAGGGCGCTGCTGTTATGAAGGTTGCAGAAGCTGAAAGACTATGGCTTACCATGGCCGCCTGCAAGCCAAATTCTGTTGCCTGGCACTGCGTGTGTGATCTCTAACAACAAAGCCGCAGGCACTCAATATAAGATGCAAAATGTGACCTTGTACCAAAATCACATGTGCTATGTAATGTGAATAGTGTTGTTCACCGTGAAAGAGTATAACCATTGTTCTGTAAAATGTATCTTTTAAATACTTCACTCCCTTTTTTTCCTCCCGCAGCTGCAAATGTTTCAAGCGTCCCTCCTCCGTCCTAAAGGCTATCTCAGATAAGCTGGCGAAAAAAACGCACGTGCGATGAAATGTTCTCTGAGCTCATGCAGTCGTCCGGCACTGACAGTGCTCAGCAGAATGTGTAGAGGGACACAGTAGCACAGTACAGGAAAGCGGCCAATGAACGTGAGGACTGGAAGGACGTTTGAGATAAGAGGTGGCAGCAGGAAGATCAGAGGAGGCATGAGGCAACGCTGGGGCTACTGCGGGATCAAGTGGACATGCTCCGGCGTCTGGTGGAGGTTCAGGAACGGCAGCAGGATCACAGACTGCCGCTGCAGCTCCTGTTTAATCGCCCTCCCTCCTCCCCAAGTTCCATAGCTTCCTCACTCAGACGCCTCAGAACGTGGGGAAGGCGGGGAGAGGCTCCGGGCACCCAACCACTCCACCCCAGTGGACAACCCAAGCAGCAGAAGGCTGTCATTCAACAAGTTTTGAAGTCGCCTTTTCCTTCCTTCTACCCTCCTTCCACATCCCACCTGGGCTACCTTGTGAGTTATCTCCCTATTTTTATAATCAATTAATAAAGAATACATGTTTTTTAAATGATAGTGACTTTATTTCCTTTGCAAGCAAGCTGTGATCAAAGTGGGGAGGACGGGTGGCTTACAGGGAATTAGAGTCAACCAAGGGGGCGGGTTTTCATCAAGGAGAAACAAACAGAAGTGTCACATGGTACCCTGGCCAGTCATGAAACTGGTTTTCAAAGCTTCTCTAATGTGCAGCACTTCCTGCTGTGCTCTTCTAATCGCACTGGTTTCTGGCTGCGTGTATTCAGCAGCCACGCAATTTGCCTCAACCTCCCATCCCGCCGTAAACATCTTCCCCTTACTCTCATAGAGATTGTGGAGCACACAGCAAGCAGCAATAACAATGGGAATATTGGTTTTGCTGCGATCTGAGCTAGTCAGTAAACTGCACCAGCGACCCTTTAAACGTCCAAATGCACATTCTACCACCATTTTGCACTTGCTCAGCCTATAGTTGAACAGTTCCTTTCTACTGTCCAGGATGCCTGTGTACGGCTTCATGAGCCTTCACATTAAGGGGTAGGCTGGGTCCCCAAGGATAACTATAGGGATTTCAACATCCCCAACAGTTATTTTCTAGTCTGGGAAGTAAATCCCTTCCTGCAGCCATTTAAACAGACCAGAGTTCCTGAAGACGCGAGCATCATGAACCTTTCCTGGCCATCCCACGTTGATGCTGGTGAAACATCCCTTATGATCCACCAGTGCTTGCAGCACCATTGAAAAATACCCCTTGCAGTTTATTTACTGGCTGCCCTGGTGGTCCGGTGCCAAGATAAGGATATGCGTTCCATCTATAGCCCCACCACATTTAGGGAATCCCATTGCAGCAAAGCCATCTAGTATGACTTGCACATTTCCCAGATTCACTACCTTTGATAGCAGCAGCTCAATGATTGCATTGGCTACTTGCATCACAGCAACCCCCACAGTAGACTTGCCCACTCCAAATTGATTACTGACTGACCGGTAGCTGTCTGGCTTTGCAAGCTTCCACAGGTCTATCGCCATTCACTTCTCAACTGTGAGGGCTGCTCTCATCTTGGTATTCTTGCGCTTCAGGACAGGGGAAAGCAAGTCACAAAGTTCCATGAAAGTGCCCTTATGCATGCAGAAGTTTCGGAGCCACTGGGAATCATCCCAAACCTGCAACACTATGCGGTCCCACCAGTCTGTGCTTGTGTCCCGGGCCCAGAATCAGCATTCCATGGCATGAGCCTGCCCCATTAATGCCATGATCTCCAAATTGCCAAGGACTGCAGTTTTAGAGAAATTGGTGTCCATGTCCTCATCACTCTCATCACCGCGCTGCCATCGCCTCCTTGCCAGGTTTTTCAGGTTCTGGTTCTGCATAAACTGCACCATAACGCGTGAGATGTTTATAATGGTCATAACTGCTGCCGTGAGCTGAACGGGCTCTATGCTTGCAGTGCTATGGCGTCTGCATGGGCAATCCAGGGAAAAAGGTGCGAAATGATTGTCTGCCGTTGCTTTCACGGAGGGAGGGTTGACTGACGACATTTACCCATAACCACCCGTGACAAATTTTTGGCCCCATCAGGCATTGGGAGCTCAGTCCAGAATTCCAATGGGCAGCGGGGACTGCGAGAACTGTGGCATAGCTACCCACAGTGCACCGCTCGGAATGTCGATGCTTGCCATGGTACTGTGGACGCACACCGCCGAAGTAATGTGCTTAGTGTGGATGCATGCACTCGACTTTATATAATCTGTTCCCAAAAATCGACTTCTGTAAAATTGGAGTAATTTCGTAGTGTAGACATACCCTTAGGCTAAGATCTTTGGCTAAGCAGCAGAAGCAGCCATAAGCTGGGAAGTGAACGGTCACATCCTCACATTCCAAACTAGTCTCATTGAAATAAGGTGCTATTGGGCTGTTAGAAATATAATCCTGTCCTGATAATACCTATCACCTCCAGAGAAAGAGAAGTGCCTGGAAGATGTAAAAGGAAGTTTAGTTTGATAGTTTTCTGTTTGGTAAGAACTCACTTATCAATAGACACAGCTGGGAAACCCTTATGTCTTTTTTCAGAGTAGCAGTCGTGTCAGTCTGTATCCGCAAAAGGAAAAAGAGTATTTGTGGCACCTTAGAGACTAACAAATTTATTTGAACATAAACTTTCGTGAGCTACAGCTTACTTCATCGGATGTCTTTATAGATGTAGTTGTGAAATCTTCACTTCTGTATTGTTTTGTCATTATAGTTCCCACTTTGCTATTTTTTATTTGCATGGTCTCTGTCTGGTTCTGTGATTGTTTCTGTCTGCTGTATAATTAATTTTGCTGGGTGTAAACTAATTAAGGTGGTGGGATATAATTGGTTAAATAATCATGTTACAATATGTTGGGATTGGTGAGTTAAATTTCAGGAAAATGATTGGTTAAGGTAGAGCTAAGCAGAACTCAAGTTTTACTATATAGTCTGCAGTCAATCAGGAAGTAAGGGGGGGAATGGGAACAGGAAATGGGGGTGGGGAAATTGGAATCATGTTTTGCTAAAGGGGGGAATGGGAACAGGGACACAGGTAAGGCTCTGTGGTGTCAGAACTGGGAAGGGGGACACTGAGGAAGGAAACTGGAATCATGTTTGCTGGAAGTTCACCCCAATAAACATCAAATTGTTTGCACCTTCGGACTTTGGGTATTGTTGCTCTCTGTTCCTGCGAGAAGAACCAGGGCAGTGAGCGGCTGAAGGAATAAGCCCCTAAAAAGCACAATGTGCACACACAATAAATGCACTAAAAACAAATGTGTCTCTCTCTAATCCCTTTCAGTTGCAAGGAATAGCTCCACTGCTCACTAATTTTAACAGGGCGGTTCCATTGAGTTAAATGTGCTTTGGCTCAGGGCCATTGTCATCTTCGATGTTGCTTGAAACAGTAGCAGGTAAATAAAATGTAGGCCTTTGTGATTTTTTTTTTGAGTTGGTGCCTCTCTAACTTCCAAAACACTTGCAACATTTTCATTGCAATTTGCCGGCCTGTTCTGTAAAATGCCTAAGCAGGGGCCTGGAATGGGCCAGGACTCCTGGGTTCTATATCCAGCCTATCACTGACTTTCCTCCCCTCAGTTTTTAAAATGCTGAATACAAAATATGTTACAAGTGACTTTTTAAGTGAAGCTCTACTGTAAGCTCTATGTAATAACAGTATTTGAACTGCCACTTGGCTGTGTTCAGGATCAGAGCAGCTGACTTTAGTGTGAAAAATAATTTCTTCATGCTTTTTACTCCCAGTAACCCAGCGTGAACTGGATTCCACTCCCTGTTGTGTTTCATAAATAGAATTGATTGCAAAGCTTCCATTGCAAGACCGATCAGTTACTCCAGTAACATGAATCTATCTAGGTACTTATAGGGCCTTTGTCATCACTATCTTCAAGCACCTTCACAACAGCACTTAGTCAGGAGAAGCACTGTCTCGATTGGACAACTGGAGAACTGAGGCACAGAGTAGATTAAATGACCTGCCCAAGGCCACCCAGGAAGTCTGTGATAGGGCTGAGCATTGAACCTAGATCTCCTGCATCCCAGTCCAGTGCAATGGAATTCCTGGGAAAATGTGTGGGAGACGAAAAGACTCCAGCTTTACTCTGGTCCCCTTAGTTGTGTTTGCAGGGATGGCAATGAGTAAATCTCTTGCTTTTTACATGAAGACTGATCACATTTGATCTGGAGTGAAAATAATGTAAAAATATATATCCATGGGATGCCATGATGCCATTTTTACTTTTTTCCTGAGCCAACATGCATTTTCCAATGCAATTACCCACATCCTCACTTGCTCCCAGCACCCTTCACACACGGATCTCTTCAAGGAGGTGGGCTTTACGCCATGTCAAACAGCACAAGCTGTGCCTCTACAAGGCCAGCAGGGGACCTCTGCAAGGCCAGCCAGTGAATTCCAGGGTGAGGGCTTTCCACTGAAAGTGCCATATCGCCTCTGGAGCAGATTCATTCCTGGCATCAGCCCAGGGCCATTCAGTGGGTGAACTTGGCCCTGTGGTCACCCAGCTGTCAGATGGAAGTACTATTGATATTTTTAGCCTGCATTGATATTATGAGCCCTAATGAGGGTTTGTAAAGCGCTTGGAGATCTCTGAATGAAAGGTGCTGGGCAAGGGTGGGACAAAACTATTGCACAGCTCTCCCCAGCAATCACATTTGCATGGTTTGCCGAGAGTTAGATTGCATGCTCGACGGTGTTTGAGGGTCACCGGCAAAGAGAGGTCACACCTGAGTGTCGACGGTGGCCAAGGTAGTAAAAGCCTGTCAGGAAGAGGGCAGGATTCCTGATTGGACCAGGCAGTGGGACAGGGAGAACAGAAAATCCCCCCCCCACATAAAACCAGGAGAAAAGCAAAACGGCTGCCTTGTGGGTGAAAGGCTGGTTGGCAGGGGAGTGGAGACGGAGAAATGATTGTTCCTACCATTAAATGAGTCTATGCGGTGAGTTTAGACCCGAACAAGTATGCTAGTTAAGAGCCTCATTTCTCCCAGAAGGGACTGAAGGACCCTGTTGGGAAAACCAAAGGAAGCCCCAGGGGAAGCTGAATAGACTGATGTGTTCTGGGTGCCATGGATGAATGGGGGGATACGAGGTCAGAGGACAGAGAAGTGGGGTGCAGGCTGAGTGAGCAGTGGCTCTCAGGGCAGAGGGCAGGGTGGAGAGCAGAGACAGGTGACAGAACCCCACAAGAGCCCGGCCCAGGTAGAGAGGTAAAACAGGAGTTTGCTTTACATTTCACCTTCCTTCCTGCACAAGCAGCAGCCTGCTCAGTACAGGACATGCTGCTTCCCCTCCCCCCACCTTCTCTCTTCCATCATTCTCTCTTCCTACAAGAGGTTTGGGGTTAAGAGACAGGACAGCAAAATCAGAGTTAGCTCCTCTGCTCTCAAGTACCCTGAGTCCTCCTCCCATGGGACACGACTCTGAACACCGTGTAGTTCTGTCCCTGGGCATTGCCCCACAGGAGCAGAGCCCTGGTTTGTCCAGTCCAATATGACACAGTAAGGCAGCTCGCTGGTCCCAAGGCAACACCGTCCTGTGCAGCTGGGGATGGAACTTGGCCCACTAGAATTAGAAGTAAGCCATGGAGAAGTCACAGCAAATGCCACCTGAATGTGCGGCAGTAACTGACCTGCTTCTCTAGGCACACTTCTGCATGCCCCATTGAAAGCCATTGTTCGTTTTACTTCTCCCCCTTATCTCCCATGGTTTGACTCAGCAGAACTGACCAAGGATCGTTCAGTTGCTACACTACATAATAGCATGGGCTACTGCACGTGATCATGTCTTCCTCTAAGGGTTGGTCACAGCAGGAATAAAACCCTGCTACTTACTGACCACCAGCAGAGCTGCTCAGGGGACAGGGCTTGTGGTTCTGGTGCTGAAGGTCCCAGATTCACTGCCACAGTATGTAGGCAGTGTAGTTGTAGCTGTGTCAGTCCCAGGATATTAGAGACACAAGATGGGTGAGGTCATAACAGAAGTGGATCCTGTGATGGGTTGGATCACAGAAACCCCTTTAGGACTGCCACCTGATGTGCCTAAACTACCTCTGAGCCTGTTTTCCCTGCCACCTTGGGACTTCAGTGCCTTGCCTTGTTTGAGCCAGACGCACTTGTCTGCAGAAAACACAGATCCAAGTCTGAACCATGTCCCACCCAAGCTGCGGGCTTAATTGAAAACAGCTTAAGAAGTGCTCTTGTCTCCAGCCCTCAGATACCCAACTCCCAATGGTGTCTAAATCCCAAATAAATCCATTTTACCCTGTATAAAGCTTATACACAGTAAACTCATAAATTGTTTGCCCTCTATAACACTGATAGAGAGGTATGCACAGCTGTTTCTCTCTCCCCTCTCCCCCTGGTATTAATACACACGCTGGGTTAATTAATAAGTAAAAAGTGATTTTATTAAATACAAAAAGTAGGTTTAAGTGGTTCCAAGTAATAACAGACAGAACAAAGTAAATTACCAAATAAAATAAAATAAAACACGCAAGTCTTCACCTAATACAGTAGGAAACTAAGTGCAGGTAAATCTCACCCTCAGAGATGTTCCAATAAGCTTCTTTGACAGACTAGCCTCCTTCTAGTCTGGGTCCAGCAATCACTCATACCCCTGTACTTACTGGTCTTTGTTCCAGTTTCTTTCCGGCACCTCTTTGAGGTGGAGAGGCTACCTCTTGAGCCAGCTGAAGACAAAATGGAGGGGTTTTCCCAGGGGCATATATAGTCTCTCTCGTGGGTGGAAACCCTTTTCTTCCCCTGTGTAGAATCCAGCTACAAAATGGAGTTTTGGAGTCACATGGGCAAGTCACACGTCCATGCATAAATCAACTTTCTACAGGACATCCCAGGAAAGCTCAGATGTGGATTGGCATTTATCAAGGTCCATTGTTAACCAAGTACTCCCAATTACTTGAATAACCCCTTCACACTATGTTGACCAAATCTGCCTTAGGTACTTTCTACAGTTAACACTTTAAATACAAGCATAGAGCCAGTGTTCATAACTTTAGATATAAAAATGATACAGTCATACAAATAGGATGAATACATGCAGAAGAACATAACCTTTGCAAAGATATGTTACATGACATATCTAGCATAAAACATATTCCAGTTATATCATATTAACACACATAAGCATATTTTTATAAAGCATTATGGGGTGCAATGTGACAGATCCCATAAAAGATATTACCTCATCCACCTTGTCACATTTGTCTGGGGCAGAGAATCATTTATTATTTCCTTGCCGAGCACTAGCACAATGGATGACAACTGCAGTATTAACGTTACATCACAATAATTTTTCGCATGGATAGCCCTTAACCAACCCTCCCAAAATGTCTATCCTGGACATGTAAAATAACAGTTCAAAAGAGAAAAATCCTGAAATCATCAAGAGAAAGGACAACTCTAGCCCTTCATCATCAGACTTTAGGTGTCAATTAACTTGCATCATCCATAAGTTTGTTTGAAAAAGTGTGGATGAATTGCCATCAAAAGCCTCTTGCTCTGGGTGTCCCTAAACCTCCAACCGCCAGACATTGGGACTAGGTGATGGGGGATGGATCACTCAATAATTGCTCTGTTCTGTTCATTCCCTGTGAAGCATCTGGCATTAACCACTGTTGGAAGATAGGATACTGGGCTAGATGGACCATTGGTCTGACCCAATATGGCTGTTCTTATGTTCTTCTAGTAATTATATATGGGGTGTTCCTATGAAGTTTTACCTAAGCCAAGAGAGAAAAAAAATCCCCATCTTTAATACACATTACATATTGCAAGAGCAGGCAGAATAATGAGAATTGATAGCAACAGGCTATTACAGATTGGCACCCCAAGCAAATACATCCAAACATTTAACGAGGGATCCATGAATACCACCCCTTTCACCTTGGATAGAATGGGTAGGTAAATCATAGCACAGAGAACAAAAATGAAGTTTGATGGGACAGTGCTAGGTTAAAAGATACATTTACATCAACGAGCAGTACAAACTTATGAAAAATCTCTGCCCCAAAGAACTTACTGTGTTAAGAGCTGATTGTTTACCTAACACACTTGGAAAATAAAAGTATATCAGTCAGTTACTGTTGTTCAGAGTCTCTTTCTAGTCACAGATTTCAGAGTAGCAGCCGTGTTAGTCTGTATTCGCAAAAAGAAAAGGAGTACTTGTGGCACCTTAGAGACTAACAAATTTATTTGAGCATAAGCTTTCGTGAGCTACAGCTCACTTCATCGGATTCATCCAATGTGAATGTGCCACATGTACTCCTTTTCTTTCTAGTCAGTTTTACTGTTGATTCGCCTTCTCAACCCCCTTGGTCTGCATATTTTCTGCCTTGCATAGAAACTGCTGGGGGGCCTTGTCTGTCTGTCTGGAAAGCACCATGCACACTGTTCAGTGCTATGCCAATAACAATATTAGCTACAGTGTTCATACCTGGCTGCCTAAAGTTAAACTCCATAAATACAAGTGACCTTATATCAGAAGGGCTGAGTGCCTGTAGCTCCCACTGAAATGAATTATCCCCATTGTACAGATCAGGCTCAAAGAGATTAAGTAAAGGTACAACAAAGGTGATCAGACACCATATGAGAACCTAGAAAGACAGATGACAAAGTCAAGGATATAAAATTCCCGTCTAACTCCTGGTCTCACAGTTAATTCACCAAACCCCATCTGCCCCCAGAAAAAGGCCATAGCAGTTCTCTTGATGAGGATTAATAATAACACAGAGCGTTAGTCATTCATTCACCAAGGGGAGGAGTAAAATCCACATCATACTGGATCTGCCCTTTAATTTGGTCCTGCGGTCTATCTAGAACTGGCTCCAAGGCTGCCGGGTCAGAATCTGAATTTTCTAAGGTTTAGGAATGCTCTGATCCAGGCTTTGGTTTTAGCCTGTAATAGATATGGGAGCCAACTATGGCTTTCAGACTTGGAGTTGGACTTGAGCCAAGCGCCCCTAAATTTAAACACCATGCTTGAATCTTGGGCTCCTTTGGGTTCAGGCTGAGTGGCAGGAGAAAACACTAGGTAATGGCTAAGCTTTGTTTGATTATGCAGGTTACACAAAACCAAACATGCGGAAGGAAAAACCCAAACAAGTCATTAGGCAAACAGTGGGAAATGATCCCAAATGACAGAGCAAATGAGCTATAATGAGAAAGTAGGGCCAAGTAATGAGAGATGATTAACTCCTAAAGCAGGATTAAAACTGTTAGTATCACTCTGTAAATCAGGACTTAATAATGAAGGTAGCAACATCACTAGACAATCACCACTAGACTGCGTGTGGGAGGAAGGGCACCCTGAATCTCAGGTATAATCAAAGCAGTTACATAATGAGGGAGGGATGGTAGCTTCCACGGTTCTGCGGAGACTTGGCAGACAAGAAAGTGCTGCCGTAAGTTTCACGCAAGACTAGGATCCAGGCTAGCAATAGTTTTAACTCATTCCCAATGCAGACTGCAAGCAACTGGAAGCTTGAAGTCAGTGAGGTTAAAAAAGATTAAAAAATAATAATGGAGAAATGGAGTAATTTAGGATAGAGAGAAAAAAAATAAATGAGAAAAATGACACCACAAACCCACCGTGATCAATCAAAATACAAGTTAATACAAACTGGTAGAATTCTAACTTGACCCAGATGTGTGAGTACTTCAAGGTTGCCATTTACTGAGCACCCCCTTGTGGCCGGGAGTGCCTGTGCAGCACCCCCACTCTATTTCCCCTTGGGGCTGGGTTAATAGCCAAACACAGTTCAAAATAGTTCAGTGTCTCCAAAATAACACCCATTACAGCAACACAAAAGTTCATAGACGTCTCCGGCTCTTCTGCCGCACACACAGCTCTTCACGCAGCTGCCAGTCCTGTCTTTCCTAGCAGGAGGTCACCTTCCTGGTTTTCTTCTCCCTGTTTTGAGGGAGAAGACAGCATATATGCTACCCTCCACTGGAGAGCTTCCCCTTGATTGGCTGAGAGAGAAGGGAGCCCTGCCCACCCTACACTGCAGGGCTCCTGGTATTGGGCCCTTAAAAGGATAGCAGCCTGGCTTTCCCCCATCCAGTTACTAATTCCCCAGGACCGCTTCCTCTCTTCCCACCATAAGGCCATTTCCGACAATGTCCCTAGAATGGGGTCTCCTGGCCCTTCTAGTCTTAAAGCGCCAGTATACGCCATTACAGGTATTTATACCAGATCTGGCACAATAAATATTTCACATTATGAACAACCCCCTCTCTACCCCGATCTTAAAAAAGCATTAAGGCTGCAGAGTCAAGCACTCAAAAATGAGGGAATTCTAGAATTCAGGTTGCCCATGCAACTGTAATCCACATGCTTGCATTGTAGCATTTAGTGATGTAAGTAAGGGAAAAAAACAGAGCCCTCGGAACAAAAACAAGACCTAGCCATCCTCCCCACTGTGTGCCTACAGACTTGCTAGAGCCAGGTAGGGATACTCTGCTGGATGGGCTGGAATCGTCCAGAAATTGCATAGGGGAGAGGGGAGCACTAGGTGGGCTCATTAGCTGTTTGAAGCTATTTGGATGATTTCCATTGTGGGCAAGCAGCCTGGTAGGTCACATCCAGAGTCACTGAGAGTAGAACCATGAAGAACATAAGGTGATGGGAAGAAGTTCATAAATGGGAGGAGTGGGAGGACTCAGTGGTAGAACAGCACAAGGAGCAGGCAGACCTGACTGTGAGGCTTTTGTTCCAGGAACTTTACCAGTCTGTTGGATTAGACTGCAGACTCCCTCCCTTACTTCACTGGAGAAGAAGAAAACTAGATTTGCTGTGGGCTGTCCAAAGCACCTGCTTTTGCTGCAGAAGCAGAGAAAGAGTTTGAAGGAGATTCTGGGACAACCACTAGTTTCCCACACTTCAAGGAGTTGGTGACAAGGAGGGTAAATCCCTTAGGGAAGTGCTCTAGGGGAACAAATGCACTTGTGAGCAGAATTCCATTTTGCATTGAACTTGCATAGTAACACATACTAACCCTCGGTGGGGAAACCCCTGAACGCATTGGCTTTAAAAGAGTTGTTATTGACAAGTCACAGTTGGGTCAAGGATTATAAATAAAGGGTTGTGTAGCCCTGTAGCTGTAGATTTAGTAAGAGCATTTCTTTAGAGATTTCATGTTGCTGTCTTCAGACCATGATCTGGGCTGCTTATAAGCCAGCCAGCCAAACAAAACAGTTCTTTCCCTCTCCCTGCCCGGAGAGAGGGAGAATCAGAGTAAAAGAAAAAAAAACAAAGGAGGTCTGTTAGGGAGCTTATTCCTTCACCCACTTACTTCCCTGGTCCTTCTCGCATGAACAGAGAGCAACAATACCTTTAGTCCAAACGTGCAAACAATTCAATGTTTATTGGGGTGAACTTCCAGCAAGCATGATTCCAGTTTCTTTCCTTAGCGTCCCCCTTCCCAGCTCTGACACCACAGAGCCTTACCTGTGTCCCTGTTCCCATTCCTGCTCTTATCTAAACATGAGTCCAGTTTCCCCACCCCCATTCCCTGTTCCCATTCCCCCCCTTACTTCCTGATTGACTGCAGACTATATAGTAAAACTTGAGTTCTGCTTAGCTCTACCTTAACCAATCATTTTACTGAAATTTAACTCACCAATCCTAACATATTGTAACATGATTATTTAACCAATTATATCTCACTACCTTAATTAGTTTACACCCAGCAAAATTAATTATACAGCAGACAGGAACAATCCCAGAACCAGACAGAGATTATACAGACAAACAATAGGGAAATGGGGACTACAGTGATAGAACAAACACCGAAATGAGGAGTTCACATCCCAGCTATTGATAAGTGAGTTCTTGCCAGACAGGTGCTATCAAACTAAGTTTCCTTTTACATCTTCTAGGCACTTCCCTTTCTCTGGAGGCGCTGGGCATTATCAGGACAGGATTGTATCCTAACAGCCCAATAGCATCTTCTTTCAATGTGACTAGTTTGGAATGTGAGGAGGTGACCGGTCGCTTCCCAGCTTATGGCTGCCCCTGCTGCTTAGCCAAAGGCCTTAGCCTAAGCACAGGGCCTCAGACTGTCACAGTAAAAGAAGGACCTTACGCCGGCAGACAGTGATTTTGATTCTCTCTTTCTTTTATACCTCTAGAACTAGCTAAGTGATAAGAATACACCTAAATTCTTAGATTATAGGCCTTCACAGATAGGCCTGAATATCTATATCCTAACAGGGTCAGTCTCTTGATCACCTCTTTAAGGTTTGGTTTATTTGCATGTTCTAGTGTCCTTCACCCACAGTTGATACCTGGTCCATACAGTCTCGGGGTGGCTAGGTCTGTACCCATCTTCTTTTGTCCCAGTCTGTCCCTGTAGCCAGCAGTCTCCCACCTGGTCACCACCCCTTTCTCTAGCAGGCTTTCCCTTTTTAAGCTTTCTCTTTCCAGGGAGAGCATCCCTTGCAGGTGTGTTGGGTTAATGCTGACTGTGTCCGGAGAACTTGTTAGCTTCCTCGCTTCTAGAGCAGGGTGTGCCACCTCATGCTTTCATAGCAGAGATTTAGCTCCATATAATAGAGAGACATGTCAAAGTCTGAAAAGAGTAGACACTGGTCACCACACAAAAGTGTGTGGAGGTACAGGAAGAGGAAAGAAATATCATAGCAGATATTAGCATATCACTCCCCCAGCCCATCACACAGTCTGAATTCGGTCCCCTTGTGCGTATACATTGTGAGCTACACTTTTCAATGATGTGATCACACACTGTGTTTCCCACAGGATTTCTGGGCAATATTCCTGCTGAATGTTTGGCATCACCACTTTCATGCACTAAGTATCTCGTGATGCTTTGGAGAGAATGACCCAGGGATGCTGGCTCTCCTAGACAGGAGTAACCTCCAGTTAGTATGGATTGTGTGCTCATGAGGGGGGGCAGAGAGAGAGGCCAGCCCATGAACACACAACCCTGACCCCTGTTGCTCTCCCAAGGGAGGGCTTCCTCAGAGTCGGTGCTTAATTTGTAATGAAAGAGGTGCCAGGGCTCTAGCAATTAGGTGCCTGGGGTTCAAGCAATTTTTTTTACATTCATAACTGATGCAGCAAGCCCAGAGGTGCCAGGGTAATGAACTGCCAAGCCTAGAGGTGCTGGGGCCCAGCTCTGGCACAAATTAAAAGCACTGGTCTGGGTGTAGATGGAAGGAGGCAGCAGATTCCTCTCTGACTTCAGTCACAGGCTTCCTGTTCCCTCTGCGTGTCAAGAGGCACATTTGGTTCCTTGGTAGCATCCAAGAGTAAGGGAAGGAGGGAGAAACTAACTGGAACAGTGAGGGAGAAGGGGAGCTACCAAGGACGAGGCTGTGGCAGGCACTAGGGGCTACAGAGGAGAAGGTTCTCATCCCAGAGAGGGTGACAGTGTGTGGTTGGACAAGGGGGAGGCTGGCACAAGGATTGTTCCCATTTTACCGATGGTGAACTGAGACAGAGAGAGATAAGGGCCAGCTTTTAAAAAGCATTTAGGTTCCAACTGGGTTACTCCCATTGAAATCAATGAGTTTCACCTAGGGTGACCATATTTTCCCAAACGGAAAATGGGACATCCCACAGGCCAGCCCGAGGCCCCTCCTCTCCTCCCCCCATGCGGCTGGCCTGAGCCCTCCCTGCCTCCTGCCTGCGTGGGGCTGTCCCAAGTTCCCACTCCTCCCACAGGACTGGTCCAAGCCTCCCTGCGCGGGGCCATCCTGAGGCCCCACTGCCACCCACCTGCCGCAGGGCTGGCCCGAGCTGCTCTCCCAAGCCCTCCCTCCCTCGTGTGGCTGGCATTGCTCGTCCCCACCACCCCGCACATTCCTCCGTGCCCTGCACCCCACTCTTTTTGGCAAAACTGTGCACTTGTCCAGTTTGATCTTGTGAACTGATCATCAGTTGGCAAGAGCAAACAGGACAAATGCCCAGATTTACCAGAAAAGTCGGGACAGCCGGGACAGGGCCTAAAAAAGGGACTGTCCTGGCTAAAACGGGACTTATGGTCACCCTAGATGCACCTAAATACCTTCAACCATCAGGCCCTAATGACTTGCTTAATGTCACGCAGGGAGGCTGTGGGAGAGGCAGGACTTGAACCCACATCCCCCACACCCCAGCCCATTGCCCTAAGTGCTAGTTCATCTTTCTGGCTAGGCACAGACCTGAACTGCAGCCCTTCAGCACCACTCCCTACACTGATGTGCAGCAACGGCTCAGGGATAGGACATGCTGCCTTCTCAAAGGGAGTGAGCAAGCTGCCTGCCCAGCCCGCCCAGCCCAGGGGCTCAGAGTGCCTTTGGGTTCTGCTAGGCCAGGCTTCATAGCCTGCGCTTTTAGAAGAGCTTGTTTTGAGTCGCAGTTGCAGGCTAGAAGCCTGATCACAGGACTGGGTCTCGCACACTCCAGGGTTTTAGATTATTGTTGTGTTGGAGACTCTGTGGCCTTCAGCAAATCATGTCACTGCTCCATGCCTCAGTTTCCCCATTTGTGAAGTGGAGTTAATACTTATCCACTTATGTTCAGAGAGATGTTGGGAAGTTCACTAGGTAGTGTTTGTACCACACCTTAATGAGAGAAGAGGCTATGTAAGAGCTAAGTATTCATATTCCTAATTAAATTAATATCTGTAGGATGATATGGAGTCTGATTTAATACTTGGCACTTATAACCCTCCCCTCCCACAAATATACTACTAGCGAAGCTCAGGGATGAGCCACTCCAGCCCAGGAGGTAATATGTAGGTGGGGAGTTATGAACAACTGAAAATAGCCTCCACATATGCAGCCCAAGCTCTCTGTGTTGGCCTCCTAGCAGCTCTCCCCAGCCAAGCAGGGTTGGGCTGGCTTGGGATTTGGTTAGGAAATCTCCAAGGAGCACCTGTGTCTTGGTAAGGGTGATTCAGAAGGTGGCTCTCGTCCTGCTGTGTCCGTGCTGAACCCAGGCCCAAACACAATAGGAGGGAACACCAGGTGCTTTCTGCCCAGAGAAGAAATCCCTGTAATTTCAGCCCAATGAGTTAGCTTGATTTCCGTGCTACAGAGATACTGGGAGCTGTTGAAACACCTGCAACCCTCCCCCCCACCGCGGCCCCCGCCTTGAGAGCTGCATTTTGTTGGGTGTGGTTATGATTTATTTAGGCAGTACATCCTAGTGGCGAGGACATGAGACTGGGACTCAGAAGACCTGCTGTCCATCCCCAGCTCTGACACTGCCTGACAGGTGACCTTGGGCAAGTCATCTCCTTCTCTGTGCCTTTGTTTTTCCATCTGCGAAAGGGCGGTTAATGAAACCGACCTCCTAGGCAAAGCGCTGTGAGACCTAAAGAAAAGATGAGAAGTGCAGTGGTGTTGTTCTACTACAACAGGGCCTAGAGATGCCAAGGGAGAGTGGGGCCCTGTTGTGCTAGGGCTGTGCAAACACAGTGAGAGACAGTGCCTGCCCCTAAGACCTTACGATTTCAATAGACCAGGCAGCCCAAGGAAGTGTCAGCACCCCATGTTATAGATGGGGAACTCAGGCCCCGAGAGAGGAAGTGACTTGTCTAAGGTCACGCAGCATGTCAGGAGCCCAGCTGGAGGTAGACCCCAGGTGTCTGGCCTCCCAGTTCAGTGCCCTAACAGTTGCCTCTCCAAGAGCTGACTGTCTAAATCAGTGGTTCTCAACTGTGGTCCACCACTTGTTCAGGGAAAGTCCCTGGTGGGCTGGGCCGGTTTGTTTATCTGCCGTGTCCGCAGGTTCGGCTGATTGCGGCTCCCACTGGCTGCGGTTCGCCGCTCCAGGCCAATGGGGGCTGCAGGAAGTGGCGTGGGCCGAGGGATGTGCTGGCCGCCCTTCCCGCGGCCCCCATTGGCCTGGAGCGGTGAACTGCAGCCAGTGGGAGCCGCGATCGGCCGAACCTGCGGACGCAGCAGGTAAACAAACTGACCCGGCGTGCCAAGGGTTTCCCTGAACAAGCGGTGGATCACAGTTGAGAACCACTAGTCTAAATAGACAAGACAAAGGGTGGGAAAACGTAAGTATTAGCCCCATTTGATGGATGTGGACCTAAGGCATAAGGGCCCAGATCCTCAAAGGTGTTCAGGTGCCTAACTCAATTGATTACAATGGGATTTAGGCACCTCAATACCTCTGGGGACTTGGGCCAGAGAGATTAAAGTCACATAGAGTCTGACACAGCCAGGAACTGAGTTTGGGTCTCCTGCTTATCCAGTGTCTGAACCACAATTCAATCCTTCCCCTCTGTGTGCAGTGGAACAACTGCTTTTATGTGTGTGATTCTATGCCCAGGTAATCTAATGCAGGGATAAAGCTTTGATATTTTCTGAGATAAAATCTACAAGAGAAGTATCAGGGATTAGTTACTGGTGGTGTAACTAGGCAACCAGCAGCAACATGTCAGAAAGTAACCAATGTAAGGCTCCCTCTGACACACCTCTGTTATTTCATTCACCATCATCTAATGGCTAAGACACACCTGCATGATTCCTGCTTGTGCTTGATGGAGTCTGGATAAACCGGTAGCCTCTTTATTTATGTAATAATGTTTGAGATTTATAATCTGCCCATGGTTTTACGAGCACTTCCTTAGGCTCATAACGTCCCTGCCAGGTATCGTAATCCCCATTTCACCTCTGGGGAAACAGAGGCACCAAGGAGTTGACACGACGTCCTCAATGTCACGTGGTGAGTTTAGGGTTTGTAACTGAACCAGAGATCAGGGCAGGTCCACCACCTGGTTTTGTTGCAACCCTTCACGTGGCTCTTGCTGCGTCCTTTTCACAGGTCACTGAGTCACAGTCTTTGCCCCTGTCTTTCCGATGAGTGGCAAGAAAGATAATTGTTGATGACATTTACTCCTTTATTCTAGATGGCTGTTCCTGCTTCTACTGCTAGCTCTGGGCTGAGGATGCAGGGAGGACACATGCTGAGAAGAGAAGGCCATTTCCCTACAAGAACTTACTGGTGCTCTGACAAGGCTGCAGGATGGGCAGAGTGGGTGGAATACAGACATCCAGCCCAGGTAGAGGAACCAGATTCAAGGTCAAATCAGATCCAGGGCGTGGCAGTCGCTATCTTGGGCATCGCTTTGACAGCAGCTGGGCCGGATCAGGAGAACAAGCACGGTTCTTCCTGGTTCCCGAACTGCTGGGGGTGGTTCACACTGACCTTTCTCTCTTCAAACAGGCGCAGCATCATTCGGTCACCTCCGCCATGCTTCCAACCCCTGCCAAAGCCAGGACGCCGAATCAGGAG
This sequence comes from Dermochelys coriacea, assembly GCF_009764565.3. NCBI lineage: Eukaryota > Metazoa > Chordata > Testudines > Dermochelyidae > Dermochelys > Dermochelys coriacea. The sequence continues at coordinate 137,674,111 of NC_050071.1, read as the reverse complement.
GGAGGAGGGCCGGTGTCCTGGTGCCTTTTCAGTTCACTCCACTGGGTTGGACTGAGGGCAGATGGGCCCTAGAGGGAAGGGAGACCTGGGCAGTGAGGGCTGCCTGGCAGGAGATGAAAGCTGTCAAAACCAGGAGATGGTTCCTGGGGAAAGGCTGAAGGCAAGGGGAGAAGCAGAGGGGTTTGCCGTCTGACCTCCCCGAGCCAGAGAGCTGGAAAGGGTTGAAGCAGCAGTAGCAGAGGGAGGTGCCTGCTGGCTCTAAGTTGGAGAGCTGAAGCCAAGGCTGGAGAGGGCTGAAGGCAGGGAGCAGCAGGGGACTTACCTGCTGATGTCTCCACGCTGGAGACTGGACGGGGGGAGGGTGAGAGGGCCAAGGGGAATAAGGGGTGCTCCCCTGGTAAAGATGATCTCCCAGCAGAGAGGCTGTGGGGTTTTCTGCTGGGTAGAGTGGGGTGCCTGTCCTGGGAGAGGGACAGAGGAGGAAGATGGACAAGGAGCCTAGGTGTGGTGAAAGACACTGGGGTATGGTGATGACGCATGCCCAGCACAGAGGCTGAGTGGTGTGTGTATGTTCCTGCTGGGAAGAGCAGGGTTTTAAGGACTACAGGCATTAGGGGTGATAGGGGCTACATTTTGGGATTTTTGTGACAGACTATTTGCATTATGTTTTGTAATAAATTGTCCCCAGGAGGGATATTATTCAAGCAAGAGAGCCTAACATAGGATCCTTGGGTTACCCAAGTGGGTAAACTGTGGCAGAGTGCCAGTGAGCCACCATTGGCCATGAGGGGGCACTCCAGAGGCAGCAGGCCCTGCTAGAGTTCCCCTCATACCTGGGCTCCCTATGCTGTAGCAAGGCAGAGTATCGCCCAGGAAAGCACTCATTCCTAGGCTTTGTCTACACTAGAATAGTCTTGCTGGCAGAGCTATACCAGCGTAGCTATACCAGCAAACTCTCCTAGTGGAGATGCAGCTTACGCTGGCATGAAAGTGCTTCTGCCAGCATAACATACACCAGTTCCTCAGAGACCTAAGCTATCCCAGCAGAAGCACTTTCATGCTGGTATAACTGCACCTCCTCTAGGGCTTATCCCGGCAGAGCTATGTTGGTTACAAACCCATACCCGTCTAGTCAGCATAGCTCTGTTGATATAGGATTTAGGAGTAGACAAGGCCGAACTCTTGTGACCCTTCTTTGCTAAGGCGCTGTCCTCACTGCAAAAAGAAGTGAGCCTTTACAAGGAGTTAGCTGGCTCAATCTCCAGTCCCAGGGCGGGCACCGTAGTCTTTACCTTGGTGTAGTTGGCTGAGGTCATCCCTGGGTGTGGGGTTGACCATGCCATGCTGGAGAGTGCTGAGCTGCTGGTCACCCTTTCTTGCCCAAATTCTCCAAGAGGGAAGGTGTGGGGAGAGAAGAAATAGATTTGCTGGATAAGGACAGGACCCTTGGTTAACCCTTTGGACCCATTGCCCTAAGGGAAAGGGGAAAGTGAGAGAGAAAGTGCCCCTTTGCATGGAGAAGCTGGGGTCTCCATCCAGACCTTTAAATGAATCTGGTTGAGGAAATCCTATTTTAGGGCATAGCGACTGAGATCGATATGGCAGCAGGCTAGTAGTATGCCCTCTGTGCTACCAACTAAGTGCTGCCCCTCTCTGCATGGGGAGCTCTCTCATACCGTGCAGGGTTTCTTAAGCCTTTTTCTGTCTTTCTTTAGACACAGGAAGGGGGATTTATCATTCAGAGGATATGGCTGCACAGGTGAGAAGACTGACCTAGAACAGGGACTGGGAGACCAAACGCTTGTGTTCTGTTTCCACCTGTGAGACTTTGGATTAACTCAGGTGTTGTGTGACTTCTCCACTTCTACATGGGGTATGAAAACATAACTCAGAGGGTTTAATCAATGTTGGGAAAGTAGCTGGAGATCACTGAGGGATGCAAAGTGGTGTTATCCAAGAATTGGAATGAAGGGATCATGATGTTGCCTAATTGCCACCTACTGTCTATTCTGCTGCACTGCAGCATTTATCTGTGTGCTTATGAGACAAAGCGGCAGGCGGTTTGAATACCAATTGTGCAGTACAATAGCAGCCAAAATATTATGGTCAGTAAGAAACTCCAAATCCAATAATTCTTCCAAATAGGTGCCGAGCATGTTGAGTATCTGGGGGGTAGATTTGTGCAGCCAAACTATCCAACCGGCAAAAAAGAAAACCAGCCTCTTTCCAGTGAGTCAGACGATACACAGTGTTTCAATGCCAGCCTGATCCTGGCAGGGCTTCAGGTCATACATTATCTCCCCCACTCAGCTGTGTACATGGCCTCTCTGGCAGGATGGTCTGTTACAGCTGGATTTTTACTCCACGCACCGGCCCAGCGGTTTGGTAGCTAAGTGGTTAATCTCATGGTGAAAGGTCACCTGCTGCTGTAGATGGGCCCCTGATCCGTTGGGGTAAAACGGTTGGTGTGATGCCGGTCCTGTTGCTCCCTTATGTACTGTTGTCTTCACTCCATCAGCCTGTTGGGCCACTGGCTTGGGGGAACTTTGACAGCTGACCTAGCTGTTTGTTTGGTTCCCCCAACCTCCTAAGTCTCCATTCTTCCCTCTAGCTAGGGATGAGCAAATGCCATAAACTTGGGTTCAAACACTGGGCTAAGGGTTATACGTGTCTCATCCCAGCTGTTTTGTGGGAGGTTAGGGAGCCTCTGAGCACATCTATTGGCTGGAGCCCCACATGTGAGTTAGGCGTCCGAACGCCGACCTCCCATTTGTTCGTGGATTGCTCTGGGGTTTAGGTGGGAGAGAGGTGCCTGGGTGCCCAGAGGAAGGCAGCAGCGTGCATGCCCGGAGGCGGGAACCTTTAATGCAAAGCTGAGGGGCTGAGTGAGTCTAGGCACTTACTGTGATAGGCGGGGTTCCTAAGTACTTTTGTGGCCCCCCTGGAAGCGGGATGGTGCCTGTCACCTCAGCACCCAACACTTGAGATGGGCCTGACCCAAAACTCCAGGTCTCGGCTTCAGGGGTGGGATTTTTAGAAGTGTTCAGCACTGGCCTAACTCCATACCCATTAGAGCCCCGGGTGATCCTGACAGCGCCCATGCAGTGTCCAGCTGTGATCACTCCTGATTGGCTAAGAATTGGGTTCAGCCTGTTATTTTCTTACCCATCTTTCCCAGCCCACCCAGACCCCACTTATTTGTTTCTCTCATCTGCCAGTTATGTTCTGGATTCTAAGATCTCTGGGGTAGCTTTTGCCATTGATCATGCTTGTGCAGCCCCTGGCACAACGGGGGCCTGGTCTGATGGAGGCCTCTAGGTGCTACCATAACATAAATATTAAACAAGAGTAATAAAATTCCCATTGAGAGAAGTGGGAGCAGGCTTCGGCCAGGCCCTGAGCACTTCTGAAAATCCTAACCCCCTTGTCTGTAACAGGCTGCACCCCCATCCCAGAAACAACTGCAACCTGCAGGTGAGTGTGTATTCCTGCTCTCCTGCTGTGCCTGATCCACTGTGAAGATGAGCCCTTCCCAGGGAGCAGTGGCTCTTAGATCATGCTGTGGCAGCTCATGGCTTAACTCTGGAGATCCATTGTTCAAGCTGGCAGCTACCATCCCAAGTGGAGGGTGCTTAGATTCACTCTACTAGGGTGATGTTAGGTACATCACCAAAGCAGCTACTTCTCTGGTAACTTCCGGATACCTGCTAGTTCTTCCCAGTGCACGATTGCCCTTTCAAAAGGGCAACTTGTTTTCCGTGATGAAGTTAGTATTGAATAGGCAAAATGCCATGGTGTTAAATTTAATTTGAAAAAATGCTAATCACTCAACAGTGATTAAATCTGAAGTGAACTTTCTGTTCCTTTTCTTTTTTGTAGCAAGATTTACAGGTATGTACACAGATATAGACATGTAAAAAATGCAGGGAGGTATGCAAGTTTTAGACACGATGTGTGGATATTTAGTGGAGAACACTGGTATACAGGAACTTGGTGCATAATTGTTATACAATTTCCCAGCCTACCTCTCTCTGGCAGACCCTTTAAATCTGGCAGAATCAAGCAGATGCACTAGAGGGTCTGTTTGCAAGTGACAGAAGCACCAGCTGGTACGTAGCTAACTATGTTTCCCCTTTATTATTGTTAAGAAAATGGCTTGAACCTGTGTCAAGCATTGTTCCACTGACATGGGAAATGACTGCCTAGGAAGGGTACTGCGGAAAGGGATCTGGAGGGTCATAGTGGATCACAAATTAAATATGAGTCAACAGTGTACCACAAGAAGCAAATATCATTCTGGACTGCATTAGCAGGAGTGTTGTAAGCAAAACACGAGAAGTAATTCTGCTTTACTCCATACTGATTAGGCCTCAGCTGGAAGATTGTGTCCAGTTCTGGGCACCACATTTCAGGAAAGATGTAGACAAATTGGAGAAAGTCCAGAGAAGAGCAACAATAATGATTAAAGGTCTAGAAAACATGACCTATGGGGGGAAGATTGAAATAATTGGGTTTGTTTAGTCTGGAGAAGAGACTGAAAGGGGACATGATAACAGTTTTCAAGTACATAAAAGATTGTTACAAGGAGGATGGAGAAAACATTTCTCCTTAACCTCTGAGGATAGGACAAGAAACAATGGACTTAAATTGCAGCAAGGGAGGTTTAGGTTGGTGTTACAGTCCCCGGGCGATGCTCTGGAACTGCTCCCTACGAAGCCAGTCAGGACTCTGGGGAAGTCTCCTTTCTGTGAGCAGACTGTCTGCAGGACACACAACTCACACTGCTTCCACCTTCCTGGGTCTGACCTCGGAGCATTCAGCATCCTCTGCCCCTCCGTGCACTTCCCACAGCGAGTCCCCCAGGCGGGTTCCTGCACCCCAACTCCACAGTCAGACATGACTCTCAGCCAGCCAGTAAAACAGAGGTTTATTAGATGACAGGAACATGGTCTAACACAGAGCTTGTAGGTGCAGAGAACAGGACCCCTCAGCTGGGTCCATTTTGGGGGGCAGTGAGCTAGACAACCACGTCTGCACTTCACTCCATGTCCCCAGCCAGCCCCAAACCAAAACTTTCTCCATCCCCTCCTCCTCTGGGCTTTGCCCCTTTCCCGGGCTAGGAGGTCACCTGATTCCTTTGTTCTCCAACCCTTTAGCTCTCACCTTGCAGGGGGAACGGCCAGGCCATCAGTTGCCAGGAAACAGAGTGTTGGCCATTCTCTGTGTCCAGATCCCGGCACACACCTGCCCTCTAGGGCTCTGCAACAATCATACACCCTTATCCCACCACCTAAATACTTAAGAACTGCATAGGGGAAACTGAGGCATCCCCACACTATTCAGAGGAAACATTAAGAACAGTTGCGCTTCGTCACAGTTGGACATTAGGAAAAACTTCCCATCAGGGAAGATAAACACTGGAATAAATTGCCTAGAGAGGTTGTGGAATCTGTATCATTGGAGATTTTTAAGAGCAGGTTAGACAAACACCTGTCAGGGATGGTCTAGCAAATACTTAGTCCTGCTCTGAGTGCAGGGGACTGTCCTAGAAGACCTCTCGAGGTTCCTTCCAATCCTCTGATTCTGTGAACTAGTAAATGGAAACAGTTATTGCCATCCAGAGCTCAGGATTCTTAAAAGCCTTGCAGAACCATTTTTATACACATGCTGCCAGTTAATTAGCTGCTAGGAAGATTATATTGCTTGGCTTTTATATTCCAAAGAAGCTTATATAAAATTCACCAGCTAAGGAAGCAAAAGGACTATTATATAGCTTTAGCTAGGGACTTTTTAACCACACTTTAGGTGTGCTACTACTGCAGCTCTACTTCAGGCTTGATTCTGCAAAGGGACTGAATGCTGTCTGTTCTGACTGATTCTACTTGGTGTGGAGCGCTCTCAGCACTGGCCAGCATTGAACCCTTGGGTGACTGAGGAGACCAGCCTCCTAATTAATCCATTTGGATCCCCCAGGCAACAGTGGTCGATGGTTAATAGAGCCATGCACAAGCATTAATAGCCAACATGTAACAGAGAGTCTGATCATATTGTTAAATATGATCTAATTTAAAATCAATTTGAGAAACGTTTTATTCTAAAATGCTTCCCCATTTACATTTAATAAGCCCATTTCATTCCGGAGCCCAACTTGTTTGATAATTTCCTCATTAACAGGAGTATTTCCTCTGATCACACTGCAGCCATGGCTTTTCTGAAGTGATCATCCTATTACTTAGCTCTTTTCATAATCTTCCAGATGCTTTGTAAACTTTAATGAATCCTTGCAAGACCCCTTAGAAAAAAAAATCAGAATTGTGTGGGTGGGTCACTGCTCACTGCTGGATGGAACCAGAACTGTTCAACTGTGTGTCATGAACCCTGCATTATTAGCAGCTAATGCTCCCTTAACTTGAATGGTGGACTCTCTCGTTTGGGAGTAGAAGGACCTGAGTTCTGTGTCAGCTCTTGTCCTGAAGTTCCAAAAGGCCCCAGTATGTAGTGGTAACTCTGTCCACGGACTTGTAACAGCATTCAATAGAAGTGATGGACAGGCTGGCAGAGTAGGCCCTAGTTGGAATGCAAATAGATGTAGCTTTTGTAAGACAACTGAATGTCAGCCACAAGTGACCAGCAGGTAGACGTTTAAGACAAAAACCTTGATCTTGCACCCATTGAAGTCATTGACAAAACTTCCAGTGAGACTAGAACAGAGGTGGGTAAACTGTGGCCTGTGGGTCACATCCAGCCCGTGGGACCGTCCTGCCTGGCCCCTGAACCCCTGGCTGGGGAGGCTAGTCCCTGGCTCCTCCCCTGCTGTTCCCCCAGCCCCACAGCCTCAGCTTTCTGTGATGCCCGAGCTCTGGCCTGCTGCTCCTGCTGGGCAGCGCGGCGGTGTGGCTGGCTCCGGCATGGTAAGGGGGCGGGGAATGGAGAGGTTCCGGGGGGGCAGTCAGGGGACAGAAAGCAGGGGGCAGTTGGATGGGTCGGGGGTTCTGGGAGAGGGGGCGGTCAGGGGACTGGGGAGGGATAGGTGTGGAAGTCCCAGGGCGCCTGGGAAGGGGTGTGGAGAGGAGTTGGGGCAGTCAGGGGACAGGGAGCAGGGGGGTTGGATAGGGGGTGGGTTCCCGGAGAGGGGCAGTTAGGGGTGGGGGGTCCTGGGAGGGGGGCGGTCAGGGGACAAGGAGTTGGATGGGGAAGGGGTTATGAGGGGGGGTGTCAGGGGGTGGAAGGTGGGAGGGGGCGGATAGGGGGCAGGGACCAGGCTGTTTGGGGAGGTACAGTCTTCCCTACCCGGCCCTCCATACACTTTTGCAACTCCAATATGGCCCTCGGGCCAAAAAGTTTGTCCACCCCTGGACTAGACACAGGCCTGTATATATGAAACGTTCCTAGTAATGAAGGCTGCAAGTGTTATCCCCCTGGTAGAGGGGAAACTGAGGCAGAGAGCTGGAGATTTGCACTAACAGAGCCCTGCCTCCTAGGTAGAGGAATATTCCCAATAAGAATGCAATAAGGTCAAGATGCCCTACACAAAATGCAAGATCCACTGACACTTTGATAGTCCAGCATGCTACCCTACTCTAGTGAAACACAATTAGGTAAAACAGGAGAAAAAAACAACTCATAATGTTTGGCTGAAATGATGGCAGAGGCATTTAAAATCGATTATTTTCAATAGACTGTCCTGCTGGGAGACACCCAAAGAGACCGTAAGATGCCATAATTCCACCAAGATGTAGCAGAGACATGAACAAACAGTTCAGCATCCTTCGGAGATGAAGAGGGAGAGTAACCTGGCAACATTCCTCACACCCAGCTCGCCTGCTGGGGAGCGGAATCTAAACACATAAAGCATGCACAGGCATGTGGGAGAGCTGCAGAGGCTAGAAAGAGGCAGAGCCTAAGTGCAGGAGACTTATGTGCCTACGTATTAGATATTAGGCAAGAATGTTGCACTGCTCCTGGTCTGATGTGGATAGGGAGGGACTGTGGCTGAATGGTTAGAGCAGAGATTCCTTGGCTCTGCTGTCATTTGTTGCTGATTTGGTTGGTGGTCTGGGGAAAGTTACTGTCTCTGTGTCTCAGTTGTTAGGAATTGCCATACCAGATCAGTCCTATGAGCCCGTAGTCCAGAATCCTGCCTCTGAGGGCAACCAGGAGTGGATGCTTCTGAGGAAGCTGCAGGCTTCTCCATCTGTAAACTCACTGGGTACACTAATAAACTCCAAGGGGTGCTCTGGAGGTTATTAATGCTTATTCAAGACTTTCCCATCCTGCGATGGGAAGTGAGGTCTCTTGGTTTCTGCACAGGGTTGGGAATGGGGGATTTCTGAGTTCTAGTCCTGATTTAGTGGCAGCTGGTGAGCCTTGGGGAAGGTGGGGGGGTCTTGGAAGCTCAAGCAGCAGCTGCAGCAAAACGGGGCTGGGGGGGCAGTTGGGTGCTGAAGGAGAGCCAAGCCCCTGTTTGGTCTGTGGTAAACTCCCGGAAGGCAGAGAACGTCTCACTGAGCCTGCCTGGAGTGCTGTTGAGGGCAAATCTCCACGGGCCCCAGCTGCTGCAGCTGCTTCTTCTCTTGAGCTTTGTTCCTTTGCGGTGGGGCAAGCCGCAGGCTGCAGTGACCATGCAGCGCTCTCATGTGCTGCGCGCTATCTGCCTGCCCCCTGTAGACCCGGCTGGTAGTTCGTGTTGATGTCATTCAAGCCACTGGGATTTTTGCTGAAATGGGCCCAGCGTTTGCCTTTTCCTACACTTTGTTCAATACTTCTCTCTGTGCTTGGCACTTCAGAGGGATAAACCAGCTTCATACAGCTCCTTGGCTAGATGCCCTAGGCTGCATTTCTTGATCTTGCAGGATAGTTGCCTTATTCTGTTTGTCACAGACATCTGACATCAGAACGCCAAGCCAGAACACAGTGCTGACCAAGCAAGCATGACTGCTGTGAGATCTGTCCCCGGATACTGTCCAACCTCAGGAATTGTTCAGGGAATTGGACAACTGGAAGGGGCGGGGGGGGGGGAGGGAGGGGTTCAGCTCAAACAAAACGTGTTCTGATCATTTCAAGTCACCTGGGTAAGATTCACCAGGGTTTAACTCTTTTGTGAATAGAATCATGGAAGTTTAGCGATGGAAGGTAAGCCAGCCCATGTCTGCTTGCCAGGGGCTAAGATTCGTGATGTGACGGAGAGACTGCCGAGACTCATCAAGCCCTCGGATCGCTACCCCTTCCTGCTTCTCCACGTGGGCACCAATGATACTGCCAAGAATGACCTTGAGCGGATCACTGCGGACTACGTGGCTCTGGGAAGAAGGATAAAGGAGTTGGAGGCGCAAGTGGTGTTCTCGTCCATCCTCCCCGTGGAAGGAAAAGGCCTGGGTAGGGACCGTCGAATCGTGGAGGTCAACGAATGGCTACGCAGGTGGTGTCGGAGAGAAGGCTTTGGATTCTTTGACCATGGGATGGTGTTCCATGAAGGAGGAGTGCTGGGCAGAGACGGGCTCCATCTTACGAAGAGAGGGAAGAACATCTTTGCCAGCAGGCTGGCTAACCTAGTGAGGAGGGCTTTAAACTAGGTTCACCGGGGGAAGGAGACCAAAGCCCTGAGGTAAGTGGGAAAGCGGGATACTGGGAGGAAGCACAGGCAGGAATGTCTGTGAGGGGAGGGCTCCTGCCTCATACTGGGAATGAGGGGCGATCAACAGGTTATCTCAAGTGCTTATATACAAATGCACAAAGCCTTGGAAACAAGCAGGGAGAACTGGAGGTCCTGGTGATGTCAAGGAATTATGATGTGATTGGAATAACAGAGACTTGGTGGGATAACTCACATGACTGGAGTACAGTCATGGATGGTTATAAACTGTTCAGGAAGGACAGGCAGGGCAGAAAAGGTGGGGGAGTAGCACTGTATGTAAGGGAGCAGTATGACTGCTCAGAGCTCCGGTACGAAACTGTGGAAAAACCTGAGTGTCTCTGGATTAAGTTTAGAAGTGTGTGCAACAAGAGTGATGTCATGGTGGGAGTCTGCTATAGACCACCGGACCAGGGGGATGAGGTGGATGAGGCTTTCTTCCGGCAACTCACGGAAGCTACTAGATCGCATGCCCTGATTCTCATGGGTGACTTTAATTTTCCTGATATCTGCTGGGAGAGCAATACAGCGGTGCATAGACAATCCAGGAAGTTTTGGAAAGCGTAGGGGACAATTTCCTGGTGCAAGTGCTAGGGGAGCCAACTAGGGGGAGCGCTTTTCTTGACCTGCTGCTCACAAACCGGGTAGAATTAGTGGGGGAAGCAAAAGTGGATGGGAATCTGGGAGGCAGTGACCATGAGTTGGTTGAGTTCAGGATCCTGACGCAGGGAAGAAAGGTAAGCAGCAGGATACGGACCCTGGACTTCAGGAAAGCAGACTTTGACTCCCTCAGGGAACAGATGGCCAGGATCCCCTGGGGGACTAACATGAAAGGGAAGGGAGTCCAGGAGAGCTGGCTGTATTTCAAGGAATCCCTGTTGAGGTTACAGGGACAAACCATCCCGATGAGTCGAAAGAATAGTAAATATGGCAGGCGACCAGCTTGGCTTAATGGTGAAATCCTAGCGGATCTTAAACATAAAAAAGAAGCTTACAAGAAGTGGAAGGTTGGACATATGACCAGGGAAGAGTATAAAAATATTGCTCGGGCATGTAGGAAAGATATCAGGAGGGCCAAATCGCACCTGGAGCTGCAGCTAGCAAGAGATGTCAAGAGTAACAAGAAGGGTTTCTTCAGGTATGTTGGCAACAAGAAGAAAGCCAAGGAAAGTGTGGGCCCCTTACTGAATGAGGGAGGCAAGCTAGTGACAGAGGATGTGGAAAAAGCTAATGTACTCAATGCTTTTTTTGCCTCTGTTTTCACTAACAAGGTCAGCTCCCAGACTGCTGTGCTGGGCATCACAAAATGGGGAAGAGATGGCCAGCCCTCTGTAGAGATAGAGGTGGTTAGGGACTATTTAGAAAAGCTGGACGTGCACAAGTCCATGGGGCCGGACGAATTGCATCCGAGAGTGCTGAGGGAATTGGCGGCTGTGATTGCAGAGCCCTTGGCCATTATCTTTGAAAACTCGTGGCGAACGGGGGAAGTCCCGGATGACTGGAAAAAGGCTAATGTAGTGCCCATCTTTAAAAAAGGGAAGAAGGAGGATCCTGGGAACTACAGGCCGGTCAGCCTCACCTCAGTCCCTGGAAAAATCATGGAGCAGGTCCTCAAAGAATCAATCCTGAAGCACTTAGAGGAGAGGAAAGTGATCAGGAACAGTCAGCATGGATTCACCAAGGGAAGGTCATGCCTGACTAATCTAATCGCCTTTTATGATGAGATTACTGGTTCTGTGGATGAAGGGAAAGCAGTGGATGTATTGTTTCTTGACTTTAGCAAAGCTTTTGACACGGTCTCCCACAGCATTCTTGTCAGCAAGTTAAGGAAGTATGGGCTGGATGAATGCACTATAAGGTGGGTAGAAAGCTGGCTAGATTGTCGGGCTCAACGGGTAGTGATCAATGGCTCCATGTCTAGTTGGCAGCCGGTGTCAAGTGGAGTGCCCCAGGGGTCGGTCCTGGGGCCCGTTTTGTTCAATATCTTCATAAATGATCTGGAGGATGGTGTGGATTGCACTCTCAGCAAATTTGCGGATGATACTAAACTGGGAGGAGTGGTAGATACGCTGGAGGGGAGGGATAGGATACAGAAGGACCTAGACAAATTGGAAGATTGGGCCAAAAGAAATCTAATGAGGTTCAATAAGGATAAGTGCAGGGTCCTGCACTTAGGATGGAAGAATCCAATGCACCGCTACAGACTAGGGACCGAATGGCTCGGCAGCAGTTCTGCGGAAAAGGACCTAGGGGTGACAGTGGACGAGAAGCTGGATATGAGTCAGCAGTGTGCCCTTGTTGCCAAGAAGGCCAATGGCATTTTGGGATGTATAAGTAGGGGCATAGCGAGCAGATCGAGGGACGTGATCGTTCCCCTCTATTCGACACTGGTGAGGCCTCATCTGGAGTACTGTGTCCAGTTTTGGGCCCCACACTACAAGAAGGATGTGGATAAATTGGAAAGAGTACAGCGAAGGGCAACAAAAATGATTAGGGGTCTAGAGCACATGACTTATGAGGAGAGGCTGAGGGAGCTGGGATTGTTTAGTCTGCAGAAGAGAAGAATGAGGGGGGATTTGATAGCTGCTTTCAACTACCTGAAAGGGGGTTTCAAAGAGGATGGCTCTAGACTGTTCTCAATGGTAGCAGATGACAGAACGAGGAGTAATGGTCTCAAGTTGCAATGGGGGAGGTTTAGATTGGATATTAGGAAAAACTTTTTCACTAAGAGGGTGGTGAAACACTGGAATGCGTTACCTAGGGAGGTGGTAGAATCTCCTTCCTTAGAGGTTTTTAAGGTCAGGCTTGACAAAGCCCTGGCTAGGATGATTTAACTGGGACTTGGTCCTGCTTTGAGCAGGGGGTTGGACTAGATGACCTTCTGGGGTCCCTTCCAACCCTGATATTCTATGATTCTATGATTCTATGATTCTACCTCAGCAGGCTGGTTCCCTACTGTATATTTACTAGATCTACCTGCAGTCTAATATTAAGTGTCCCAAGCAATGGGGCTTCCAGCACATCCCACGGCAGGTTATTCCACCAGGTATCAGATCCAATCATTAAGAAACATTGTAATAGAAACACCAGAGGATGCTGTGACCAGGATGGATGCAGGTTGCTTGAGCTCTGAAACGGCCCATAGGGAATTCCCAAACGTGTCGTCCCCTAAACACCTCCATCCAACCTCAAGAAAACTTGCGCTGACTACTGAAATCCCCCAGATGCCCTCTAGCTCTGCATCTTCCTCTGCAAATCTGAAAGCACCAGAAAAACAGAGGAGATCTGACCCCTCACCCTTTACAAGCAAAATGGTGCCTGAGCTTGATGGAACACAGCTGATGGCTGTGCTACAATAGGTGACTGCAGAAAATGTTGAAATTAAATCTACAGTTTCCACCTTACAGACCACCCATGAATGAGATTCAGGGTGCACTACACGCTCTATCAAGATGGATGGGTGGAGCAGAACACGGAATACCTGAAGTGGAAGATGACTGTAAAGAGAACAAATGACAGGTTATGAAGAACTGTAATGATATCAAGCCTATTAAGACCAATTGATCTAGAAAGCTGCTCATGATGATGTAACATCAGGATTGTGGGTGTTCCTGAGGAAATAGAGAAATGCAATTCCTCTGAATTTGTCCTTAAACTGCTAAATTGTCACATCCGCTGGTAGATTTTTGTTTTGATATAGAGTGGGTACACTGAACCCTTGCCCCCAAGGAGGTCGGCTTAGAGCACTGACTGTGAAGTTCCTGAAGTTTACAACTAAGGAGTTTATACTGCATAAATGCAGAGAAAAAAAGGCATTGTTATGGGGAGAACCAACAATTAAAATACTGTTCTTTCAATATTATGCCCATGATGTATGTGGTTGCAATGTGGGCAGCTTTTAACCAAGAAAAACAATTGGCCAGGAAGATGGACTGGAGGTATTTTATTAAATACCTGGCCACATGCCATGTTAAGAATGGTGAGAAGATAGGATCATTCAGTTCCCTTCTTGAGGCAGAAAAATACCTCAAAAATCTGCAAACACCTCCCTTGTAAGAGGAGACATCTATGGAATGATCTGACCATATGAAATTTATGTATTGCTCGATGAGATCTGATATGGCTGCTCCAAACAAGTTGATGGGCGCTAGCTGATATTGATATTTTAGTTCCTTTTCTTTTTTTCTCTATGATTGGGGCTAAAGGGATATTATCAATTTACTTCCTATTGCCTTAACTGATGGAAAAGGAGCATCAGTGTAAAATCTATCATTTGATAAGTAATTATATATAATAAGTGCTTTATTAGATGGTGCTTCCTTATGGACTAATGTATCAAGGTTCTATTGGTAATAGGTGATTACTACAGTTGAGATGTTTGGGGACTCAGAGGCTGTGAGCATCTTCAAATTTCACCTGATCCGTATTTTGGACGCTTTATACAGATTCTTCTTTTTGATTGTATGTTACTGTAGTGGGGCAGATTGGCTGCCCACAGACCTGGAGTGGGAGGAGTCCCTCATTGAATCCTGGGGGATGGAGCCACGCCACGCTCACCCCTCCCGCCAGAAGTTAGTGGGTGGGACTGGAAGTATAAAAGGCGGGCTGGAGATCTCAGTTGGGAGGCAGCCACTGGAAGAGCTAGACCCCTTCTGTGAGTTCCCAAGCTGGGAGGCTGCTGCAGACCCTGAGGGAGCTGAGGACTGGCCAGGACCACCAGGGCAATTTACAGACCTGAGCAAGGAAGAGCTGCAAACGCTGACAGAGGCCTTCTTCCCCGATGACCAGGATGACCCTCTCCAGAGCCAGTACCCCGAGGGGGAGTTGGGAAGTGGCCCAGAGATAGCTGACCCCTGTCTGGCTGCAACGCTGAGAGCAAGTGAGTCAGTGTGTTGTGGTCAGGACCCCATGGAACTGGTGGCAGACCACTCTGCCACTGCTAGGGACCTGGGCTGGGATGCAGTGGAGTGGGTGGGCCTGTGTCCCCCCCTGCCACCCAAATCCATGTGGGGCAGTCTCCCCCTCTCTTAGGCAAGAAGCCTGTGCTTGTCAGCCCTCCGCCAGAGCTAGGAGGCCCTACTGTTTGCTGCTCAGCCTGCATGCAGCCCTGAGCCCCTCAGACTCTTTACTGCCCCCCCACCCCTGACCAGGAGCTGGGGATCCATAACTGTGTTTGTTGTTTGGCCCTGCCCACAGGCCCGAACTCATGTCTCCTGTTGTCCTGCTGAACCCCATGTCAGGCAACCCCTGGAGATGTAGTGGGGTGGATTGGCTGCCCCCAGACCAGGAGGGGGAGGAGCCACTCCCTGCAACTAATGTGTATTTCTCTATCCACTGTCTTTTCTGTCTTGTTTTTTCACTTATTTAATTCCTCTTTCTGCCCCTCCTTGTTACCTTCCCATGCTGTGAATTTCCTTCCCACTCCTGTAGAATATGTACTGGGAAGAACACCTTACCCCTGGATTATATAACTTTTGCTGCTTTGATATGCAAGAACTATATGATGCTCAGGAAAATTTGCAATGTCTAATTTATTCACAAAGCAACTTTACATTTTATCCAGTAGATTTTAACAATGGTGGCTCTGGTAATTACATGTGTCTCTTGGAATATAAAGGGGTTTAATAACCTTATTAAAGGAAAAAATACTCAATGCTTTAAAAAGATATTACTAACATTGCCATGCTCCAGGAGACACATCTGACAGAACTTGAAGCTTGTGAACTGATGAAGAATTGGATAGGCCTCTTGATTTCTAATTGCTTTAATTTTGAAAGTGAGGGATGTTGCTATACTAATCCATAAAAAAGGTGAATGTTAGTATTCTGAGCATGGGGTCTGACAGTGAGGGCAGATTTGCCGTGCTCAAGGCTGAAATTGGTAATTCTATAATCATCTTGGCCAATCTCTATGGGCCAAACCAGGATGATCCCAATATTTTCCCTAATTTTTTAGGAGTATTAATGACATGGGCTACCATCCTATTATTATAGCTAGAAAGCTTAATGAAAATCTAGACCCAGTCCTTCTCCCTTTTCATATAAAAGCACAAATATTTGTCAGGTACTTCATGTATACATAGCTGATTTAGGTTTACAGGATGTCTGGAGACTGGGTAAACCTAAAGCCAGGCATTATAGGTTTTTCTTCTCTCCCCCCCCCCCCAGCTCATTTGACATATTTAAAATTTGGACTATTTCTTAGCGTTATAAGACTTGATCAGTTCTGTCACCAATTGTGGCATTCGTACTGTTATATCTGACCTTGTGCCTATACGTGTGTCTTTTAGGCCCCCAGGGTGTGCACCCCCAACTAAAATGTGGAGATTAAATACCTCTCTGCTGTTCAATTGCATCATTTGTTAACTCCATCCAGCAGGAGTTTGAAGTTATTTTTTTAAAACAAATGCCCTCACTGCTTCATCAGCTGCCATACTTTGGGAAGCTTTTAAAGCCTGCATCAGAGGCTGTATCATCTCATTAAAAAGAAATGGAGAGAACATAGACTTGATACCCTTGCAAAGGAAATTAAGGCCTTGGGCATAGACTCTGCTTCTTCCCCCTCCCCAGAGAAACTCAGAACCCCCATCAATCTAAGATATGAACTCAACAAACTTCTGTCCCAAAGGGCTGAGTTTGCTTTATTCTGTTTGAAGCAAAACTACTAGAAATCTGGTGGGAGAGCTGGCAAGCTGTTGGCATACAGACTTAAACAAAAGGCTAACAGAAATAAGATTGCTGCTTGTACCTATTGGGTTCTGGGAAGTGGGTGGGCGACTGCCCCCACTGCATGAGAAAGGGCTGGAACAGGCCAGAGAGAGGCTGTGCAGACCAGCAGTCAATCAGCAAGGGCCTGTGGAGAATTAAACAGGGCAAAGGAAGAGGCAGCCAATCAGTGCTGGGCGGGCCCTATATAAAGGCTACCTAGCAAAGGCAAGGGCAGTCTCTCCTGGACTAGGACTAGCTCTTGTGGTAAGGAGGTAGCACCTTGGATAGAGCAGTGCTGGGCAGGCTTGGGGGAGCAGAGGAGAGCTCCAGCCCAGTTACTTGCCAGGCTGCCGCCTCTGCTAAAAAGGGTTGAGGAGGTGCATGGGGCCAAAGGGGAAGTGGCCCAGGGAAGATAGGTGGATGAGAAGAGGGTCCCTGGGTTGGGACCCTGAGTAATGGGTGGGCCTGAGTGTCCCCCCCTGCTTATACTGCACCTGGCAACCATGGAGTGTGGTTGAGACAGACTGCAACTTGCCCTGAGGTGAGGACTAGACTTTGGGGTTGAGGTTGGCCACTGAGGCAGGTGCAAGCCAAAGGACTGTTACACCTTCTCCCCCTCCCCTGAAGGGAGTGAGAATGGAGTAGTGGGCACTGCTGGAGGGCAGTGTCCTGAAGAGGATGCTGCTGAGTGGGGGACAATGTGGGTCCCAAACCAGCAGAGAGATGATGGGTGAGACACCGTGCGCAGAGGGTGCTTCACAGCTGACAAGCTAATTCCCAGAGCAGCCAGCAGGAGACGCCAGTGGTGGTGAGTCCTGACCCTGTCACACTGCTATTCACAACAGTAGCAATACACAGGTGCTAAACTAGGGTGTGGGGGGTGCTGCAACACCCCCTAGCTTGAAGTAGTTTCCATTATATACAGTGTTTACAGTTTGGTTCAATGGCTCTCAGCACCCCCACTAAAAATTGTTCCAGCACCCCTGCAGTCAGATATCAAATACTTATTGAGTTGAAAAGGGAATCAGTAAAGATAACTTCTTTTTTAGTGGATTCGCTTCCACAAATCTGACTCTCAGAAGGAAATTTTCAATGCCCCACTAGAAATCTCAGAATTGATTCAGGCTATAAAAGAAATGAATGGCAAAAAGTCTCCAGGTGCAGGTTGGTTCCCAATTGAATCTTACAAAAAATTATCTGAGACTTTAACATTAGGTTACTACATAGGCTCAATGAGGCCAAGAATCTGCAAACTCAAAGGCACGAAAGTTTATGCTCAAATAAATGTGTTGGTTTCTAAGGTGCCACAAGTCCTCCTTTTCTTTTTGCAGATACAGACAAACTTGTACAAAGAGAAACTGTAATTTCAATTATTCCTAAACCTGGGAAAGAACTCTGACGTAATAACTACAGGCCAATTTCTTTAGCTAAAAATCTTAGCATCACAATTGCTTAAAGCTCTTGCTATGTGAATGGACAAAGTTCTCTTACACATTTTATGCATAAATCAGGTAGGCTTCCTTTATAATAGATGTGGCTCAGATAACTTGCATCAACAGATTGCTATTATTGCCTCTTTAAGAAATTCTGAATGACCTGTAGGTGTCATTCCTTTAGATGCTGAAAAGGCCTTTGATCACACAGCCTGGGACTAGCTTTCATGTGTTAGCAAAATTTGGATTTGGTAAATCTATTGCTTGGATTGAATTTTTTATATTCTAACACAGCTTCCAAGGTAGTCACCAAGGATATTATTTCTGACCCCTTTCCATTATAGAGGTACTAGGAAGGGCTGCCCCCTTTTTCCTCTAATCTTTCATTTAGTTGTAGAACCTTTAGCCATTGCATCCAAGCAAATCAACATGTTAATGGTAGCCGGGTAGGCTGAACAAAGCATAAAATTATGCTCAGTGGTTTTCAAACTTTAGTAACCCACATTTTGATCTAAAATTTTGCCAAGGCCCCAACTCCACCTCTCCCCCCCCCCCACCCTGCCCCACCTTTTCCTACCTATATTCCACCCCTACACCTCTTCTTCCCCGCCTTTCTGCCCCCTCCTCCGTGTGCCTCTATCCCCCTCCCTCCCTGCATCTCCTGCATGCTAGGGAACAGCCATTACCCAGTGTGCAGGAGGTGCTGGGGGGTGGGGAAGAAGTTGAGGGAGGGGGAGGAGTTGATTAGTGGGGCCTGCAGACCCTCTGGAGTACCCTCACAGATCTGCAGGGGTCCACGGACCTCAATTTGAGAAATGCTGCTCTGAGGATGATGCTCTTGTATTTGTATCTATGCCCAAGGTTACCATTTCAACCTTCTAACCACTTCAATGGCAATCATCCTACATGAAATATTTAGGAATTCTGATTCCCCAAAATATTCAGGTCATCCCTAAGGCAAACGTAGAACCAATTATTGCCCAAGTGGATTTGGGGAGATTGTTAATCCCCAGTTTGTGGGGTAAAATTAATACAGTGAACATAAATGTCCTTCCTAGAATTTTGTATGTCTTAGAGGGAGAGGAGTGTCTCCCTATTTCTTTGCCTCAAAGTTATTTTGATAAATTCAGTATTTTCAGAGCATTTATTTGGGGCTCAAATAAGAAACCTAGCCTGGCACTGAACTAAATTACTGCTTCCTCTGTGACTGGGAGGATTTCATTTTCCCAACTTGGAAAATTATTCTATCTCCTTTCTGTTAAGCCAAGCATCTTTGTGACTGTTAGATATGACCCCACAGACCCCACCTGGGATTCCGACTGAATGAGAATTACACCCTTTTTCCCCCATCAGGCATTGTAAGATCAAATTATTATAGTTTTGATGGCTTCAGAGCTCTCACAATAGTGGCTGTGAGTCAAGCTTGGTCAGAGTTGACTAGAAAATTCTGCTCCCATCCACTCTTCTATGTAGAGGTGGCCCTATGGAGCAATCCTTTCCTTAAACTTGGTGGCAAAACCTTGATGTGGAGGGATTGAATGGACAATGGAACTATGACTATATCACAGCTAACTGACAATGATGCATTGAAACTATTTGTAGATCTTCAGCAACAGTTTGGCTTGTCCTGCTCCAGAGCGTGGAATTGGCTCCAGTGAAAGCTCTTGCTTATGAATATATTTGGATGGGATGCACTGGGAGCTCCAGAACCTCTGGAACTCCTATTATTTTGGAGGAAACTCCCTGGGTTTACTTGTCCAATGGTGGTATTTGAGTTTTCTGGCCCCCCAAACTGCCAAAGACTAACTTGAGAGTTGCTTGGAGGAGAGATTTGGATACACAGCGCTCCCTGACTCAATGCAATACAATTGAATCTAATGCTTAAAGCAACTATAGACCTGAGACTACTGTTTGTTTACCAAAAGACACCTTTTTGAATATACTGGTCCCCACATAGACTAATGGTAATGGGCCTCAGAAATGCTGACTGCTGTTGGAAATGTAACTCCTTGGTGCTCCATTAGCTCATATGTTTTGGGAGTGCCCCTGTATCAAGAATTTCTGGTTTGAGGTGGACCAAGGGACTAATTTGATATTGGATGCTAAATTGGAGCCCTCCTCAAGTTTCATTCTCAGATATATTCCTGATACCTGGAGGTTACCTGGTAACAAGGCAGCATGGTTCCAACATACAGTTTTCAGTGCTAAAAAATTAATCCTGTAAAAATGGAGAAGTTGATCCCTATCAAATATTGATGCCTGGCTCAGTGATGTGGGTGACCTCGCAGCTAATAAATTACTGGCCTTCTGCAGAAAGGGAATACTTGAAAAATTCTAAGCAATTTGGGCTGACTTTTTAGAGGTTTATGATTGATGTAGACTCTGAAGATCAATGTCACTTCCCCTCCCCTCCCTTTATCCTAAACCTCTTTATTTATTTTGCATTTTATAAGAAATCTGGTATTTTGGTGTATGGAAAACTAATAAAAATGATTAATAAGAAACATTGTGATAACCAGTCTGATTTCCCTCCTGCTTAATTAAATCCTTTTTTCACCTATACCCCCACCCCTTGCACTACCCTACATGTTCTGTATCTTGTCTGATTCTATGTATTGCCATAATTATGTCCTAGATTCAAAAGTCCAGTGTCTTGGTTCAAGTCACTGCATGACTTTCAGTAACAAGTTGAGAAAAGAATACATGGAACATAGTACGGGGAACAATCCTACGTGGTGGGGAGGGTTGCTGATGGGGGGACAAACTAATCTAACGGGATTTTCTTCTATGCTCATTGATTCCCTCCAGGGTGGATCCAAGAGGGATTCTCCAGTGGATCTACCCTGCAATCCGATTACATGCTTCTCACACCAATGGTGGCACACGGTAGGAAAACAATCTCTTCCACCCCTCTCTGTCATTAGTGGCTGCTTCCATCTGCTCTAAGCAGTTGAGATCAGCTGTTCTGCCCTCCCTGCTAAGGGTTCTCCTTAATGTTTCTCCAGGGAGCCCTAGTTTCCTCATTCCAGTTGGTGGTTGAGTTTAGTGAGTGCTGTGACTGCCCTTTCTATCCTTTATGCCCCTTCTTTTGGGAGGTCTCAATTGGCTAGCATGGTGCTGCCCAGGTAGGTGAACTGTTCTACATTTTGATGTCTTTGCTGTCTAATGTGATGTTACTGCTTGATGTCTTGGTTTCAGGGATGTTTGTTTTTCTGCAAGCTGAGCCAGAAGAATAAAATACACCTGCAGGCAGCAAGGTGTACCAATAACCTAAGCAGGTGAGAAGCAGAAAACACTCCTTGTAGCCCTCACTGCAAATACTGATCTCTTCCCAAGGGCCTGCAGACTAATTATAGTGCACCTGTAAGAGGAGGAGGAGGATACTGTACTGAGAACAAATCCTTGTTGACCTGCCAGTGCACTTTTTCATGCTCCATTGCTCAGACAGCTTGTTAGCCTTCCTAGTAATGATTAGATTTGTCTACAGAACAGACTGAGACCTTGCCAGAGATTCTCATAGCGTAGCCTTATAGAATCATAGAATGATAGGACTGGAAGGGACTTCAAGAGGTCATCTAGTCCAGTCATAGAATCATAGAATCATAGAATATCAGGGTTGGAAGGGACCCCAGAAGGTCATCTAGTCCAACCCCCTGCTCAAAGCAGGACCAAGTCCCAGTTAAATCATCCCAGCCAGGGCTTTGTCAAGCCTGACCTTAAAAACCTCTAAGGAAGGAGATTCTACCACCTCCCTAGGTAACGCATTCCAGTTTTCACCACCCTCTTAGTGAAAAAGTTTTTCCTAATATCCAATCTAAACCTCCCCCATTGCAACTTGAGACCATTACTCCTCTGCACTCAAGGGAGGACTAAGTATTATGTAGACTAGAGGTCTCAAACACACAGCCTGAGGGCTGCATGCAGCCCTCGGAGTTATTTCCTGTGGCCACCAAGCTCCTCTCTCCCGCTGCCCCCTCTTCCCCCAGCGTGCCACATTCCCACTCCTCTGTCTACCACCAGGCGCTTCTGCCACCAAATGGTTCTTTGGCAGCACTTAGCACTTTCCAGGGTGGAGGAGCAGGGAGCTACACACTTGGGGGAGGAGGCAGAGAAGAGGTGGGGCGGGGCAGGGATTTGGGGAAGGGGTTAGAATAGGGGTGGGGGCAGGGCCTCATGGAAGGGGTGAAGTGGGGGGGGGGCAGGGCAGTGTGTGGGGTGCAGTGATGCAGCCCTCAGCCCAATATACTAGGCGTCATGTGGCCCTCATGGTGGTTTGATTTTTGAGATCCCTGATCTCGACCATCCCTGACAGGTGTTTGTCCAACCTGCTCTTAAAAATCCCCAGGGATGAGATTCCACAACTTCACTAGGCAAGTTATGCCAGTGCTTAACCACTCTGACAGTTAGGAAGTTTGTCCTAATGTCTAACCTAACCCGCCCTGGCTGCAATTTAAGCCCATTGCTTCTTGTCTTATCCTCAGAGGTCAAGAACAATTTTTCTCCCACTTCCTTGTAACAACCTATTATGTACTTGAAAACTGTTATCATGTCCCCTCTCAGACTTCTCTTCTCCAGATTAAACAAACCCAACTTTTTCAATCTTCCCTCATGGGTCATGTTTTCTAGACCTTTAATCATTTTTGTTGCTCTTCTCTGGACTTTCTCCAATTTGTCCATCTTTCCTGAAATGTGGTGCCCAGAACTAGACACAATACTCCAGTTGAGGCCTAATCGGCACAGAGGAGAGTAGAAGCATTACTTACTAAATACTGCTAATACATCCCAGAATGTTCGGTGTGTTTGTGGTTTTTTGCAACAGCGTTACACTGACTCGTATTTAGCTTGTGATCACTATGACTCCCAGATCCCTTTCCACAGTCCTCCTTCCTAGGCAGTCATTTCCTGTTTTGTATGTGTGCAACTGATGGTTCCTTCCTAAGTGGAGTACTTATTGAATTTCATCCTATTTACTTCAGACTATTTCTCCAGTTTGTCCAGATCATTTTGAATTTTAAACCTATCCTGCAAAACGCATGCAACCCCTCCCAGCTTGGTATCCTCCGCAAACTTTTTTAGTATACTCTATCCCATTATCTAAATCGTTGAAGACATTGAACAGAACAGAACCCAGAACCGATCCCTGTGGGACCCCACTCATGATGTCATTCCAGCATGACTGAACCACTGATAACTACTCTCTGGGAACAATTTTCAAACCAGTTTTTCACCCACCTTATAGTAGCTCCATCTAGGTTGTGTTTCCCTAGATTGTTTATGAGAAGGTCATGTGAGACTGTCAAAAGCCTTACTAAAGGCTTATCTGATAGTTGTTAGATCAGTGGGAGTTACTGGGTATACCAGCCTCTTGGGTACTGTACACTTAAATCCAAATAGTTCCCACTGATCGCTACTTTCTGTTCATCAAATACAGATGTTTGATTATAACTATTGTTAAAGCATCTGAATGTTGCTAGAGTGGTTTCAGAATAAGACTGTGTAAGGACTAGTAGGGCTCAGGCCACTGGTGGAGAATTTAACCTTACATAATGCTTAACGGTAATTGCTGTGCACAGAGCAGCAGCTAGAAACGTGCCTTCCCAGCAAGGGCGATCAGCTCAGCTAATGTCTCTGCAGCACCAACAAGAGAGCCAGCTCAGCTGATTTCTCATCACTAACAGGGGGCCAGTGATTGGGGCTTCTGAGCAAGTAGATGCAGCCAGGCCTGCAAATGGTGGTCTGCATTCCTTTTGACCATCAGTCCTCTGATAGAGCTAGGATCTCAGCCAGGGAACTGCTTAGGATAAGCTCTGGGGAAGGATTCCTGACTTAACAGATGCACTCAGAACTGTTACTATTTGGCCTTCACCTCCACTAATATCTAAGTGTTCAGCCAAGCCTGAGGCAGAGCACTGACCAAAACATTTTTATGCAACAGCTGAGGCCAGCAGAACCTCTGTAACTGTCCCCTTGTGGCCTTGGGCAAGGCCCTGCTCAGCCTCTCAGCTTCATTTAACCTCTCTTCTTCCTGCTTCCAGCTTTGGTGAAATGGGAATAAAAGTACTTCTGGGCCTCACAAAGGAGCCGGGACTAATTGGTTAATGTCTGTACAGCCCTGGGAGGAGGACTATGAGTGCAAGGGGTAAGTTACCCTTGTCCTATGCCCTAACAACACTGCCATCCTTTGGAAAGTACCTTGCCATCGACTGATAAACGCTATATATGAGAGTTGGGGTTTATTATTACACAGACTCACCGTGACCTTTCTATCCCTGTAAACTGCAACAACCCAATCAATACAGCATTATCTTGTATAGCACTTTCCATACTCATTCTCCCTCTATTTCTTATTCAGCTCTGTACAGTGCTTTGGGGAGAGAAACTTGAGTGGTACAAGTAAAGGAGATGAGGGAGGGCATTACAGTATTAAGACAGTGTTATCACTCCTGTCCCTATACTGTTTTGCTGCAGGCATGTGACAGAGTGCTGAGAGAGGCAGTTTGAGCCAGCACTCTGGTCACTGTTAGCACCAGTTAGCTTCCTCT
Source organism: Dermochelys coriacea (assembly GCF_009764565.3). NCBI lineage: Eukaryota > Metazoa > Chordata > Testudines > Dermochelyidae > Dermochelys > Dermochelys coriacea. The sequence goes on along the minus strand of NC_050071.1, from coordinate 137,649,798 downwards.
GGGGGAAGCCTAATTGGGCAGATTGCCTGATAATTACCTAACCCTAGTCTGGACTAGTGAATGAGCTAATTAACCCATTAACAGGCAAGTGGCTTAAAAAGAGCACTGGAAGGAAGTGCTTGAGAGAGGGGAATGAATGAATGAGAGCAGGCTTGAAGAACCTGAAAAAGGAGAGGTCTGAGTAGAGACTTCAAACCCCATCCGCACAGGAAAAGTTGTGAAAGTGCTGATGTGTATTGGTGGAAGGATTGCAGCACAGTAAACAAAGTACATGCCACTGTTGACCAACAAGAAGGTCTTAGAGCAGTCTGTTAGTGGATGAGGGGTGCAGCACAGGACACTGTCACACATTCTGTCTTCTACCCCAGAAGTGGCTGCACTTCAGTGTTGGGTGAAATGATTGCTGTGTAATATAACTTGTAGAGGTTGTTAGTAAAGGTCTTTGGGATGACAGTTACGGGCCAGAAATAAGACAATTGTCACTATCATTTCTCCTCAAATGAAATCTGAAAGGAAATGAAGGTGGAGACAAGCGAGGAGGCTGCTTCAGCAGAAGGGATGATGACCATGCATTCAAGTCTCCCTCCTGGTGGTAGAGGGAAATGAGTACAATAGTTCCCCTATGGAAGGGTGGGTGCAAAGCGCTTTGCATTTCCATAGCCTCTTCTGTCAGAGGATCACAAAATACCATCATCAGAAAAAGGAGCTACCTATTTGTCAATTCTCCCCAAGTGCCTGGCTCTTGAAGATGAACTGAGCTAAACTCTGACATACATGACAAAGGACGCAGCAGTACTTGGGGGCCCTGTTACCAAGGGGCAAGGTCTGGTGGGGCTAGTGGTGCAAGTGGAATCCATTTCTTACCAGTATGGGCTGGGGGGGGGGGAACAGCAGTTAATGGGGGGGCATATGACCTCCTCACATGACTCCTCCCCACTCTGCTGGGCAGCCCCATTCCCACAGCTTCTCTGTGCGGTTCTATTGCCCCAGTCCTTCCACACAGGGTCTCCTCTGGCTGTACAGCAGCCTTGCCAGAGGACAAGGCTGGAGGCAGGGCTACAGGTGGCACAGCCGGACCGGAGGAGCTGCTGGCGTGGGGCCGCCCAGTGGCCCCATGTTCTGCTCCTTTCCCCCCTGTGGTTCCTGGGAGAGGCCCGTGGGGAAAAGAGCAGAACACCGGCAGCAACTCTGGCAGCTGTAGCGCCCCCAGCCCTAGCCTCTGCCGAGGCTGCTCTACTGACAGAGGAGACCCTGCGTGGAAGGGCTGAGCTGTGCTGGAGGTCAAGGGCAACTCTGGGTGTGTGGGTTTTTTTTTTTTTTTTTTTTGCTGCCTCAAGCTCAGGTGAGGCTGGAGCTTGCAGGTGGTGCTGGAAGCCAAGGGAGTGATGTCACCTTCTCCCAGTGCCTGTAGGGGCTTCCCCCCCTCCCCTGCCTGGCCATGCACAGATGCCCCAATATAAGGGGTAGCACAAGGCAGTGTAGCAGCTAGTGCACAGATGAGACTGTGCAGCCCTGGCAGGACTTGCCCTGTCCTCCCAGGTAGCAGCTGGGCCCTGGCAGCTCAGCATCCTGGGGCTTCCCCTTCCCATTGTGGCCAGGGGCGGAGTGCCCTCATCCTGTCTAAGTAGCACAGCTCCGAGAGTGCAACTGCTCCCCAAAAAAGGAGGGCCAGAATGCTATTCCTTGAAATGTGCTGCCCCAAGCATGTGCTTGCTTTGATGGTCCTAGAGCTGGTCCTGCTGGAGGTTTGGGGCCACTGGGCTCCTCCATTCTGCTCCTCCTGTGTTTTTTACAGTATACCATACTGGCTATAAATATCTTGCTGGTATGGTGGACTGGACCGTCCTACTTCTACTGCTGGGTAGAACTCGAAAGCATGAGGTGGTTTGGATACTTTGCATGGGGAATCTTGGTAGCAAAGCAAGAGTTAAGTGAAGGAACTGATATGAAATCTAATGGAACAACAGAAAACATAAATTGAGTGGGCTTGGTATTAATCAGAAAACAACCAGCCCACAAAAGCCAAGCTGGTACAGGGATACCACCCAAGTATAAGAAGATAATGCACACTTTTCACTCAGTGTAAGGAGAAATGGATGCTTCTCTGGCAAAACAGATGAAATTGCAACAGTTGGCTCATAGGAGGCACCATCCCAGATCAGATCTCACCTTCCACCCTGCTTCAGGTAGGATTCAACAGTTAGTCTCTTGGAAGATGAAGAAAATCCCTAATAATGCACCTACTCAGAGCCAGAAAAATGTAATTTAGTGGACTGGGCACAGAGCCAGGATTCAGGAGTCCTGAGTTATGTTCTCAGCTCTGCAAGTCAGCTGCTGTATGTCCTGGGGGAAATCACTTCACTTCTTTGTGCAATTCTCCCGTCTGCCCTTTTGTTTTGTCTGTTTAGACTGCAAAGTCTTCAGGCAGGTTTAGTTTCTCATTGTGTCTGTGCAGCACCAGCTCAAAGGGCCCCTGATCTCAGTTAGGGTCTCTGGGTTCCCCTTGATACAAATAATAAATAGTAACTTTTCATCACTGCTGATTTGAGCTGAATTAGACCCAGTAATCTAGAGATGAAAATTCCATTATCAATAACTCCAAAGCAAACGCCTCCCAAAAGGAAGCTTTTCCATGCAAGATACCATACTTGCTGTTTTCAATAGCACTTCTAAAAGTGCTTGTAAATGTTCATTAATGAAACCTCACAAACCCCCCCGCCCCCATGATATTGAGGCACAGAGGCGACTGTCTCGTTGTCATAGTCATAGAGTCAAGAACAGAACCCAGGATGCTTATCCGGTGCCAGTCACTAGCCTTGACTCTCTTTTTATTGCTCTGAATCTTAAGGACATAAGAATGGCCATACTGGGTCAGGCTAATGGTCCATCTAGCCTATTGTGGGGCAGCAGCCTGACTCTGATAGGCAGGAGTTAAAAGCAGCCAAGCTAGGCTGATGAGGGAGGGGCTGACCACAGGTGTGGCCAGCTCAATCGGGGCCCAGCTGGTCCCAATAAAAGGGCTGTGGGGCTAGGAGACAGAGGAGTCTTTCTCTAGCCCTGAAGGGAGAAGGGCTAGCTACCTGAGAGGAAGGTACCTGAACTGGAGCAGTGCTGGGGAAAAGGGCAAGAGGAGCTGGGGAACTCTAGCTTGGTAACTCCCCAGGCTGCAGGCCTTGTTGAAGGGGCTACAGAGAGGTAGCCTAGGGATAGGCAAAGGCAGCAGGTCCTAACCCCTTGCCAATGATGAGTAGCCATTGCAGACTACAGTGATCCATCCCCAGTTGTCCAGTCCCAGCTTCTGGCAGTTGGAGGTTTAGGGACACCCATTGCGTGGGGTTGCATCCATGAACATCTTGGCTAACGGCCATTGATGAACCTATCCTCCATGAACTTATCCAATTCTTTTTTTTTTTTTTTAACTCCGTGATACTTTTGGCTATCACCACATCCCCTGGCATCAAATTCCACAGGTTCACTATGTGTCATATGAAGAAGTACTTCTTTTTTGTTTGTTTCAAACCTGCTGCCTTTTAATTTCATTGGGCAGCACCCCTAGTTCTTGTGTTAATCCTCCATTGAAAACACATTTCAGAGCCCATTCATGCTCCAGTCTTGAGTGAAAATTGGTAACTGTGGCTCATTCAAGACACCCGATCAGTGGATCGACCTTACAAACCACTTTCCATGAAAGCCGCTATCTTGAATTGATTCTGTCAGTTTTATTCAGCAACTGTCAGACCACGAAACCATGTCTCTGTAATGCTGAGCTTTCCAAAACACTCTTGGAGAAGTGCCCACTAAGGTGGCCTCTAGTGGTGTTACCCAGGGTTCTTTCTTACCAAAGCTCTTGGTAACTTTTACTCTGTGTGAGGCGGTGTCAGGAAATAAATCAGGGGAGACACGGCCGGCCGACCGACCGATAGATGGCTAGCACAAACAGGACAACACGAGTGCTTTCACTTAAAACTAAACTTTAGTTTCAGTTTTTTTAGTTCAGGATCCTGACACAGGGAAGAAAGGTAAGCAGCAGGATACGGACCCTGGACTTCAGGAAAGCAGACTTTGACTCCCTCAGGGAACAGATGGCCAGGATCCCCTGGGGGACTAACATGAAAGGGAAGGGAGTCCAGGAGAGCTGGCTGTATTTCAAGGAATCCCTGTTGAGGTTACAGGGACAAACCATCCCGATGAGTCGAAAGAATAGTAAATATGGCAGGCGACCAGCTTGGCTTAATGGTGAAATCCTAGCGGATCTTAAACATAAAAAGAAGCTTACAAGAAGTGGAAGGTTGGACATATGACCAGGGAAGAGTATAAAAATATTGCTCGGGCATGTAGGAAAGATATCAGGAGGGCCAAATCGCACCTGGAGCTGCAGCTAGCAAGAGATGTCAAGAGTAACAAGAAGGGTTTCTTCAGGTATGTTGGCAACAAGAAGAAAGCCAAGGAAAGTGTGGGCCCCTTACTGAATGAGGGAGGCAAGCTAGTGACAGAGGATGTGGAAAAAGCTAATGTACTCAATGCTTTTTTTGCCTCTGTTTTCACTAACAAGGTCAGCTCCCAGACTGCTGTGCTGGGCATCACAAAATGGGGAAGAGATGGCCAGCCCTCTGTAGAGATAGAGGTGGTTAGGGACTATTTAGAAAAGCTGGACGTGCACAAGTCCATGGGGCCGGATGAATTGCATCCGAGAGTGCTGAGGGAATTGGCGGCTGTGATTGCAGAGCCCTTGGCCATTATCTTTGAAAACTCGTGGCGAACGGGGGAAGTCCTGGATGACTGGAAAAAGGCTAATGTAGTGCCCATCTTTAAAAAAGGGAAGAAGGAGGATCCTGGGAACTACAGGCCGGTCAGCCTCACCTCAGTCCCTGGAAAAATCATGGAGCAGGTCCTCAAAGAATCAATCCTGAAGCACTTAGAGGAGAGGAAAGTGATCAGGAACAGTCAGCATGGATTCACCAAGGGAAGGTCATGCCTGACTAATCTAATCGCCTTTTATGATGAGATTACTGGTTCTGTGGATGAAGGGAAAGCAGTGGATGTATTGTTTCTTGACTTTAGCAAAGCTTTTGACACGGTCTCCCACAGCATTCTTGTCAGCAAGTTAAGGAAGTATGGGCTGGATGAATGCACTATAAGGTGGGTAGAAAGCTGGCTAGATTGTCGGGCTCAACGGGTAGTGATCAATGGCTCCATGTCTAGTTGGCAGCCGGTGTCAAGTGGAGTGCCCCAGGGGTCGGTCCTGGGGCCCGTTTTGTTCAATATCTTCATAAATGATCTGGAGGATGGTGTGGATTGCACTCTCAGCAAATTTGCGGATGATACTAAACTGGGAGGAGTGGTAGATACGCTGGAGGGGAGGGATAGGATACAGAAGGACCTAGACAAATTGGAAGATTGGGCCAAAAGAAATCTAATGAGGTTCAATAAGGATAAGTGCAGGGTCCTGCACTTAGGATGGAAGAATCCAATGCACCGCTACAGACTAGGGACCGAATGGCTCGGCAGCAGTTCTGCGGAAAAGGACCTAGGGGTGACAGTGGACGAGAAGCTGGATATGAGTCAGCAGTGTGCCCTTGTTGCCAAGAAGGCCAATGGCATTTTGGGATGTATAAGTAGGGGCATAGCGAGCAGATCGAGGGACGTGATCGTTCCCCTCTATTCGACACTGGTGAGGCCTCATCTGGAGTACTGTGTCCAGTTTTGGGCCCCACACTACAAGAAGGATGTGGATAAATTGGAAAGAGTACAGCGAAGGGCAACAAAAATGATTAGGGGTCTAGAGCACATGACTTATGAGGAGAGGCTGAGGGAGCTGGGATTGTTTAGTCTGCAGAAGAGAAGAATGAGGGGGGATTTGATAGCTGCTTTCAACTACCTGAAAGGGGGTTTCAAAGAGGATGGCTCTAGACTGTTCTCAATGGTAGCAGATGACAGAACGAGGAGTAATGGTCTCAAGTTGCAATGGGGGAGGTTTAGATTGGATATTAGGAAAAACTTTTTCACTAAGAGGGTGGTGAAACACTGGAATGCGTTACCTAGGGAGGTGGTAGAATCTCCTTCCTTAGAGGTTTTTAAGGTCAGGCTTGACAAAGCCCTGGCTAGGATGATTTAACTGGGACTTGGTCCTGCTTTGAGCAGGGGGTTGGACTAGATGACCTTCTGGGGTCCCTTCCAACCCTGATATTCTATGATCTATGATTTACTTAGTCTCAAGCACTTGCACACATCCACAACAAGTTAGTAAAACATCCCCACCCCTCAATAATTACTGAAGCTGAATGTGGCTCTCGAGTGGCACAGCGGCAGACTGCCGGTGGGGAACACAAGATTCATCCAGAGGGAGAGTCCCTGAAGAGCCCCTTCTGAGAAGTCCTGCTACCTTAAACTTTCCCCCCTTATTTATACATTACGGGATATATCATTGTATTACTAAAGAAAACTTGCTAAGCAAGCAGTTTTTAAAGGTCAAGCAAGAGGTTTCCTTATGATGGTCAATTAACCAGATATGTGTTTTGTTTTGTCCCCCCCACCGAGTGTCCATGCTTTGGGCTTACAGACACATTCCTCAGGGTACATTGTAGACAAGCTTCCTGTTTTTTCTAAGATACATATATCCGGAATTTCAACGTTCTTGGCAGGAAGGGCGTGGGGTCAAGCTGCCCTTTCTGTGGCACCTAAAACCCCCTCCCCTCCTGCCTTGGTTATGCTAAGGCCGCTGCATGACCAATTTGCAGCCTGCTGACTTGACTACTTTTAGCAATAGGCAATAGTGGTTTCAGGCACTTTACTGGTTTGCCAAAATCTCCCTATACAGTGAGAGATAAAAGGTTGCAATCAAACTCTATTCAAGAGGTTTTATTAACTGGGGGAAAAGGAAGCAATGGAACCAGCTTTCAAAGAAATAGCTCTTCCCACCCAATCCATCTTACTGATCAGCATAGGACTCAAGCAATGGATAAAATGACATTTGGCCCACTGTAACAATAGCCACTGGAATCATTGGATACTTATTAATCCCTGTCACGTGACAGGAGTATTTTGTAATCCTCACTCATGCGGGGCCAGGAAGTACAGATCAGTCTCTAGTAGCACCTCCTGTCACATCTTTATTACAACCCTGAAGTCTCCCTGATGTTTCAGTTGGTCATGGGATCCTTCATTTTCCTGTCTGCTGTTAACCAGCGGCCATGGTACATCCCAGAGGTGGCTGCATTTCAGTGGCTGGCAAAGTGATTTCTGTCCTGTATATATTAAGGGCTTCATCCTTCAAACTTATATGTGTGAGTAATGTTATTCACGTGCACAAGTGATTATGGGATCATGTTCTAAGGGTGAGATTGTCAAGAGCTCAGCGCCCACAATCAGGGCCAGATTTTTACAAGGCCTCAGTACATTGGACGGTGAGCTTCATTGGAAATCTGGCTCTTATCTAAGTACCTACATGGCAACTGAGGTCTTCTGAAAATCTGGTTCAAAATATGTAAATGATTTGAGTTTCTTTGGAAGAAGGGCAACATGAGATGATTCTTCCCTTACCAAAAGCACTTGTAGATTTGTCTGCAGTCAGACTCCTTAGTATTGTATCTTTCTTTATGTGTCACGTCTCTGTTGGCGTTTGGGACAGAAATGGGTTCTAGCCACAAAGTTCAGGTCTGGATCTAAACTTTCCCGTAATTTGGAGTGTCTAGGTCTGGGTTTTGTTCCAGGCCCATCTCTAATTTGGATATCACATATTTTTAAAACCATCCTTTCTTCCCCAGAAGATTTATAGCAAGTCATCTCCAGCTCTAGGTCTGAGGGACAAATATTCTGTTGGTTGAGTTCTTCACCCTCCTTCTCTCTAACTGCAAGGATATGACCCGCTACTCTCCGCAGAGTGGCAGTACTTGGCGCTAAAACGCTGGCTAAGGTATGAATTTGGTCCAGATGCCCTAGGACTGCCAGAGGCTCCAGAGCTACTGGGAACCTTGGACATACTTCATAAATTCCCTAGGCCCAGATCTGCTATGTATGCTTTGCCAACGAAGAGGGACTTTACTGTGAAAAAGAGCTGTAATGGTAGAGCATATTACAGAATGTTAAAAATGCTTCTGTGCATCTCTGGCTATGCCTGGTATAACAAAAGAGTCTATTCAAAATGTATTGGATGCCACAAAGGTTGTGCAAGATGGGGGGCCTTGTCCTCTGTTAGTTGTTTGTGATGTAACAAACAAAAAGGAGCCCTGATGCATATGCTATGGGACTGCCCAACTGTCAGGTATCTGTGAGACGAGGTGGATGCAAGAGTGGAAATAGTGGTTTGTTTCAGCAACCAAACCTCAGCTGAAAACTAGATCCTAGATTATGGACCTACTTTGTCAGTTTTAAATCCACCACAAAGACTTTGGCTCTTGAGAGCTGTAGTGGTTACCAAGCGCTTGATTTGACAACAATGGAGGAGCAGGCTTATGCCCAGAATAGATCAGCGATATTCAGACCTGTCTGAGGTAGCAGGGAAAGAAAGAATAGCTTATCAATGTAGAGAGCTATTATATGAATTTGAAGAAATGCAGACCCCATTTCTCGATACATTTGGATAAAGAATACTGAGATAGATCAAACAATGTTAGACTTCCATTCCACCTGCTTTTCCCTTCCCTGGTCTCCTCTTTCCCTTTTTTGTCTGTTTTGTGTGTGTCTTTTATTTAATTTTTATTGTTATCCCCACACTACCACGTTATATCTGTGTAATATTGGCTGATTTTGTATTGTCTGGTCTTGCAGCTTTGACAAGTTGTAAAGTTTTGTTGTTGCATAATTTTATTGGCTATCCTGTGAAATGAGCAGCATGTGGTAACATACACAAGCTGCAAGTCATTGACCTTTTCGTATTTTGATTGTTCATTTATAAAAATTAATAAAAAATTAATCACAAAATAGCAGTCCAAAATTGGTTCCTTAAAACCCATTTAGTTATTTCAGTGCAAGTTTGTGCGTGGACACACCTATTTGGGATAAAAGTTGCTAAGCTCTACTTTGCCATGAGTAGGGTTGCCAGGTGTCTGGTTTTCGACTGGAAGGCCGGATCAAAAAAGAACCCTGTCAGATCTGGTCTGCACTGCTGACCGGGCCATTAAAAGTCCCGTCGATGGCACAATGGGGCTAAGGCAGGCTCTCTGCCTGCCATGGTTCCCAGAAGCAGTGGCATGTGTCCCCCCCTATCCTCCCCTCCAGCTTTTAGGTGTAGGGGCAGCCGGGAGGCTCCGTGTGCTTCCCGCACCCCAAGCGCCAACTCAGCAGCTCCCATTGGCTGGGAACCACAGGCAATGGGAACTGCGGAGGTGGCGCCTGCAGACAGGGCAGCATGCAGAACCACCTGGCCATGCCTCAGCATAGGAGCCGGAGAAGGTACATGCCGCTGCTTCCGGGAGCCATCTAAGGTAAGCGCCACCTGGAGACTGAACCCCCTCCTGCCTTCCAACCCTCTGCTCCAGCCTGGAGCACACTCCTGCAGCCCAAACCCCTCATCCCTGGCCCCAGCCCAGATCCCACAACCCCAGTCAGAGCCCTCACCCCCTTCTGCACCCCAATCCCTTGAGCCAGCACAGTGAAAATGAGCAAGTGAGTGAGGGTGGGGAAAGCGAGCAACTGATGGAGGGGGGATGGAGTGAATGGGGGTGGGGCCTTGGAAGAGGAGTGGGGCAAGGGTGTTCGGTTTTGTGCGAGTAGAAAGTTGGCAACCCTAGCCATGAGGCCTACAAAAAACCCAGTATGGTCTCATTGTTTCTTTAGCCCCTTGTATTCCAAAATAATTGTCCACAAACTTTAGAACCAGCCTAACAAAATCAGTTTTAATTCACACCTTATCTTATGGTGCGAGTTTGAGTGTTTAGACCTACTTGAAATTACAACACTTTGCTGGTAAAGGCCAGTGCACCCAAAATGTATTTGCCTCCCCAATCTCTGCTTCTATGCTAGCTCAATAGGGTGCCACAGCTTTGCAAGTTCTGTCATTTCCAACTCCTTTCAAAGGAGCTCGTGCTGAACCCCTATTTATATCTTGTTGGGAGAAGGGGAGAAGATGACTATTGAGCAGGAATGCTCTTACCTCTTTCCCTTTTATGTGTAGTCCGTGCAGGTCTAATAGAAGTGCTTGGAACAGGAATATTAGAGTCAGCAGCAATGCAATTCCCCCCACGCTATGCTACTCAGCCTTTAACACTAACATGCACACCTCCAAGCAAGGTAGGTAGCTCAGTCTATGGACTGTTCAGGCCTTTGCTTCTCTGCCATGATTGCTAACGGGGTGTGCATTTTGGGTTTCTTTTTTTTTTTTTTTAATGGGGACACTGACATACTGGGGGACTGGATTGAGACAGACTCATTTCACACAAGCTACTAGATGGCAATAATTTTCACTCCCTACTGACCTGGCCCCAATTTGTACAGAGTGAAAAGTTGTGTTGTCTTATCCAGTCTGCCACCTTATTATCCTGATAGTGAATTCTGAACTCGTTTGCTAGACTTAATGTTTGGGTGCTGGGTGGTATTGGTGGCCTGTGATATGCTGGAGGTCAGACTAGATGATCTGGTGTTCACTTCTGGCCTTGGGTATTTCTAAACTCCCATAAAACACCTGAGCTGGTGTCAGCTGACTTGGGCTTGTTGGGCACCAGCTGCGTGGCTATAAAATTGCAGTGTACACGTTTGGGCTCAGGCTGGAGCTGGGGGTCTAGGATTCTGTAAGTGGGGTGGGTCCCAAAGCCCGGGCTTCAGCCTGAGCCAGAACATCTACATTGGCCAAACTGGACAGTCTCTACGTAAAAGAATAAATAGACACAAATCAGACGTCAAGAATTATAACATTCAAAAACCAGTCAGAGAACACTTCAATCTCTTTGGTCACTCGATTACAGACCTAAAAGTGGCAATTCTTAAACAAAAAAACCTTCAAAAACAGACTCCAACGAGAGACTGCTGAATTGGAATTAATTTGCAAACTGGATACAATTAATTTAGGCTTGAATAAAAACTGGGAGTTGATGGGTCATTACACAAAGTAAAACTATTTCCCCATGTTTATTTCCCCCCCCAACCTCCCCGCTGTTCCTCAGACGTTCTTGTCAACTGCTGGAAATGGCCCACCTTGATTATCACTACGAAAGGTTCCCCCCCCGCCCCCGCTCTCCTGCTGCTAATACCTCACCTTACCTGATCGCTCTCCTTAGTGTGTATGGTAACACCCATTGTTTCATGTTCTCTGTGTATATAAATCTCCCCACTGTATTTTTCCACTGAATGCATCCGATGAACTGACCTGTAGCTCATGAAAGCTCATGCTCAAATAAATTTGTTAGTCTCTAAGGTGTCACAAGTTCTCTTCTTTTTGCGGATACAGACTACCATGGCTGCTACTCCGAAACATCCACACTGCAATTGTATAGCCCTGCAGCCCTAGTTAACTGACCCAGGCCAGTCATGGTTTTTTTTATAACAGTGTAGATGTACACTATGACCCAAGGCTGGGACCCACTTGTAGCTTGTCTACAGAGTGTGCCAAAAAGAAACTAAAATAATCCTTTGCCGTCCTCTAGTGGTCCAATTAAGAAATGTAATTAACAATCAGTTAAAGCAGCCAATATTATGTATCTTCTACTATCACACCACAACTTATTGCATAAATCTGCAGCCTCTACCCTAGGAAAATGTCTACGCCAGGTAGCTGAAGAAATCACTGTGAGCCAGCCATATACCCTTTGCCTCAGGTCCTGGCCAGCAGGATCTAAGAGGGCGGAAAAGGAGGGGAACACTGGATATTATTATTTTCCTTTCCTCTGCTGGTCGGACAGCAGCAGAGGCATTTTAATGAGGGACATGGTGTTTGGGGGAGCTGAGGTACTGGGACAGGCTGCAAAAGGGGTTTTGCAGACCTCGGTCCTCACAGAGAAAGGATGGCCTAATGGTGAGGGCACTAGGCTAGAATTTAGGACAGTAGGTTTAAAATCTCTGCTCTGCCACAAACATTCTGTATGACCTTGGGCAAGTGGTTTAGGCCCAGATCCTCAAAGGTGCCTAACTCCCACTGAAGCAAAGACCAGTGGGAATCTGGGCCTTAGCGTGTCTGTCTCCGTCTCTGTTTCCCATCTGTACAATGGGAGAATAGCACTGCCCTGCCTTGCAGTGGATAAATAGATAAGAGTGGGAGGTAATGAGGAGCCATGGATGATTTCTAACCATCTTTGTGGTGGGCATTAGATCACAGAAAAAGTTGATGTTTGAGTCGGGTGATTTTTTTTTTTTAAATTAAAACCTTCTCCCTCCTGCTCCTTCCACCCCAAAAAATGGCCTAGCTCCAAAACAAAAAATTCTCATTTTTAAAATGACACTTTTTTTGTTCAATGAAGAAGGGAAACATTTCCTTTCTGCCTTCAGGAATCCAGGGCATGGTGGGGGTGAGGATTTTTTTTTATAAACTCTCTCCTCCCCCGAATTTTCAAACTTAAAAAAAATCTTTTAAAACAACAAGGGCTTTATATTTCCATGACCACCCCACCCCTGTTTTTTGCCTAGCACAAATACAATGCAGCTTCCCTTGGACCATATCAGTTACCAGTCACCAAGACCCCCTGTTATTCTAGCTGCCACTTAAGGTCTGTCTACACTGCGATTAAAAAAAATAGAGGCCCCCCCAAGACTCAGAGCCCAGGTTAGCTTACTCAGGCTTATAAGGCTCAGGCTGCTGGGCTAAAAATTGCAGAATAGCTGTTCGGATTAAGGCTGGAGCCTGGGCTCTGAGACCCTCCTGCCTCACGGGCTTTCAGAGCCTGGGCTCCAACTCTAGCCCGAACATCTACATTACAATTTTATAGTCCTGCAGCGCACGCCCCATGAGCCCAAGTCACCTGACCTGGGCCAACTGCAGCTGTGCCACAGATCTTTTATTGCAGTGTAGACGTTCCCCCTAGAGTCCTGACTCTCACAGTCAGATTTGGCCCCTAGTGACTCCCCCTCCCATGTAGACAAGACTTTGGTCCCATCTATTTTACTGTGTGACAGGGGGATAATTTCCTTACAGGAGGCCTGTCCCTGCTGGCCTGGAAATCACTGTATACAGGGCAGGCAACTGTACTCCTTCCTCACACCACCGGGCGAGGGTAAATCCCAAGCTGCGGAAGTGGGCTGTCTGCTTTGTTCAGATGTGAATGTTTCACATGTTGTACGGATGGAATGTTGGGGGGCAGGGCACAAAGATTCAATGGCAGTTGGGGGGCTATGGGGTGGCATGTTGGGGGGCATGGTTCTGTAGCAGTTGGGGGGGCTGGTTCTATAGCAGTTGGGGGGGGGCTGTGGGGTGCAATTTTGGGGGGGTATGGTTCTGTAGCAGTTGGGGGGGCTGTGGGGTGCAATTTTGGGGGAGCTGGGCATAGTTCCAGAGCTGTTGGGAGAGGGCTATGGGGTGGTATATCATGGGGAGGCCCAAACAGTCCACAGCAGTTGAGGGGGGTGTCCCAGGGCTCTCTGGCAATTGGGGTGCTCCATGGTTCTGTCACCCCCTCCTGTTCACCCTCCCAGTATTGGATTGTTCAAGATTGCGTAAAAAGCAACAAGGCAGACTTACCCTACTTTGAGTGTCTGGGCCTGAGGATCCTCAATGTGCTCTGCACTGCATGGGTGGATCCTTGGGGTCCCCCATAGTTCTTTGGCAATTGGGGGGTGGAATGTTGCGAGCCTTATAGTTCTATGACAATTGGCAGGGCTGTGGGATGGAATGTTGGTTATGGGGCGGGTTCCATGGCAGTTGGGAATGGCTGTTGGGTGGAATGTTGTGTGGGCCTTGGTTCTATGGCAGTTGGGAGGCAGTGGGGTAGAATGCTGGGGGGCCCATGGTTCTTCAGCAGTTTGGAGGGCTGTGGGATGCAGTGCTGCGGGGGCGGGGGGGAGTAATGGTTCCATAGCAGTTGGGGGTTATGGGGTGGAATGTTTGGGGGCCCAGAGTTTCCAGCTCAGTTAGGAGGTGTCTGTGGGGTGGAATGTTGGGGGAGCACGATTCTGTGATAGTTGGTGATCTGCGGGATGGTATGTTGGGGAGATTATGGCTCAATTTACAAATGCACAATATTTCAGTAAATTGGATGCATCCTTAGTTTTTTGGCAGCTAAAATTAACGGAGAAAGCTCAAAACTATGCACATTTAATACCCCATTTACAAGATACAGATTCTTACACTTACCCTTTGGCATAGCTTCAGCACCACAAAACCATACATATTATCTATGAACGTATTAACGGTGTTGACACCTGAATGGATGGCATCATTATCTGGGGCTCAACAAAAGAGGAGCATGATCATAGGCTTCAGGAAGTCCTGCATACAACTAGAGCTGTAAACCGCAAACTAAATAGGGAGAAATGTGTTTTAGGGGTTACAGAACTGACTTATGTTGGGGACATTATTTCCAGTGAAGGTGCAAAACCTGATAAGAGGAAGATTTCAGCCATTGAAATGATGCCATGTCACCAGTCAAAGAAAGATGTCCAATGGTTCCTAGAAATGGTTAATTACCTTGAAAAATTCATACCTGATCTATCTACCAAAGCAGCGGCTTTGAGAGAAAACTCCTTGAGAATACAAATGAACGGTGTTGGGGTGTGGAACAGGACCAGTCATGGTCAAATTTGAAACAACAACGGATACAATAGCCAGTGTTGAAGTTCTACGCACTGGGAAGGCCTATTAAACTCTCAGCACACGCTTTGCAGTCTGGGTTAGATACAGTGATTTTACTGAAGCCTGAGGATTGTTGGCAACCAGTGGAATGTGCATCCAAATCACTGAGTGAGGCAGAAACCAGATACACACAGATTGAGAAGAAGCTTTTAGGACTATTGTTTACCTGTGAGAGATTCAAGCAGTATATTTATGGCCAGATAGTGGAAGTCGAAATGGACCACAAGCCCCTTGATATGGTTATTTAGCAAACTGCTAAATGACTGTACCTTAAGGATTCAGAGAATGGTGATAAAGCTGCAAAAATATGATTTGGTTGTGACCTAGATGCCTGCTAAATTCATTGCAGATGTACTTTCCAGAGTAGTGACTCCCACTACGAAACCAGAGAAGACTTCAGAGATAGAGATGCAAGCCTATGTAGATATGATTGTAAAGTCAATTCCCTTAGCTAATAGGAAACTGTAACAAATAAGAGGGGAAACGGAGAACATGAATCAGGGATCCTTAGAGACAGAGGCCCCAGAACAGTGGGGCCAGGGGGCCATGGCCCTCCCACTTTTTGAAAGTGGACTGGCCTGTCCTGTCCACTTTTCATCATGGTGGACCCCTTCCCCTCCTCTTCCTCCTGTATCCCCACCCCCTGGGCTTCCTGCCCAGGGCAGATGGAGGTGGAGGGTCCGTGCCAGCTCCCCTCAGCTGCCTGCATGGTGCTTACCCCAAGCTGGTTCTGGCCAAGGGGCAGGGCCTTGGAGCCGCAGCCGGGCCATGGTAAGAGCTGCTTGGGCAGCTGTGGGGAGCCATGGTGGACCCTCCACCTGCCTGTGGTGCCAGGGCCCTGAGCAGCCCCCGGCCCATGTCCCCACACCTCAGGCCCTCTGCCCAGGGCAGATGGAGGGTCCATGCCATGGCTCCCCACAGCTTCCCACGCAGCTCTTACCATGGCCTGGCTGCGGCTCCGAGGCCCGATACCCCAGCCTGAGCTAGGTCAGGGTAAGAGCTGGCAGGTAGCTGTGGGGAGCCTGGGTCCCTCCATCTGCCCTGGGCAGAGGGCATGGGGACATGGACAGGGGGCTGCTTTTGGCCCCTGGGTGGCCTACCCAATCCCGCTCTGGCTTCTGGCTTGGCTGGGGTGGGGCCACTGGTGGAAGAGAAGTGGTGGGGCAGGGCCTTGGGGGGAAGAGGAGGGGCCCCATGGATCCCTCACTTTTGGGATGTCTCTGCTACCCTTGCTTAGAGAAGTGATAATGAAAGGGTGGCCTGAACAAATAAGTAGTTGCTCTCCAAGTATAAGAGACAATTGGAACTGCAGACATGAACTTACTATGATAGATGGGGTGATTTTCAAGGGCAGTAAGGTTGTAATTCCAATGAGCCTCTGAAAAGAAATGCTGCAAGAAATGCTGAAAAGAAAAGAAAAAGAAGATCCACAAGGGTCATTTAGGACTTGAGATGTACAAACGACAAGCACGACACTGGGAAAGCGGGTGGGATATAAGTGTCTTCTCTTCCCCACTAGAGAGAAGTATGAGGTGATTCAGAAAGGGGATGACTAGGTTCTGAGCAAGAATGACATGGTGCTCCCAGCAGAGAGGGACGTCTTGGCTGGGAAGTAGGTCTAGAGATAGATAGGGCAATAAGGTGCCCTTGGAGAGGTAATTACAAGCTGATCTCTAAGTGGTGCTGGTGAGCTCTGCACCAAGGGAAGGAGAGTGATTTAACCTGGAAGTGAAAGGGGTGGCCTGGGACAAATGAAGCAGTGTAGGCTTGGGACCTTGAGTGGGGCACTGCATAATGTTTAGGGGGCCCAGGCTGGCTTGCAGAGAGAGTGAAAAGAAGCCCCACAGCTCTTTATTCTCCTGCCTTAGAGGAGGGAATGGTTGCACAGGTGGGGGGCTGTGGCCTCATGGAGGGGTGAAAGACTGTTGGGGGACTCTGCAGGAGTAGCTGTGGCTCAGAGAGGGCCAAGAATGGCTTATTAGAGCCCTTCTTGTTTGAGAACCTTGCTACCCCAGAAAGGGGGTTACTACTACTTTAGGTGGAGGGTTGAATTGCCCTATCCCCAGAGGGAGAATGTGGACTGGCAACGACACAGCTACACCTAATGCTGAGTTAGGGAAGGTTTCTGTCACACAGCTTAGGCAGACAACACAAACACATGGGACGCTTGGCAGAAAGCTGTACTTTAGGACCTTGATTTTATATAGAATGAAATGATGGGCTGGGTTTGCAGGGTGCAGAGAAAAGTGAGCTTTGAGGAGGGATTTCAGAACAGGAGGGATGGTACATTGCCTGATACATTGGGGTGAGGGGGGAGTTCCCAGCAGCATGGAAGAAAGCAGGCAGGGTAGAGTGAAAGGAGGTTTGGTGAGAATTGCTAGCAGAGACAAAAGGGTGAGGGGAAGAGATGCGATTAGGCCTGGAGAGGTATCTGGGGGCAGAGCAGTGTTGTGAAGGTATTTTAAAACAAAATAAAGCCACCAAAGAAGTGAAGCAAAAAATCTGCCAAATCTTTGGTCTGAATCCCAGATAGCTCAGGCTAAAGGGCCTAGTGGAAGGTGAAAACGTCACTGGACCCAGCCTAAGATACAACTTGCACAGGATATTGTTATTTAGAATTCAAAGAGCCTCATTTCCCCTGTCTTCCTTCCTATACACAGGAGCTGTCCTTTCTCCGTACAGGATTTCCTGGAACAATTGATGCAGCTGTCTCAACAACAACACCAACACAAGAACTATATTAAAGGGAGTAGGAAGTGGAGATGGGGGTGATGGAGCCTCAGGTCACGCACAGGAAGTGTTGCCCTACATTCCCTTTAAGCAGACTTCAAATCCAGCCCTTTCTCTTAGCTTTCGAGACAAGGTCAACATAAACAAACCAGTTCATATGGAATAAATGTCAATGCCACAGTTCAGGAGGCTCCGTTTATTTAGCAGCATTTTTTGGGGATGGGGGTGTAGTGGAGGGAGCAGCTGCCAGGCCTGGAGCGTGGAGATAGGGAGATCGATTAAATGTTTGAAAATGTCATTTCACCCCAAAGGCTTGGGAGAAGTAATTAATAAGGCCCACTGATGCCAGCGCACACTGATGCATGCTGTGTGCACTGCTGCTCTCTAACTGCACTTCAGATGCAAATGCTCAGGGTGAGTGCATTTCACATTGACTCCTGGAGATCGATGGCACGTGCTCTGGTTTGCTCCTGTGTCTGTGCGGTGTGCGCTACCCTGTCCTTACGGGAGATACCCTTAGATCTGTGCTCCTTACCTGCCTTTTCCTGGGCAAACAGGCTTGGTTTGTCTCTGGTCCCAGAATAAATTTAATCTGGATAGCTTCGTTTGCTGTAGCCTTTAATTAACATATAGAGAATCACTTTCTCCCAGATCACAGGGTGAACATCTTCTGCCTAATGTGTCACCCTCTCTCTTTATTTTCTAACTGTAAAAAGGTTGTTTAGCCATTTCCCAGTGATTCACCCCTTTGAACAGCAATTTCTCCTCTACAGCAAATATGAACTCTTGACACCTAAGTGTTGCACTGCAGCTGGAATGTGCTCTGATTCAAGGGGAATGAAGGCCATATAAGTACCTGGCTGGATAGATAGACAGAATGCTCTGTGAAACAGGTGCATTTCAGAAGGAGGATGTTATGGGTAGCCTGGCCCTTTTAAGGAGACTCTGGGCCCTGGCTACCTGCAAGGAGATCATTTAAAGGGAGTGAGCCCATCTAGGCAGCTAACTGAATAATGAGCACCTGGGCCTGATGAAAGGCCATCAGGGCTCAGTTGCAGGGAGGTGCTCCTTGAGAGAGAAGTTATTTGAGAACCTAACAGGAGAAGGACTGGAGCCTGTCAACTTCTCCAAGCTGGCAGGTGAAAGGAATGAGTTTAAAAGGGAAAAAGCTGCCTGAGGCCTACAGGTATAATCCTGCTATGGGAGGAGAGCTGGGGGACTCCTGAATTAAGAAGAGGAAGACTCCTTGATAAACCAGCTCCATGAGGAGGGCTGACAGCTGAACTCTGGAGTGGTTGCTTGTGAGCATAAGTCCAGGGCTGAAGAAGTGTTGAACCCGAGGGGCTAATAAGGATGGATTTTCCTGGTAACTCTGGAAAATGAGCTAATAAATGAGACTATGTGCACCTTATTCTCAGTTCCTGGATCTGAGTAAATCACTGCAAGACTACAAAGAGAGACAGAAGGAATTGGTTAAATAGAATCAATTACATACAGTAATGGCAAAGTTCTTGGTTCAGGCTTGTAGCAGTGATGGAATAAACTGCAGGCTCAAATCAAGTCTCTGGAGTACATCCACAGCTGGGATGGGTCATCAGTCCTTTTGTATAGAGCTTCTGTTTGTAGCAAAGTCCCTCCAGAGGTATGAAGCAGGAATGAAGACAAGATGGAGGAACTGCAGCAACTTTTTATAGTCTCTTGCCATGTGGTCTCTGCTTTCTTTGTCCCAAAGACAAGCTGTCCATCACATGGCATGAAAAACCTTAGAGTTCTGTCCATAGGCATGTCCTTGCATGCCTTGCGGTGTATCTGCCTTCTCTCAATGGGTCAATTGGATAGCTGATGGTCCTTAGTGGGCTGTTAAGCAGAACTAACACCAGCTCGTCTGGGGTGTCACCCAGAAGCATAGCACAAGTTTGAACTACAGACAGTATAGAGCCAATTCTTATAACTTTAAGTACAAAAATGATACATGCATACAGATAGCATAATCATAACCAGCAAACCATAACCTTGTCTTAGACACCTTATTTGACCCCCTTTATACAAGATTTGGTGCCACTATAGGATTTTTCTTGCAACAGTAATCTATATGATCCCAGTTCATGTCAATAACGTCACACCGGGGTTGAGCATGCCAGAAGAAAGATAGTCCTTTAATCACGAGATCTGGAAGGCCAGGGAAATGCTAGCAGCAAGAACTGTGATGTGGCTGTCAAAACAATTCAATAGACTTCAGGTTTGGAGACTTTCTACCAGCAGTTGGATGGTTGGACAAAGAGTCAGGAGGCCCAAATCTAAGAAATGAGGTGGAGGGGCTGACCACACAGTGGGAAGGAACCAGGCAAACAGAAGCAGTCCTTGAAAGGGCAAAGCAGACACGGGAAAATTAATATGCGAGGCTGGATAATGAGATTAAGATGCCTCTACCTGGGAAGGAAACACTTCACACTCAGGGAAGGAAGTAATTTGAGCCAGCAGATAAATTGGCAGGCGATGACCTAGGAGCCCAATTGCAGATGACGCAGTAGTTATTGCAGGAAATGACGTGCCAGAAATTGAGCCTGTCATCTGTCCTCTGAACCAAACAGGCCCAACTTCCTCCTCTTAGCATATGCACAATGTGCCTCAAGTGGCATGTGATCAGGATTCATCACTGAATTTGGTCTGTGGTTGGATCATTAGCTTTCTCAGCTTGGCCCGGGTACTGATGGGGAGTGTGATGTGAATGCTGATTCATGCCTCCGAGGCCCAGCCTAAAACACTGGATTCCAACGCTCTGAGGAAGTTCAGATCCACATCTAGACCTGATCTTCACTCCTGCATCTTCTATATAATGGGCCAAACCCAAACTACAAATCTAAATATCACCAGAATTTGGGAAATTTGGTATCTTGGTCTGAACTCTGTGGCCTGGGGCCCATGTCTCCTCTACTCTACCCCACGCTTCTCTAGGCTTTAGGTTTAGGCTTCCGGAGGAATTCTCAGCGTGAACTAAGGTGGCTGCACTTCGTGGGGTTTGCTGCCACAGATCTATATTCTGGTATAGGGAGAACTGACAAAAATCCCAGTGAGAGACTGGGAGTGGGAAATGTCTTCCCTGCAAAACCAAAAGAAAGCTGCTATTTAGCTGTCAAACACCTGGGTGACTCTAAGGCTTCCATTTTGGCTAAAGAGAGACGATTTAGGCTCTCTTCTGTTGTTTAGCAACTAGTTCAGACTACGCAGTCACGGCCTGGGTGCAGCCTGCTGATCCCACACTCTGTGCTCCAACTACATGGTGTTTGGTAAACAGGATGTTGATATTCTTAGCTTTCCTGTCATCAAGCCTAATAGTAGCTGTACAATGACAAGTCCTCTTGGCTGCTCCTGGCAGTTTCAGTATGGAAAGATACAGTGTCGATTTCAATCTGTTGATTTCTTTGGTCTCAAAGCTGCAGGTGGGCATTTCCAGAGGTCCTCTGCCAGACTAATTAACACTTCATTTTCCATCCCACCCCAGACTCTGAATCCCTACCCAAGCCTGGGAAAAACAGAATTGGAACTTGGCACAGAGAAACAAACCAATCCTGAAATAGCTCCAGCCAGCGTTTGCTATAGACAGTGTGGAATGATGCTGGAGGTCTCCACCAGGCCCCTATAGATTGAAACAGAGGGCGTGTCTTGCAAAACACACCATCTCCTTATCTGTGGTATGATGAGTTGGCTCCATTATGTTGGCTCGGGAGGGATGGCAGATACTAACTGGAGCATGGGGAGTAGTCCGTGGTCCAGTGGGCTTTCCAGGATGGAGTTGAGGGGAACTTGCCCTGCCTCTGCCCATGCTGTCTATAGGGATGAAGATCAGCGAGCTAGAGCTTTGGGTCCCAGGCAGGCACAGGCCAGGGATCTCACAAAAACTATGCTGAGAACAGCTGAGCAGGAAACAATTTTCCCATCCTGTGGGAACTTTCAAGAAAAATAATAATAATAAAAATTTTCCCATCTCAACAAAAACAAAAAACAAGAACAAAAAACTGAAATCTCAATTTTTTTAACCTAAAATCCAAAAAAATAATAAATACACTTTTTGGATCCGATCCATCCAAATATTTTGTTTTGATCATTTCAGAATGTTTTACTTTTATTTTGATCTTCTTTCATATTTCTTACTGTCAGTTTTCTTAAATTTAGCAATGAAACGTTTGTTTCAATTGGAAAACTGGAATTTTTTGTTTACAAAATATTGAAATGACAATTTTGAAAACTTTTTTTTTCCGAATTTTTTTTGCAGTGATATTTGTCAAAATTGACCCTTTTCCATGAAAATATTTGGTTTTGCCAAATCCGCATTTTACATTGAAAAAACATTTCATCAAAAAATTGCCACCAAGCTCTAGGGCTTCGCTCCTGGAGGTGGTGGGCAAGGACTCTATATTATAGTGTCTCCTCTGGTCAACTCTGGAGTGGCAGTGATAAGCTCACAGTGACCTACATCTTTGTCCACCCTTTGAGCATAGCTGGGTGGAATGGGGAGAAAGTCAAACGCACAAACTGAGAGATCCTTGATGGTTTGAAAACCTCTTAGAGGCTGGGGAGAGGGAAGAGTGATTGGTATACCTGGGTGTTCATTAGGAGTGGGATTTTCAAAAACACTTTTATGTGATTTAGGAGCACAAGTCCCATTGCCTTTCAATCAGACTTGTTCTCCACAATCACTCAGGCCTGGTCTACACACAGATTTTGTTCTGGTTTTAACAATTTCAGGATGGGGGAGGTGATTTTTCCTATTTACTGATATACTTATGCCAGGAGAACCCCTAGTGTGGAGACACCTTTTTATATAAAGGTGTCTAATACCCATATAGCTTATTTCCTTTTCCATATGGGAGTAAGCTATCCTGCTACAAGCACATTTATACCAGTATAACTGTCCATGCTAGAGGAATTGTACAGTACAGTTAACGTGGTATGACTCGTGTAGGCAAATAAGCCCTTAGGTGAGATGTGAAAATGAAGAGGACTGTGTGTTATCACAGTGTGCTTTATGACTTAGTGATCTCTCTATTGTTCCCTGCAAAGATGGCAGGGGTGAAATCGGGGTTTTCATAAATTAGATTAAAGATTGAGCCCCACCATTGAGAAAGTGTACAAAATTAGCTATAGTGGCATATGGCTCTTAAATTAGTTTTCCTTTCTTTCCCCCAGATACAGCCAGATCAGCTGGAGCCACTGGCCTGCAAAAACCTCTCCGTCATCAAATGGACCCTTCAGATACTAGCCAGACAGCTAAGAAACTTGAACTCAGCTCATAAGAGGCAAGGGGAAACAGTGACTGTTTGGAGGTTGTTTTGTGTTGACTTGTGTATTTCAGATTGCTCAAAATGAGCTTGTGCAAGAAGGCATAAAACAGTGTAGTGATCAACTGAGTTGTGAGCCTCAGCAAAGAAACAAGCCATTAATCCAGCTGAGCCAAAAAGACCTGTGGTCATTAAAGAGCCCACAGCCCCTTTTAGAAGAGTTGGGGTGTGACTGAGTGCACCCCTGTATTCACACCCTAAACACTATTGTCATAATCTCTGATTATTAGCCTTAGCTCTCTAATCTAATTTCCAATGGCAGGCTGCTGATGTTATCAGGCAGGCAGGAGGTCATGGGCAACTGGATTGGTGCTGCTGTGGCCTCATTTAACTGTTATCCACCTAGGGAATCATTTAAACAGAGAAACACTTAGTCTGGAAGAAACTCTATGCCCACCCCCACTCTCCCAGCTGTCTGTCTTCAGTCAGAACAGGGAATGGCAGTCCCTCCATTGGGCCAGGGAGACCCTCCCTTTTTAAAAAAACTTGGCTGGGCAGTGGGGACGCTTGAGAAGAAGAGGCTTATTTTGCAGGGCTTCTAGTCCTGCTCTCAGCATCACCTGCCCTAAGTGTTCTCCAGGAGAATGTCAAATCTAATCTAAATTCTTCAGCACATGCCAAGCTTTGGGAGTGTTTACAGGCAGCCTGTGCAGTCTAGGATGCGTGAGTTCATTGCTGTGATACAGGCTAATGACAAGTATTTTGTGTGTGTATTGAAGGAGGGTTATGAGACATCTGAAGGGTGAAAAGCTCTCAGAGGTTAGATTATGAATCCGTTGTTCGTGCTGATGAGCAATTACCTGCTCCAGTTCGCCATTAACTCCAACGCACCTCCTCACGTAAGTAGCTGCTCATCTGGGAGTTCACACTCTGGCCCTAAGGAAGGACAATTGTTCAGGATGGTTATAACTAGGAGTAAGGGGATTAAGGTGAGCAAACCAGAAATGAATATTAATATCTACTCAAGTGATGTACTTAATGCACTGCTGCATTTTCGTGATCCCCTTAAAACTGACTTGGACAAAGCACTGTGGAATTCATTGAAGGGATCAATCCTGCACTGTTTGGAGGAATAGACTTAAGACATAGGGCCCTGTCTTATACGCCATATGAAGGCAAAATGACAATGGGAGTACCAGCCTGCGATCTGTGACGGGTGCCTTCCCTCTCCGATGTCTGGCCTATACTTGTGTCTTCATTATGATAACTTCTTTGGGTCACCACTAAGGTTGTGGAGCATCTAGGTTGTTCTTCTAAGCACAACCTGTCACCTCTGATTATGGATCTCTGAGTCTCTAATACTCCTGGATGAGTGCAGCAGCACTGCTGCAGAGCTTCCAGGATCACCTGGCAACACCGAATTCACCATCCATACGATGTTTTGTATCCGTGATCATGGGGTAAATACTTATACTTTGGGGTTTTAAGTAACTGTGCAACTTTGCCTGCTGTTTGACAGAGAGAAACAGAACAGATTCCAAACTGGCTAATAGGCAACTGATTAGAATTAATCTGTGACCCTTCATCCATGGTTCTCAAAGCACATCATAAACACTAACTAGATGAGTTTGACAGCACACCTGGGAGGCAACTATTATTCCTATTTTACAAATGGGTAAACTGGGCATGCTAACCAGCACTGTCCCATCATTTCTGTGTGCTCCCCCATCTGCCTGTTGTATACAACTAGTATCTCTTGTCTTATACTTTGATCATAAACACTTTGGGACAGAAATCATCTTTGTTCTGTGTTGTCCAGTGCCTAGGACAATGGAGTCCTGGCCCATGACTGGGGCTTCTAGGTGCTACGATAATGGAAATAATTAATAGTTATGTGATTTGCCCAATGTCACTCAGCAGGTCAGTGACAAAGCTGGGATGAAACTCAGGAGCACTGACTCCCAGCCCCCTGTTCTAGTCAGTAGGGCTCAGATCCTCAAAGTGTTTAGGCACCTAGCTTCCATTGGTGTCTATGGCATCCACATAAAGTGGCGGGATGTGCCGATCTCGTAGAGTGTGCAGTGATCAAATACTGTTAAATGAGTTGAAGAAAGAAATACATAGTACAGGGCTGATCAAAATTGCAGGTGATATTTGATTAGGAAGAGTTGCTTGTAAACATAGAGGAAGATGACAGATTTCAGAGTAGCAGCCGTGTTAGTCTGTATTCGCAAAAAGAAAAGGAGTACTTGTGGCACCTTAGAGACTAACAAATTTATTAGAGCATAAGCTTTTGTGAGCTCCGATGAAGTGAGCTGTAGCTCACGAAAGCTTATGCTCTAATAAATTTGTTAGTCTCTAAGGTGCCACAAGTACTCCTTTTCTTTTTATAGAGGAAGATGGAGGCTGAATCCCAGAGGATCTTGGAGAGATTAGAGGAAGGGGATGGGATTCATTTAAAACAATGCAGAGGAATGCCAAAGGGGGGACAAACATCTCAACACTAAGCCTGTGTGGAAGATATGAGATTGGTGGGAGCTATCGAGTGTTGTATACATGGTCAGTCAGATAAAGGGCAAGATGGGACTCTGCCCTCCCTGCATACCAGTTGCTGTCCTGTATGGGGCACTGAGGGAACACACATGCTGTTTCTGAAGCACAGGTGAAGGATGCATCTGAGTGTAGTGTAAAGGTCCAGCAATCTTTTGAGTATCACTGAAAATATTAGTAGCAAAATTGTGACCTACTAACCCTTTGGCTCACTGTCCATGTCTTGTTCAGGCTGAGTTCTGTAATCCAGGTACAGCAGCCATGTACTGCTTATCTCTTGGATGGTGGTTGGAGAACATCTATTACTGGGATGGCTCAGGGCTACTTAAAGGTTCTTCCTGGACCAAAGAGGAGACCCCACTAAATATTTAGTGTTGGCAAAATTGGCTGCGTGTTTGCTCCCCTCCAGTTGGTGCCTTCCAGAAACTTGGTCTAATGAAAGTACGAGTCACCTGACAAAGACATGAAGCACCTACAAAAGGTGCATAACGGGACTTGGGCTTTTGAGTTTGGTTAGTCTGGAAATCTTAACAGTCTTGGACTAGGTTAGCAGAGAGTGTCCCTCTTCAGGACAGGCAGTGTCTTCACTGATATCTGCAACACATCGTGTACTCCCTGGTATTATAGACATAATAAAATAGAGAACCTTGAGCTTGTTCCCATTGAACTGAATAGCAAAATTCCCACTGCCTTCCCTAGCAAGCAGGATTCAGCTGGATTTGCATGTTGTAGGGTAAACTGGCCCTTTAAGGGGTTGGGGCTCAGCCTTATTCACCTGAATCAGGTTTATACAACCTCCCCAGTTGGAGGAAATGAGTCTAAGGATCATGTGGTGGGGGGAGTATGTGTCTAAGAACAGCCTGCTGGGAGATCTAAGAGCAGCCTTTGGTCAGTCAGGGCTGATACTGCAGGGAGAGCAGACCTGGCTGTGAGTGGCCTATTAAACAGCAGGAGACCAACCAGGAGGTCTAGGCTGGGCCCTGGGAAGATATCCTGGGAAGAATAGTCAGGGCCACTTGAGTTATGGGATAGACAGCTCACTTGTGTAGGGTTCCAGCTTAATTTGTTCCAGGGCTGGGCCCTGGCACCTCTAGGTTTGGCACTTCATAACCCTGGCACCTCTGGGTTTGCTGCATCAGTTATGAATGTAATAAAATGACTTGATCCCCACCACCTAATTGCTTGAGCCCTGGCACTTCTTTCCTTATAAATTAAACACTGGGCAGGGACCCCAGTACTGCAACTCTCAAAAGTTCAAACCCATGAGGTGTGTGTTTTTTTTTTTTTTAAGGCTATCATTTGTTTTTGGTCTTTCTTTTGAGGTTTTTGAACCGCCAACTCCTCACCCCCCTTTTGTGTGTGGGTCTATGTGTGAGATAGCTATGGGGTTGCCAACTTCTCCAAGTTTTTAGAGTAAGGTCCCATTGGCCCCTGCTGCAGGAGCTCTTGTGGGTTGCTGGATAGTGCAGAGCTTCCACCTTTTCCGCCACAATCTATTTATCCTACCACCTTTCAGCCCAGTAATTAATTATGAGCCCCTCATCAATTCTTGACCCTCAGCCCTACATCTGCTCTTCCTGTTTTTCCAGAGGCTTTCCCCATCTTCAGGTCTGGAGGATTAACCATGGCCCCTTCCAGGCCTGAGATAGGGGGTGCAGCTCCAAGAGTTTTTTCACACTCTCTCCCCATCCCCAGCCTGGTGTTGCAGGGATGTAGTGGGGAGGAACACACAAAAGACTGACCCACTATTCAGAGGAGGAAGGAGAAGATCTTCCCTGAGCTGCTGGAGTCTTTCTTTTCCCCACTGTCCCTCCTATGAGAATGGGTAGGGGAAGGAGGAGCCAACACCAAAAACTCCTCTTAACTCCAGAGTGGAGTGCTGCCTCCTTCAGTAGCCCTGATTGGTTACTTTTCCCCAAGAGGTGGGGAAGGCAGCCAATTATTGCAGGTTTTCCACTGGGCATGGCTGGACCTTCTCTATCATCACCAGAGTGGCTCCAGCTGTGGCCAAAATTGTCTTCCTTCAAAGGAAATCATGAGTTGACAATGCTTGGACACATAGTCAAGTGTGGATGCAGATTGCCCTATGCTGCCACCCTTGCTATCAAGGGGAAGAGGGGATTGATTCCTGCAAATGAGGGTTGGAAGTTGAGCCCAAGAAAGGCAAGAGGACTTCTTGTTGTAGAAGAGGACAGACTCTGTGAAGAAGGGCTGTGCCTGGCAGGAGTTGGGTGAAGGATTGGCTTTTCTTTTTGTTTCCTTTTGGATTCTAGTTGTCTCTGGATGGGGTGGACTTTCACAACTTACTTGGAAAGCAAAATCAGCTCAGAGCTGGTGGTCGACCATTTGAGAGAGGGAAACTGAAGCAGTGGATGGTCCTAACGCCAGATTGGGTAAGTCCCTGGTCCACTGGATGAATGTTTCTCTTTCACTAAGAGTGCGCTAGCATGTGTAGTCTCCTACCGTTTTTGCCCCACAGCAATAGGGTTCACATAAGCCAGACCTTAAAGTACAGCCCAACCTACAGAGTTTTCTCTTGACTTCCTTGATGATGACAATTAACCTGATTGTTGTGACTTCCATTTCTGTTTGCTCTGGCTGCCATCACAACCAACAAAGCATGGGGGTGACAGGACCCTCTGGAGAGAACTTTGCCCAGTACGCTCAACAATGGGCTATCAATCTGAAAGAAAGGGGTTCTGATTAGATTATTTTAGCCATGTCTGAGGTTTGTATTGGCATCATTGCAAGCCAGGCAGATCCATTTGGCAGAACTGCAGGAAGCACCTGCTGTCTGGGTTAGGTGTTTTGCTGTTTGTGTTTATGTGATATGGATACCTGCCCCTTCCTCCCTCTGTGTTTAATTAAGTGATCTTCTGGAAGCCACAGGCTAATAATTGGAGTAGTAGTATATTTATGTCAATCAACCTTTACCACAACGAACAGAGAAACAAAGGACCCAATTCTCTTCTCACTTACAGACAGATCTAAAGCCCATTGAAGTCGGTGGAAACTGGTGTAAATTGTAACTGCATAACAAGCCAATTGAATTACATAGGTAAAAAGGTAATGGGCTAGATTCTGCTACCTTTGTGTTGAATAAATACTTTACTCTAGAGTAGTCCCATTAAAATCAATGGAGTAAGAGGCTACTGAAGGAGTAAAGGTTGCAGAATCCAGCTCTGTGTAAGTTAGAGGTGAATTGGGACAAAACAGTTACGTGATTACAAGAACACAGTATAAACCAGGATTGCACATTAGTTTGTTTCCTATAAATTTCAAACCACATGGGGTTCTAAAGGACATTCATCTGCTGCCTTCCTGGTCAATGCAGTATTAGATAATGACCCATAATATTGAGATGCCTGGCTTGCTTTCTTCTGACTCTTCCCTGTACCTATATTAGATTTCTCACAGCATGAAGTCCTGACTCTTTTGTTCTAGCTCACTGGACCATGAAAGTTGATTTTCAATAAGTCTTGGAGCACTGGGGAAGTTTCAGAAATCTGGAAGAAAGCTAATGTGCCAATCTTTAAAAAGGGTAAATGGGATGACCTGGGGAATTATAGGCCTGCCAGTCTCAAATCAATCCCGGACAAGATAATGCTTAGGCTGATACGGGACTTGATTAATAAAGAATTAAGAGGAGGACCATGTAATTAATGCCAATCAATGTGGGTTTATGGAAAATAGATCATGTCAAATTAACTTGATCTTTTTTTATGCAATTACAAGTTTGGTTGATAAAGGTAATAGGGTTGATGTAATAGACATAGATTTCTGCAAGGTGGTTGACTTGGTACCGTACAACACTTCGGATTAAAAAGCTAAAAAGATATAAAATTAACATGGCCCATGTTAAATGGATTAAAAGCTGCCTAACAGATAGGTCTCAAAATGTATTTGTAAACAGGGAAATATCACTGAATGGGTATGTTTCTAGTAGGGTCCCCCAAGGACTGTTTCTTGGCCCTATGTTGTTTAACATTTTTATTAATCTGGAAGAAAACAAAAAAATTATCACTGATTAAAATTTTCAGATGACCCAAAAATTGGGGGAGTGATAAATAACAAAGAGGACAGGACACTGATACAGTGATCACTTGGGAAGCTGGGTGCAAGCAAACAATAAGCATTTTAATATGGCTAAATGTATACACCTAGGAACAAAGAATGCAGGCCATACTTACAGGATGGGAGACTATCCAGAGAAGCAGCAACTTTGAAAAAGATGTGGGGGTTGCGGTGGATCATCAGCTGAACATAAACTCCCAGTGCAACACTATGGCCAAAAGGGCTAATGCGATCCTGGGATGCATATAGACAGGGTTCTCAAGTAGATGTAGAGAGGTTCTTTTACCTCTGAGTCCAAACAGAAAAAATTAAGATGTTTGTACACCAATGCGAGGAGTCTAGGTAACAAAATGGAGGAACTAGAGCTACTGGTGCAGGAAGTGAAACCAGATATTATAGGGATAACAGAAACATGGTGGAATAGTAGTCATGACTGGATTACAGGTATTGAAGGGTATGTGCTGTTTAGGAAAGACAGAAACAAAGGTAAAGGGGGTGGAGTAGCATTGTATATCAATGATGAGTTAGAATGTAAAGAAATAAGAAGCGATGCAATGGATAAGACAGAGTCCGTCTGGGCAAAAATTACATTGGGGAAGAACACTAGTAAAGCCTCTCCTACGATAGTGCTTGGGGTGTGCTATAGACCTCTGGGATCTAATTTGGATATGGATACAGCCCTTTTTAATGTCTTTAATCAAGTAAATACTAATGGAAACTGCGTGATCATGGGAGACTTTAACTTCCCAGATATAGACTGGAGGATCAGTGCTAGTAATAATAATAGGGCTCAGATTTTCCTAGATGCGATAGCTGATAGATTCCTTCATCAAGTAGTTGCTGAACCGACTAGAGGGGATGCCATTTTAGATTTAATTTTGGTGAGTAGCGAGGACCTCATAGAAGAAATGGTTGTAGGGGACAATCTTGGCTCAAGTGATCATGAGCTAATTCAGTTCAAACTAAATGGAAGGATTAACAAAAATAAATCTGCAACTAGGGTTTTTGATTTCAAAAGGGCTGACTTTCAAAAATTAAGGAAATTAGTTAGGGAAGTGGATTGGACTGAAGAACTTATGGATCTAAAGGTAGAGGAGGCCTGGGATTACTTTAAATCAAAGCTGCAGAAGCTATCGGAAGTCTGTATCCCAAGAAAGGGGAAAAAATTCAGAGGAAGGAGTTGTAGACCAAGCTGGATGAGCAAGCATCTTAGAGAGGTGATTATGAAGAAGCAGAAAGCATACAGGGAGTGGAAGATGGGAGGGATCAGCAAGGAAAGCTACCTACTTGAGGTCAGAAGATGTAGGGATAAAGTGAGACAGGCTAAAAGTCGAGTAGAGTTTGACCTTGCAAAGGGAATTAAAACCAATAGTAAAAGGTTCTATAGCCATATAAATAAGAAGAAAACTATGAAGGAAGAAGTGGGGCCGCTTAACACTGAGGATGGAGCGGAGGTTAAAGATAATCTAGGCATGGCCCAATATCTAAACAAATACTTTGCCTCAGTCTTTAATAAGGCTAAAGAGGATCTTGGGGATAATGGTAGCATGACAAATGGGAAGGAGGATATAGAGGTAGATATTACCATATCAGAGGTAGAAGCGAAACTGAAACAGCTTAATGGGACTAAATCGGGGGGCCCAGATAATCTTCATCCAAGAATATTAAAGGAATTGGCACCTGAAATTGCAAGCCCATTAGCAAGAATTTTTAATGAATCTGTAAACTCAGGAATAGTACCGAATGATTGGAGAATTGCTAATATAGTTCCTATTTTTAAGAAAGGAAAAAAAAGTGATCCGGAGAACTACAGGCCAGTTAGTTTGACATCTGTAGTATGCAAGGTCCTGGAAAAAATTTTGAAGGAGAAATTAGTTAAGGACATTGAAGTCAATGGTAAATGGGACAAAATACAACATGGTTTTACAAAAGGTAGATCGTGCCAAACCAATCTAATCTCCTTTTTTGAAAAAGTAACAGATTTTTTAGATAAAGGAAATGCAGTGGATCTAATTTACCTAGATTTCAGTAAGGCATTTGATACCGTGCCACATGGGGAATTATTAGTTAAATTGGAGAAGATGGGGATCAATATGAACATCAAAAGGTGGATAAGGAATTGGTTAAAGGGGAGACTGCAACGGGTCCTACTGAAAGGCGAACTGTCAGGTTGGAGGGAGGTTACCAGTGGAGTTCCTCAGGGATCAGTTTTGGGACCAATCTTATTTAATCTTTTTGTTACTGACCTTGGCACAAAAAGTGGGAGTGTGCTAATAAAGTTTGCAGATGATACAAAGCTGGGAGGTATTGCCAATTCAGAGAAGGATCGGGATATTATACAGGAGGATCTGGATGACCTTGTAAACTGGAGTAATAGTAATAGGATGAAATTTAATAGTGAGAAGTGTAAGGTTATGCATTTAGGGATTAATAACAAGAATTTTAGTGATAAGTTGGGGACGCATCAATTAGAAGTAACGGAAGAGGAGAAGGACCATGGAGTATTGGTTGATCATAGGATGACTATGAGCTGCCAATGTGATATGGCTGTGAAAAAAGCTAATGCGGTTTTGGGATGCATCAGGAGAGGCATTTCCAGTAGGGATAAGGAGGTTTTAGTACCGTTATACAAGGCACTGGTGAGACCTCACCTAGAATACTGTGTGCAGTTCTGGTCTCCCATGTTTAAAAAGGATGAATTCAAACTGGAGCAGGTACAGAGAAGGGCTACTAGGATGATCTGAGGAATGGAAAACTTGTCTTATGAAAGGAGACTTAAGGAGCTGGGCTTGTTTAGCCTAACTAAAAGAAGGTTGAGGGGAGATATGATTGCTCTCTATAAATATATCAGAGGGATAAATATAGGAGAGGGAGAGGAATTATTTAAGCTCAGCACCAATGTGGACACAAGAACAAATGGGTATAAACTGGCCACCAGGAAGTTTAGAATTGAAATCAGACTAAGGTTTTTAACCATCAGAGGAGTGAAGTTTTGGAATAGCCTTCCAAGGGAAGCAGTGGAGGCAAAAGATCTATCTGGTTTTAAGATTCTACTCGATAAGTTTATGGAGGAGATGGTATGATGGGATAATGGGATTTTGGTAAGTAATTGATCTTTAAATATTCAGGGTAAATAGGCCAAATCCCCTGAGATGGGATATTAGATGGATGGGATCTGATTTACTATAGAAAATTCGTTCCTGGGTATCTGGCTGGTGAATCTTGCCCATGTGCTCAGGGTTTGGCTGATTGCCATGTTTGGGGTCGGGAGGGAGTTTTCCTCCAGGGCAGATTGGAGAGGCCCTGGAGGTTTTTTTTGCCTTCCTCTGTAGCATGGGGCATGGTTTACTAGAGGGAGGCTTCTCTGCTCCTTGAAGTTTTGAACCATGATTTGAGGACTTCAATAGCTCAGACATGGGTGAGGTTTTTCATAGGAGTGGGTGGGTGACATTCTGTGGCCTGCGCTGTGCAGGAGGTCGGACTAGATGATCAGAGTGGTCCCTTCTGACCTTAGTATCTATGAATCTCTGCATTTGGCACCTGTGCGACCACTGCTAGAATATCGTGTCCAGTTCTGGTGTCCACAATTGATACATTGTTGCGGGTTCAGAGAAGAACCACAAAAATGATTAAAGGATTAGTAAACATGCTTTATAGTGATAGACTCAAAGAGTTCATTCTGTTTAGCTTAACAAAGAGAAGGTGAAGGGATGACTTGATTCAGTCTATAAGTACCTACATGGGATACAAATTAATAATGGGCTCTTCAACCTAGCAGAGAAAGGTATAACATGACCCAATGGCTGGAAGTTGAAACTAGACAAATTCAGACTAGAAATAAGGGGTACATTTTTAACAGTGAGAGAGTAATTAACTATTGGAACAATTTACCAAGGGGCAAGGTGTATCTTTCCATCATTGACCATTTTTAAATCCGGAGTGGATGTTTTTCTAAAAGATATTCTCTAGAAATTATTCTGGGGTAGGTCTCTGGCCTGTGTTACACAGGAGGTCAGACTAGCTGATGGCAATGATCCCTTCTGACCTTGGCATATATGAATAACTCAAAAGGGGTCTGCATGGTCTTTGATAGTCATAGTATTCTGATCTGTAGCACTCATAGATTCATAGATATTAAGGTCAGACAGGACCATTATGATCATCTAGTCCGACCTCCTGCACAACTCAGGCCACAGAATCTCACCCATCCACTCCTGCAAAAAACCTCTCACCTATGTCTGAGCTATTGAAGCCCTCAAATCGTGGTTTAAAGACTTCAAGGAGCAGAGAATCCTCCAGCAAGTGACCCATGCCCATGCTACAGAGGAAGGCGAAAAACCTCCAGGGCCTCTTCCAATCTGCCCTGGAGGAAAATTCCTTCCCGACCCCAAATATGGCGATCAGCTAAACCCTGAGCATATGGGCAAGATTCACCAGCCAGATACTACGGAAAATTCTTTCCTGGGTAACTCAGATCCCACACCATCTAACATCCCATCACAGGCCATTGTGCCTATTTACTATGAATATTATAGGTATTAAGGACAGAAGGTCATTAAGGTCAATCCCCTCAGAGGGGATTGTACAGGAGTGTGTGTGAAGCTTTTTGATGGTACCTAGTATTTACATACTACTTTCTTAGGTGTAGATCTCAGTGCTTCATAGAGGAGGGCAGGTATCACTAGCCCCACTTAAGAGATAGGGAAACTGACACACATAGTGAACTACTTGTCAAAGGTCACCCAGCAAGTCAATGGCAGAGCTGTAAACAGAACCCAAGGTCTCCTGAACCCAGTACCTATCCAGGGGGCCACACTTGCCTTTCAATTATTATCTTCCTGGCAGGACCCACCAGCAGCATCCTTAGCTGCTTCACTACAGTTATGTATTGAGCCACTGCCCCAGACCAAGAGCCTAACTGCTAAAAGCCTGCAGGCTCACAGCAGTCACGCCCCAGGTCCCTGATTGGATGAATAGGCAACACACTCATTGGGTACCTGGACTATATAAAGGCTCCAACAGGAAAAGGAAGCTGTCTGAGCAACAGACCATTGCTGACTGGTTGCTGCCTAGACCATGTTGCCTGACTCTACCTTGTTGCCCTGTTGCCTTGCCCAGTCTCCCTCCTAACCCAACTCCTTGCACTGGATTTTCTGGCTAGTGACCCCTCTGAGAACGCTGATCATTACCCTAGACTGTCTCTGATACAGGTTGACCTGCTAGCTACCCACACACACTTGACTACTGCTCTGGACTACTCCTTAGCCTGCCTCAGCAACTGGGCGTTACATTTCCACACTCTCCCAATGTTGACTATCATAGTAGACAAGAACTGAACTGCACGTAGATGGCTAAAGGCAATCCCGCCCCGTCAGGGTTCATAAATGTGGGGGGAGCTTGCACTGCCATTGTCTGTGCTGTATTTGCTTTGTAGCTCAATAGAGGATCTTCAGGGCTGTCAATCTTGCCCCAGTTGTCATCACTAAGGCCGATCATCAGAAGGGCTTGGCTCCCACAACTGCGGCTAGCTTATCAAAATTGCTCAGTACGTTGTTGTTTGAGCACTCTTGGAAAATATGGCCACTTAGTGTAGGTGCCTGAAGGGGAGCTGACCTCTCATAAAACTGAATTAATCTTTCCCCTTCCTGACATTTGCCTTTGTTCTCAGATAGATTTTAATGCTATGAAGAGATAATGTTTCTAGACTAGCCTGTTGTCATTATAGGACAATGGTTTTCCTGCTGGGCAGAAGTGAAAAATATTTCAGGGTTTCCAAGCTGGATCTCTTTAACTTCCAACCCACATTAATCAGAAGAGTTTCCCTACATTGAAGGTTGATAGAAATTGTAGCCATTATTTATAACCACCAGGGTCAGACCTTTATATCAATTTAGTTATCAAATACTGAAATTAAAAGAACTAATTTATTGCTTTTTTACTCTTCCTTAACCCATCCACTGTTGCCTCACTTTCTTGGTATTTGGGACAAAATTAAGCTCTTGTCTATTCCATGTACATAAGGAATGACTACACTCATTCAGACCAAAGGTTCTGCTAGTATAGAAACCTTTCTCTGGCAGGTGGCCGGTGCCAGCTGCTTCCAAGGAAAGTGCAAGAATCCTGTAATGGAAAACTGTGAAATAACTTACCCATAGGATACATTTCTCTATAGCCTCCATCAGTTAGTGGCTGGCTCATATCCTGAAGCATGAGCATTTATATCCCTTGTAACCCCATCACCTCCTACCTAATGTATCTCTGGGTGTTCTCATTATACATATTACACACAGAAATCCTTTCAACGAATGCTAGGATTGCAAAATCAAGCACTCCCAAGTTAGGAAATGCCAGAATTAAAGCTGCCCATGCAACCTGAATTCACCTTTCTTGTGTGTATGCATTATAATAGTCTTTAATTACATGGTCGCATGCTACTTTTTCTACAGGATCCCTGGCTCTAGGCCTTATTTACTGCACACTATTCAAACCCTGCTCTGAAGATGGAAATATTCATTTCCTTATGGGCTGTTCTATGGTGCTCATTGCTAATAATTGTGACACATCCAAATACTGTAATGAATTTATTTTCACAACATCTCTGTGAAATGAGAGGGTGGTATTAACCTCATTTTACAGATGGGGTGCTGAGGCACAGAGAGATTCAAGTCAAAAGTACACCCGATTTTGGGTGCCCAATTTGAGATACCTAGGGCCTGATTTTTCAGACTACTAAGCATTCTATAGCACTTTGGACATTCAAAGCTCAGCTCCCATTGACTTTGGGTGCAGCGGTGAGTGCTCAGCCCTTTTGTAAAACAGACCCCAGAGTCTGAAGTGGGGCACCCAGAAAATGAGCAACACACAATTAGTGACCACCTGTGAAAAGTGCGGTTTAAACAACCCGCCCAGTATCAAACCGGAACTCTGTGGCAGAGGCAGGGATAGAATCTAGGGCCCCATTCAACTGCCTTACCCATGAGACCATCCTTTCTCTTCCTGCAGCCCCTGTCTCATTAGCTGCACACCTTTGGGCTTCTGCAGCAAGGGAAGCAGGGGGCTACAGACAACAGCATCCTTCACTGCATGACCCTGTTTCATCCCCAGCGCGAGTCCTGTGTGAAAAATAGTAGGTGATCACATGATTAAAGACCATATCATAATGCATACACACAAGGCAGCAAAATAAGGTTGCATAGTCAACCTTAATTCTGTTCTTTTAAACACAGGGTCTTTTTTTGGTGCCTGGAATTTCCTAGGTGTTCAAAAAAGCAAACAGAACACACAGAAGTTCTATCATGTGGAATCATACTGACCCCTCCGTGGTTTCATTAGCAGGGTTGCAACCTTTAGTTCCACCACACAGATCTCTACCACTTGAGCTAAGAGAGGTTTCAGAGTAGCAGCCGTGTTAGTCTGTATTCGCAAAAAGAAAAGGAGTACTTGTGGCACCTTAGAGACTAACAAATTTATTAGAGCATAAGCTTTCGTGAGCTACAGCTCCGATGAAGTGAGCTGTAGCTCACGAACGCTTATGCTCTAATAAATTTGTTAGTCTCTAAGGTGCCACAAGTACTCCTTTTCTTTTTGAGCTAAGAGAGTAACTCAGATCAGTAACAATAATACCTATGTCTTCTACAGCTCTTTTCATCAAATACCATCCTCCATATGGACCAGGCACTAGAGGGCGATGAGACGCACACACTGGATTTCATAGCTATTTGCTGATGTGGAGGAACATAAAGACTCTGGAACCTTGGGTTCAGTTCCAGCTTCTGGAAGGATGTGTGTTTTAGAGGGCACAGAACTATCTGCCACCCTAAAGGCTGCCCTTGTGCTAGTTCTGTCACCCTGCCTCCCAATTCTGATATTGTTACCCTCCCAGTCTCTTGCTCTGGGCGCCTCATCCAAGTCATTGCAGTAAATCGATGTTAAAACAAAGGGAGCTCTCTTTTAATCTGCTCTAATGAATAGAGCATTTCTCAGTATTCTGAAGCCACCAGGAATTGGAATTTATTAGTTTATGTGGTTCTGAGCATGTTGTCAGTTTAAAAATAAAAAATATAGAAATATGAGACTGCAGTTCTGGGGGAAGGAAATTTATTCGGCTGCATTTGTACCTTTCCATCTATTCTGTTGCCCCAGGATAGCTTTTAATTGCATCTTAACATGACACAATGTTTTTTGGCAATAAGCTTTCCTGATGGGCTGTTGCTAAGGTGTCATTCATGCTGTAAGGTTGCTGGGAGTTGTGATACACCTTAAAATGAGAAGACTTGGAGAGCGATTGTTTGAAAAATCTACAGACAGGAAAACACCATAAATATTTAGCGAGAATGCAGCCCGTAAGATGTAAATACGGGGTTCAAAAAAGAATTAGATAAGTTCATGGAGAATAGGTCCATCAATGGCTATTAGCCAAGATGGTCAGGGAGGCAACTATGGGAAGTGGGTGAACCCCCACTTTGCGGACGATGGTCCGGCAGCCCTGCCCCTTCTGCCCAAGGCCCTGCTCCCCTGCATGCAGGAGCCCTGAAACCCCCCTCTTACACCGTAAAAGAAGAAGCCCTGACTCTGAGGGGTCCCTGCAACCAGAGGAGCCCCGGCCCACCTGCTCCAGCCACATCGGGCTGAGCCGGCCCCTCCGCCCGCCCCCCCAAGTCAGACAGCCCCAGCACCAGGCCAAGCTGCAAGCCTCCCCGAGTGCTGGGCAGAGCCACCGTCCTCCCTCAGCACTGGGCCGGGCTGAGCTGCTGGCCTCCCCCAGCGCCGAGCCGGCCCCAGCATCAGTCCTAGCTGCCGGCCTCCCTGATCCCCGAGTGCCTGCTGGGCCAAGCCACTGTCCCCCCACCCCCCCACCACCAGAGTTGGGCCAGAAGGGAAATTACATAATCAGGTTATTCTTGCTGTGAAGTATTTCCCATTTGTTTTGCTAAAAGATTAGTTTTATCCAGCTGACTTGGATAAATGGCAGGGGAGAAAGCTATGATTAAACCTCCTTCTCTGGTTGAGTTTCATCCTAAGGTCTCAGATTTGTAACAGGCTACCTGCAGGTTAGATCCTTGTCACTGACAGAATATAGTGAGGTTTTATTTTTGCTCATAATTGACAAAGATTGCAAAAGACCAAGGTTCTTAAGCAGTGGCGAGGTCCCTGCTCCAGGAATCATCTTGACATTTTCAGCCTTGCTAATTACAGCCTAATTCCTTATTTTCTCTTTTTGGGGGAAGACTATTAAGAAGGTGACGTTGCAGCTATCCTGGGCACATCTTGATCTCATAGGTTTCTATACTACTCGTGAATTTAGTTTTATGTATGGGTTTTTAGAATGAGTCATTCTCAGATAATTCCATCTCCGCCTGGTGATGGATACAAGAAAAGTCTGTGCTAGTTTTATTAGATCTGTTGGCAGTATTTGACCCAGGTGATTTGATTGACTTGTCTGCTAAAATTTGTGGGAGTGGCCAGCAAGGCCTTTCAGTGGATTTCTTCCTGTCTGAGACATGCCAAGGACTCTCACATGCTGGGTTCAACATGATTCCATCTTGCCCCATCCTGTTCGATGTGCACGTAGAGCCATCACAGTGAAGGTGAACTATTTGGGTGTGCAGCATCACCAATGCGAGTGGCACTCAAATCTATACCTTTTCACTCAACCTGGATGTTGTGGGTTCGCTGCTGTCCTGGTGCTTGATGGAACTGGAAGAGAGGATGGCAAGAATCTTGTGTTGGCTCAGTCTGGATAAGAGAGAAGTGGTGCTGATACAGGAAAGGAGAAACATCTGAAGGAAAGGACAGAGGCTGTGAGTGCACCCTCCTTTCGGGATTTGTACCCAGCATTTGTCAAGAGAAGTTTTTGGTTTTGGGTTTTTTGGTCCCGTCAATGCTCCTGGATTGCTTGGTGACAACCGTGACATGAAGCACTTTTGTCAATCAGGAGTCCTGGCATCTCTGATGCAGATGTAGACACAGCGATTCATGCCTTTGACACTTCCATGCAACCCTAGTGCAGGTAGGCTGGTGGTGAGGAGAGCACCTTTGCTGCCTCTTACTCAGTGCAGTATCCCATCCTTGGCCTCTGCAATGGCAGCAGGGTGCCAGCAGTGTTGAACAGCTTCAGCCAGGTACATGACTCTCTTTCCAACACGTCCCAGAAATGGAACTTGTGAACCTTCCTCCCCAAGACAAAGCACCAGACGTAAGCTCCTGCTCTCCCAGAGTCTCCCATGCGGGTTTTCACTTGGTGGTTCTCAAAGTTCTCAGTGGCATTCCCTCAGCTGTGACCATCATACTCCTATTCATGCAAGAGGTCAAAAGCGGTGTATATATATTTTAAAAAATCATGAAACTCACAGAAACCAGGATTCCCATGAAAACTGCAACAAAAATACAACCTGGGCTATGCCTGGACTTCTGGCCCAATTTCCTGCCCATAATAATGGCCAACTGGAACAAATCAATGTCCTGCAGACAACACACTAAGTTACTGTATAAATGACCCACAAATAGATGGAATTGGAGCTAGAACATGAACCCTGGTCCTTCCAAAATCACAGATCTCTAGAGCCAGAGGAAAACTCCCTGGCTTGGAAGCAGTACTAAGTCTGTATTCCTCTAGAAGGCAACAGTGACTAAGGCACACAAGCCCTGAGGCCATGTCTACACCACAAACTTTGGCTGACGCACGTTACATCAGGATAAAGCCACTGAAGTTAGGATATTGCTTATGTGTGTGCATACTTGACTCCTAGCCTTGAGGGTGTGCATACTCACCAGGAGTGTTCGTGTTGATGTACAGGTCAGTGCACCATGGGTAGATATCCAGTGTGCAACTCTTCACCATCAAGTGCGCTGTCTTTTGAGAAGTTTTTGCAATGCATGGTTGGGCAAAAATGGTTCACACAGGAGTGACTGGGAGCAAGGTGTCAACTTCCCAGCATGCAACTTTCTCCATCCCATAATGCCATCTATATCCCATAATTTTTGTGCCTTTTTAAAAAATCCCATGAATCTGTGTGGTTCCCCTCGCTGAGAGAAGCATGGAGCCTGCACAGTTCTGTACGGTTGTCATGAGCATTGCAAGCAAAGGACGCATAATCCTCTAGTGTTTGCAGACCCGCAAGAAGGACTGCATCCGAAGGGAACATGATGACTTTGTGGAGGACAGACTGCTGTGGGGCATAGCAAAATCCAATTCAAGTTTGTTGGTGGCATTCACAGAGCAGCTGCAGATGGTGGAGCACCACTTCTGGGCCCCAAAAACAAGCACTGACTGGTGGGATCACATTGTAATGTAGGTTTGGGATGACGGACAGTGGCTGCAGAACTTTTGGATGCAAAAAGCCACATTCTTGGATCTGTGAGCTGAGCTCACCACAGCCCTTCAGCATGGGGACACC
Source organism: Dermochelys coriacea (assembly GCF_009764565.3). Classification (NCBI taxonomy): domain Eukaryota; kingdom Metazoa; phylum Chordata; order Testudines; family Dermochelyidae; genus Dermochelys; species Dermochelys coriacea. The sequence goes on along the minus strand of NC_050071.1, from coordinate 137,609,059 downwards.
AGAATGAGAGCTGCGCTGACGGTGGAGAAGCGAGTGGTGATTGCACTGTGGACACTTGCAACGATGGATTGCTATCAGTCCATGGGAAATTATTTTGGAGTTGGAAAATCCACTGTGGGGGCCGTTGTCATGCAAGTGTGCAGGTGTTGCTGACTGGGCCGTGGGTGGTCAGGCCTAGTAGTGAAGGAGAGAGTTCAGCTTACCAGTTAGAGCTGGGTCCAGAGTGGGCAGAGTCTAGGAAACAAGCCGAGGCTCAGTATAGGAGGGGCAGAAGCCAAATACCAGAGCCAGAGGGAGTAAACCAATCATAAGCCAGAGACGGAGCCAGGGATCAGTACTGGAGAGACAGAAGCTGAATGCCAGAACCGGAGTTGTAAGCCAGAGGCAAAGCAGGGGGTCGAAGCCACAAGTCTGAAGCCAGAGAGAAGCAGGGTCTGGAGCAGATCAAGAGCAGGACTGGAACAAGGGCTGGAGTGAACAGGACTGGAGCAAAGGCTGGAATAAGCAGGAGCAGGGGTGGAACAGGTGGGAAAGAGGTGGAGAAGGGGTGGGGCCAGTGGCAGGGGGGCACGAGCAAGGGCTGGAAGCAGGGACTGGAACTCGTGTGAGCACAGCTGCAGCATAGTATGTGCTTAACAGCTGCTGATCTGCTGTGGGGGCTCTGATTGTTTTAAGGCAGAGCAGCTTGGCTCACTGGTTGCCTAGCAAGTGTAGTTAGTCAGGGAGCAGGCCAGCAGCTGCTGTTCCTAGCTGGTCTGGTCCCTGTCAGCAGGGCCATGAATCACCTCCTGCTATGCAGGACTGTGACTCTGGGCAATGTGCAAGACACAGTGGAAGAATTTGCAGCAGTGGGGTTCCAAACTGCAGTGGGTTGATAGACAATGCTCATATCCCTATATTGGCACCAGACCACCTTGCCACAGAGTACATCAACAGAAAGGGCTACTTTTCAATGCAAGTGTTGGCGAATCACTGGGGATTCTTCACCTATATCAGTGTTGGAGGATGAGGAAAAGTGCATGATGCTTAAGTACACAGGACTGTTCAGAAAGCTGCAAGCAGGGACATTCTTACCCGACTGGCAGATGACCATTGGCAATGCTGAAATGCCAATAGTGATCCTGGAGGACCCAGCCTACCCCTTGCTCCCCAGCTCACGAAGCTGTACACCAACCACCTTGACAGCACCAAGGAGAGATTCAGGTATTGGCTCAGCAGCTGCAGAATGACAGTTGAATGTGCTTTTGGTAGACTGAAGGGATGATGGTGTTGTTTATCAACAGGATAGGATCTCTGTGAGAAAAACATCCCAATGGGTATAGCTGCCTGCTGTGTCCTGCATGATATATGTGAGGCAAAGGGGAAAAAGTTGTCAACAAGGTGGAGGATGAAGTTTGACCAGCCAGACACGAGCTATTAGAAGAGCTCCACACGGAGCTGTATGGCTGAGGGAAGCCCTGAAAGAACAGTTTTCACCATAATGTATTACAGTGGCTTATTGTTACTGTGCACTACCTGGGCCTGCAGTTTGGGGGCCTGTAGCGGGGCAGTTACCCCGCTCTGATGGAAAAAGGCTAGGGTGATTGGGGAAGCGGCCGCAGCTGGGAGCAACACACCAATCGGGCCACAACTGGCCCTGTTATAAGGGCTCAGGGAGGAGCTGGGACAGTCTTTCTCCAGACTTAGAGCGAGAAGGACCTAGCTGCCTGGGGGCAAGGTACCTGAAGTGGAGCAGGGCTGGGGAAAGGCAAGAGGAGCTCCAGCCTGGCAACTCCCCAGGGTGCAGGCCTTGTTAAAGGCCCAAGGCAGGTACTGGGCCTAAAGAGGTGTAGCCCAAGGTTAGGCAGAGGCAGCGGGTCCAACCTCCTTGCCAATGATGAGTGGCCATTATGGACTGCAGTCTGCCCCAGTGAGAGGGGGCTAGATGACGACTGGCAGTAGCCACTGAGGCAAGGTGGGGTTAGAGAGTTGGGGGTTCTGGGAGGGGAGACCCAGAGTGTGGGGGTACTGCTGGGGCAGAACCCTAAGGTAAAGGGCACTGGGGTCCTGGGAGGGACATAGGGTCCGAGGCAGGAGACCCCGGCCAGCAGAGGGTGCTCTGGAGCAGGCCATGAGCTAAATTCCCAGGATGACCAGCAGGAGGCGCCACAGTGGTGAGTTTCGCTTTGCTACAGGGCCTGTAAGGCATTGCGTGGTGCTTGGTGCACATCCATGAATATAACACTGTCAATACCGCTATTGCTTTTGTGTTCTTGCCGAACATTTATGATTCTTACACTGTGTTTGTCACTGATCCTATGAGTTGTGTTGCACTATACAATAATAAGCAAGTGGTTGCTTTCAGTACTGCTAGGCATTCTGTAGCATATGTCAGGAACTCATAAATATGAATGATTATCCAAACAATGGAATTTTATTGTGTAACAAGAACACTGCAAAAATTGTGCAATTTAAAAGCAACTGCATTAAAAACTTAATAAATTACGGGAACAGAACTTAATAAGGGGAAAGACCATTCGTGTTAATTTTACCTCTACACACATTGACCATGGCTGTCACAAATCAGTGTATGTGAAGCTGTGGTTGTTCTTACTGTCCCCTGGGTAGAGTGAAGTGGTTGGGGTAGGGTTTGCAGCCCCTGATGCCACATGGAATGATGAGGGATGGTGCCGGGATGTGCTGAAATAGAGTTCTCCATGGACTGCTGTCAAGGTTCCTTCCTCACTCTGGACTCTAGGGTACAGATGTGGGGACCTGCAGGAAAAACCCCCTAAGCTTATTTTTACCAGCTTAGGTTAAAACTTCCCCAAGGCACAAACTATTTTACCTTTTGTCCCTGGACTTTATTGCTGCCACCACCAAGTGTCTAATAAACATAACAGGGAAAGAGCCCACCTGGAAACGTCTTTCCCCTCCAAAATCCCCCCCAAGCCCTACACCCCCTTTCCTGGGGAAGGCTTGATAAAAATCCTCACCAATTTGCATAGGTGAACACAGACCCAAACCCTTGGATCTTAAGAACAATGAAAAAGCAATCAGGTTCTTAAAAGCAGAATTTTAATTGAAGAAAAAGTAAAAGAATCACCTCTGTAAAATCAGGATGGTAAATACCTTACAGGGTAATCAGATTCAAAACACAGAGAATCCCTCTAGGCAAAACCTTAAGTTACAAAAAGACACAAAAACAGGAATATACATTCCATTCAGCACAGCTTATTTTATCAGCCATTTAAACAAAACAGAATCTAACACATATCTAACTAGATTGCTTATTAACCCTTTACAGGAGTTCTGATCTGCATTCCTGCTCTGGTCCCGGCAAAAGCAACACACCCACAGATCTAGAGAACCCTTTGTTTTTCCCCCCTCCAGCTTTTGAAAGTATCTTGTCTCCTCATTGGTTATTTTGGTCAGGTGCCAGCGAGGTTGTCCTAGCTTCTTAACCCTTTACAGGTGAAAGGGTTTTTCCTTTGGCCAGGAGGGATTTAAAGGTGTTTACTCTTCCCTTTATATTTATGACAACTGCAAAGGGAGGTGAGCCTGTGTTTGTTGAATATGTAGGTCCACAAGGGCCTGCAGCATCTGTGTTTGTTGCTGGGGAAGCTGCACTATGTCCTGGTGCATCTCTTTCTCCTTTTTCTGCTCGGACTCCTGTCCACTCTTTCCTTCTCCACACGGTCTGCACTATTCACCCTCCAGGCCCTCTGCTGACAGTCTCATGCAGTGCTGGCTTGCAGGATCTCACTGAACATGTCATCCTGGTCCTCAGGGGATCAGAGGAAGTGTGTGCGTACGGAGCCACCCCTGCAGCTTTGCGCCCTACGCAACTGCCGCACTCTGGTTATGGCCCTGCAGTCTGGGAAGGCAACACCTCCCTGTATTCCTCCCAGATCTGTGGCCTTCTGATATGCCTGTCACAGCTCCTTTGCTTTCATGTGGCACTGCTGCTGACCCCTGTTGTACCTCTTCCTTCTCCTGAATCCCCCGTGCAATCTGCTCATAGATGTCCACATTTTTATGGCTGGTCAGTAGCTGGGCCTACCCGCAGGCCCAGGAGATCCAATGTCTCCTGTCTGCTCCAGGGCAGAGTGTGTCTGGAGTGTAGGCACAGCAAGGTCAGCTGGGCAGTGGCACACAGCACCGGAGAGCTGCTAGGTGTACTCGCCAAGCTGGACAATCGGGAAAAGGCTGTTCAAAAATTGGCAGGGCTTTAAGGAGGCTGCGGCTGGTCTCTTTGACCCCTTGGCAGTAAAGTTCAGACTGGTGACCAGAGCAGCCAGGGTTGAGCAATGTGGGACAGCTGCTGGTGGACTGTTAGGATCAGCAGAGGTAATACTATGTCTACATTCACATTGTGTCAACCTCAGTATATTGACCAGGACTCAACAGTGCCCGGGGAGCTGGTGTTACTATGGTGCCATACCGGGGCACTTGCATCAGTGAGAGACAAATTTAAGTGTAGGCACATGCACAATTAGGTCAGTGCAAGGCAGCTAACATTGACCTAGCTTTGTAGCGTAGACCAGCCCCAAGCCTATAGCAGTTCCACATGTTCAGTTGGACTACTCAAGTGCGTAAATATTTGCAGGATCTGGATCAATGTCAATACCCTGCACAATGCTGGATGCTTCAGAGGAAGGCTTAAAACCCTTATTGAGTATCTATATGTGCAGTTCATCACCACAGGGGGAAATGTCTTCCTGTGAGTACCTTACTATGCCCTAAAGTGTAAGGATTGACAGGCCTTGCAGCTTCATCTGAGCTAGTGTGACTGCAGACGCCACTTTTTTATTCCTCAAAATTTTTAATCCTTTCTTGCCACTTATCCGATTCCAGATGTCACTACAAAATAGGCGATTAAGAGATTATGACAAATATGTCAGAATACAGGAGGAGATTAAGAGGTCTAGTTAGTGAAAGATAATTATCAAATCAAATGTAGATGTTTAGAAATTGTAAAGGGATACTGACAAGATGGAAACCATAGAGCCAGATGCTCAGCTTGTGTAAAACAGCAAAGCTCCACTGGCTTGATGCTGATTTATACCAGCTGAGGATCTGACCTCCTATATTTAAAAAGTAGCTAGCATCTTGAAATGTAATCGCTTTAAAAAAGGAGTTAAAGTTGTTTCAAATACTAGAGTGTCACTTTTAAGTTGACAGTTTAAAAAGAACATCCTTAGTAGTGTTGTTAATAACACTACTATGGATGATTAAAGTTGAAAGAACTTGTAAAATCCGACTGACTTTTCCTGCACGGGTTCTATCTGTTTCTTTTTCATATTTCACAGAGTAGACGATTGACTTTTGTTATAGACAGGATCGCTTTGTGGGTCTCCTGCAATGGCTCAAAACTGTTGCTGCCGACTGAAGTCTGCTTAACTTCCAAAGCTATTTTATTTGAGGTATGTGTTCCTGATAACACTAATTAGGTTTCACATTCAAAAAGAGAATATAAGATTTTACTTAATATTTTCCAAACCCAAACATGTGGCTGAGGGTCCAGGATTCTCAAAGTTACTTAGTAACCTAACTCAGACTGATTTCTATGGGAATGAAGTGCCTAAATACCTTCGAGGATCTGGGCCTAAATTCCTTGAGTGTACCATTATAGACCAGCTAGCTTCAAGAGACATTCAGAAAAAACACAGAAGGAAGGAAATAGTCTTTTGCTTTAGTTGCTGGTTTCCTATCAGCACTCCCACCTGTAATCCCCTACTTTGGGGATGGTGCCAGAACTGGGGTGGCAAGAGGCTCAGTTAATGAATTCAATGGGAGTAGGTTTGGGTCTGAAGAAGCTACAGTTGTCAACATACAGGCTGACTCAGCTGTTCTTCAAGCAGTCAGATGGGGTTGGAGTAAAGTAGCACTCTCCTTACATTCTACTTTGCTGCAGGCTGAGCAACCTGGCTCTTTAAAAGGGCTGCCAGATACTAGAAAGGTGGTTTCCTCCCATTAGCAAAAGAAAAGAGCAGGCCAATCCAATAAGATTATTGGAGCTGTGTGGCCGTGTAATTACATTACTCATGATCAGTCAAGTCAAAGGATGACTCACCCTTCACTCCCCTAGTTCATGTTGCACCTTCAGTATCCCACTCATTTCAGTCAGTTCACATGTTGGCTAATAGTTCCTTTTTCTTTGAATTTCTCCGGGAAAATCATTCCCAAAGATTAGAAGTTGCCTGTCTTCCCTTTCTCAGGGTATTGAACCAGTACCCAAGCAAGGAGTTAGACGCACAGAGTTGCCACCTCTCTGATGCACCTGTAGCACAGTGACCACAGTGCATATGGGGCCTGATACAATGTCCTCTCAAGTCAATGGGAGTTTTTCTATTGACTTCACTGGAAGTTGCACCAGGCCCTATATTACTGCTTATTAGTGGCTGGCCTGTAAAAGGAGGAAAATCCTACTAGCAGTGACAGCTGGAGGGCTCCTTTCAGAAGTGCTCTAACACCATGGGGATGGGAAGCATAGATGTTCCTAGATAGGCTTGGCTTTTAGAGCCGGAGATGTCTGGTTTCACCCTAGTGTGGCTGAGCTGGTGGTCATGTAGCAAAAAAGCTCAGCGTGCACAACTGGGGCCAGGTTTTAAAGTGAATTCTGCTTTCTTTTAGGCAGCACAACAAGTGGCTAGAGTTTCCAAGCAGCTCAGCGTGTTTGGTGCAGAGCCGTTTAGCAAATCTGGCCTTAGTTGTGGATCCTGAGCATTTGGCAATCTGATGCTATGGGTGATCACATACTTCTTGTATGGCCCTGCTGTGGTCATAAAAGGTCCCATGGCACTCTTCAGAAGAGTGGAGGTGTTATCTGCAACATCCTGGTCAGTCCCCAGGTGGGTAGCTGCATTCTCTCTAGGCAAGTTTCCCACGCTCTTTCAGGTGAAGTTGTTCTTCCCTTCATAGAATTACATAGAAGATTAGGGTTGGAAGAGACCTCAGAAGGTCAACTAGTCCAATCCCCTGCTCAAGTAGGACCAACACCAACTAAATCATCCCAGCCAAAGCTTTGTCAAGCCTTCACTCTCCATTAACTTGTGTCATGTTGCTGGCATCCAGTGGTGGTTGCTTTCTAGCCTGCATATTGCTGGGTAGCTGAAATGGTGTTTGTATATGCAGTGTTCACCAATTAATAACACAGCCTGGTAAACCTTCGTTATCTGAGGTGTTTTTGATTGGTCCTACTCCAGATATAAGAAATAGTGAGGATATCACAGTAAAGTCAAATTGCGTGGAGGTGTACATGGTAATATTGTTGTTTACATTCTTACACAAAAAGAAAAGGAGTACTTGTGGCACCTTAGAGATTAACAAATTTATTTACAGCTGTAGCTCACGAAAGCTTATGCTCAAATAAATTTGTTAGCCTCTAAGGTGCCACAAGTACTCCTTTTCTTTTTGCGAATACAGACTAACATGGCTGCTACTCTGAAACCTGTCATTATGCAAGAGTCTTACACAGATAGTGCTTCTTAAAGTGCTTTAGGAGCTTTGAGAATTAGAAGTGCTATTTATATGTTGGATGATAAAAGTCATTATCTTTAGTAGATCACTAAAGATATGTATGGGTTTTCTAGGCAAATAAAAGTTACTGGTCCCAAAGAGCTTACATCCTAAATCAGACATAACATAGCAATGGAAGATGGTAAACAAGGGACTATTGAGAGGGCCAGGCTTAAAACAGTGAAGACCATAAGACTGAAATGTGTGCTTCATATTGGAGCCTCTCTTTTTCAGTTAGTACTTGGGAACAGAGTCTGGAAAGATAGCAGGGGACGAAGTGAGCAATGGAAAGATCACTGAAGAAAGTGAGTTTGGAGGAAAGATTTGAAGTTGCACAGCACACCAAGTGAGGGAATGTGGTCCAGCTGTCAGGGGAGCATGTTGAGGAGACCAAGAAAGCATCAAGCTGAGCCTACTTGACACAATGAGGGGAGTGGCTGGGGATCAAGGGGAAGAGTCTAGGGGAGGAGAAGTTGGAAAGTGACATGGAAGAACTCTTGAAACCAGTGCAGGGGCACCACATTCAACAAGGCTGGTGAGGAGGCTGGTTCTAATGGCAGCATGTCAGCCAGATTTGAGGGATTCAGGGTCAGTCTTGGGGGAAGCTGCGAGAGTTTAGGCTATGGATAACAAGGGGATGGGTCAATGTTTTGGCAGTGAGGAAAAAACAGATTTTGAAGGTACCATGTTATGGAGGAAGAATGGGCAGGATGCAGCAACAGCCTGCACTGTTAATCAGAAAACCACCAGGTAAAGGTGATTCAGATGCTGCCTAGATTTGCTTCCGATTCTCCAAGACTAGCAGCTTCATATTGATATTTTTATATTTCTTTGCTTCGTGTCTTCATTTGAGGCCAAATTCAATAAAACATTGGCGCCTTCCAAACCCACATTGCACAAGCCTGGATAGATCTGTTTGTAAATGGATGTGGAACCAAAGGCACTTATTAAAAATAATATTTCAGTAGCTGGTGGGACTCGTAACCGTCTAAACCGATGTGTTCTGATTCATCCCAGTCCAACCAAAAGAGCCAGGGAATGGCTTAGAGCAGGTGCTGGCCACTCTACCTGTTCCCTATTTTTAAAACCAAACTGTGAAGCTTCCTATGGGAGAGGAGAGCTTGTGCTGAAAGAGAACCTAGAGGCCAGGGGTTTTCTCTGTGATGAGACGGGAACCTAACTTCCGTCTCCAGGATGCCTGCTAGGGTAGTTCTTGCAGTAAGGACAAAAGTGGTAAGAGCTCTCTGCTCCCAGTTCTGAGCAACCTCTCCCTGCTGATCCCCATTTGCCAGGCATGGTGCCTTCCAAACCAGCACCCTTCCCCTAAGACACTGGCCCTCTGCTCTTCCCTTTCTGAGGATGGGCTACCCACCTTCCCCTGCTCATCACTAAGGGAAGTGTTTGCTGCAGGAGAAACTCTTGTGTTCAGATGTGGAGACATTTTCCAAGCTGGAAATAATTGATGAGCTAGTAAAACTGTCCTGCACTCACTGCCTGTAGGATGTTGGAGTGCCCTGGCAAACTCAGAATGGGTGGCAACTTCCTGCTTTCTTATATGGCTGGTTCAGGGCTCCTGCCCATTCTTAGAAGATGAGCTCCATGAACGTGAAAAGGCAGCTGGCACACCCTCTACTCCAGGGATGGGCTTTCAGGACTCGCTCTTTGCCAGCTGCTTTTTTGTGCACCTGGCTCTTTCTCCTCCCTGCTCTTCTGGGATGGGCCCAGGAGCATGAAATATCTGTCAGCAGCTTTCTCATGCAGCTACCGTTTTGTTCCTGCCTGTCCCTAGGGCTAGACTTCCTGATCAAGTTCTTGGCCAACTTCTTCTCTCATGTGGTTTGCCCTCTGCTAGGGGTGGGACTGGGATTCCAGGGAGTCAGAAAATCCAAACTCTGATTCTATGAGACTAGACTTGTCTGCAGGTGTCAGTTCATCTGCAGGGGACAAGGAGCAAGCTGGCTTGTCAGCTGGAGCTGGGGCTTCAGGTCTGAATTTGACTCTGGGATGAGTCAAGGCTCTGGTTACTGGAGTAGAGAGGCTGACAGCAGGGAGATGTCATGCTTGATCTCTTGTCACGTAGAAGGAACTGGATAGCGGGTGGTAGATGTGGACAGGAGGTTGGGATTCTTGCATCAGAGGGGAGGTTGGCCGGCTAGGAGGCAGACTGGCACCAGTCATTGCCCTTCTCTCCAGTGTGGGATCCTGGAGCTCAGGATTTCATTTGTCTCCTCTCAGAGGAAGGGGTTTGGTAGGTGGGAGGGGGATGATTCATTTCCTTCTCTTTCATCACTCTGGGGGTGGGGGATGAGAGTAGAGACCCTTCTTTCACCACGGTGCTCTGACGTTCTACCAGTGCAACCCGCTGTTACAATCCCCAAGCCTCCAGGGCTGCCTGTTACTGGACACTGCATCCCACAGGGTTTATTGGGCCATGGCTCAGCATTGTCACCACTCTGCCTCCGCAATCCCGCACCTCCCCAAGGCCCACATCTCTTTCAAGGTCTGGATCTTCCACCTGCTTATTGTTTGCAGAGACCCAAGGCTCATTACCTTCTTTCCCGTGCATTAATGCAGAACTCTGCTGGCCTCCAGGAGATTTCCCATGCTGATTTCACTTTCCCCCTCCCGCCCGCTGTATCATCTAGTGTGGAATTTTATGGCTTGAGAGATGACTGTCCAGCCCTTTCTCTGTCACCATGTCCTCTCCCCCCCAATGAGAGTGGCTTCCTTCTGTCTGGTGTTGGCTGGCCCTCATCCTCTGATCAGCTGGGTGAGCAGCACATACACACAGGTCAATCATAAGACACAGAATTTTATAGCACCTTCCAGGCTGATGCACTCTGCCTCCCTAAACAGTACAGTGCACCAATTAGAATGCAGCCACTTCTGGGTGGAGGGCAGCAGCTCGCTGCTGGGAGAGAAGGAAATTGGGCAATCCTCTGAGCAGACCGCATGGTGGGATCCTTAGCAGAGCAGACAAGACCTTGGTTTTTAAGGTCTCATCTGAAAGGCTCCACATACAGAAAACAGTGTGGAACTCGGTTTATTACTAAGGCTACAGGCTGCAATTTGAACCTGTGAAATGTAGGTATTTAAAACCTGATGCTTGGGTCACTAGATCACCCCCTCTAAAGTCTCTCTGCCCTTAGCTATGCAGTAGCTAAAATACAGGCCTATTTTATGGTGAGGGCCTGGTCAGTTATGCTTTGATCCTGCCACAGAAACCAACCTCAAAATCCCATGGGCTTTTGTTGAGTGTCCTGAGTTTGCCAGAGAAGGATTGTGTGCTTCATGCCATTCTCCACACTACCAATAGGAATCAGGGCCCTCAATCTGTGCCATCTGTGTGCACACACATACACACTTGTACAAAGGCTGGTGTTTAGGGAATCCCATAGGCTTAGCAGTAGCAGAGGGACCAATCAGTGCTTCATGCCAGATAGTAGGATTTGCCTCCCATTAACACTGTGAAGATTATATGCATTCAGGCGTGCTCTGCTCCTGTAATGGTCTCATGCTTAACATTACATTTCTCAGGAATTGGGTTCAGGCAAAAACACAATTGGAAAATGAAGAGAGTGCCCAGCTAGGCATCTCTGTGACTATTCTGGGCCTCACAAAATCCAACTAAATGACTAAAAGCTTCTGGTTTGGTTCTGTAACATGCTCAAATCAATAGGGTTTTATGTTATCCTTCCCTGCAATACAAGAACAAGAGAGAACTCTATGAAATTACAAGGCAACACAGTTGGACAGGAAATACTTTTTACAATATAGTTAAACTATGAAACAGGTTGCCATGTACTGTCAAGGCAAATAGTTTGGCAGATATTAAAATATTAGGCATTTATGATACAAATAGCATCTGCAGTTACACTGAATGGTTCTTACAATTTTTACCCTGGACATCCTCAGGCTTCAGGGCATTTGCTTCTCCTTAGCTGGCGTCAGGAAGAATTTCTGCTGTAATACTGTATAAGGTATAAAATGGAGTGTTTACAGTTTCTGAAGCATCCAGTGCTGGGCATTGGTAGAGATGGGATGCTGGCTGGCTGGATAATAGCCTGTACTCATAATGTTTGCAGGGTCTCGCTATCTTAAAGAGGCAATGTCAAAACTAATAAACCCAGAGTTTACTGCAGGTGTCTGGGGCTGCACCTGCCTCCTCTATGGTTACTGGTTTTGGTTTGGCTCGTTACTGGTGTAATGTAATGTTGGCAAAGCAAGAATGTAACTGGAAGAGTCTTGGAGACAGTGTTCCTGGAGGTTTAACTGCTGCAATCAATGAAAAGCACTGACTCAATGACTCTGGCTCAGGGGATTGGTGGTAGAGTATGGGGCCTCTTCCCTATTAGGGTACATCTGCACTTCCAGCTGGGGCATAGATTCCAGCTCAAGGAGACAGCCCTGCTCCAGCTCTGATTGAGCGAGTGTTCTAAAAATAGAGTAGAGCCGTGGTGTCGCGAGCTACGGGAGGGACTAGTCACCCCAAGAATGTGCCTACTGTCCATTTTCCAAAGCTCGCTGGAAGCTATAGCAGTAGAAGTGGGATGATTTTTAAGCACCATACATGTCAATATAATTCTATAACATTAAAGAGTTGACATTAAAGCTATAAAGCCAGTAATTGAAGCCAACACTTAACCCCACATGTGCCTCACTAAATGCAGGTGTCTGAGCTAAATGCATGATTCTTCATGCCTATTCACTGTATATAATCTCATCACAAAAAAGAAGGCATGTTTGTGCAGGTATTAAGACTTGGGTAGTTTATTCTACTTTCCTAAATTCCCCTTGCAGTTTCCATTGGATACAGGATACTTCTTCACTTTCTTTCTTAACTGCTTAGAGTTGTTTGCATTGTTCAACAGCTGCCACACTCTGTCTCAGAGGTGGCTGCATTTCAGTGGTGGATGAAATGGGTTGCTGGTTCAACCCAGCCCAGTAAGGGGCTGTGTCACGCCTGGCTGTAACCCTGGGTGCTTCTATGCTTTGAAGCTGTGTCTCAGAGCCCTGATACCAGCAGCCTGCTCACAGCACAATAGTCTCTCACCAGCCTGGTTACTCTATGCAGGGTGACCCCAACAGCCCCGAGTTTCCTTCAAACTGTCTCCCTGGTAGCATCTAGTCCCTCTCCCTGGAACCCAAATCCTTACACATTTGCTGCTCCTTTGAAGAGACAGTACCAGCCTGGTAGCCAACCAGCCAGCACATCCCTTGGCCTGCACCCCTTCCCGCAGCCCCCATTGGCCTGGGATGGCGAACCGCGGCCAGTGGGAACTGCGATCGGTTGAACCTGCAGACACTGCAGGTAAACAAACCGTCCCAGCCTGCCAGCGGCTTTCCCTGGTGGGCTGTGGGCCAAAGGTTGCCCATCCCTGGTCTACCTTGTATGTCAATGTCATTTTATTGTCTCTCCTTGCTCAATTTACATTGGAGTCACATTCAAGCAGGCGGAGACACATTCCTTTATCTAGGACGGAGTGATTTAAGCCCTGCCTGCCAACTCCCTTTTAAGAACATATTTCCAGCACATATTTATGATTTTGCATTTATCATCTCTACACACACCATGCAGTAATATTAATAACAGCTGGTGGCCAGTTTGCATGTGATACCTTACATGACACATTTTAGAGACAGATTATGACAACAGTGAGGTGGGGCACGCTGAGCTGGTCAGGCCAGCTGAGGATTGCTGCTACCACCTGGGGAGCCCCTTGCCTTCTGGCAACGGAGCGCTCTTAGTGTCACAGCTGCACACTAGTTGACTCTGTCTCCTCTTAGAATCTGCTTGTCTGCTAGCATCGTGAGGCCTTAGAGAACATTGGTAGCTGCCAGACGCACGTTGGGATGGTGGCTTGGCCAACTGGGATAAGGGCAGGAGTTCTATGCATAGAGGGCAGCATAGAAAAACATACACAGAATGGAGAGACTGTGTGGCTAGCATACCAGCCCAGGTGCTGAGAGCCCTGGGTTCTATGCTTGCCTTGGCTACTTCTCTGCCGTATGAATTGGACAAGTTGCTTCCCCTATTTGTCCCTCTGATTTTCCTCCTACCCTTAGTCCCTACTTACACTCTATATAGACAATCTTACTATGTGCACATACAGTACCTAGCACAATTTGGCCCCAACCTTGACAGGTGTCTTTGGGGGCTGCTATAATATGCATGATGTTAGCACTGAGGAGCGGAAAGAACGGTAAATGATATGAATTGCCGTGCATGGCTTGTTATGTTGCACTCTGCAATCAAAACGATTTGAAATATAATTTAAACATGCTGCTCCAGCAGGCAGTGTAGCACGATTTAGGTTTTTCGAAACACAAAATGTCCTAGAAAATTTAGTTTTTCATGGTAGCATCACATCCTTTCTAACAAAACTCTACAGTTCCCAGCACTGATTTGATCTGCAGTGACTGCATTCAGCTTTGATAAGAGACTCTCTCAGTTTGCTCTCTTCTTCTCCAACAAAGAACATTTCTGCCACAGCTTGGCATGGGTCAGAAAGCATTAGGGATTGTAAAACTTTATTAATCGCTGTGAAGCCTATTAATTTCGAATAAAGGACCACAGAGACTGAGGTGCCTTGAGAGAGCAGAAATCATAAATGAAGATCAAAGGCCTAGCAGCCACTTTATAAAAAAAAATCTTGATAAATAAATCTACTTTAGTTGTAGCAGTAATAACGACTGATGTTGATAGTGCTCTTCATCCAACCATACAGAGCTGGGAATAAAATTAGACTCCCAGTCCCCAGCTTGAACCACTGCCACATGCTGCCTCCATATGCACCATTTGGAAACATCTGTCCTCTTCCAAGTGCTTGCAGACAGCTCTGTGCAGGGCTAGTGAACAAAAGAGGAAAGGAGGGGGGCGGGGGGAGATGTGCAGTTTTTGAGGAACGGGAGAGAATTTTGACTCGCGTGACACCAGGCTCAGCTGAAGGCAGCTTTATACCTGATGTATACAAACATGTAAGTATATAACAGCTACGCTGTTATACATGATGTATATAACAGCTACGCTCACCCCAGTGACTGGCTGCTGCATCTGCAGATACACCTGATACAACTGAACTTTAAATCTCTATTGGAGGCTTTGCTGGTGCATTTAGCAGAATAAGGCATTTGATTTCCAGCTGTCAGTTCCCATGGGGTTGCCACTGCCTTCTTCCCTGACCCTCCTGCTCTGGAGGAAGCATGTTGCTGTTCCAATTAGCCAGGTCTGGCCTGGATTTCTGGCAACATGAATCTGCCCTGAAAGGCTGAGATTTATCCCAGCTGGTTCCATGGAGACAGCCATACGTGGTTACACAGGAGGTGTTAAACACGACCCCTAGTTAGCCAGCTCAGCTGAAACGCTCTTCCCCCAGTTGCATTCTGCCTAACTCAGCCCTAAGCAGGCAGAACTGCAGCCTGGCTGGGGCTCAAGCGCACAGTGCACCTTGCCTCCTAACAAGTCACACATTGGAGGAGTGGTAGATACGCTGGAGGGGAGGGATAGGATACAGAAGGACCTAGACAAATTGGAGGATTGGGCCAAAAGAAATCTAATGAGGTTCAATAAGGATAAGTGCAGGGTCCTGCACTTAGGATGGAAGAATCCAATGCACCGGTACAGACTAGGGACCGAATGGCTCGGCAGCAGTTCTGCGGAAAAGGACCTAGGGGTGACAGTGGACGAGAAGCTGGATATGAGTCAGCAGTGTGCCCTTGTTGCCAAGAAGGCCAATGGCATTTTGGGATGTATAAGTAGGGGCATAGCGAGCAGATCGAGGGACGTGATCGTTCCCCTCTATTCGACACTGGTGAGGCCTCATCTGGAGTACTGTGTCCAGTTTTGGGCCCCACACTACAAGAAGGATGTGGATAAATTGGAAAGAGTACAGCGAAGGGCAACAAAAATGATTAGGGGTCTAGAGCACATGACTTATGAGGAGAGGCTGAGGGAGCTGGGATTGTTTAGTCTGCAGAAGAGAAGAATGAGGGGGGATTTGATAGCTGCTTTCAACTACCTGAAAGGGGGTTTCAAAGAGGATGGCTCTAGACTGTTCTCAATGGTAGCAGATGACAGAACGAGGAGTAATGGTCTCAAGTTGCAATGGGGGAGGTTTAGATTGGATATTAGGAAAAACTTTTTCACTAAGAGGGTGGTGAAACACTGGAATGCGTTACCTAGGGAGGTGGTAGAATCTCCTTCCTTAGAGGTTTTTAAGGTCAGGCTTGACAAAGCCCTGGCTAGGATGATTTAACTGGGACTTGGTCCTGCTTTGAGCAGGGGGTTGGACTAGATGACCTTCTGGGGTCCCTTCCAACCCTGATATTCTATGATTCTATGATTCTATGATTAGCTGTAATGGCTGAATCTAGGCCAGAGGATCCAGAGTAGCAGCCGTGTTAGTCTGTATTCGCAAAAAGAAAAGGAGTACTTGTGGCACCTTAGAGACTAACAAATTTATTAGAGCGTAAGCTTTCGTGAGCTACAGCTCACTTCATCAGATGCATCCGATGAAGTGAGCTGTAGCTCACGAAAGCTTATGCTCTAATAAATTTGTTAGTTTCTAAGGTGCCACAAGTACTCCTTTTCTTTTTAGGCCAGAGGAGGTCATCAGTGTCAGAGCTGGGAACAGAATTTGGGAATTCCTGGCTCCCAGACCTGAGTCCTGATCACTATGTAACACATCTTCCTGTAGCCCACCCTCTGTACCACTTAAATTCTTCAGTGGATTTCAGATGTGTGCACAGAAATAAAAATTTGGCCGCTTTTGGAGGGGCACTTTCTGTGCTCCCCACAGCTGGAGGAGCTGGCTCTCTCCTGGCAGCTATAGGAACTGGCTGTCCGGCCCTGGAGGAGTTCTGTGCCCCGGCCCTGCTGATTGCAGGGGCCTGTGCCTCAGTTTGCCCTCTCTTGCGCATGCCCCTGGATTTTCAAAGGGCATCTCCCAATGTGACTCAGAAGCGTATGACTTGAGAGGGAGAGGGGAGTGCAGTCAGATGGGAAATGGAGTCAACATGAACATCTGGCTGGCCTTCCTTGCCAAATTTGACACATAGTATAAATCAAAGATCTTCCTTCCTGCACAGGCAGCCCGGAAGGAACTTCCTGGTGGCATTTTCATAACTGCTCCTACGGAACACATCTTCTATCCTCTCCAGTAGAAACTATGTTTTCTCTGGGAATTTCACACGATTAAAGTTCTTTTTTTAGACACACACCGTTAGAACAATTCCGGCCAAAGGCTGGGAACGGGGATGCTGGTTCCATCGCCCTACTGGGTACAGTCATGGTTGGATTTGTGCATCTGCCACTAATTAGGCTTCAAAAGCAAGGAATTTGAAACTGATTACACCACTGACTGCCTGGAGGTAGGAAGAAATTTCCCCTTGTAAGCAGTTTATTCCATAATTATCAATGATGAGGTTTCTTTTATCTTCTGGAATCTGGGATTAGCTATTGTCAGACAGGATACCAAGTTAGATGGACTCCTGGTCTGATCTGGCAACTGATGATCCTGTGTTCACTGCTTTATGACTTTCTCTTTACAAGCTCAGTGGTTTTTGATATGTACATTTGCCCTGAGCCACCAGTTGAGATGCAGGCATGGGAGCATGTGTTGAAATATGACCGTATATTAAAGGGGACAGTCTAGTAACTTAAATTCATATGTGGGTGGGGTCCCCACCCCACACAAGGCCTGGAGCGGAGGGGTTAAAGTGGATAGGCAGGCCAATTAACTGCCCAGGCTACATCTGAAGAAGGAGACGGGACAGGCCACTAATTGGAGATGGGCTCAGCTGGGCAGGAAGAGAAGAGGCCTGTATAAAGCCCAGGAGCTGTGAGCAGCAAGGGGCTGTAAGAAAGTAGTCTATAGTCACTCCCTGGGAGGAGGGAGTGTGGGCTGGCAAATATAGAAAGAGAGGGAAGCCCCGTAGGTAGGAAAAAGCCCAGGGAAACAACAGCAAGGGGTAGCATCGTACAGACTGTGGCTGCTTGTTATAGCACTGGGCTGGAACCCAGTGTAGAAGGTGGGCCTGGGTTCCCCTACCAGGGACTGGAGAGTGGTGCAGGGTGTTGGAGACACCTGCTAGATGGCTTGTCTGGAAGGACTTTGATTTCCCCAAAAGGGGAGGACCTTAGTGACCTGGCTGGAGGGTCAAGCCACAAACAGGAAAGCTGCACTTCCAGGAGTGAGAGGGGGGTGCGGGGTGAAAGAGATGATGGGTAGAGACATCGCCAGAGGAGGGCAGCGCCTGGCCAGAGCTAATCCCTAGAACTGTCAGGAGGAGGTGCTACCTGCAGTGAGTGGCCTGCATGACCGTGGGGAAATAATTGTTGATGAGGTAGTGTTATCTAGTAGTTAAAATGGAAGGATTGTGAATGAGGGCTCCTGGATTCTATTACTGGCTCAGCCACTGACTTGTTGTGAGTCCTTGAGCAAGTCACTTCATCTCTGTTTCCCCTCTTACCCTCTGTCTTTTCTATTTATATTGTGAGCTTTTTGGGCCAGTCTCTTGCTGTGTATTTGTATAGTGTCTTGCATAATGGGGTGGGGCCTTGATCTCATCTGGGGCCTCTGGACACTACTGTACTACAAAAACTTAATAATTCCCACTTGTTTTCTGCCCTTGGGCACATCACTAAACCTCTCTGGGCCTCTGTTCAGCCCCAGTTCACAACAATCTTTACTAGAACTGCATGAATAAGAACATAGGACTGGCCATACTGGGTCAGACCAAAGGTCTGTCTAACCGAGCATCATGTCTTCTGACAGTGGCCAGTGTCAGGTGCTTCAGAGAGAATTAACAGAACAGGTAATCATCAAATGATTCAGTGAATACTTTTCGGATAGATTTTGCCTAACTTTCCCTGCTTGTGTCTTGTGTGAGCTATGTACACATTTTTTCAACTGTATTTCCTGAATAAATGATGGCTGAGATGAATTCTTGGTCAGGAGTTTGCTGGGACTCTTTGATATCCAAATGTGGGCTACATCGGTAAATTTTTATTGGACAAAGAGGCCACGTTGCTGGTGTTTCGATTCTCTGGCTGGATGAATGTAACTCTTTGGTTCAGGCTTATGGTGCAAGTTTTTTTTGGGTTTCCACAAATATTCTCTTAAAAATTCAGGATTTCCACCAACATTCCCACTGGTGAACTCACTTGCTGAAATATTCACACAGACAGGGGTAAGAAGATGGATGAAGTGAATCCAATTGATTATTTTCAAGCAAATACTCATAGAGAACTTTCTGTGATGTTCCCTCAGTTAAATAACTACTTCGTAAGGGTGGTGGGAGGCTTCATCTGCCAAGCATGTAGACGTCCAGAGATGAAAAGCAAGACAGAAGTACCTATTCATTAGGACGAGGCTCTTAACTTTTCCTGTCTGACCTGGCACCATAATTATATCTTCACTTATTAATTACCTTAAGAGCAGCTTTCATCTTCCAGTTGCCTGAATTGAGGGTGCTCCAACCACCTCTCTCCTATCAGCTGTAAAAGCAAGGATTAAGAGAGGTCACAAAGAGTGGGAGGTCATGCCACCAATGAATTCTCTCTCATTTTGAAACATGTTCCTATTCATATCTTGCTGTTATGATGATTAATTATTGTAAATGATTTATTATTTGTCCAAAGCCTTTGCCAAGGATACTGGTCTGACATCAGATCTTTTCACACTGGGGAAAATATGCAGCCATCAGACAGGAATGACTTCTGGTTGATTCCGTCCTGGCTTATGACTTCCATAAAATTTCACAAACATGAAATATAAGAGCAGCTTTGAAGTTAGGACTGTGCCGTGTCTAGAAATTAGTAGAACTTTAGCTTCCTAGGGTGGTGGAATTTTAAGGTCAGGCTTGACAAAGCCCTGGCTGGGATGATTTAGTTGGGGATTGGTCCTGCTTTGAGCAGGGGCTTGGACTAGATGACCTCCTGAGGTCCCTTCCAACCCTGATATTCTATGATTCCTAACTCTTGCGTTGCCCTTTCTCAGCTGATCATATCAGCTGTATAGTACTTCACAATAGTTTAGCTCCATCAGAGCAGTGTCTATGGGAAGCAGAACACGGTAATTGCATGTTGCATGTCAGATGAGAGGCACCTTACAGCTGAAAGGCCTTAGGCTGTGGGTCAAAAGAAGAGCGCTTTACAAACACCTTTTCTGCATACTTTTAATGGAGGCCTCAGTGATTGCTGCAATATTTGATTGTCTGTTGTGCAGCCCAGGAGTGGAAATATTTTACACAATGCACAGTTGACCTATGGAATTCGCTGCTGGGGTTGTTGTGAAGGCCAAAACTATAATGAGGTTCAAAAAAGAGCTAGATAAGCTCATGGAAGATAGGTCCATCAATGGTTATTAGCCAAGATGGGCAGGGATGCAACCCCATGCTCTGGGTGTCCTTAGCCTCTGATTGCCAGAAACCAGGACTGGATGACAGGGGATGGGTCGCTTGATTGCCTGTTCTGTTCATTCCCTCTGGGGCACCTGGCTGCTGTCAGAAGACAAGACACTGGGCTAGCTGCATTGTTGCTGTGACCCATTATGGCTGTTCTTATGTTCTAACTCTTTAGTTGCTGAATTTACACACTATGAAAAGTGCATTCCCAGCAACACAGATATGAAGTCAGGGCAGCAAACTGGGTGGGTCCCACAGATGACACAATATCAGTGAATGTCAGAGTTGGGAGCCAGTGCTGATTGTGCTTCAGCTATAGCAATCTGTACAAGGAAATCTCAGCAAACTGAATTCCATCAGGAAACCCATGTGCTACTTGAAAGGTTCTTGGAGCATCTTGTGCTGGTGCTTGAAGTGGAGATGTGCAAAGCTCCTGGATAAAGTAGGAACCGGTCCAGAGCTTCATCCATCACAATGATCTGGACTGGACCTCAATGGAGGTTCTTCCTGGCTCCAGCTGAGACAAAGTACAAAATGATGAAAGACCTCAGGAAAGGCAGTTTGCTCTTCAGAACCTTCTGGCCCAGTGTCATATGCAAGCCTGCTCTTCTGAAATCTCCAGCCCTGGCTCCCAGTGCTATCCAGGGCTGCACTCCCCTTTGCCATGCTGCGATCGAAGATGTCATTATCAATAATGCTTGACAGTCACCCAGTGACCCACCTCACTGATCCAGTGTGGCCGTTCCTAGAGAATAGATATAGCCTCAGCTTCCTCCATGCCTCCTCTACAAACTAGAGAGGTCACCTCTCTGAGCAGCAGGGGACCTTAGTCTACGTGGCCCACTGAGTCGTTGGCCTTTCTGCTGAGCTGCCAACAAAGGGGCAGACTATTGCCAAGTGGGATGCTGCTGATTTGTGATGGGGATGTCCCTCCATATGCGCTGGGCTGAGTTTCCCCCAGCTGACTTCACCCAGGGCACAGACCAGATCAGAATTTTGCTTCACGGCTCATTTGGGAGAAACCCCCATGGCTTTGTACATTGGCTGCTCTGACCTGGCTGGTGTTTCACCAGCCCAGCAGGTTTTACCTTGCAGTGGGTCACGGGGAAAGAGAACATCCTGGCAGTGTAAAAGCCTTCCCCAGAGTGGCTGAAGTGGCACCTTTGCTCTCTCCCCTTAGCCCAAGAGACGTGCTCTGGAACACGCACAGGAAAGAGGACTCAATCTGCACCTCGCGCCCAAACTTCAGCCAACATCTGTGATGACTGGTGGTTGTTCTTTGGCTAGTCTGGGAATTCTCAAGCTGCCTACAACAGAGACTGGCCTTTAACTAATGGCTGGACAAAATAACCTTCAAATCTTGCGTGGAGTTTAAAGTGGTTGCTTCATGCTGGCATGTGCCACCTATCTAGCATGCTTAGAATTCTGCTGTCAGCTCCTCCTGCTGCCTGCTCCTGGCAGGTTGGCCCATGGGCCAAAGCCTTTCTTGTGGCTTTGAACATACGCCTAGCTCTCTAACTCCTCCTGTGCCCTGTGATCTTCCTGTCTGGCTTCCCTTACTCCTTCCCACCCTTTCCAGCCCCTCCTAGCAGCCCCCACTATCCTCCCAGCTGCCCTGAAACATCCACCCGCCCCACCTAATCTCCTTCCTGGTCAGCTGTCCTGCTCCCAGCCAGGGTTAAGTGCAGCATGCTAGCCTCCATCCCAGCCACTCTGACCTTCCTTCTTTCACTGATCTCCATGTGTCCCTCCTCCCAGTAGGTGTTGCCTTTGTACTCTCCTTTATCAGTCTGCTGAAGGGGGAAAAAAAATCTGCCACAAATACTGAGCTCCTTATGTATTTCAGAGTCAGAATTCCTGACACTCTTCCCCTTTAAATGCAGGCTGCTTTCCAATCTGTTCAGGTTCTCCCAGCCAGAGCAGACTAGTGCAAGGCTGGAGAGTAGACAGGGACCCACACCAAAAGGCTGGATTTTTAACAGCCACAGCACTTGAGAGTGCAAAGGCTAGAACCCAAGTATGTGGCTTGCAACTGCAGAGGTGCCCGAGTTTCTTCACGAGCAACAGCCAGTCCTCGGCTTTACTCCTCACTGTTCAAGCACACACAGAGACAGAGCCAAGAACATGCAATATTGCTGGTAATCAGACTCCCAAGGCTCTGCCTCTCCTCTGAGGCCCCACCCCGCTCCACCTTTTCCCCCCAGGGCCCTGTCCTGGGTAGGAGGTGGCCCCGGCTGAGCAGA
Source organism: Dermochelys coriacea (assembly GCF_009764565.3). NCBI lineage: Eukaryota > Metazoa > Chordata > Testudines > Dermochelyidae > Dermochelys > Dermochelys coriacea. The sequence continues at coordinate 137,586,911 of NC_050071.1, read as the reverse complement.
GGCTGGCACGGGTTAATGACCTGGCACCTCCCTCTGTCCTGCAGTAACCAGACTTTTGGTTCAGGTGCCATTTAGGGTGGCCAGGTCCCTTTTTCGACTGGACTTTCCAATCGAAAACCAGGCACGTGGCAACCCTAAATGGCACTTGGACACAGCAGCCAAAAACCGGATTGTCTGGATAAAACCTGGATGAGTTGCAGTCCTAGTGCAATATTCCAGCTTCATTCCTTCCCCCACATGAGCTGTACTCTCACCAAATACTTCACCAAATAGTTCCTAGACATTGCTCTGTACATAAGCCTACTATAATGCGCCTTGCTGGGAAGCTGTCCTAACACCCACTGCCTCCTCCCAGTCACATAGACACATGCATACGCAGGACGGCCAGGGTGTGTTTATACACAGTTTAGCCAGCTATTAGTTCTGCTTATAACCCCTCTTAGATGAAGCTAAAAATACATCGAAGGGATCCAAACAAACCTTGATCCAGCCACACTCTTCAGCCCAAATGGGCTAAAAATAAAGTGACAAGCTTGCTACAAGTGGTAACACAAGCTGTGATCTGAGTTCCTCTGCAGGACACATGATTGCCACTGCCTGCCCATCTGCATAATGATGTCTGGCTCCCACCCATCTGCCTTAGTGGCAGGCAGCACACTGGGCTTCAGATAGGATGCCTTGATTTTCCTTTACAGGGCAAAAAGAAAAGGAGTACTTGTGGCACCTTAGAGACTAACAGATTTATTTGAGCATAAGCTTTCGTGAGCTACAGCTCACTTCATCGGATGCATTTGGTGGAAAATACAGAGGGGAGATTGATATACACACACAGAGAACATGAAACAATGGGTTTTATCATATACACTGTAAGGAGAGTGATCATTTAAGATGAGCCATCACCAGCAGCAGGGGACGGAAAGGAGGAAAACCTTTCATGGTGACAAGCAAGGTAGGCTATTTCCAGCAGTTAACAAGAACAGCTGAGGAACAGTGGGGGGTGGGGGGGGGAGAAATAACATGGGGAAATAGTTTTACTTTGTGTTGCAAAAAGAAAAGGAGTACTTGTGGCACCTTAGAGACTAACTTTTTGCGAATACAGACTAACAGGGCTGCTACTCTGAAACCTTTACAGGGCAGACACCCTTATCTAAACCACACCTTCCAAAGACCCTTGCTGAATAAACTACTGCTGCATTCCTCTAGGTCACTGCTTCAAACAGCTCTCGATCAGCAGTTCAAATCCAGCTCCAGGATGACGGTGATCCAAAGTCCTTGGTATCTGACACCTGCGTGGTGGCCTAGGTGAAATGTGTGTGTGTGGTGTCTCTGTCATTGCTAGAGGACAAATGAACCCACCAGTAAGGGGCACCATGGTTGGCTGCCTCAGTGGAGAGACCAAGGGCTGAGTTGGCATTAAACTAAGTTGCTGGCATCCCTTCCCCAGAGGGCACAGCAAGCATCTGGGGTGGTGAGTGGAGGGGAGTTTGCTATCACTGCCTGTGTTGTATACTCAGGGCTGGTGCCGATCACCAGCCCTAGGCTTGCTTCTGAAATGACTTAGGGAATGGATATTAAAAGGAAAAAACATCCTAGTAGCTAGAAGGCAGCTCTGCTGTTAGTTCAAGGCTGCCTTTGTTCATTTCCAGCCCTGCCACAGATGTCCTGTGTGACCTTGGCAAGTCACATGAGCTCTGTGCCTCAGTTCCTCATCTGTGAATTGGGGACTAATACTTTCTGTAGCGGGATGGTCACCCACTCTTGCCCTAAGGGCTGAAAAGCCAGCCCTTGGAGAGGGCTGTGGGCTAGAAGCTGGGCTGAATGGGGAAGTAGCTGCAGCTGGGCCATGCTCAATCAGGGCCCAGCTGGCTCTTATGAAAGCTGGGAGCCAGAAGCTCAGGTAGACTCTCTCTGGCTGGAGAGTGAGTGGGCAGGCTGGGGGGGAACCTCACCTGGGGAACCTAGAGTGAGGCAGGGCTGGGGAAAGGCCTCAGGAGCCAGGAAGCCCTAGGCCAGCAACTCCCCAGGCTGCACGGCCTGGTCCCAGGCCCATATAGGTATTGGGCTTGCAGAGGGGCAGCCTGAGGGTGGGTAAAGGCAGCCTGTCCAAACCCCTTGTTGCCTGTGAAGACTGGCTTTTACACTGCAGTCCGCTCCAGGGTGTGGGGCTAGATGGTGACTGGCAGTAGCCATGATTGAGGTGATGTGGGGATAGTGGGTGAGGGTTCCCTGGGGTGGGGAGACCCAGGGAATGGGGGTCCTGCCAGGGGGGCAGCACCCAAGGCAAGGGTGCCGGGTCCTGGGAGGGACTGGGGGCCAGTGGTAAAGCGGATCACTGGCCTGCGGAGGGTGCTCTGGGCTGGAAATTGAGCTAATTCCCAAGGATGACCAGCAGGAGGTGCTGCCGGGTGAGTCCAAATGTTTACGCTTCCTTTCTCCCTTGTGTGTGCAGACACTAAGCTCTTCAGGGTAGGTGCTGTCTCTCACTGGATTATGTACAATGCCTTGCACAATGGGGGGCCCTGGTCTCAGTCTGAGAACACTAGGTGCTGCTGTAATACTATTAATATTAAAGAGAGCTTGAATTCCCATCCCTTGTCCTGATGGGCCCTGGCTATGGTGAAGCAAGCCAGAGAATATTGTGTTTGACCTGTCCAACTCTCTGCTGCTGATTCCTTTCTTGACCCATCAGCAAGTGTCCCGAACGATCTCTGAGCACAGGCGATGCACTTCCTGCCTGCTCGGAGCGACCCTGCCAAGCTCTGTGTTGCTCCAACCTCCTTTTGCCGAGAGCAGCCTTCTAGCCAGAGTCACTTCTTGAATTATCAGCTGGCTTAAGTGGCAGATAAAGCACTTAGTTCATGGGAGGCAATTGAGATTTTACACACAGGAGCCCATAACCAGCTTCCTGGGCTTTCTTCCTGTTTGGATTGAAATGAAATGGAGCAAGCACAATAACTCCATCCTGGCAGCTGAGTGCAGAGCCCTGGCCTGTGGAAACTGCTCTGCTGTGCCTGCAGCTCATGCACAATGCGCGCTTTGTGGGGCTGTACTGAGAACCCGTGGGGCACAAAGAGGCCGCTTCTCTGCATCGCGGAAACTGGCAGAGTTCAATGGAGCCCGTCCTTTTCCTCCCACGAGCTGGTTGGCATGGCCAGCCCTGGGAGTGGTGGCTGTATCACATTGTTGGTTAAGTAGTCCAATCAGCAATGCGTGATTAATCTTTCATGCCCATGGTTAGGGAGTTTACAGCGGTTCAGAGCACTCTGTGCAGTGGGTGTACTCCATCTGCTAAACACACTTCCTGTTCTCCTGACTAGTGGCAACCGGGCATTTTGACTAACAATGGCTGTCGGGTTAAAATAAGAGCCAACTTGGACTTCTGCCCATTCCTCATATGGAGCCTGAAGCTTTTCTGGGCAAATTGGGGTCCCCCTTTCTAGCTTTATTCCTCTCCCCTGCAGTGAGATCTGGCCTCTGGGACTTTCCTGCCAATAATATTTAGGACTTAAATCACATTTTTTCCATCCACAGCTCTCCAAAGGCAGGTGAGATTCGTTGCCCCCATCCTTCCAGTAAGGAGGTGGGGCACAGGGAGATGAAGTGGCTTGCCCATGGTTACAGTAGCACAGACAGAAATAGAACCCAGGCATCTGGTCTCCCAGTCTGGTGTCCTATCCCCTGCCCCTTGGAAATCCCAGATTTTTCCTAATCTGAGAGAGGGAAGCCTCCCATGCTGGGTCCAGGAAGGAAGGGCAACAGAGGACCTGATGCCTGTTGAGAAGTGATTTGCCCACCCTGTGGTTACTACTGAAACTGGCTTCCTAGCACTGATGGCCTCTCACCTCCCAGTCTCTTTTGCAGTGTTAACTTTGTTGTCCAGAGAGCACATTTTAGAAGGAAATCTATACTGAGAGAATAGCTCAGAAACTTTAGAGGGAGCAGGCAGGTGAAAGAGGGGAAGCTGCTGGGAGACCAGAAACCCGGCTCAGCTTTAGGTTTTCTAGCAGGGCTCTCGCTTCTTGTTCTGAAAAACACCCCTCTGTCGGACTGGGACTTTTGTAACTGGACTCACTATTCACCACCTGTTGGGTTGAGGACTGTTTGCACCACAGGGATGAGCTTGTCCTTCCAAAGGCACATGGGATCAGATTTGCTGTACATTGCCTAGCATTCAGGTACATGACACATTCTGATATAAAGCCAATGGCTGGCCCTTTGTGTTTGAGAAATCATAGGACTGGAAGGGACTTCGAGAGGTGATCTAGTCCAGTCCCCTGCACTCAAGGCAGGATAAGTATTATCTAGACTATCCCTGACAGGTGTTTGTCCAACCTGCTCTTAAAAATCCCCAATGATGGAGATTCCACAACTTCCCTAGGCAACTTATTCCAGTGCTTAACCACTCTGACAATTAGGAAGTTTTTCCTAATGTCCAACCTAAACTGCCCTTGCTGCAATTTAAGCCCATTGCTTCTTGTCCTATCCTCGGAGATTAAGGAGAACAATTTTTCTCCCTCCTCCTTGTAACAATCTTTTATGTACTTGAAAACTGTTATGTCCCCCCTCAGTCCTCTCTTCTCCATACTAAATTAACAAAAAAAATGTTCAGTCTCTTACCTCATAGGTCATGTTTTCTAGACCTTTAATCATTTTTGTTGCTCTTCTCTGATCTTCAACTTGTCCACATCTTTCCTGAAATGTGGCACCCAGAATGGGACATAATACTCCAGCTCAGGCTGTATCAGTGTGGAATAGAGCAAAAGCATTATTTCCTGTGTCTTGCTTACAACACTCCTGCTAATACATCCCAGAATGATGTTTGCTTTTTTTGCAACAGTGTTATACTGTTGTCTCAGATTTAGCTTGTGATCTGCTATACCCCCAGATCCCTTTCCACAGCATTTCTTCCTAGGCAGTAATTTCCCATTTTGTATGTGTGCAACTGATTGTTCCTTCCTAAGTGGAATACTTTGCATTTGTCCTTATTGAATTTTATCCTATTTACTTCAGACCATTTCTTCAGTTTGTCAAGATCATTTTGAATTTTAATCCTATTCTTCAAAGCATTTGCAACCCCTCCCAGCTTGGTATCATCTGAAAACTTTATATACGTACGTAAGAACGGCCATATTGGGTCAGACGAAAGATCCAGCTAATCTGGTATCCTGTCTTCCAACAAGAAAAGGAGTACTTGTGGCACCTTAGAGACTAACAAATTTATTAGAGCATAAGCTTTCGTGAGCTACAGCTCACTTCATCGGATGTAGCTCACGAAAGCTTATGCTCTAATAAATTTGTTAGTCTCTAAGGTGCCACAAGTACTCCTTTTCTTTTTGCGAATACAGACTAACACGGCTGCTACTCTGAAACCTGTCTTCCAACAGTGGCCAATACCAGGTGCCCAGGAAGGAATGAAAGGAATAGGCAATCACCAGGTGATCCATCTCCTGCTGCCCCTCCTAACCTCTGGCAAACAGAGGCTAGGGACACTATTCCTGGTACTCTCTATGCCATTATCTGAATGATTGATGAAGATATTGAACTGGACCCAGGACTGATCCCTGTGAGACCCCACTCAATATACCCTTCCAGTTTGACTGTGAACCACTGATGATTACTCTCTGGGGATGGTTTTCCAACCAGTTACACACTCTCCTTATAATAGATCCATCTACGTGGTATTTCCCTAGTTTATGAGATCATGTGAGACAGAATCAAAAGCCTTACTAAAGTCAAGATGCAGTACATCTATCACTTCCTATTAGCCACAAGGCTTGTAACCCTGTCAAAGAAAGCTATTAGGTTGGTTTGACACAACTTGTTCTTGACAAATCCGTGCTGACTGTTACTTATCAACTTATTTTCTTCTAGGTATTTGAAAATTGATTACTTGATTATTTGCTCTATTATTTTTCCAAGTACTGAAGTTAAGCTGACTGGTCTATAATTCCACGGGTTGCCCTTATTCCTCTTTTTATGGATGGGCACTACACTTGCCCTTTTCCAGTTCTCTGGAATGTCTCTCATGACTTTTTCAAGATAATCGCTAATGGCTCCGATATCTCCTCAGTCAGCTCTTTGAGCATTCGAGGGTGCATTTCATCAGGCCCTGGCAACCTGAAGACATCTAACTTGTCTAAGTAGTTGTTCATTTCCCTATTTTAGCCTCTGATCCTACCTCATTTTCACTGATATTTATTGTATTAGATGCCCAATTGCTATTAAATCCAGGCTACACAGACTGGCCTGGACTAAGTGATGACAAAGTCTGGGATATTGGGGAAAGGGAGAAGCTTGAGCCTGTCTGACTTCTACACCAGTTCCAGAATGCTCCCCTCTGAATGGATAAGAGACGACAAGCTGCCGTGCCAAATTTTACTCAAAATCTTCCCAGTTCCTGGGAGCAGGGCCTCCCTCTATGACACAGCAGTTGCACTCTAACTCTCGTGTGAGCTTGTTAGCAGCGAGTTGCCAAAGTGCTTTAAGAGACTCTGTCGAGTCAATTTGCCCTGATCACCAGCCTCACTTATGTAATGTGTGACACATGCAGGAGTACTTGGGAGAGACTGTACTTTAATTGCCAGCACAAGTCACATGACATGGATCAGGTTCTGAAGGCAAGTGCCCCCATTGTGTACGTAGACAGCATAATGTTCACTGACTAAAGGTGCAATAAAAGCCACAGTAAAGTGTGGCTGTGGTCAGAAAAATGGCTTAGGAGTATTGATTGCAGCTTGTGTAGCCATACCAGTGCTAGCTTTAATCTAGCTAGCGTAGGTCCTGGAGCAGCAAAGCTGCAGCACAGGTTCTGTGCAGGCTAGTCCTGTAAGTAATTACCCCGGGGTTCCAGGTGGGTTTGTGCCAGACCTAGCTAGGTTACAGTATTGACATACCCTCTGTAAAATGGCACCCTCCTCCTTAATTCCCTGCTCCCTGGGTCTCTGAGTTGGATCTATTTAAGGGACAAATACAAACAAGTTTTGACGGCTCTTATACGCAGCAAAGATGACAAAGCTACAGAAAGCAAGCTGGATTCTAGTTGTCTTGTGCATCAGCAAAACAATTACATTCTGAGAGTGAGGTATTGCACGGTTTGTATCTCGGGTCACAGGATAAAGCAGCAACATTGACATTTTAAAAATGAAATCTTCTCCCGAGTTAAATTGAGCAAATGTAGAGCCTGATCCAAATCTCTTTGACATCAAAGAAATTCTCCAGGCCTGGTGTAGCAGCTCAGGAAACATGGCTCGGAACAATTTCTTTTGGGCCTTAAATGACAAATGGAGTGCTCTACTACGTTTTCTGTGGGCATGTCTCCTTGTATTTGCTTTGGGAAATTTTCTCCTGCTACAAGGCACCAAGGGGCTTTTGTAATGCCACACTTCCAGGTGGGTCAGCAGCAGCAGCAGTGATTGATCCTGGGACCTCTGGATCTAAATACCTGATGTGCCTCTTGTCACTGCCTGTGCTAAAAGACTCTTTTCTGTTAAGCAAGGCTATAACAAGCCAGAGCTACCACTAGAGAGGGACAAAGTGCCACACTGAGTGGGCGTAGGTTACGTACTCCCCCTGGCTGGGGAAACTGGTCCTAAGCTTCAGAATTCCCCCTATGAGCCATGTAACAAGCTGGCTTTCTCTCCAGCTCACAAATGAGCCACTGCCATGGTTGCACCCCCCCCCCCCACAGCTGAGTGAGTGGCATTGCAAACTATAAGAGGGGGTTGCCCCTCCTACCTTTCCACTCAGTTTGGGCACCCCTCTCAGACAAGGGTGCCATCCTGCCTATCCCCAGGATGCCTGCAGTCAGAGCCTCATGTATCTTTCATGCTGATAAGTACAGAATAATTGCATTTAGAATCCCGTACAAAGTCTGTCTGTGTGTCTGTTTCCGTATCCCTGAAGAATTAAACTGTAAGCTCAGCACACCCATGCGGCGAGGGTTGCCAGTTTTGGTGAGATGTGTTCCTGGAGGTTTCATCACATGACATCTTTAATTTTAAAAGATTAATCTTTAATTCCTGGAGACTCCAGGACAATCCTGGAGGGTTGGTAGCCCTCCACCTAGCTGGAGTTCTGGGAGAAGGTGTGTTTAAGCTACGGGGAAGTCTCAGGGGTTAGTACTGGTAATAGCAGCTAGACATTTGGACTGAGGGGTCTCGACCTCAGAAGGGGCTGGTAGAGAGAGGGTCTGGATCCCAAGAGCATGCTGAGACACCCTAGCCAGAGGCAGTGCCTTGGGCCTTTTCAGACTCAAGAGGCTTAGAAAGCATGTGGGCTTAGTGGGGAGGGCCCTAAACACAACACTGTCCAGTTGGGGGAGCTCGACCAGGGCTCTGTGTGTGTGTGGGTGTGGGGAGGGGGGCTCCCAGAGCCCCTGGCATGAGGAGAGGGTAGGGGGGTTGTTGGGAGTCACTGAAGTAGAGGGGTAGGGGAGGGTGGCACACAAGGATCCTGTAGGAGGGAATGGAGGGAGGCAAGGTGCAGCCCGGGTGACTGCAGTGAGCTCGGCCTACAGAACTTAATAAGCGTGCGACCCTCTAGTCTAATGTGGGGCCCAGATTCTCTGCTGCCCCCAGTTCCTACTGTGTGTGCAAGGGGAGGGGGCTTTCAGGGAGCTGGCTGCAGTTCCTTGACTCTCCGGTCAGGTCCATAACTGTCAGGCTGTGGTTTAGAAGCTCCATTCACTCTCAACAGCCCCCATGGAACAGCACATACCCCTGAAACCAGAGGCGGATTATGGTTTTGTGGGGCCCTGGGCCAGAGCAAGAGGGGGGGGCCCTCCCCACCCCTTCCACCTCCAGTCCCCCCCACCCCCTGCTCTGCCCCTCCAGCGTTCCTGCAGGGGAAATGGGATAGAGGCACGTGGGCAGGGCAAGCGGGCGGGCAGAGCAGGGCAGGGCATGGGGGCATACATTTTCCCTGCTGTAGTGGTTATATTTGAACATCACCTCAAAGGGACACAAACATCCAACCCCCCCCCCAGACTGTCTTCCTCATTAGGAGACACTGAGAGAAGTCTGTACGTCCTTCCTTCACTGTATGGAATATTGTAAAGCATATCATTCAGAGGTGCTCACCCACCCTCTTAAACAGTAAGATTTTCTTTCTATCCCCCTGGCCCCCATCCACCACCCTACATCTATTTTGCAGGAACTTGAGTCAACTCTTGCCTCTTTAAAACCTTCCTCTTCATAAATAGCCTTGCCTGATAAAAGTAATAACTTCCACTGATATAGCCCACTTCAACCAAAGCACACTCTATAGATTCACAGATTCCAAGGCCAGAAGGGAACATTGTGGTCATCTAGTCTGATCTCCTGTATGATACAGGCCAGAGAACTTCCCCAAATAATCCTTTTTGATGAAGACTTTGTTGAAAACAAAATGTCTGAGATTTCATTGAAAATATTTTGACCAGATCAACTGTCCAGTGCCAGCTCAAAAAGCAGAATCCCACAAACTGAACTACCAACACCATTTCATGCAGGACAATGGGGTTTGCTTGGATGTCGCCAGCCAAAGCCATGTGCAGCCGCTCTAGCTTGTGACAGCAGCTAACAAGAGCCGTCCAGCACATGCACACGGCACAGCTGCCTTGGTAATAGTTTAACTTTTATAGCTTTTCATCTTGTTAAATGTTTTCCTCTCTGGGTGTTTAAAGTATGAGAACAGATCAATATCTCTCAAACCTCTCCCATAAAGATACACTTGATTTACATTCATACACAGGCATTCTATTCACCCGTCCTGCCTCCCCTGCCATTAAAATAATGTTGCAGGCAAAGAGCAATTGAAGGTTATTACTAGGGCTGTGAAGCGATTTAAAAAAAAATCACTGTTTAATCGTGCGATTAATCGCACTGTTAATAACAGAATACCATTTATTTAAATATTTTTGGATGTTTTCTACATTTTTCAAATATATTGATTTCAATTACAACTCAGAATATTAAGTGTACAGTGCTCACTTTATATTTTTGATTACAAGTATTTGCACTGTAAAAAACCAGAAATGGTATTTTTCAATTCACCTAATACAAGTATTGTAGTGCAGTCTTTTTATCATGAAAGTTGAACTTATAAATGTAGAATTATGTACAAAAAATAACTGCATTCAAAAATAAAACAATGTAAAATTTAGAGCCTACAAGTCCACTCAGTCCTACTTCTTGTTCAGCCAATCGCTCAAACAAACAAGTTTGTTTACATTTGTAGGAGATAATCCTGCCCGGTTCTTGTGACAATATCGCCTGACAGTGAGAACAGGTGATCTCATGGCACTGTTGTAGCCAGAATCGCAAAATATTTACATGCCAGATGCACTAAAGATTCATATGCCCCTTCATACTTGGTCATCATTCCAGAAGACATGCTTCCCTGCTGATATTCATTAAAAAAATAATGCATTAATTAAATTTGTGACTGAACTCCTTGGGAGCGAATTGTATGTCTCCTGCTCGGTTTTACCCACATTCTGCCATATATTTCATGTTATAGCAGTCTCAGATGATGACCCAGCACATGTTGTTTATTTTAAGAACACTTTCACTGCAGATTTCCACAAAACACGAAGGTACCAATGTGAGATTTCTACAGATAGCTACAGCACTCGCCCCAAGGTTTAAGAATCTGAAGTGCCTTCCAAAATCTGAGAGGGATGAGGTGCGGATCAAGCTTTCAGAAGTCTTAAAAGAGCAACACTCCAATGTAGAAACTACAGAACCCAAACCATCAAGAAAGAAAATCAACCTTCTGCTGGTGGCATCTGACTTGGATGATGAAAATGCATGTGTTGGTCCGCACTGCTTTGATTCTTAGTGAGCAGAACCTGTCATCAGCATGGACACATGTCCTATGGAATGGTGGTTGAAACATGAAGGGATATATGAATCTTTAGTGCATCTGGCATGTAAATATTTTGCGATTCTGGCTACAACAGTGCCATGAGAACACCTGTTCTCACTGTCAGGCGATATTATCACAAGAACCAGGCAGGATTATCTCCTACAAATGTAAACAAACTTGTTTGTCTTAGTGACTGGCTGAACAAGAAGTAGGACTGAGTGGATTTTGTAGGCTTTGAAGTTCTATATTTTGTATTTGAGTGCAGTTGTGTAACAAAAAATGTACATTTGCAAGTTGTACTTTCACGACAAAGATATTGCCCTACAGTGCTTGTATGAGGTGAATTGAAAAATACTATTTCTTTTGTGTATCATTTTTACAGTGCAAATATTTGTAATAAAACAATACACTTTGATTTCAATTACAACACAGAATACAATATATATGACAATGTAGAAAAGCATCCAAAATATTGAATAAATTTCAATTGTTGTTCTATTGTTTAACAGTGCAATTAATTTTTTTGAGTTAATCACGTGAGTTAACTGTGATTGATTGACAGCCCTAGTTATTACTGTAATGTACGTTTCCTTAAGTGTCTCATTCAGAAAACTATTGGAGAGTTGCAAGCATTTGGTAATGCAGCCACAATCCAAAGTTACGGGACTGCTCCTAGCCAATAAACTTTCAATTTCTGACCAGAGCGGAAAGTGCTCTAATCATTTTAAATTGCTTTCTGATGGATGAACGTGCACAAGCCTCAGATTCAGATCCAACGAGGCAAGCATGTGCCTACCTTTAAGCACAGGGGCACAGTACCTTGTTGAATCGGACCCATAGGGTTTAAAATTTGAGGAGTTAAAATTTTGCCAGGGGGCAGGGAGGGGAGAGCATTAAACTATTGGAACCAATTCAGTGCTATCATGCAGCCCTTCCTACTGAAGAGTCTTACACTGCAGATGGATAGATGGTACCAAAGTTAGTGTGAGCACAGACACTATCCAAGTGTAAAACATTATCCAACACCTGTGGCCAGCCAAACTGACAACAGCGCTCTCGAGTCATATTTGCAGCTTGAGGAAGACAGTGGGCTTGATTCTCCTTTCAACTGCACATTTACCAAGGATTGTGGTGGATTCTCTATCCCTGGCAATTTTTAAATCAAGATTGGATATTTTTCTATCCTCTTTACTCAAGGAATTATTTTGGGGTCCCTTTTGGCTTTGGAATCCCAGAATCTATGAAATCTGGAGTAACTTCACTGATTTTAAAGGAGTCATACTGATCTCAAACCAATGTCTGCTTAGAAACCAGCCAGTATCTTCTGTTTTGCTTTTGTATCTTATCTACTTCCAATACGTTTGAAATTCAGTTTTGCATTTGGGTCTTGCTGCATGTAGTCTTTGATTTCTCAAAATGGGAGAAAATCTCCCCAAGATAAATATGATTGATGGGTCCTGTATAGTCAGTAATTTTGGCTGCCAGATTGGCAGCCCATATACTGTATAACTTCTGTTTTACACCCGTGTGTGTGTGTGTGTGTATGTTAATGTAGCATACAGGAGGCAGATTGAGAATTTAAGCACTTTTAACAACAAAAATGTACTTTTGGAGCTAAAAATGTGTCCTCCTTGTGGTTATGTCTAAAACTTTTTCTCCATTTCCATTCCAAATGATTGATAAACAAATCCTATATAAGACAAAGTGGAATTTCTGACACAGCTTTTGTCTAGTATCTTACAATATATTTCAGAGTAGCAGCCGTGTTAGTCTGTATTCGCAAAAAGAAAAGGAGTACTTGTGGCACCTTAGAGACTAACAAATTTATTAGAGCATAAGCTTTCGTGAGCTACAGCTCACTTCATCCGATGAAGTGAGCTGTAGCTCACGAAAGCTTATGCTCTAATAAATTTGTTAGTCTCTAAGGTGCCACAAGTACTCCTTTTCTTTTTACAATATATTGTGTTCCAACTTGGCTTTATTTTTAAAAAAAATTTCATTGAGATCTATAATAGAGGCAGGTATAAGAAGCCCTCCATGCTTGTACCACTGGGATAATACCCACAACGCTGCATAGCCGAGGACTAATTAGCAGCAATGTTTTGAAAACTTGGAATGCTAAACAAGTGCTAAGTATTATTACTCAGTAAGTAATTATTCTATATTACTAAAACCTATTCTTCTTCCATTCCCTCTACCCTACTTCTTCCTTAGGCTCTAGATCATCCTCTTAAAACCTGTTCGCTAAGGCACCATCTTTTCTTTGAAGGCCTGATCTATACCTAAAACTTAAGTTGACCTATTTGCATCACTCAGGACTGTAGAAAAATTTCACGCCTTCTGCAACACAGCTTGGTCAATCTAACCCCACTGTAGATGCAGTTGGATCGACAGAAGAATTCTTCCATCAACCTAACTACCACATCTCCGAAGAATGGATTTACCTCAGCGACCGAATAAACTTCTCCGTTGCTATAGTAAGTGTCTACGCTTCAGTGGCATAGCTGCAGCTGTGCCACTGTCACATTTGTAGTGTAGACATACCCTTCATTCAAATCCCTCCTAAAATCCAATGAGTTTGTTGCCTATATTGACTCAGGCAATATAAATAAAACTATATCTTTTAAAAACCATCAAATTATGCCATGGAAGACCATGAGTTAATAACTGCATAAACTAACTCTCTCTAGTTAACTATAAAAAGAATTTATTTGGGCATAAGCTTTCGTGGGCTAAAACCCACTTCATCAGAATACAGCTACCACTCTAGATAACTGTAGTTACTTTGGGGATGAGGGCCAGAGTATCTGAGAACTTCCTGCATATTTCAAAATAGAAATAACAGCAGTCTCTTGCTTGGTTTCCAGCCTGTGGATGAAATAGATGAATTCTAAATGCAGCAAGGCCTGGAGTCCTTCCTATCTCTTCAAGTAGTCTATAATCACGGCCCAGATCCTGTTTCCTGTGCTCACGAGTCCCTCCTCGCTGGTTGACAGCCTCATTGTCCTGGTGGAATGTAGCTGTCCTAGGTGGTCATGGTTATGGAGGGAGAGTCTATCTCTGTGGTAATCTCATGGAGGGCTTTGAATATCAGGGCAGAAATATTGAATTGGACCCCGTATTCAGTAGGGAACCACTGCAGTGAGCGGAGTACCAGGTTGATGGGCTCATGGTTATCCACGCTGCTAAGCAGACCGGCTGCTGAGTTTTGAATCGGTTGGAGATTTTTCAGCCTGTGAGACTTCCTTCCAAGATACAGTGACTTGCAATTATCATGCCTGGAGGACAAAAGTCCTGTTGAAAACTACTGACAGGTCCAAGACTGATAGGATGAGGTCCCATGTTCATTTTTTCCTATCACTGCTGTTTGGGCATCCAGTGGAAATGAGGAGTCTAGAAGGGTTTGAAGGCTGCAGAATGACTCAATGATTTGTGAGATCTGGACAGTGGAAGATTCTACAGAGCAGGCAAGTTCTTCAAAGTACTTGTCTATTTTCATCTTTCCAAAAGAGAGATTGAAAGCTCAAGGCAGAGATCCAGTCTCTATTTGCTCTGTAAAACCTAGCATACTGCTGGGCATGATATAAATAAATGATTGTAATAATTGAGTGTTTTCTAGTTGTAATATCGCTGATCATTAGAAGGTGCTATGTAGGTGACTTTGCAAATTCTCTAGCTGAAGGTACAGGAAGTTAGATCTTGTGCTCAGTTGTAGCGTTCTTTAGGGAAGCTGAGCACATCGCCTATTCAAGTCGGTTCTCTCTGTGTCTGAGTTTCCGACTAGCATCGTTTCTTAGGAGCAGTACTGTTACTTACAGGATGTACCCCCTCAAGCAAAAAACATTGTATGGTATGAAAACATCATAGCTGTGACTCTCTTTGACCTCTCGTGAGTGGTTCAGGCTTGGAGTTGTGGGACTCTGGTGGCCCTTGCATACAGCTACCCTTGACTGGAAGGCCCTTGGATCTCTGGGGGGTAGAGAGTAAATGGGGAGAATTCTTGGGTCTCCAAGCACAGCAGGATAGATCCCAGCTCTGGGGGCATACGATTAGCATGGTGTCAGTTCCCAGCCTGATTCTATTGGAGGCTCCGCAGTAGGTGCTCTTCAAGCCTCTGGTGTGATTACAGTGTAAATCTTAAAAATAGGCACAAATGAGCCCAGAGCTCAGAACTAAAGGCTCCCAGTGCTTCCGGGCTGCCTGAAAGCCACAACAAAACCTTTTCTCATCTGCTTCTGAAAAGAAAACCCACACAAGTTCTTTGCTATTCAGACCAAACCCAGTGCCAGTTACTCATTCGAGCCTTCTGAATGCTTTCTTTGCTCCCAGCTCATCAGACTGAGCCAACAGTGCAAAAAGCAGGGCTGCTGGTTCTAGGTGGGCAGGAAATTAAAGCTGTCGGGGATAGCATTTTCTAGAACTGGAATAATCAAGGCTCGTCTTGTTTTTTTTCAAAACTGTAAACTGTAGTTAATATGCAAGAGTGAAGGTGACGACATCCTGGGGTTCTGTATTTAGCTTCCTTTTGTGGCTTCCATTTAAAATTTTGGCTCAGTTTGTAAGTCAGAGGCCAGGTGTATTTTAGCATTAGGGTGCTCCATGCTTTCTATCTCAAATGATGAGAGACAAGCTAGCACAGAAGCCACTTATCTGAACCCTCCTAAACACCAGGGGTGGGATAAAATGGGATCCAGCTCTGAAGCATGAGATCTGAAACCATCCACCGCTTCAAATATCTCTGTATTGTATGTTGCCATGATCCATAAGGGAGCAAGGATGGTTTTGTGGTTAAATCACAGGACTGGAAACTAGTGTCTGCGGGCTAATTCACTGGATGACTTTTGTTAAGTTACTTAGCTGTGCCTCAGTTTCCCCATCTCTAAAATAGGCACGTTATTACTCCCATACCTCACAGGGATGTTTTACTATTACCAAAGTGCAATGATCTCCTCTGATTGATGAGAGTTTAGAATCAGAATGCAGCAAGCTATTTTCATCTGCCTGATCCAGGAGGGAAAAGAGAACACAGCTATCTTAACCACTCAAAAGGCCTGAAGTTGGGGACTTGAGGGTGCTCAGCACCACCCATCACAGTGTAGAATCAGACCCTAAACCTGCTTCATGCTAGTTTTGTAAAAACCATTCAAGCTGCCTGGAGCCAGCTCCAACCAGTTATAAAACTAGTTCAAGTGATCTGGTCATCAAATCAGCTAGACCTCTCTGAAAAATTTTCCCTGGAGTATACCAGGTCTTGAACAGAAGAAATGGGCAGTACAAACGGAGTTGCTTTAATTACCACTGAGCACCATAGCATGGCAGTCTATATTACAGTCATGCCCTGTTGTACTAAGGCATAGTACGTACACAGAGAAAGGGACAATCCCTGACAGTGGGGGGGAGGGGGGAGGAGAAACAGAGGTGACCCAGCATCACACAGGTCAGAGACAGAGTAAAGGCTAGAGCCCAAGTTTCCTGAATCCTAATACTGTGTCCACTTGACCATGCTGGCTGCCTCCCTGTGTACAGTGATATAACGTCCCCGCCTTGCAAATCTCACAAGCTGAAGTAGACTTGAAGAGCCGTGCGAAGTTCAAAAGCTTGTCTCTTCCACTAACAGAAGCTGGTCCAATAAAAGATATTATCTCACCCAGCTTCTCTCTCTAATATCCTGGGACCAACACAGCTACAACAACGTTGCAAACAATCTGAATAATTGCCAGGAGAGGCCAGCCAAGGTGGATCAAATAAGAACTGATCCAAACTTTCACTCATCTGGGCCCCAAACCCAAATTAAACCTTTCGTGACTTCACAAACCTTTCAATTTTATTTATTTATTTATTTATTTTCCTCATGGAGGTGGGAACAGGGAGAGGAATCTCCAGGTTTTGCTGCATTTCCTGGCTAAATCCAGAAAGTCCTGGAAGTGTCTCAAAAATGCTTGATTTCTAGCCCAGAGAGGACTGGAGAGGGAAGCAGTGTGGGCTTGTGGTTGTAGCAGGGAATGGAAAGGATTTGGGTTGTAATCCAAACTATGTCCCAGATTTGCTGTGGGATTAAGCTGCTGAACCTCTGTGTGTCAGTTTTAGTTGTAAAATGGGAATTAAACGTTTGCTCACCTTTCTAAACACTTTAGTGTACTCAAGTATGAGTATTAGAAGCATTGTGACACTTATCAAAGTTCTGCCCTTCTAAAGGCTGACCTGTTACTACAGTATGGACATACTTTTTGGAGCAGGATCACTATACAAGATCTCACACCATGACGACACTGTCTATGCTGCGGCTGACTGACAACTCCATTTCATCATTAGGAAATTCCCTGAGAGAAACCATCCCAGCTCTGAGCTGGCTTCGCTGTTTGATCTGCTGCCTTTGCCAGGCACCATGTTGCTGCCCTGTCTATTATGATGGCTAATTGGTGGTCTGCCTAAGCCTTGAAAAGTAGCAGCTTGCTGCTTAGTTGTTGTGCTTTTAAATCCCGTTTTAGCGAACAATGCAGGGATTTGAAGTTCATGCTTATGAGCATGGATCATGCTAGCAGGGTTGGTCATGCCAGGAAATTCTTTACATTTTCTTGGGCAATTTGTAACTCTGGTCCTCCTATTGGTATCTGCTCTGACACTGCCTTTGTTTGTAGTGGCTACTTCAGAAAAGAGTTATTGCAGTTCCTTTCCTTGCAGCCTGTGTGAAGCTGGTTATTTTTAAAGTGAATGTAGTGTTTGCACAACCTGCTGGACTAACATCCCTGCAAGCTGGAGCCCTTTCTACCCATAACCGGCAAAATCAAAGTTTTCTTTCTTTGCTTTAATTTGCTTCATGCTCTCAACTGGACGATCACTAGTTGTGGGGCAGGGTTTGAACGACTAACCTAGGGCTTGAGCCAAAGCTTACTGGCCTTGATGCAAAGAATCCCATTGGGCTATGAGAGAGAGGAAAGACTCCATAGCTCATTTTCCCCATTCCCTAAGCAAGAGGTTGTCCAGCTCTATCTTGGTGAGGATGACCCGTCAATGTAGACATTTGTCTTGCAAACAACCTTCCCTCTCATTCACAAACACGCAACACCCCTGTGACAAAGGCAGCAATTGCTTATATGAGGTGTTGTTATCAGGACATGTGATGTATTTTTATCATCTTTAAATCTCTTTCCCTGACCCTAGCCACTCACATGAACTGTTCTGTTTTCACTGTACCATTCTACCAGTTCACCACAGACTTAGTGGTAAAAACACCCACTCCCTATATGCCACTACTACAGGTGGAACTGCACCAAAGGCAGGGCCACTGTTGGGAGATTTCCCCAAAAAGCCGGTGTAGATATAAGCAAAGGGCAGATACCAGGCATGAGGGGAGAGAGGTGGGCATAGAGACTGAAGACAGCGTTTTGTTAAAGGAGCTAAAAGGACACGGACACAAAGCTCACAGGCCTGGTCTAACTCCAAATGAAGTGAATGGGAGTTTTGCCTAAGTAAATACCACAGGATTTGGCCTCCCTGTTTTTTAATTTTCTTACTGCTGTTAGTCTTATGACCTCAGATAACTAAGGCCTAGACATGATCTTGAACCATGAAGTCCAGATGTTCATCTCTGATTTCAGATAGCTAGAAAGACTTTGTACATAATGCTTTGGACTTGAGTTCCACTGGACATGTCTGCATGGATTTGGATCTTACGTCTCTTGGTTCACTGCCACACTATGGTCATTGGCACTCTAATATCTTAGCTACATCACTATCTGAACTTCCCCAAAACCCAGGGGATGTTTCAGTCCAGGGGTTCGGTTTGGCCCCATCTTCCTTTAAAATGGAGAGAATTTTAAAATTCTAACATTTTTTTCCTGTTTAGTCAACGTTGTGTCCTTGGTACTTTTCTCTCTCCTTGGATAATGAAAACAGACAAGTCACTTCCACTCTCAGGTTCTCACTCATTAGCACAATGTGAAAGAATGTAATTAACACATGTGGACCCCGCCCCCCCCCCCCCCCCCCCCCGAGCCATAGGTGAAGCAATCCAAGCTGAACCAAACAAGTGGGACTGAATGAAACTGAGCAAAGTAAATTTTAGGTTGAATATGGGGAAAAACCTCTCAACCACAAATGCTACCAGAGTGTGGAAGAGTCTCCTGAGGGAAATGGTGGAAACCTCATCGCTTGGGTCATTTTGCAAACTGGACAAAATGTTAGAGGTTGTACTATAAAGTACAATCCTGCATCGGCCAGGAACTAGTTGAGGGGCAACATTTCAAATTTAGTTGCCTGAAATTTAAGACACCTAAATAAATGCCCTGTATGTGGGGTTTTTTGGGGGGGGGCAGTGCTCAGCATCTACAGCTCCCTTTGAAACTAATATGAATGGCAAGTGTTCAACATCTCTGAAAACTAGGCCATTTATTTTGGTATCTCTGTATGGATTTCAGTGTCACCCAGGTTTGAAATCTTTGGTCTAGATGACCTAGCTCCCTTCTATCTTTACTAAGGACTTGCTGTGACCCAAGGACCTCTTAACACCAAGTGGGTAGGAGGTGCAGAGTGGTCACAGCTTCTCTTTGATCTGGTGTGTACATTCTTGTTCATCAAAGAGTTTCACGTCAGGTCTTGAATAAAAGCCTGTGTCACTCTGGTCATCAAAATCATTGTGTAATGTTTGTACAAATACTATGTAAGTTCTGTATATACCCTGAAAGGCTGTAGGCTCTGGTCACCAGCAAAGGTGAAAATCGGTGTTCTTTTGAACAAGAGACGTTTGTTCATCTATCTGTTCACATGTAACCTGAATATTGTCTCATTCACAGTGGGCTTCATGTCACGCGTCTGAACTGAATACAAACAAAGGATAGTGAGAACTTCAGAGAGAGGAACTAAGTGAGAGAGAAAAGCAGCGGGAGGGCTGGGGAATCCCTATCTGGTTGCAACACTTCAAAGGTTTGCTTGACTATGGTTGGGAGGCAGAGAAGACACCCAAGTACTCTTCACTGAGGGCATAAAAAGGCAGCAGTTCTGCTGAATGGAAAAAGGGGACTCAGCCAGGCTTGGTTGAAAATGCTGAAAAGAACTTTGGGTGAGATAAAACTTCTTTAGCCAGGTTAGCTTGTTAGTTTAGCCTCTAGACAGCATGTTGTGATCTTATTTGATAGGAAACCATTTGTTTCCCATATGCTTACTCACTATTAAATGAATCTTTGATAATAAACTTATTCTGTCACTGTTGTGGGGTTAAGCAAGATGCCAGTCCTGAGCGAAACCTCACAAGCTGGTGTGTACTGTTCCTTTGGGAACAGCAGACCTAGTCATTCGATGAGCATTCACTGGATCAAGGGCTGGACCCAGCAGGAAATTCTCTGATGACTCAGGGTTTAGTGTATGCCTATCGTTACCTATACAGAGAGAGGGCGGCCAGGAGCCGTGCTTGTGTTGCCAGAGGCTGATGGTTTTAGGGAGCTGATCCACCATAGACACAGCCAAGGCTGCTTCAGGCTAATGGGGGTGGTGGTGAGGTGCCACATGACCCCACTTACCCCAGGGGGCATCACACTTGTCTACACGGTGCATTTGTCTGCACCACAGAGGTGTAGATTCTAGTGTGCACCAACTGGCGCATGTGAACCCTGCTGGCATGTGCTGAACATTCCCTTGTACCTCTTCATGCGGTACTGTTTGAAACAGGAGTACATTAATGTGCGGTAGGAACTACTAGTGCATGCCAACCATGCCTACATGGTCCAGTTAGTGTGTGATACACTCATGCACACTAGAATTTATACTTCTTTGGTGTGGCTAAGCCCTTAGTTACAAAAGGATTGATAAGCCATCACTCCCAGCAGAGATAGGTTTAATGGGGTCCGTCCCTCCAGGCCTTCAGTCCTAGAATATCTCTCTGCTTCCCATTACCTAAAAGAGAAGCATTCTGTCTCTCCTTTCCCTGCCACCCAGAAGCAGGCTTAGAGTTTATTTAATAAATGACTGACAATGATGGGAATGCCTGAGCAAAGAGGTGAGTGTTACACATATCTCTGAATGCAGCAAGGCTAGTGGTGGGTCTTTTTCTTAGGGTCCTTTCTGCACACTGCAGCTGTTGGGGCTTGAACTTTTTCTCTTGACGGCACCCTTTTCTGCAGGTCGATTCAAGTAATGTTGGCAAGTATTTACCTACAATTATCTTATGTTCTATCATTTCAATATTGAAGTGGAAGAGATGCTGCAGATTCCAGAGGCTGGATATGCAAAGAGTTATTGAAGATTGCCCTCTCCTCTTTAATCTCTTGCTCCTGATGCTGTTGCCAGCAATTACTGGCATCCCACTGACCCAGACTTGCAAACTCTGAAACTCCTTCAAAACAAGGAGAGACCAGAATTTGGAAGCTGTGATCTGTAGCTCACGAAAGTTTATGCTCAAATAACTTTGTTAGTCTCTAAGGTGCCACAAGTCCTCCTTTTCTTTTTGCTGCAAACAGAGTTGTCCTGAAGAGGACTTGGGTGATGAATGACAACTAGGGAGAGAGAGAGAGTTACAACATGAGCCTGCATTTTTCTGCCTTGTAGGGAATACTGAGCCATTACCGATTTACAAACCACAGAGAAAAATGCTGCATCTTTTGTATAGTTAGGAGGAAATTGGAACTAGCATTCCTCTGCAGTCCAAGCCAGTGAAAGAAGCTCCCATTCTGTGGGCAAGGAGGTGACGGAATGTCACTCTGTTAACTGTGGTTCACACATTCTGGAGCAGCAGAATAACATGGCCCTAGGACTAGTTCTGGTTACTGAAATGGAATGAAATTTCAAAGAGTATAGACAGGGTTTGGTTTACTTGACTTCTAAAGTCTACGTGTTTATCAAAGGAGGTAGGATCTTGTGGTTAAAGCACATAATCTGTTCCTGACACTGTCCTTGGGCATGTCATTTGACCTCTATGCCTTAGTTTCCCCATCAGTCATATAGAAATATAAATTTACAGATTAAACCTTATAAGTATAACTCAGTTATGCTTGTAAGGTGCTTTGAAGATGATTAGATGGAAGGGTCTATAGGAGTACAAAGAGTGCTAATGCTTGTGAACCACAAGCAAAACATCCTCTATTAACATCAAAGGGAGAGCTGCATGATCAGACCGTATCCCTTCTAAATATTGTAGAAGTCTGCACTCAGAGTAATGAGATCAAAATAAATTCAACTGTGTTATCATTTACATTTATGTGATAGGACTCAGAACACGGGCATTACTTGCCAGCACACATTTAGTAGTGACAAAACTGATGCAAGTTTTTTAGGAGACAGGTTTTGTTAGGAAAAAACAAAATATCAACATTTGCAACTGGAAACTTCCTTTTCACAGTCTTTCTGGAGCAGCTGGGTTTGCATCAAAATATGCACAAAAAAAATCTTTATCCAAATCTTAAATTCAAAAAGTGAGTTCTTTGCTTAAAAACATTTGAGCAAAAATAATGCCATTTTTCACTCAAAAATAGATCCTGTTTTTAAGTAAGAAAACCTGAAAAGCTTCACACAAAGCCAGATGGGAGGAGGAAATTGGTGAGAGAGTGGGAGAAGAGGAACATAAGGTCATGAAAGCAATAAGCAAGCTCCATGAGATGGGGGAGAAGGGAGACAGGATGGTTTTTAGAGAGGCAAGTCAGATACCAGGGGGATGGGCACAAAATAAGGACAGAGAGAAGAGATGTGGGATGAAGAGAAATGTTTTTGTTTTTTTTTTCTTTCAAAGGCAGAGCAAAGTGAGCCTGGAAGGGAGCAGGGGAGGGAGAAGAGGAAAATGAGCCAGGGACAACAGGAAGCAAAAAAGGGTGGTGTCAAGGCCAAAGGTGGTGCAGTTCAAGTAAAAGAGACTCCCTCAAAATTAGAAACTGTAACAAAGGAGGAAAAGGACTGTCATTTCCCCCCACATCTTCCAAGATTATCAGCTCCTGTTTGCTCCCCTCCCTCCCTCTCCCACCAGGAAGCGTTGTCAATCCCATTTGTAAAAAAATGAGGAATATTTGTGGCACCTTAGAGACTAACAAATTTATTTGGGCATAAGGTTTCGTGGGTTAAAACTGATGAAGTGGGTTTTAGCCCATGAAAGCTTATACCCAAATAAATTTGTTAGTCTCTAAGGTGCCTCAAGTCTCCTCATTTTTTTTTTTTGCTGATGCAGACTAACACGGCTACCACTCTGAATCCAATTTGTGACACTTGAAGGAAAGAATTCTTGTCAGACCAACAGAAGTGGAGTAACCGGAACACAATTGCCAATAGAGAATCTAAAGACAAACTGGTTTGTACAGCATGAAGCCCGAGTGGACCATATCTTTGCAGATATTATGTACTATGTGTTGTCTTATGCTTTAGATGCTGGCCAGAATAAACATGCAACATGAAAGATTAGCATCTATCACTAGATTGCAACCGGGGTGACACAGCCAGGTCATGTGGGGCCAGACCTAGTCGTCAGAGCCAGAGTTTGCAGTCAGGAGACGGGGGGACAAGAGTCAGCTGGGTCAGGATACCAGGGTGTCAGAGGCAGGAGACAAACTGGAGGTTATAAACAAGAAGTCAGATGCCAGGAGTCAAGCCAGGGGAGTAGGTAGCACTCAATCCAGAACAGAGTAGAGCCCAATTGCTCAGTCAGCTTCCAGGGCCTACGGCTGGCTTAAGTAGGGCCAGTGGGCCAATCACCTGCTCTGGAGCTCCTTCAATTGGACCTCAGGGGAGGAGTCTCATACGGGGGCTGGGCTTTCTAGATCTTAGGTAAACTATTGCCAGCAGGCTACTAGGTGGAGGGTTGGATCATAGGTGCCTCCCCTGAGCCTTGTGGGCCTGGGTGTGAGGCCCATGATGCAGGGGATCTTGCTCCCATAGGGCAGCATTTTTCAAAGTTTGGATTGCGACCCAGTACTGGGTTGCGGCATGTAAACCACTGGGTCGCTCTGGTCAGCACAGCTGACTGGGAAGTTAAAAGTGCTGCCCAGCTAAGGCAGGCTAGTTCCTACCTGTTCTGACACCGCGCTGTGCCCCTGAAGCAGCCAGCCGTAGGTCCGGCTTCTAGGCAGCGGGGCCATGGGGCTCCATGTGCTGCCCCAACTTTGAGCACTGGCTCCGCACGCCCATTGGCTGGCAACTGGCCAAAGAGAACTGGGGGGAAGAGGGAGGCAGTGCCTGCGGGCGAGAGTCGCATGAAGCCGCTTGCGCACGTCTGCCTAGGAGCCAGACCTGCTGCTGGCCTCTTCCAGGGCACAGCGCGGTCTGCGGTGCACCCCAGCTGTGCCGCTGTCCGGGAGCCGCTGGAGGTATGTCGGCACCCCAACTCGGTGCCTCAATCCCCTGCCCCAGCCCTGAGCCCCCCCAAACCTGGAACCCCTTCCTGCACCCCAAACCCCTCATCCCCAGCCCCACCCCATAGCCTGCACCCCCAGCCCAGAACCCTGTCCCCCTCTGACACCCCAACCCTCTGCCCCAGCCCACAGCCCCTTCTCACACCCTGAACCCCTCATTCCCGGCCCGCCCCAGCAGCCCTCACCCCTGCACCGCAAACCTCTGCCCCAGCCCTGAGCCCCTTCCACACCCCAAACCCCTCATCCCCAGCTCCGTTGGGTCGTGGGGATCAACTGGGTCCCAATTTGAAAACCACTGCCATAGGGTGTAAACCAGCTAGGCATTATCTTCTGTAATTTAAGGACAAGGAAAACTTTTAAACTAGTTCAGCAGGAATCAAACAACTGATCCGTGATAGCTCTGTTGAAGGCTTTGAAATTACTTCTTATGTGGAGAAAAAAAACAATAGTCTTTAGAAAGAGAGATTCTGATCAGTTCTGTAGACTGGTTATTCCTCTTTCTCTTAGCATGAACTGCAGGCAGCCACATTTACACATTATGCTGCCTGGCCACATTTACATGTGGAAGGCTTGGCGGGTATAGCTATATCTGCAAAGGGTTTCTAGTGTGGATGCAACAATTGATGGGAGATGCTCTCCCATCAACATGGAATAGCTCTAAACAATAGACTGGCTCCCAGCCAGGGGAACTGATTTAGCAGGGGAGAAGTCGCCTTGGCAACGATGTCACACGGTAAGGGTCTGTGATCACCTGAGGAGGCTGAGCAGGGCGTCACCTGACAAAGGGGGCAAAAAGTTATAAAAAGGGCAGGCGTTGCTCATCTGCGGACCATTTTTCTCCAGCTCAAGATGAGGGAGAGGCAGCCCCACCTGAAGCAGCTTGATGAGGCAGGGGAAGCTGTCCATCTTCCTGGACACAGATGGTCCCCCAAGGACTTGCAAGGGAAGGGTGAGCTAGTGAGGGGCATTGTGGTTCAGGTATTTGTTGCTTTCTCAGCAATCTGCACTCTCTTGTGTGCTTTATCTGTAAAGCCAATAATGAGTTAGACTCTGGGCAGAGTGTTGGTGTGTGTTACCTCTTCACAGCTATGAAGTGCCTCTGGAGAGAATTAAACGCTAACCCAGAAGGCTCACACCTTGGGGTGGAGTTCTGCAAAAGCGTGTGTCTAAGCTTTGGGGGAGTCTGATGGTCCAACAGTGAGCCCAGGGGTAGGGCAGCTGGACAGTGGGTTCCAGTTCTCAGGTGGGGTGCCAGACCCAGGATCTGTGCCCTGAGAGCATGCCTAGGAACCCCAAAGATGGGAGCAGTGGCTAGATTCTGTTCTGGCTCTGGAGGCTTAAAACACCTGGGGATCCAGAGGTTTGGGTTCCCTTCACAGCAATCTGGTGAGCTACCAGCAGAGTGGGCCTGGCTGGATCTGTGACAAGCATATATGAGCAAAACTGTGCTTTTGTCAATATAGCTTATTCCAGTTGCCTCTCTCCCCCTTGAGTGAAATAAGCTATCCCAGCTAACGCACAGTTTTGGTAGTATCCATGTGTCTACACTAGGGACTTTTGCCAACACAGCTATGCCAGTCATCACAAACTGCACCGCATCACGCTCCTGACTGACACACTTGTGCTGGCAAAAGTCTGTAGTGCTGACCAGACCTTAGTTAATTTGGTTGGATCACAATTGCCACTTTATCTCTCTGAATGAGTCACATTGTTGGTGGGCAAATTTTCATTAGTTGGGAAAAGAAAATGTATTGGCCGTTCAGCAGCTCTTCACTCACCAGGAGCGTAGTTCTAAAGAAGCATTCAAAATGAATGTAGCGGGTCCAATTCTGATCCCCTACACTGGTCTAAATCAAGAGTAATTCCACTGAAGTCAGAGTTACACTGGTGTAAAGCAAGTGTGATATCATAAGCATACTCAGTGGGTTCAGATTCTCTTCTCAACACTGGTGTTACGTCAGTGTAAGTCTGTTGACTTAAATGGAGTTACTCCGGACTCGCATGGTTGGAGAATCCAGTCTTGCCACTTACTTCAATTCAGCAGGATCGGGTCCTAGATAATGAATACTGAAGGGACTTTAGAAATCTTATTCATTTTCAGCAGTTAAGCTCTGTTTCCTTGTTGCCATTCATACAGCTTGGCGATTTGGATCATTCTGTTTCTCGCTCATTCACTAACACAAAGGCAGTAAGTGTTTGGTTTTCTAGCCCTGCCAGGGAATGTTTTTTAAAAAGCCACCACTACAATCCTATTCCTATTTTTCTTAGTAAAACTTATTGTCCAAAACCACTTGGAAAGCATCCCTGTAATCAAACCAGATCCACTGCTGCTGGTGAAATATTTCATTATGGTGAAGATCTCAGGCCTCACTAGTGAAATATTTCACCAACATCAGTTAGTGATGTATCACCAGTGTGAGAAGAGAATCTGAACCTCATGCCTCATTACCTCAGCATGAGTACAGAGGTCTTTGTGTTTTCTGCTGCTGGTTTGAAGGGTTGAGCTAGTCGTGGTCAGTAGTGGTGTACCCTTTTGTGGTGCTGTAGCACAGTGGTTTTCAAACTTTTTTTTCTCACGACCCAGTTGAAGAAAAACACTTATCTCCGTGACCCAAAACAGTAATATCTTCTGACTAAAGTTTTTTCATAAAATTACAATAAAGGGCAATACATGCTAGCTTTAACCAATTCCCTTAAAGTAATAGTTAAAATTAGACATTGTTACTTGTAAAACATTTTAAAATACAGTATAAATACAGTAAAAATGACAGATTGAGTTTTACTTACTTAATGGGACGGGGTGGGCCTGCCTGGTGTTCATGATCTCGTTCCAGTCTTTCAGAGTAGCAGCCATGTTAGTCTGTATTAGCAAAAAGAAAAGGAGTACTTGTAGCACCTTAGAGACTAACAAATTTATTTGAGCATAGGCTTTCGTGAGCTACAGCTCACTTCATCGAATGCATCCAGTGAAGTGAGCTGTAGCTCACGAAATCTTATGCTCAAATAAATTTATTAGTCTCTAAGGTGCCACAAGTACTCCTTTTCTTTTTTCATTCCAGTCTGGATCACAAGATGAAAGCTCTGCACACATATCGAGTGCACTATTGAGTCAGCTTCTTTCTTTTGTTTTTAACCTTGTAAAAGTTGAAAATCCCGGTTTGCACATGTAGGTTGTTGTGAACCGTAGCAACAACAGAACACTAAGCTTACTTAACAATGGATATTCTTTGAAAACACTTATCCAAAATGATGACAAATTCAATGACCAGTGGCATGTTTGGAGTGTGCTATCACAGGTGAGTTGCAGCAGCAATTTTTCTAGCTCAGGCATCAAGTTTAGCTCCCTTATTGATTCAGGATTTTCAAAAGCTAAAGGATCTGTCTTCCAATGCTTTTCCTTCAAATTTTCAAACCCCTTTGCAGGGAAGTAGGGACTAAAATGATCAGACAGTGCAGCGAGATGTAACTGTATGATACTCCTCATTTCATTCCTTTTTTTTCCCCACTGATGCTGTTCTCAGTGTGTTGTAACAGTGTTGGAAACGTAGTAGCTCAGAAGATTACTTTTCAGTTATGCTTGCCACGCTGCTAATGAGTTTTGTATCTGTTCACAGGGTTGAAACAAATCATTGCCTCTTCCATACAACTTCAAATTAGTTTAAAATTGAGAAAATGTGAGCTAGAGATAACAACTTTATTAACCAGCTGTCATCATCAAACAAATTTGCCAAGTTAGACTGTTTCTCTACCAGAAAAATGTGAATCTCGTTCCTCGTACACCGTTGTAAGCGCCCTGCCCCGTGACAGCACCCTGCCCTGTGACAGTAAATGAGTATATTCCACTTCCATTTCTGAGCATAACACTTCAAAAAGCTTGCTGTTCAGTGACCTTCCATTAATGACATTAACAATTTTCACTACTTCCCTCAGTACTGCCATAAGATCTGGGGAAATACCCCAGAGCTTCGTGGTGAATGAAACAGTGAGGAGGGTGGTGAAGCACTGGAATGGGTTACCTAGGGAGGTGGTGGAATCTCCATCCTTAGAGGTTTTTAAGGCCCAGCTTGACAAAGCCCTGGCTGGGATGATTTAGTTGGGGGCTTGGTCCTGCTTTGAGCAGTGAGTTGGACTAGATGACCTCCTGAGGTCTCTTCCAATCCTAATCTTTTATGATTCCAAACAACACCATTACCAGCTGCCTCAGATTTTTTTTTCACAACTATTCCCCTACCTCTCATATTTGCTGCACCATCACTTGTAATTCCTTTGCAATTAGCCCAATCCAATTTGTATTTTCCAACTATGCAGTCAAGTAGTGTTAGGAATATCTGTGCTCCTATTGTATTGGTTGGTAAAGTTAGGACAGCAAATCTTCCGTAAAGTCAACTTGTGAAACATACCTCACATAAACAAACAGTGTTGCACAATTTGAAATAACAGTACTCTCGTAAAGCTGGATAGCAAAATCCCCTCCTGACTGTAATCGAATAATAATCTGGGCTTCCAAATGCTCTGCGATATCACATATTCGCCGAGACATTGTGTTATCACTGAGAGGAATACTTCTCAATTTTTCAGCAGACTTCTCATCGAAAATTGTACGCATCATATCCAGAGATGCTGGAAGAATAATTTTTTTGGCAACCGTATGGGCCTTTTTCTCTTTTGCCATGTGGTATGCAACCAAATATGATGCCAGTTGTGTCTTACCATTGGAAGTAGTCGACCGACTAAGAACTTGCGCTGATAACTTTAATTCCCTTTGCTTCCTTTGAAAATATGTAAGAGGCTTTTGAATAAGTTCCCCGTGTTTTCTTTCTAAATGTCTTTTTCACTTTGATGGTTTTAAACTTTCATTTGCAAGCATCTCACAGCAAATAACACAGCTTGGAGCTCGGTTTGCATTAGCACAATTGATGAAACCCTATTTGAAAAGAGCATCACTATGCTGCTTTGTCCATGATTTGGTTTTCTTTTTAGTAGTGGTTCAGATGAGGTTGACATGGCAGAAATCTGTCCATTATTACTAGAACTTTCTGTTGCAGACGATGTACTTACACTTTTCATTTTCAGATGTAGATGGATCTGATGACTGTTTCTGAACTTCTTTTTCTTATTACAAAATATCCATTTTTCAGGATGAAGGTTTGTTGGTTAAGCCTCGCAACTCAAGTCTCCACAACATTAACAAAACTGACAGTGCACAGAAAGCAGTCTCATTAGGTGATTACATTCAAAACAGCTGTGTTGTGTATGTGTGTAGTGCATAAGAAACTTTCTGCAAACAAATAAGTCTGACCAGAAATAAATAAAACGTCCAACATTTAAATGATTGTTATGTTATTTTAAAACTGTAATGAAAGACATTTTAAGAGATCATGACATTTTAAATTTGCAGGTGACCCAATCCAGTACTGGGTCATGACCCATATTTTGAAAACCACTGCTGTAGCTGACCAGCTTGTGAGTGTACTCACCACTACCTTCTGCAGTAATGGAATATTGCACATGCTTGTGTACTGTCTGTATGCTCCTTTGCTGGCTCATTGAGGCTGGGTTTACACTTAAAACTTAGTTCAACACAGCAGTGGCACTCAGGGATGTGAAAAATCCACCCCTCTGAGCACAATAGCTATGCTGAGCTAGCCGTCAGTGTGGTCGCAGCTACTGTGATTGAAGAATGCTTCCATCAGTCTAGCTACTGTTGCTCGAGGAGGTGGAGTTCCTACAGCAATGGAAAAACCTCTCTGTTGCTTTGTCTGCGCCTACACTATAGAGTCACAGTTGTACGGCTACAGCACCCAAAGTGTAGACCTGGGGCTAGTCACACATTTGGTTTGTTCAGCCGCATTCTGTGCCTTATTGGAACAGAAGGTATAACTAGAGCTGGGTGAAATTCTTCAAAGGAAACTTCTTCCACAAAAAACGCAGATTCAGTGGCATCAAACTAGTCTGAATTCCTGTCAGTTTCACCACTTCATTCGGCTGGTGGTGGTGGAACAACTTTTTTTTTTTTTAATTTGAAATGTTTCATTTTGACATTTTAACTTTTGGATTCAAAATGCTTGTTTTGCATAGAAATTTCCTTTCCTTTTATTTAAACAGTGTTCAGAAGGTTAAAAAATGCTCAGAAATTAAAAGTTTTGGTTTGGGGCAAACAAACCATTTTGTTCAAGCTGAAACTTTGAATTTTCAATTCACCAACAATTTGAGAAAAATTTGTTTTCAGTTCAACTTGAAACAATTCCCCCCCTGATTTTCTGTGAACCAAAAAAATCCTCTATTCACCCAGCCATAGCCAAGAGTTCTCTCTTCTCAGAGTAGAGGAGTAAATTCTGGTGTCCTGAAGAGAGTCCATTCAGGTATTTACATTCTGCCTTCTTAGATTCCTCTTTGCCATTTCAATTACACCAGGGCTTCTTTGCTTCTTGTCCTAAATGCTTACACAATGTTGCTGTGCTCTATGAAACAGCTACATTGTTTCACCTCACTGTTTGTAGGAGTGATGGGTGAAGTTTGTTCTACATAAATGAAAAGTTCTTGGTATGTGTCATAGAGATAAATGATGCAAATATAACAGGATTTTTAAGTGTGTGTTGGATCCCCCTCTAGTGGCTAGCCACACGAAGGTAATAACCTGCTACTGCTGCCAGCTAATGGAGTTAGCACTTACAGTGGTAAGTCTGTGCTGAAAGTCAAGCATTCAGACCCTGGCGATGACTCATGGCACAAACCATTACAAAAATGCATTGTGGCCAATATATAACTAACTTTGTAATTGGGCAGCAATATGGATCTGGATCCTAAGAGAGAACTCAGCACCTCCATTCCACTTATTTCTTTGGGAGTTGAAGGAAATCTGCCTATCATCAGAGTGGGACCTCTATGAGCAATCCATGGAAGTTTTTCTTTCTTACTCTCTTTAAAATAGTTTGCCTAAGATTTAAATTTGTTCTGCCCTATAGTTGAGTTTAAAAAATTAAAATCAATATCAGATATTAACATTTATATCTTTTAAAAATCTCATGTAAGTAGAGCTGTTTGGGAAAACAGAAAAAAGTGTTTTCAAATATTTGTGTGAAAATATTCCATTTTTTCACTGAAATTGAATTTCAATTGAAATTTTCTAGCCCGTTCACCTGCTTAAGTGTTGAATAAACTCTTCACCACTTGGGCAGTGAAAGTTGAACTATTCAGCACTATTTAAACATGGATTTCTGTCTGAGCAAAAATGCTGTAATAATAATCTCCCCAAATGCAATGTCTTGCATTTTTCTTTTCTGCTAGAAGTATCTGTATGTTCAATACAAATGAAATGGGTGAGATTCATGGTAATTTGGAATTTGTAAAAATAAACTGGAATTAATAGAGTTACATTTACTTAAACCAGGTGTGAATTTGGCTACATTCTGTCCTCGTGCACCCCTACAATCCCATTGAATTTGCGAAGATTTAAGGGAAGATACAAGTTGTGTATGCTTTATTAGACAGTAGACCAAATTTTTCTGTCCAAAGCAATGCCATTTTTATAAGATGTAACTGAGATCAGATTTTTTTTGTAATTACTTCTAGAAGTAGTCATTTTCACATCCCTGATGCGAATACCAACCGTAACCTATGCAAAATTCATATTTATGTAGTAGTTTTAGGACGAAGTCTTCAGTAAACTACTGCAAGAGGATTATGATATCCTGCCACTGAGCTGGTACTCAGCCTATAGGGGGCAGTAGTTACAAAAACACATTAAGTAAGACCGGCCATACTGGGTCAGACCAATGGTCCATCTAGCCCAGTATCCTGTCTTCTGACAGTGGCCAATGCCAGGTGCCCCAGAGGGAATGAACAGAACAGGTAATCAAGTGATCCATCCCTTGTCGCCCATTCCCAGCTTCTGGCAGTCAGAGGCTGAGGACATCCAGAGAATGGGGTTGCATTCCTGATCATCTTGGGAATAGTCATTGATGGACTTATCCTCCATGAACTTATACTTATCTAATTTTTTTGAGCCTCATTCTAGTTTTGTCCTTCACAATATCCTTGGCAACCAGTTCTACAGGTTGAATGTGTATTGTGTGAAGAAATACTTCCTTTTGTTTGTTTTAAACCTGCTGCCCATTAATTTCAGTGGATGATCCCTGATTCTTGTGTTATGTGAAGGAATAAATAACACTTCCTTATTCACTTTCTCCACACCCCTCTTGATTTTATAGGCCTCGATCAGATCCCCCCTTAGCTGTCTCGTTTCCAAGCTGAAAAGTCCCAGTCTTTTTAATCTCTCCTCATACAGAAGCTGCTTCATAACCTTAATAATTGTTGGTTTCAGAGTAGCAGCCGTATTAGTCTGTATTCCCAAAAAAGAAAAGGAGGACTTGTGGCACCTTAGAGACTAACAAATTTATTTGAGCATAAGCTTTCATGAGCTACAGCTCACTTCATCAGATGCATTCCAATGCTCCAATTTATTATGCTCAAATAAATTTGCTAGTCTCTAAGGTGCCACAAGTCCTCCTTTTCTTAATTTAATAATTGTTGTTGCCCTTCTCTGCACCTTTTCCAATTCTAATGTATCTTTTTTTGAGATGGGACGACCACTGTAGCATGCAGTTTTCAAGGTGTGGGCATACCATAGATTTATATAGTGATTATATTATTATTATGATATTTTCTGTCTTATTACCTATCCCTTTCCTAATGGGGCCTAACATTTTGTTGCTTTTTTGATTGCTGCTGCATGTTGAGCAGATGTTTTTGGAGAACGATCTACCATGAATCCAAAGTCTCTTTCTTGAGCGGTAACAGCTAACTTAGATCCCATCGTTTTGTAGGGATAGTTGGGATTATGTTTTCCAATGTGCATTACTTTGCATTTATCAATATTGAAGTTCATTTGCCATTTTGTTGCCCCATCAAGCAGTTTTGTGAGATCCCTTTGTAACTCTTTGCAGTCTACTTTGGGCGTAACTATCTTGAATAATTTTGTATCATCTGCAAACTTTGCCACCTCAGTCTTTACCCCTTTTTCCCGATAATTTATGACTATGTTGAACAGCACTGTCCCCAGTACAGATTCTTGGAAGAATGCACTATTTACCGCTCTTCACCGTGAAAACTGACCATTTATTCCTACCCTTTGTTTCCTATCTTTTAACCAGTTACTGATTCACGAGAGGACATTCCCTCTTATCACATGACTGCCTACTTTGCTTAAGAACTTTTGGTGATGGACCTTGTCACATGCTTGTTGCAAGCCCAAGTACATTAGATCCACTGGATCACCCTGTGACGTTCCCTTCTGGTGTAGTCTGGACCAGTGATCTGCTAGGCCACTCCAATCCTTGGCTCTGGGGAGCCAGTCTTACCCTGTTCTGCTGTGAGAACCCGCACTCCTGGGCTTTTCATGCACAGCCCCTGGCATGTAAGCGACTTGAAAGCGAATGACATCAGCCAATATCTCCGGTCCCAGAAACAACCCTAAGAACCTCCATCTTGCAGCATCCAGTTATGCCTGCTGGACGCTGCAAGCTCATATAAATTTGTCAATTTAACAAAGAAATTGATATATACCAGGCTTGTTATCCCAAGGAGAGTCTCTGACATGCTTCAAACCAAACACACTGCTTCAGGTAGAATAAACAAACAGATTTATTAACTATAAATGTAGATTTTGAGTGATTATAAGTCAAGCATAACAAGTCAGATTTGGTTGAATGCAATAAAAGCAAAACGCATTCTAAGCTGATCTTAACACTTTCAATGTCTTTACAAACTTAAATGTTTCTCACCACAGGCTGGCTGGTTACTTTTCAGTCAGGCTCTCCCCCTCTGATCATCGGTTCTGTCGCTTGATGGTGGTGGTGTCTGTGGATGTAGGTGGAAGAGAGAGACCATGGCAAAATGTCTCTCCCTTTTATCATGTCCTTTCTTTCCTCTTGGCTTTGCACCCCCGCCTCCCTTCAGAGTCAGGTGAGCGTTACCTCATTGCAGTCCCAAACTGACCAAAGGAAGGGGGTGACTCCCTCCAGGGCCTAACAGATTCTTTTGTTGCTTTCTAAGCCAGTGTCCATTGTTCCTGTGAGGCTGGGCTGTCCCATGGACTGTCCCATCCATGCCCTGACAAGGTGTGAACTGCCCCTCTGTTCTTGGAGAGTTTTTGCATCGGCCTGCTTAAAGTCATTGAGGATACATTTTTACATTTTAATTTTTGTCTTTTGCTAGTTGCTCTTCAAATTCTGTTTTTGGCCTGCCTAATTATACTTTGACACTTGACTTGCCAGATTTTATGTTCCTTTCTATTTTCCTCAGTAGGATTTGACTTCCAATTTTTAAAGGATGCTTTTTGCCTCTAGCTGCTTCTTTTACTTTATTGTTTAGCCATGGTGGTACTTTTAAAAAATCTTTTATTATGTATTTTTATTTGGGGGTATACATTTAATTTCTGCCTCTATTATTGTGTTTTAAAAAAGTTTCCATGCACTTTTGTGACTGTATCTTTTAATTTCCATTTAAGTATCTTCCTCATTTTTGTGTAGTTCTCCTTTCTGAAGTCAAATGCTATGGTGGTGGGACCTAGCTTAAAACTTGCCAGGCACGCCATCCTGGTAACTCTGGGTGACCCTAAATGACCTTGTACATTCCTTGATGTTGAACTGTTTTGACATGTGAGACTTCAAGTTCCACTAATTGGAGTGTTCTGAAATAGGGTAACCTCAACCCAATCATCATTAATATGTATTTGAGAAGAAGAAAAAAGGTAGAAAAGTTAGAATGTGCAAAGGTGGTATCTGTAAATGTTCACACAGAAGAATGATCTCGTAGTTAAGGAATTGGATGGGGACTTTGGAGGGCTGGGTTTAATTCCCGGCTGTGCACAGGTTTTCTTTATGACTAAGGGCAACTTACTGAGGGTATGTCTACATTGCACACTAAGTCCATATGTATGGGATTTGGTCTTGTGAAATCAGTGTTTCCAAGCCCATGCCTGAGCCTCCACACTGCACTATAAACCTGGGGCTTGCAATTGCTGGACACGGTTCTCACAACCATCCTAACACATCCATACTGCACTTCTGATCTGACTGGGGTCTGTGACTTGAGCTGCAGCCACACTGCAAAATGACAGGGCTTGGACCCAAGACACAGTGGGACTTGGGCTCTGACCCACCTCCTAGCAGGGTTCTAGGATCCAGGTCCCCAGTGCTTGCTGACCCAAGTCAGACTGATTTGGGTGTCAATGGAAGAGGGGCTTGGGTTCAAACCTGAGTCAGAGCTCAGGCTTAGTGTACGGTGTAGGTACACCCTTAATCACTCTGTGCTTTGATTCCCCATCTATAAACTGGGGATAATATTTCTTGGCTCCCATCCTTTGGCTTGTCTGTTTAGATTGTATGCCATGCAGGGACCTAGCACAACGGGGCCTTTGCCTGTAGATGCTACTGTCTTGTAAATATAGAACAATGGTGATGTTAATAACACTTAATGGATTTTCTTCAATCTTGGTTTCCTTTATCATACCTGAGAAGCTCCACAAACCAAGCCCAGTTTCTGGATGTAAAGCTCCATGGACTAGAACCTGGATCTGCAGAGCCAGGAACAGTTCATAGAATCATAGAATCATAGAATATCAGGGTTGGAAGGGACCCCAGAAGGTCATCTAGTCCAACCCCCTGCTCAAAGCAGGACCAAGTCCCAGTTAAATCATCCTAGCCAGGGCTTTGTCAAGCCTGACCTTAAAAACCTCTAAGGAAGGAGATTCTACCACCTCCCTAGGTAACGCATTCCAGTGTTTCACCACCCTCTTAGTGAAAAAGTTTTTCCTAATATCCAATCTAAACCTCCCCCATTGCAACTTGATGCAAGTTGATGGTCCCACAGCACTACTGGGAAGCAATGTCGAGCCCTATCTAGGGAGCACTGTGGAGAATAAGCATCACAGGAGGTACCACCCAAGACAGTACCCTGCAGCCCTCTGATTGGTCAAGCACCCCATTTAACCCCAGCAGGTGGCCCAGGAGGTTGTCCGGGCAACCTTCCAGACTTTGATCTGCTGTGACTCCAAACTTTACCTTGTCTTCTGGTCTCAGCCTGACCCTTGCTGCCTGATTCCTGCCTGGAACTATCTCTGATCGCCGGTCTCTGACTCTGACCCTGATTCCTGCGTCCTGATTCCACCCCGGTACTGATCTCCTCTCTTTGACCCCAGCCTGACTGTGACTCCGACTCTTGCTTATTGAATCTGGCTTTTGTGATTCCTGCGACTACCTCCCCTGATGTGCAGATCCCAACTCAGCTGTGCCACTGGGCCAGACTGCCTATACCCTAGGCCCGCATACTGGCTTTACTAGAGCACACAGTTTCTGACTGGAACATTTGGACAGATCTGTTTTACCTCCTCATGCCACCAACTCCTATGGCTCACCAGATGTCACTCAGACTTTGGGAGAAAGAACTGAAATTTATGAGCAACTGATTCCCAATGGAACTGGGAAATTAGGAGTTGGAAGAGGAGGTGAAATTCAGCCAGGGCTACAGTGGGTGCCACGTTCTGTAACAGACGTTGTCTACAGCAGTGTCTCCATGTACTGAGGATGATGTGAGTCCTATATGAATAGCTGATTGCATGCTATTTCAAGCATTTTGGGTTGCAGATTTATGTCAGTGCTTAGACTTTCATTATCATTTACTCTAGACTTGAACCTTAGCTCTGATTTGGCCCCAAGCCCTGAATCTCTAGTCTAAATCTAATCCAGATCGAAACACAGCCTCTGGATTCTACCACTGTTTAAACAAGCAGTTGTTACTAATAAAGCATTGAGCACATTTCCTACCCCACATCCCTTTGTAACTGATTGCACTTGGACCAATAGTGGGATTTGAACCTGGCCTTACACAGCTGCAAATATGAACAATTAGGTGCCAATAGACTTGTGAGGATCTGGACCTAAACTCCCTAGCTGGCAAGTGTAGTAGACTCATTCATCTCTTATGTGGACTAGCCCCACTAGGGGAGACAAAAGTCCATCCCCACTTTCATAGAGCACTATCATTATGTAGCAAAAAATGCCCCTCCCCGCAAGCCCCCACAGATTTAGCAGCTATGGAAGTTTGTCATTTCTTGGCCTTTGGGCTATGATCAAAAACCGAATCAGTTTCCAGTCTCTAGCCTGCCCTGGCAGGAAAGGATTTCTGATTTACATTATTTGTTTTACTCTATCCATGTTTTCCAGGCTTCACTTCAGCTGTACGTGCCTCTTCAACCTCAATATTTGCTCAAGGAAACCAGCTCTATTGGTTTGGTTCCCTACTCAGTTCACTCAGCAAACATTTGGCAGACACTGACAGGCATCTGCGTGGCAAAGCGTGGGTGAGAAAGGTCTGTCTCACCTCCGGCTTGAACAGTAAACACAATGCTTCCTGAATGTCTCAGAAGATTGTGACTGTTTGTCACACCAGTAGTAGAAAAACAGTGGAGATGATGTTAAAGGAAATACTGTGGCTAGCCCAGCAGGAACAGTTCTGTGTAGTCGTGTCGTGGTCCCTCTGCTTCCTTGTCCTCAGCTCTGTGCAAGAGGAACCGGCAGATGTGAGTGCTAGCCCTGCCATTGTGCTGATGGTCTGGGTACCATTGTGTGCAGCACAAAGACAACCCTGAAGACCAAACTAGTCAAGTATTTGTTACAAAGTGACTAAAAGCACTATCCCCCATGGCAAGGGTTAAGGCTTTTTCTGGCTTTAAAAACATCTTTCCGACCATAAAACAAAGCCTGGAGTAAAGGAAAAAGCTTCTTGGTCAATGACTTGCCATCATGGGCTGTATCACCTCAGGACTTAATTACTTTAAAACTAGGATGAACTTGGCTCCAGCGTGCTGTTCAGATGTTGGGGGAGAGTAGCTCTGAAGCCGCCATTTGGCAGCTTTGGAAAGTTATGCAGCAGAAATTGAACTCGGGTAATGACATGCTGCCTACTTACAGTAGATACTCTCTACCAGCCCATATAAAATTGTTCTTCCCTTTCCCTCCTTCCAAAAATGCAGCACTTAAAGCACTTTGAAACCATAAAGTGCTCTATTGATGCTGACTCGTTTCTCCTTACAGCACCCCCAGGAGGCAGCAGAGAAGGTATTATTATTGAAATGGCTGCTGTTGGCACGATGGACTATCATGTTTATTCATTTGGTGGCAGTCTTCTCTGAGTCACTCCTGGACTCATGCCACAGGGCCGTGGTGAGGATGCTGAGCTTCAGATGGGACGTAACCGCTTTGTGGCCATTTCCTAAGAAAATTTCAACCCAGGTAATTGCATTCTACTGGCGTAAGTTCCACCTGCAGGTTCAAATGGATATTTTGTATCACTTCTTGCCCTAAAAGGTTGTATAATTTTGTGAGTTTAGCTGCTGCCTTTTCACCCCAGAAGTACCTGAATTTCAGCAGCAGGTGAAGTAATCCCTATATACAATATGTAGAGCATTTAAGTTGAAATGTTTTGAGATAACAAGTGTTCTATATACGTTTTTATTATGTTCCACATTAAAGGCTGCTACATTTTGATGGAGGGTGAATATAAGTAGGTTATGGTTTTGTGCACCTTGAGATCCTATTTATCTTGGGTTGAGCGACACTGGTATCGTACATTTAAGGCACTTTTCCTAGGATAATGCAGTTACTATTTATACAACGTGACCTGGACTGCATTAGTAGGAGCATTGCCAGCAGATCAAGGGAAGTGATTATTCCCCTCCATTCGGCACTGGTGAGGCCACATCTGGAGTACTGAGTCCAGTTTTGGCCCCCGCTGCCCCCACTACAGAAAGGATGTGGACAAATTGGACAGAGTCCAGCGGAGGGCAACGAAAATGATTAGGGGGCTGGGGCACATGACCTATGAGGAGAGGCTGAGGGAACTGGGCTTATTTAGTCTGCAGAAGAGAAGAGTGAGTGGGGCATTTGATAACAGCCTTCAACTACCTAAAGGGGGGTTCCAAAGAGGATGGAGCTCGGCTGTTCTCAGCGGTGGCAGATGACAGAACCAGGAGCAATGGTCTCAAGTTGCAGTGGGGGAGGTCAAGGTTGGATATTAGGAAACACTGTTTCACTAGGAGGGTGGTGAAGCACTGGAATGGGTTACCTCGGGACGTGTTAGAATCTCCTTCCTGAGAGGTTTTTAAGGCCAGGCTTGACAAAGCCATGGCTGGGATGATTTAATTGGGCTTGGTCCTGCTTTGAGCAGGGGGTTGGACTAGATGATTTCCTGAGGTCTCTTCCAACCCTAATCTTCTATGATTCTATGGTTCTATGACTTTAAAAATCTGAAACTCAGATGTTTTCCAATTGAATTTGCCTATTTCTGTTTATGTAGCATGCAGCTTTATGATCTGCTAGCAAGGCTTTAAAAAAAAATCTGATTTCCCCTCGCTTTGACACTGCTTGGGTTCTCACTCATATAACCCCAGGTTAGAGCTCATCAATGCCTCCCTCACAGATGAGGTGGAGAGAAAAAAGAGCCTACAAAACCCAGGAGCCTTGTGTTCGCAGTGTTTTAATCCAGCAACGAAAGGGTTCGTTATTTTAGAACTTGTGAGTTAAACAAAAGGGGATTCCATGTCAGGAGCTCTCTTTCTATTGGCTAGAAACATATGGGTCCAGACAAAGAGCTACACTTTTGTGACTAGTGTTCTAGCCTGCTGCTGTGTTTAATTAGTCTGAGGAAATGGCTGTGCAAAGTAGCAGCTTCAATAATAAATGTGCTGCTTCTAAGACGTTTAGACCATTCTAGAGATCTCTGAGTGCTGCGGAAGTTTTTCCGGTGTTTTTAAATAAGAATTATGCATTGATTAAGGAAATCCAAATGGGTGGTTGGTGAATCTTCATGGCGCGGCGGTCAGTGATTGAACCATTATAGGGCATGGGAGAGAGTTGTGCAAATAATGGATTTTTTGGTTATCTAGCAATTCCTTAAAAAAAAAGTTTTGGGTTGAACAAAACATTTCATTTGACCTGAATTGAAATGTGTCGTTTCAATTTTGAATATTTTTTTAGTCATTTTAAATTAAAAAATATCAATTTAAAGGAAGTTTAGAACTGAAAAATCAAAACACATTTCATTTTGAAAACACCAAAATGAAGCATTATGATTTTTTCAGGATGTTTATTTATTTATTTATTTATTTAGCTGAAATTGACATGAATTCACATATTTCTGTCATCCCGAACCTGCATTTTTCATCAAAAAAAAGTGTCAGTTAAAAACTGTCACACAGTTTCACACAGTGAGAGTTAAAAACTTTCACTGTGCAATCCTACACACAGTGCTTAACTAAACAGCATAAAGATGTGTCACTTGACACAGGCATCTCTCCAGTATCCAGCTGCAATGTCCCTCACTTGTTAAGGGCCAAGGCTAACCTGATTTATTTTGCTTGAGTCAAAGAGAAGTGGATAGTGCATGCATTGACTTCAAGCTCTGTAAGGACGCTTTGTGAACATAATGCCCGGAACGAAGCCATGTGCATCTTGTTCCTTAATGCTATTTTCACTTTGGTATAAAAATGTTGCTCTCAATATTTAGTGTTGCAGTGAGAGAAGGTGTACTGTTCTCTGGTAGAGATGGGGCCAAACCAAAACTCAATAGATTTGTGGAGTGGGAGGGGTTGTAATCCAGATCTCAATGTTGCAGCCTGACCTAATTCCTATTGTGTGACGTCAGTGATGTTCTCATGCACTGTTCTGAGTACCTGAATATTTCTCCTTGTGCGAAGTCTAAAATTAGTGGTGGTTGTTGTCTTGTCCCTTGATCATATTAGGCCATGAAGTTTGAGAATGAATTTGGCAACTCATACAGGGTCCTTTGTAAGGGCTCGAGGCAAGGTATTCAATCCCAAAAGTTTCACTTTTCCTTACAATATTACATTCAAGAGCGTGGGCAGGTGTAAAAGCATTCTCCTGACACATCTTGCCAAGTGGCTATATCTTGGTCCCATCTCTACGGATTTTCATTCCTGTGGCGTGTCCCATCCACAGTCTCACAATAGTGGATATTATTTTCTGAGTTGCTTTGATGTCAATCAGAGAATCTTTCATCTTTTAACTATTTATTTCAGCTAATATTTCCCTTGAACATAAGAACATGAGGGTATGACTATCCTCAACAGCTGTCATTCCAACTTGAGTTTTTGATCTTCCAGTTTAGCTAGGTCCTTAGCTAGCTCACTTCCACGCACACCAACATTTGATGGAATCCACTGAAAAGTCAATTTATTGGCTCCCTTTCCAATCATCTGCTCCTTCTTGTGAATTGCATTGTTGCTAATGTTCTGATTTCTTTGAAAGGAACAGAGGATCACTGACCATAAATCAACAAACATCACATCATCTGCCTCTATTTTTGACATGTTTGTTTCTTGCAGTGCAGTGAAAATAGCT
This sequence comes from Dermochelys coriacea, assembly GCF_009764565.3. Lineage (NCBI taxonomy): Eukaryota > Metazoa > Chordata > Testudines > Dermochelyidae > Dermochelys > Dermochelys coriacea. The sequence continues at coordinate 137,545,327 of NC_050071.1, read as the reverse complement.
TTCAGTTTGGCCGTATAGTTCGAGTTAATGTATCCTGAACTAGAGCTCTTTATTGTACTCTCTCTATGAGGCCACTAGATGAAGACACTACAACTATCATTCTTGAAGGATTTGTCTAATGAACCATCAGTGTACACATGAATCTGTTTGACTCATGACTGATACCATTGGGTAGTCTTATCTACAATTTTCCCTGGTGTGGCCAAATCCGTGTGTTCCTTTGAGCAAGGTTCCAAAAGAGAGAGACATTTACTAAAGGAAATAAGGTTATGTGGAGGAATTACTGGGTATACAAACTTCTTCATGCACTCTAGCTTCCTAACATCATCAGATGCTTCCATTTCTTTAGTAGTCTTTACATACTGTGACAATACTCTGTCCTTGCCTCTGTGGGTCCCGCGTTTTCTGGCAGATTTCGCTAGCCTCAGAGGCTCACTGTGACCCTCCATGTAACCCTTCTCTCTCTAGAGACAAGGGTCACAGTCTACTGAGCCATTTTCATCATAAGCCAGCGAGGGAGATGAGGAGAAGTTATCCTTCCTTGCAAAGTCTCTGTTGTCTCCCAGTCTCAGTGATTAATCAGGGGCAAAGGTGGGGGGGGAGCCCAGGCCCACCCTTTACTCCGGGCTCCAGCCCAGGGATCCTAATAGTATCAGCTATGGTAGCTGACCTTTTAGAAACATGACATGTACAATTCCCTGGGCTACTTCCCCCACACAGCAGCCCTCACTTCCTCAAGCTCCACTTCACCCTTACCTCAGGGCCTCCTTCCTTGTGCCTGATACGGTGTGTACTACTCAGTCTCTCCAACAGCGCAACTTCCTCCCACAGCTCCTGACATGCACACCCACCTAACTAACTGGGAGGCTTTTAACTAGTTTCAGCCAGCCCCTGATTGGCTTCCGATGTCCCAATCAACCTAGCCTTCTCCCTGCCTTCTGGAAAGTTCTTAAATGGCCCCAGGTGTCTTAATTGACCTGGAGCAGCTGCCATTTCACTTATCCTGGTACCAGGGATTTGTTTAGCCTGGAGCTAATATATCTATCTCCCACTACTTTTCTATAGCCATCTGGCCTTGCCCCGTCACAATACCTTTTGAAACAAAATGATCATTTCAACTTAATTTGGCTTTCCAATTTCTGAACAGACCTGAGCAGTGATGACATTCAGGTAGGGAATGAAGACAGTTTCTATACTGAATTTGATGTTCTTTTCTTTGATTGAACATCAGACTCTTGTTCACAGATTGCTTTTGGAATATCTCTTACTGCTCCAATTATCATGAGAATTGCAGACAACAGCACAACATCCGTCTTAGCAAGATTACCAGAAGCAGAACATGATCAGGCAGGTAATGGATATTCAAATTTTGGGCGAATTATTAAGCAGTATGTTGTTTTCAGTGTCTTAACATGTGAACCTCAGTTGGTACTGGCAATACATCATAGAAGATTATAGCCTATAGAGCTAGCTTAAGCTATTTTATGTAGCAGCTACACAAGAAACCTACAGGCCTACATCCTGTAAAGATAATTAGCTTAAATACAGGTTTCAGAGTAGCAGCCGTGTTAGTCTGTATTTGCAAAAAGAAAAGGAGTACTTGTGGCACCTTAGAGACTAACAAATTTATTTGAGTATAAGCTTTTGTGAGCTACAGCAATAAATAAATTTGCAATAAATTTGTTAGTCTCTAAGGTGCCATGAGTACTCCTTTTCTTTTAGCTTAAATAGTTAGCTTAAGGCTTTGAGGCCTATCTTCTGAGTGTATGCGCAATGTGCCTCAGGTGGCATGTGACCAGGATTTATCACCGAATTTGGTCCCCTGGTTGGATCATTAGCTTCCTGGCCCAGGTCGGGTACTGATGGGGAGCACAACACGAACACTGATCCATGCCCTCCCTTTGAGGCCTATGAGCCTTAACATAAGTGTGTTACCCAACAGTGGCAGCCATCTTTCCGACTTGTGGTCCAAACCTTAGTTCTGTGTCCAAGGTCACTCCAAAGTATACCAGGTTCCTCTAAATGGCAATACCTTCTCCAGCTAGTGTCAATTTTGGCCTGTAGTTGAGCCTCCTACAAGTTGTGGTAAAGTAGGTGGACTTTATTTTTGCTTGATTCAGCTGGAATTGATGTTCCTTTGCCCATCTAGTTATAATGTCCAAGTCTTCATTTAATTCATTCTCCAGAACATCTATTTCATGATCTATGATATGAAGCATAATATCATCTGCATATGGACATACAGTTGATTTCAAGCAGAGCTCCCTCTGACTTCAGTGGGCATTCCATGTGCAGAATGGGCCCTTTTTTATACCTCGAGCATGGGGTCAAGTGAGGACCCCAGCAATGGGGTTTTTTCACACTTAAAAAAAAATACAGCCCAAGGTGACTATTAAAAAGCAAGACATGTGAGGAGGAGGGAGATCAGGATTATGCAAGGCACCAAGTGATGCACAACGTGAGGAACTACAACGACACTTCAACTGCTAGAAGAGGGCCTCATCCTCCCTGATTGAACTAACCTAGTTATCCCTAGCCTGATTCTTGCTTGCATATTTATACCTGCCTCTGGAAATTTCCACTACATGCATCCGACAAAGTGGGTATTCACCCACGAAACCTTATGCTCCAATACTGTCTGTTAGTCTATAAGGTGCCACAGGACTCTTTGACGCTTTTACAAGTAAATGAGAACCAAACCCACTTGTATAACACAAATGGGATTGCAACGTCAGTGTGACAAAACCCAGCATGACTCATCACATAAACACCACCCTATACCGGAAACCTACTGACCGCTATGCTTACCTACATGCCTCCAGCTTTCATCCAGACCGCACCAAATGATCCATGGTCTACAGCCAGGGTCTACGATATAACCACATTTGCTCCAACCCCTCAGTCAGAGACAAACACCTACAAGATCTCTATCAAGTGTTCTTACAACTACAATATCCACCTGCTGAAGTGAAGAAACAGATTGACAGAGCCAGAAGAGTACCCAGAAGTTACCTACTACAGGACAGGCCCAATAAAGAAAATAACAGAACGCCACTAGCCATCACCTTCAGCCCCCAACTAAAACCTCTCCAACGCATCATCAAGGATCTACAACCTATCCTGAAGGACGACCCATCACTCTCACAGATCTTGGGAGACAGGCCAGTCCTTGCTTACAGACAGCCCCCCAACCTGAAACAAATACTCACCAGCAACCACACAACAGAACCACTAACCCAGGAACCTATCCTTGCAACAAAGCCCATTGCCAACTTCGTCCACATATCTATTCAGGGAACACCATCATAGGGCCTAATCACATCAGCCACACTATCAGAGGCTCGTTCACCTGCACATCTACCAATGTGATGTATGCTATCATGTGCCAGCAATGCCCCTCTGCCATGTACGTTGGCCAAACTGAACAGTCTCTATGTAAAAGAATAAATGGACACAAATCAGACGTCAAGAATTATAACATTCAAAAACCAGTCGGAGAACACTTCAATCTCTTTTTGGTCACTTGATTACAGACCTAAAAGTGGCAATTCTTCAACAAAAAAAACTTTCAAAAACAGACTCCAATGAGAGACTGCTGAATTGGAATTAATTTGCAAACTGGATACAATTAACTTAGGCTTGAATAAAGACTGGGAGTGGATGTGTCATTACACCAAGTAAAACTATTTCCCCACGTTTATTCCCCCTCCAACCCCCCCCCCCCCCCCGTTCCTCAGACGTTCTTATCAACTGCTGGAAATGGCCCACCTTGATTATCACTACAAAAGGTTCCTTCCCCCCCCACTCTCCTGCTGGTAATAGTTCACCTTATCTGATCACTCTCATTACAGTGTGTAAGGTAACACCCATTGTTTCATGTTCTCTGTGTATATAAATCTCCCCACTGTATTTTCCACTGCATGCATCCAATGAGTTGAGCTGTAGCTCATGAAAGCTTATGCTCAAATAAATTTGTTAGTCCTCCTTTTCTTATCACTAGAGTGGAAACTTTTCCTTTAATTTCAGTGGCTGACAGTTGGGGCTTCTAAGGGCTATTTCAATACAAATTATTATGAAGTCACAGATTGTCGAAAGATCAGGCACCTGACTGAGGTAAGGACAGATACAGGAGATAGCCTTTGATTTAAATATGAAAAAAAATTAGTGGTCCTGATTCACAGCACAGAACCCGTCCCACAGTAGGCACTGCCTAGCCCCTAGGCTGGCAGCCTCATTAGATAGGCCAGAATTGATTGAGCATGGAGAGAGACCTCTTCTCATGTTTAGAGGCTTGTCCCTCACACTATCTATGACTTACCTGCCCTGGATAAATAGAGGACTTTGGTCACGCAGGGGGCTATCAATCCAGCCATGTACTTACAAACAACCACCATATTTACTTCCAGAGAGCTTGAATGGGAGATTTCTCCCTCACTGACTGAGTTCTAATCCCTGTGGAATCTCTAGCAGATTGACCTGCAATGGCAGTGGCTGGGAGAGAACGGTTTGTCGCAAATGCAACATTGATTAGCTCTAGTTTAATGCTAAATTATGTTATTGGAATTCAGAGGTTTGCAGCTTAGATGGCAAATAGCGAGCAGTTTAACAGCAGCAGCTGGGACTGTTTTCTTAATATGTACAGACTGCAAGAAGGTGCTGGCTGGGATGTAGTTTAACGACTATCGGGATTAGATACGACCATGGCTGACATAGTGCAGAGATCTAGGCCGAACAATTTCTATATACTGTTTTAGTTGCCTAAGTACATGTTCTGCAGGCTTCAAGAGAATGTTTCTGGATCAAAGCCCTAGGTGTTTTGAAGAGAGAGTACAGTTTCATGGCATGAGCAGGGGACTATGAACCTGGGCTCTTGGCTCTGCCTAAATTAAATTCATCACTTATAAGATGACTATCGCTGTAATGTCTAGGCTGACTCACTGTATGACCTTGAGCAAGTTACACAGGATCAAAGGCTCAAAAGCAGCCACTCAATTTGGGAGTGTCCACTTGGCAGTGTCCAACAGTTTAAGATATTTTTGGCCACGTGTCCTAAAGGGCTAAGCACCCCTGCATGGGGCCAGGTTTTCAAAGGTGCTTGGCTTCCATGTAGGCAACCAAATGAGTAGCTAGCTTTTCAACAGAGGCCAGCATGCTGGGTGCTGAAGGGTTGTGAACACCTGGCCAAAGCAGCACAATACATCGCTGCGGGGTGCTCAGCAGTTCTGAAAATCTGGCTTGACTTTGTTCCTAAATATGAGCTGAGCTCTTTTGAAAACATGGGCCCAATGGTGCGCATGAAGAGCCCAATTTGCAAAAATGTACAGCTGAAGCCCATTGAAGTTGAGTACTCAACACCCTTGAAACATTACCTCATTAACCTTTTCCCTCCCATTTCTGTACAATGGAGTACTCCCTGCCTCACAAGGAGGCATTAGTATGTGTAATTCCCTCCAAGGTCCTTGGCTGGAAGATACCACCCGCAACTAAGTGAGTTGTTATTTCTTGTCCTGTTCTTACAAAGGAACAAAGGAGGGAGTTGAACCAGCTCCTTGGCTGGAGCCAGGCCTTCCTCCAGTTCCGCTCCCATTCATGACCTAGGTTTCAAAGGGTGGACCCTAGGGCTGTCGATTTACTCGCAGTTAACTCATGCGATTAACTAAAAAAAAAATTAATCATGATTTAAAAAATTAGCCATGATTAATTGAAATTTCAATTGCACTGTTAAACAATAGAATACCAATTGAAATTTATTAAATATTTTTGGATGTTTTTCTACATTTCCAAATATATTGATTTCAATTACAATACAGAATACAAAGTGTACAGTGCTTCATATGTTTATATTATTTATACTTTATATTATTATTTTTGATTCCAAATATTTGCACTGTAAAAATGATAAACAAAAGAAATAGTATTTTTCTGTTCACCTCATACAAGTACTTTAGTGCAATCTCTTTATCACGAAAATGCAACTTACAAATGTAGATTTTTTGTTACATAACTGTACTCAAAACCAAAACATTGTAACACTTTAAAGCCTACAAGTCCACTCAATCCTACTTCTTGTTCAGCTAATGGCTAAGACAAACAAGTTTGTTTATATTTATGGGAGATAATGCTGCCCTCTTCTTGTTTACAATGTCACCTGAAAGTGAGAACAGGCATTCGCATGGGACTTTTGTAGCAGACATCGCAAGGTATTTCAGTGCCAGATATGCTAAACATTCGTATGCCCCTTCATGCTTTGGCAACCATTCCAGAGGACATGCTTTCACGTTGATGATGTTTGTTTAATAAAAATCATGAGTTAATGAAATTTGTGAATGAACTTCTTGTGGGAGACTTGTACGTCCCCTGCTCTGTGTTACCCACATTCTGCCATATATTTCATGTTATAGCAGTCTCAGATGATGACCCAATACATGTTGTTCATTTCAAGAACACTTTCACTGCAGATTTGACAAAACGCAAAGCAGGTACAAATGTGAGATTATTAAAGATAGCTACAGCACTCAACCTAAGATTTAAGAATCTGAAGTGCCTTCCAAAACCTGAGAGGGACGAGGTGTGGAGCATGCTTTCAGAAGTATTAAAACAGCAACACTCTGATGCAGAAACTACAGAACCTGAACTACCAAAAAAAATAAAAAATCAACCTTCTGCTGGTGGCAACTGACTCAGATGATGAAAATGAACATGCGTTGGTCCACACTGCTTTGGATTGTTGTCGAGCAAAACCTGTCATCAGCATGGATGCATGTCCTCTGGAATGGTGGTTGAAGCATGAAGGGACATATGAATCTTTAGCATATCTGGCACATAAATATCTTGTGACATCAGCTACAACAATTCCATGTGAATGCTGTGCTCACTTTCAGGTGACAATGTAAATAAGAAGTGGGCAGCATTATCTCCCTTAAATGTACACAGACTTATTTGTCTGAGCGATTGGATGAAGAAGAAGTAGGACTGAATGGACTTGTAGGCTCTAAAGTTTTACATTGTTTTGTTTTTGAGTGCAGTTGCTTTTTGTACATAATTCTACATTTGTAAGTTCAACTTTCATGACAAAGATATTGCACTACAGTACTTGAAATGGGGGAACTGAAAAATACTATATTTTGTTTTTTATAGTGCAAATATTTGGAATAAAAATAAATATAAAGTGAGCACTGTACACTTTGTATTCTGTGTTGTAATTTAAATCAATCTATTTGAAAATTTAGAAAACACCCAAAATATTTAAGTAAATAATATTCTATTATTGATTAACAGCACAATTCATCATAATTATTTTTTTTTAATTGCACGATTAATCACAATTAATTTTTTAATAGCTTGACAGCCCTAGTGGACACTGATATTAGACCTGACAAACACAAGTATTTTCCTGTAACATTTTAGATTATAGCCTCACATAGGTCTCTGGGCACTAGGACATAACTTTGCCTGCTGTTTTACATCTGACAGCAGAAACTCTAGGCGCAAAAGCGTGCAGCTACAGTAGAGTTTTCTGTGTCTATGGACTTGTCCGCTGTGTGTTCTGTTGTTGAAAGGAAGAAGGGATTTATCGTGTCTGATCAGAACAGTTGTGCTTCAGGTTCAGTATTGTGCTTTCTGCAGTGCCAACCTGCAGTACAGAGCGGCAGTGTTGAAATTGTTGTTCATTGTTTCTACATCTTCCTCTAGAGCAAGCAGCGGAGCAAATTTTCTGTCGATCATTGCTTGGAATTACTCTGCAATGCTTCGGTCTCTAAGTGTTTCTAAGTCAAACTTGATTCTCGTGAACTTTGGCCTAACGATTTTCCTTAGCTGCAGTCAAAAGTTTAGCATCACAAGGTCATGATCACTTCCAATATCAGCACCTGCGAAGCTCCTTGTTTTAGCTCTGTTGCTCTCAGAACGAAATCTGTTTTGCACCATGATGTAGTCGATCTGACTGTGATGTAAACCATCAGTGCATGCCACATTGATCATCTAGATGCTTTATGTGCTCCTAATGTGTTTGCAAGAACCAGATTGTTATAGTTGGCAAAGTCCAAAAGTCTCAGTCCTCTCTCATTGGATATCACATTACAGAAAGGGCCACAATTATCTTGCCAATCTGCCTGGGCGTTAGTACCCACTTTAGCATTCCAATATCCCTGTACAATCAGGATATCTTTCTTGTGTACCTTATCGATGATGTCTTGGAGCTGATTGTAAAAATCTTCAATTTGCTTATTGTCATAGTCTGTTGTAGGGGCATAGACTTGTACCACTGTGATATTGAACGGTACTGCCTTTAGACCGATGGAAATAAGCCTGCTGGATATTGGGTGGCATCCTAGTACAGAATTCTTGATATGTTTTTATGCACAAGAAATCCTACACCATTGACATGTTTGTCCTCTTCACTGTAATAGAGTACATGACCTTCTTCCGGTAGTGCCTCTCCAAAGTTCTTCCATCTAACCTCAGAGATTCCTAGGAGGTGCCAGGTGTATTGTTCCATTTCGTACATGAGTTCTTTCAACCTGCCTATTTGTCTCAATGTCCTTACATTCCCTGTGGCTATGGTGATGTTATCTCTTCCACGGTAGAGAACCTCTTTGTTGGGGTTACACCAGTAGTATACTTGTCATGTCCACCCTGGTGGGAGATGATTGCCGCGGTCATTATTAACCCAAGACATGGAACCTAACAACAGAACTTGAATGGAAAAACAGGTAGTAGAGATGAGATACTTCTGTAAAATTCTGGGCATCTCCTACTTGGACCACATCACTAATGAAGAGGTCTGCAACATCATCACCCAACGTGCTGGGTCATATGAAGACTTCCTGATGACTGTGAAGAAGCACAAGCTGAAGTGGTATGGCCATGTAACACGATCATCTGGCCTATCCAAGACCATCCTCCAAGAGACGGTACAGGGGAAGAGAAGAAGGGGTAGACAGAAGAAGAGATGGATTGACAACATAAAAGAGTGGACAGGAATGGACGTCGCGGAGACTCAAGCACTGACACACAATCATCGGGGTGGAGACAATTGGTTGATTGCTCATCAATGATGGTGCCCCAATGACCAATGTGGTTATGGGAGTGATGATGATGTTGATGAAGAAGCAAGAGTTACAGACTCAGGTATGGTTCCAAACAAAACAAAACATGCTTTCTAGGGACTGAAACTCAGTTGTAGCAAGTACAATCTTTGCTTAGGCAGTTTTCTCTCTTACACGCAGTGATCAGCATCTCCAGCCCTCCAGGCCAGAGGATCCAACGTTCACAGAATCAGTGTGTGCCACCCTCTTTGTTCCCTAACTGAGCAATAACTAAGGAGTTCTTTCTCCTTTTTATAGTCCACTAAACCTTTGAAATATATTTTTGCAAAGCAAACCCAGACAAAGTTAATCTCCCCTGCTGGGGTGAAGACGCCATGCTGTCTTCCTCATCCTCTGGTCAATTTGCTTTTTCTATTGGCTTAATCACTTTGTTTACCGTAGATGTAAATGTACTTCCATTGTCTCTGGCCTCACCTTGCTCCACTTACATTGGAGATCCAGGTGAAATAACATTCCTTTGTCTCCGACAACTGTGTTTATTCGCTCTGCTCAGATTGCTTGGTCTGAACCTATTTTAGGAACATATCCCCAGCGCACGCGCACAGTTCTTTACACACTAACCATACATACATCACTCACTAATATTAACAACCAGTGTGTTGCTGGCTTGTATATGACACCTTACAAGACACTGGCTACATACTGGGAGCACCCTTTGCCAGTTGGCATAAAGGAGCTCTTAGGGTCACAGTCAACCCTGACTATTGACCCTATAACTTGCTGAAATAGGGCTGGCCATGCCCCCGGCGCTCCCACTTAACCTGGTACAGAGGAGGCATCCATTCTTCCTTCTCCTATCTCATTAGAAGGGGCCTAAATAGCTCAGCCAGGCCCTCTAACTCACAAAGACAGGTGGCTACCAGATTACCTCAGGGGGATTTGTAGGCTGTCTCAGTGGGTGTTGTGTAGCAAGCCAGGGGAGTAGGTAAGTGTTAAGAGAGGCCACTGTGTCATGGTCTCCATTCTCGCTCTGAGATGTGACCTCACACCAGCCCTGCCTAGCCTGCCGCTCTTGGCTTCAGAATCTGGCTTTCTGCCCCCTCCTCTGGCTCCCCTGGTGAGTCTGGCTTTCCTAGGCTGGCTGCCATGAGGCAATTTTTAAAGTGAAGCCCCTCTTTTTATTTGCCTACGGAGTGGGTGAGTGGCTAGAAGACACCTTGTCTTGGCCCATTGCTGGGAGGAGGGTGTAGGGGATGCTGTCTCTTTGCTTTGACCATGTGGTGCCCACAGCACTTAACAATTGTCTGCCCAGTGTGAGCTGAGTTGTGCTCTGTACCTCCCCTCTTGCAGGGGAGAGAGAAGACCGGAGAGTCTGGCTTCTCCCCTGCTAGCCAATGAGTGCCCCAGGACAAAAGAAGTTCACTGTAATCACTCTTCCTGAACCATTGCCCCACATCTTGACTTCCCTTTATCTTAGCTCTGACTAAAAGCATTCTGGGGGCAGAGAGCATCCATTATAGTGTTGTGGAGTGCCACTTACTACTGCAGAGCTACCTAAGTGAGATCAGTAATAATGAAGCTTTGTTGGGTTAATTTAACAAGAGCCTGTGCTATGCAAACAGTGAAAAAAAATCTTGCTTGAAATTAATTCTTGCCTGACTCCTGTAAGCATCATGGAAATGAAACCTGGTGCTTAGTCCCCAAAGCAACAAGCATCACCTACCCAAGCATTTGAAAATCATGAGTCAGACCCCACAAACTCATGACATTTTTAAAAAATAATAAGTATAGGGCACTTTTGATTTGCCTTCTGGTTTCTGAGCATTTAGGCTTTATGTCTTCAAGCTTTACTCTGTAACCTGGAGAGCTAGACAGTTACAGGGACTTTTGTTTCAGAGGGGTAGCCGTGTTAGTCTGTATCAGTAAAAACAACGAGGAGTCCTTGTGGCACCTTAGAGACTAACACATTTATTTTGGCATAAGCTTTCGTGGGTTATAACTCACTTCATCATATGCACAGAGTGGATTTTTGTGTGGTTATTTTAAATGAAAGCAGTGATCCTCATATAATTACTTGACTCAAAGAGACAGTGCTTTAACAAAATACCCAATATCATGAGACGCATGATAAAATAGCAAGAGAGGTCTTTCGAAAGGTGCAAGATAGCTGAAATGCAGCAACCAGAAGTCAAGGTTTGCCAGAGTTGAATCATGGAACCATAGGGTTAGAAGGGAATTCAAGGGTCGTCTAGTCTAACCCCATGCCAAGATGCAGGTTTTGTTGTGTCTAAACTATCCAAGACAGATGGTTATCCAGCCTCCTTTTGAAAACCTCCAGTGAAGGAGCCTTCCACAACCTCCCTAGGCAGTCTGTTCCATTGTCCTTGTCATAAATATTAAGGGAAGGGTAACCACCTTTCTGTATACAGTGCTATGAAATCCCTCCTGGCCAGAGGCAACATCTTGTTAGCTGTTAAGGGTTAAGAAGCTCAGCTAACTTGGCTGGAACCTGACCCAAAGGACCAGTAAGGGGACAAGATACTTTCAAATCTTTGGGGATGGGGAAGGCTTTTGTTTGTGCTCTTTGTTTACATGGTTATTCTCTCTTGGGATTGAGAGAGGCCAGACAGAAATCCATCTTCTCCAACCCATCCTAATCCAAGTCTCCAATATTGCAACCAGTATAGGTGAGCCAGGTAAGACGGATTAGTTTATCTTTTGTTTTATGTGAATTTTCCCTGTGTTAAGAGGGAGGTTTACTCCTGTTTTCTGTAACGTTAAGGTTTTGCCCAGAGGGGGATCCTCTGTGTTTTGAATCTGAATACCCTGTAAAGTATTTTCCATCCTGATTTTACAGAGATGATTTTTACCTTTCTTCACTTTGGTGACCAAAACTGGACACAATACTCCATCTGAGGCCTAACCAGTGCCAAGTAGAGCAGTACTATCACCTCCAGTGACTTGCATGCTATGCCTCCGTTAATGCAACCTAAAATTGCATTTGCTTTTTTTAATCTGCAACAGCATCGCAATGCTGATTCATGATGAGGTTGTGATCCATCACAACTCCCAGATCCTTCTCAGCAGTGCTGCTACCAAGCCAGTTTCCCCCCATTCTGTATTTATGCATTTGGTTTTTCCCTACGTGTAGCACCTTACATTTGTCTTTGTTGAATTTCATTTTGTTGACAATAGTCCAGTTCTTCAAGTTATCAAGATCCCTCTTAATTTTTGCTCTTTCCTCCAAAGTGTTGGCTTAGCTTTGTGTCATCTGCAAATTTGATCAGTATGCTGTGTATATTCCTACATCCAGGTTCTTAATAAAGATGTTAAACAACACCGGGCCCAGAACAGATCCCTGTGGAACTACACTTGAAACTTCCCTCCAATCTGACACCATTCTATTAATAGTTACTTTTTGGTTGCCGTTGTTTAACCAATTATATATCCACTTAAGGGCAGTTCTGCCGAGCCTGCATTTCTCTAGTTTACTTATCAGAATGTCATGTGGGACTGTGCTAAAAGCCTTGTTAACGTCCAGGTATATCATGTCCACCACATTTCTTGCTATCCACCAAACCAGTCACCCTATTAAAGAAGGAACTCAAGCTGATTTGGCATGATTTGTTCTTAGTAAATTCATGCTGGCTGCTAGTGATCACCCTTCATCCTCCAGGTATTTGCAAATTGAATGTTTCAAACATTGCTCTTGTAGCTTCCCAGGTATCAAAGTCAGACTGACTGGTCTATAGTTCCCCAGCTCCTCCTTTCTCCTCTTTTTAAAGATGGGCACCACATTAGCATTTCTCCAGTCTTCTGGGACCTCTTCTCTTATCCATGAGTTAGCCCATGGCTCTGAGATTTCTTCAGCTAATTTGTTCAATACCCTCGGGTGAATTGTATCCGGCCCCGCTGATTGAATTCATTCAAATTGGTCAGAAGATCTGGCATGTTCTTGACTTCTCCCAATCTCCATCCCTTCCCCCTTATTGTGTACTATGGGAACTTCACAAGTTGCCTGGTCATGTTATTTTTTGTGAGAAGATTGAAGCAAAGGAGGCACTGAGCAGCTCTGCCTTCTTATCATCTTCTGTTACCACTCACCTTTTCCATTGAGCAGCTCTGCCTTCTTATCATCTTACGTTACCACTCACCTTTTCCATTGAGCAGCGGGCCCACTTCATCCCTGATCTTTCTTTTTTTCTCTGAGATATTCTTTTGTCTCTAACATTTCTTCCCAGCTGTAACTTATTCTTTGCCTTTGCTTTCCTGATTTTGTCCCTACACGCTTGCACTATTCCCATGTATACTTCCTTTGTGACATGTCCCTCCTTCCATTTCCTGTATGTATCCCTTTTGGCTTTTTAGATCACTAAAAAGATCCTTGTGCAGCCACATTGGCCTTCTGTGGCTTTTCTTATCTTTCTTCTGCATCGGAATAGCTTGATGTTGAACCTCTAATGTTACATCTTTTAGGAACTGCCAGCCCCCTTACACTCCTTTTCTTCCTAATTGGTCTTTCCATGGGACCTTGCCTACCGTTTCTCTGAGTCAGGTGAAATCTGCCTGTCTGAAGTCCATTGTCCTTGTTTTGCTGTTCTCATGTTCTCCTTTCCATAGGATCTTGAATTTTATCAGATCATGATCACTTCCTTCCTTGAACCTCCAAAGTTTTGAATTTTCCTCTCTGTTTAGAACCTATGATCTGTGAAAAGGTTCTACGTGTGGCAAAACAACTTCTCCTCATTTGGATACAAATACCTTTAAAAATATTTTAAAGATTGGAATAACACTCAACAGTGAGAGCCCAATGACATCTTCCCCTGCACAGGGGTGTCAGAAGGAGCTCAGAGGGTACCTTCCACCTCATCCAGTCTGGCACAGAAGGCAGATGTTGTTTGGCTAGAGGCCGTTTGCATGTGGGATATTGGCTAGCACTGATCCAATGCTCCAGAAGGGGTGTGGGTGTCTAGGTAGGATCATGGCCCTGCCCACAACCGCTTCCCTCGCTGCTTGCCAGGAGACAACTAGCCGGTTGCAATGGAGTAGTAAGTCCCATTGCTCGCCAAGGGGAGGGATAATGTCTTTCGACAGCATAATGCATCTTGACACTGACATTGCAGCTGTGCACCTGCTCCTGCTCTCCAGAACAGCTTTGCTGCTGAAGAAGCATAATTTAGCCCTTGGGGATGGAGCTTTTTTTATTTGGGGCTACATGCTTGATGACCAGGATAAAAAGATATTTATTGCCTCTAACTTTTCCCCCCTGGGCTATGTAGTGACTCTGCTCTTTGCCCTTCTCCCTTTAGGGAGTTCCCTCCCCACTCATCTAACAGCATCAAACCACACTTTCCTATTAATGGAGGAGGCTTTCCCAACCCCTTGTAGGGCACATTTGACATGTGGAAAGGACTATGATGTCAAGAATGGTTGCTGAGGCAACAGAATGTCCAAGTGCATGCACCCCATAAAGAAATGCAGTTGTGGCTCAGGCCCCGGCCTCTGGCTTAGTTTTGCCTGAGCATGAATTTCTTCTGAGGAGCTGAATGGGATCCAGACTGTGGGTGAGATGTTTGGAGGCAGGCGCCAGCCAACTCTAAACAGAGAACCGCTCCAAAAACTACACTGGACACAGGGAAATGTTTTTCAGACAGATAAGTGACTTCTGTATACAGGAGTAATTGGATCTCTACAATGGTGGGACCTCATCTTGGAAAAATGCAGTGACTGGCAGTGTCAGAAAGAGAAAAGAAAGAGCAGAAAGAGAAAGCAAGAGAAAAGGTGCAGAGAACAACAACAAAATGATTGCAGGGTGGGGGTGGAAGGGAGGTTCTGTAAGAGTTTTTAAAGAACAAAGCTGTTCAGGAGTTGAGCCTGTGAATACACAGCCCCTCAAGAGACTAGCTGAGGGCCCTCAGATCCCATAGACAGCAGTGGCCCTCAGCACTTCTCCAAGAAATGCTTAGTTTCTCGCAGATTTGGTTCCATTACACAGGAATACCCAATGGTATAGGAGAGACTAACTGGGTGTTCCTGAAGTCCCCATCCCATTATGGAAGATTAAGAGACCACTCAATAAAATTAAAAGGGCAAGTAATTTCAAAAGGGTAAACGAGAAACATTTTTACCAAGTACGTTGCAAGGAATTGGCTACACTTTGCACCACTGCTCTCTCTGCAGGAGAGAGAGTTGAGCTGCTCAGCTGTGTGACATCAGCCTTATGTGGCTAATAACGAATGGAAATTCTTTGTCAGGGCAGGAGCCTGTGCTTTTGCAGTAAGAAGGAGCCGAGTTCTCTCCCTGCTGTAGCCTTGAAGTTCCAAGTGGCCGTGTTGGTTTACGGAATGCTATTAACTGGGAAGATGGCCATAGATTTATTATAGCATAACCTGTGGAACTCCCTGAAGGCTACATTGATACAAATACTGAAGTATCATAAGTTTCCAAAAAAGATCTGCCATCTATGAATAAGAATAGTGTCCTTCAGTTGTGTTAGCTAACCAAAAAATGATGTGGGTTATCAATATTCCTCCTTTGAATTGCCAACTCCTTTCAGCTGGAATCACTGAGAAACCTCCATGGCGCAGTACAAAATGTTGTTAATATGCTGTACTACAGGCTCAGCACTGTGTTTGTTTTTTACACATTTTCCACAGAAGCATTTGATATTGGCCCCTGCTGAAGGCACCACGTAGGCCTAGCTGGAGCTGGAGCTGCGTGACCTAAGGAAGTAACTCATGATTGCTTTTGAGCCTGAAAAGTTCTCTGGTTACTTCTCAGGACAATGTTTTACAACTGTGACCGTAATTGGCCCCCGTGCAGAGGGCCAGCCTAGTCATAGTACTGCTTAGGTCCCAATTTACGAGGTGCCTACGTCCAAATCCACAAAGGGACTTAGGCTTTGTGACATTCAACCACTATACAAAGAATGGGGGGAGAGAGGTGCTTAAGAAGGTGACTCACAAAAGTCAGCAAGCTAAATGGGGAGCTGCCTAGAGTAGCCAATGGGAAATGCCAGCAAGAGAGGTGTGTCCTAAGTCCCAGTCCTCTCTCAGAGTTAGGCATCTAAGTCCAGGGTAGAGGGGGGTGCCTCACTTTGCTTGCGATTCACAACCTGGACCCCCTCTCCTGGAGTCAGGCAGTGTAGGTGTCTGTAGTGTTTCTTGTGAGAATGACTTAGGCACCTGCCACACTCCACCAAAACAGTAATGATGCCCACCCTGTCACCCTGTTAGCCCTGTGGTTAGAGCAGTCACATGGTATGGGGGAGACATAGGTTCTATTCCCCCCACTTTGCCTAGGGAGGATGATTTAGTAGGGCATGTGCTTAACTTCAGGCACATGACACATTTTAGTCAATGGGACTTAAAAACTAAGCATGTGGTTCAGTGCACTGCTAAATTCAGGCCTCAAAGGGCACCCAGGGCAGGAAGGGGCAAAGGGCAGCTAAACATCTCTCATTCAAGTAAAGGAGAGTCAAACTGCTGTGTGTTCTTTACCCAAAAGACAAGAGAAGCTCTGCTCTAAATAGTAAAAAAAAAAAAAAAAAAAAATAGAGTCCTCAGTCCATCCCTCAAAATACTCCTCACTTTAATACATTGATGCAGTGAAGTGTGAGGGCATTCTCATAGTTGCTCCAGTCCGACAAATGTGAGGCAGTTTTTTTTAATGGAAAACACACGTGTTATGGATGCAATTGATCTGATGGCTATAGCACAGCAAAGCTGATTAGATCACTGTAACTATATGCAGTGAAGTGTCATTCTTGCTTTTATAAATAAAGGTCAAGCGCAAGGCACTTCCTGTTACTCTTGCTGACACGTGGCTGCCCTTTAATGATTCATAGTCTCTACACACTGCTTGGCAAACAGATGGCTTTGTGTTTGTTTTGTTTTTGAAACAGTTTTTGACATATACAAGCACAGCACAGGATCTTAAAGGGACATGGTTAGATCCATGCAAAGTGCAAAATGTATTCCAAAAAACCTGTTCACAAAATCTAACCTCAGTAGAAATGAATCCGTACAATTAGTTACACTTCTACGGAGATTTATTACTTTTAAAAGAATAACTTTTCCTTGCAATGTTTGCAACACAAGCATTACCTCTGCAAAAATGCTGTATGAGAACCAGAACCTGAAACTGATTAGAAACTGACAGCATCAAAATATTAATATCTTGCACTTTACATAATGTTTTTATTTATATATCTTAGGGCTGTCAAATTATTACAAAAATTAATCGCAATTAAACACACTTAAACAATAATAGAATACCATTTATTTAAATATTTGTGGATGTTTTCTACATTTTCAAATATATTGATTTCAATTACAACACAGAATACAAAGTGTACAGTGCTCACTTTATATTTATTTTTATTACAAATATTTGCATTGTAAAAATAAAAGAAATAGTATTTTTCTATTCTTCTAATACAAGTACTGTAGTGCAATCTCTTTCTCATGAAAGTTGACCTTACAAATGTAGAATCATGTACAAAAAATAATTGCATTCAAAAATAAAACAATGTAAAACTTTAGAGCCTACAAATCCACTCAGTCCTATTTCTTGTTCAACCAATTGTTCAGACAAACAAGTTTGTTTACATTTTCAGGAGATAATGCTGCCCGCTTCTTGTTCACAATGTCACCTGAAAGTGAGAACAGGCGTTCACATGGCACTGTTGCAGCCGGCGTTGCAAGATATTTACATGCCAGATGTGCTAAAGATTCATATGTCCCTTCATGCTTTAACCACCATTCCAGGGGATATGCGTCCAGGCTGATGACAGGTTGTGCTCGATAACAATCCAAGGCAGTGAAGACTTGCACATGTTCATTTTCATTATCTGAGTCAGATGCCACCTGCACAAGGTTGATTTTCTTTTTTGGTGGTTTGGGTTCTGCAGTTTCTGCATTGGAGTATTGCTCTTTTATGACTTCTGAAAGCATGCTCCACACCTCATCCCTCTCAGGTTTTGGAAGGCACTTCAGATTCTTAAACCTTGGGGTGAGTGCTGTAGCTATCTTTAGAAATCTCGCATTAGTACCTTCTTTGCGTTTTGTCAAATCTTCAGTGAAAATGTTCTTAAAATGAACAACATGTACTAAGTCATCATCCGAGACTACTATAACATGAAATATATGGCAGAATGCGGGTAAAACAGAGCTGGAGACATACAATTCTTCCCCAAGGAGTTCAGTCAAAAATTTAATTAACACATTATTTTTATAACGACAGCATGGAAGCATGTCCTCTGTAATGGTGGCTGAAGCATGAAGGGGCATACAAATATTTAGCATATCTGGCACGTAAATACCTTGCAATGCCGGCTACAAAAGTGCCATGTGAAAGCCTTTTCTCACTTTCTGGTCACATTGTAAATAAGATGTGGACAGCATTATCTCCTGTAAATGTAAACAAACATGTTTGTCTTAGCGATTGGGTGAACAAGGAGTAGGACTGAGTGAACTTGTAGGCTCTACAATTTTACATTGTTTTGTTTTTGAGTGCAGTTACGTAACAAAAAAATCTAAAGAGTATTAGATAAATAAATAAAGAGATTGCACTACAGTACTTGTATAAGGTGAACTGAAAAATACTATTTATCATTTTTACATTGCAAATATTTGTAATAAAAATAATAATATAAAGTGAGCAGTTTACACTTTGTATTGTGTACTTGTGGCACCTTAGAGACTAAGAAATTTATTTGAGCGAGCTGTAGCTCACGAAAGCTTATGCTCAAATAAATTTGTTAATCTCTAAGGTGCCACAAGTACTCCTTTTCTTTTTGCGAATACAGACTAACACGGCTGCTACTCTGAAACCTTTATATTGTGTGTTGTAATTGAAATCAATATACTTGAAAATTTAGAAAAACATCCAAAAATATTTAATAAATTTCAATTGGTATTCTATCATAGATTCATAGATACTAAGGTCAGAAGGGGCCATTATGATCATTTAGTCTGAACTGCGGCACAACGCAGGCCACAGAATCTCACCCACCCACACCTGCGAAAAACCTCACCTGTGTCTGAGCTATTGAAGTCCTCAAATCATGGTTTAAAGACTTCAAGGAACAGAGAATCCTCCAGCAAGTGGCCCGTGCCCCACGCTACAGAGGAAGACGAAAAACCTCCAGGGCCTCTTCCAATCTGCCCTGGAGGAAAATTCCTTCCCGACCCCAAATATGGCGATCAGCTAAACCCTGAGCATATGGGCAAGATTCACCAGCCAGATACTACATAAAATTATTTCCTGGGTAACTCAGATCCCACCCCATCTAACATCCCATCACAGGCCATTAGGCCTATTTCCCAGATTAATTAATTACCAAAATCATGTTATCCCATCATCCCATCTCCTCCATAAACTTATCAAATTTAATCTTAAAGCCAGATAGATCTTTTGCCCCCACTGCTTCCCTGGGAAGGCTATTCCAAAACTTCACTCCTCTGATGGTTAGAAACCTTCATCTAATTTCAAGTCTAATTGAATCTAAATCTAATTTCCTGATGGCCAGTTTATATCCATTTGTTCTTGTGTCCACATTGGTACTGAGCTTAAATAATTCCTCTCCCTCTCCGGTATTTATCCCTCTGATATATTTATAGAGAGCAATCATATTGCCCCTCAACCTTCTTTTAGTTAGGCTAAACAAGCCAAGCTCCTTGAGTCTCCTTTCATAAGACAAGTTTTCTATTCCTCGGATCATTCTAGTAGCCCTTCTCTGTACCTGTTCCAGTTTGAATTCATCCTTCTTAAACATGAAAGACCAGAACTGCACACAGTATTCCAGGTGAGGTCTCACCAGTGCCTTGTATTACGGTACTAAACCTCCTTATCCCTACTGGTAATACCTCTCCTGATGCATCCCAAGACCGCATTAGCTTTTTTCACAGCCATATCACATTGGCAGCTCGTAGTCATCCTATAATCAACCAATACTCCAAGGTCCTTCTCCTCCTCCGTTACTTCTAATTGATGCGTTCCCCAGTTTATAATTAAAATTCTTGTTATTAATCCCTAAATGCATAACGTTACACTTCTCACTATTAAATTTCATCCTATTACTATTACTCCAGGTTACAAGGTCATCCAGATCCTCCTGTATGATATCCCAGTCCTTCTCTAAATTGGCAATACCTCTCAGCTTTGTATCATCCGCAAACTTTATTAGCACACTCCCATTTTTTGTGCCGAGGTCAGTAATAAAAAGATTAAATAAGATTGGTCCCAAAACTGATCCTTGAGGAACTCTACTGGTAACCTCCCTCCAGCCTGACAGTTCACCTTTCAGTAGGACCCGTTGTAGTCTCCCCTTTAACCAATTCCTTATCCACCTTTCAGTGTTCATATTGATCCCCATCTTTTCCAATTTAACTAATAATTCCCCATGTGGCACGGTATCAAATGCCTTACTGAAATCTAGGTAAATTAGATCCACTGCATTTCCATTGTCTAAAAAATCTGTTACTTTCTCAAAGAAGGAGATCAGGTTGGTTTGGCACAATCTACCTTTTGTAAAACCATGTTGTATTTTGTCCCATTTACCATTGACTTCAATGTCCTTAACTAATTTCTCCTTCAAAATTTTTTCCAAGACCTTGCATACTACAGATGTCAAACTAACAGGCCTGTAGTTACCCGGATCACTTTTTTTCCCTTTCTTAAAAATAGGAACTATGTTAGCAATTCTCCAATCATACGGTACAACTCCTGAGTTTACAGACTCATTAAAAATTCTTGCTAATGGGCTTGCAATTTCGGGTGCCAATTCCTTTAATATTCTTGGATGAAGATTATCTGGGCCCGCCGATTTAGTCCCATTAAGCTGTTTGAGTTTTGCTTCTACCTCAGATATGGTAATATCTACCTCCATATGCTCATTCCCATTTGTCATGCTACCATTATCCCTAAGATCCTCTTTAGCCTTATTAAAGACTGAGGCAAAGTATTTGTTTAGATATTGGGCCATGCCTAGATTATCCTTAACCTCTACTCCATCCTCAGTGTTTAGCGGTCCCACTTCTTCTTTCTTTGTTTTCTTCTTATTTATATGGCTATAGAACCTTTTACTATTGGTTTTAATTTCAGTTGCAAGGTCCAACTCTACTTGACTTTTAGCCTTTTTCACTTTATCCCTACATGTTCTGATCTCAATTAGGTAGCTTTCCTTGCTGATCCCTCCCATCTTCCACTCCCTGTATGCTTTCTGCTTTTTCTTTTTGCGAATACAGACTAACACGGCTGCTACTCTGAAACCTGCTTTTTCTTAATCACCTCTCTGAGATGCTTGCTCATCCAGCTTGGTCTACAAATCCTGCCTATGAATTTTTTCCCCTTTCTTGGGATGCAGGCTTCCGATAGCTTCTGCAGCTTTGATTTAAAGTAATCCCAGGCCTCCTCTACCTTTAGATCCATAAATTCTTCAGTCCAATCCACTTCCCTAACTAATTCCTTAATTTTTGAAAGTCAGCCCTTTTGAAATCAAAAACCCTAGTTGCAGATTTATTTTTGTTAATCCTTCCGTTCAGTTTGAACTGAATTAGCTCATGATCACTTGAACCAAGATTATCCCCTACAACCAATTCTTCTATGAGGTCCTCACTACTCACCAAAACCAAATCTAAAATGACATTCCGTCTAGTCGGTTCAGCAACTACTTGATGAAGGAATCCATCAGCTATCGCATTGAGGAAGATCTGAGCCCTATTATTATTCCTAGCACTGGTCCTCCAGTCTATATCTGGGAAGTTAAAGTCTCCCATGATCATGCAGTTTCCATTAGTATTTACTTTATTAAAAACATTAAAGAGGGCTCTATCCATATCCAAATTAGATCCCGGAGGTCTATAGCACACCCCAAGCACTATCGTAGGAGAGGCTTTACTAGTTTTCTTCCCCAATGTAATTTTTGCCCAGATGGGCTCTGTCTTATCCATTCCATCGCTTCTTATTTCTCTACATTCTACCTCATCCTTGATATACAGTGCTACTCCACCACTTTTACTGTTTTAAATCGCAATTACTTTTTTTGAGTTAATCACGTGAGTTAATTGCGATTAATTGACAGCCCTATGTATAAGCACTGCTATTTCTAATACGCAGATGGCAAAAACTGAGGCTCAGAGAGGTAAGAATGACTTGCCAAAGTTCACCTACTGTGTCAGCAGACTCAGGTTTCCTGATTCGCAGCCTGGACTTTTGCCACAAAGGTGAAATTCACAAGATTGATTTAATTATCCAGGCAGAAGTGCAAAAAGCTTGGATGTGATTTTAAGTTCCTTAGGGAAGGGACCATCATTTTGTTCTGTATTTGTACAGCACCTAGCACAATAGAGTCCTGATCCATGACTGGGGCTCCTAGGGACTCCTGTGATATAAATAATAAAAAGCAAGCAAATGACATTAATAGTGAAAAGTGCATTTGATTTTAAAAAAATTCTATTGGATTTAATATCTGGTGCTACTGCTAGTGATTTAAGTAATGAAATCTTTTATTTTAAAAAGTTGATATTTGACCCCAATAGTAGCGATAGTGCAAAACTATGGGCAAAAAGTCTCATCCAATCCTTGGATGCATAAATAGAGAAATCTTGAATAGGAGTAGAGAGATTATTTTACCTCTGTATTTAGCACGGATGTGACTGTTTCTGGACTGTTGGGTCCAGTTCTGGTGCCCACCATTCAGGAAGGACGTTGACACATTGGAAAGGGTTCAGAGAAGAGCCACAAGAATGATTAAAGGATTAGAAAACCTCCTTACAGTGACAGACTCAAGGAGCTTAATCTATTTATCTTAACAAAGAAAAGGTTAAGGAGTGACTTGATTACGTGTATATGTATCTTCCTGCGGAAGAAATAATTAATGCTCTTTGACCTAGCAGAGAAAGATATAACACAATCCAATGGCTGGAAGATGAAGTTAGACAAATTCAGTCTGGAAATAAGGCATAAATATTTGACAGTGAAAGTCATTAATCATTGGAACAACTTACCAAAGGTCATGGTGGATTCTCCATCACTGACCATTTTAAAATCAAGACTGGATGTCTATCTAAAAGATCTGCTCTAGGAATTATTTTGAGGAAGTGCTATGGCTTGTGTTACACAGGAGGTCAGACTAATTGCAATGGTCCCTTGTGACCTTGGAATCGATTAATCAAATTGAAATGAATAATCAAACTTTAATTTTATTTGAAAAAAACCTTTCCATTTTATATTTTAATTTACAGTCCACTTACAGTAAGAGCTGTTTTATCCGGCATGTTGGGGGGAGCCACTAAATGAAAAATTCCGGTTAACTAAGAGGGAGGGAATTTGGATGTGGGAGGGGGCAAGGGGTTGGGGCATGGGAGGAGGTGCAGGGTTGTGGGGTTCTTGATCTGGGCGCGCCTACCTCGGGCGGCTCCTCTCAAGAGGTGACCTGTTCCTGCTGCTCCTAAGTGGAGGGGTGGCTAGGCAGATCTGTGCACTGCACCTGCCCGCCCCAAGCGCTGGCTCCGCAGCTCCCATTGGCCAGGAACCGCGGCCAATGGGAGCTGTGGGGGCAGCGCTTGTGAGTGAAGGAAGCACGCAGAGATGCCTAGCTACGCCTCTGCCTAGGAGCAGCAGGACAGGTTGCTGCTTCTGGGAGCCACTCAGAGTCAGGTACGGAGCCTGCTGGCCCTGTGCCAACCGGACTATAAACCGGACTTTTAATGAAGATCAGAAATGCCAGTTTAGAGAGCTTTCGCGGTGGTAATGTGCCAGATAACACAACTTTTACTGTATATAGCTGAAACACAAGCTGATTCTGATTTAAAGATAACTGAATTAGGAAGGGTGTTCTCCTTATAAAAAATAGTAAAGCAATGGGCCCAAATACTGCAGCAAACAGTGCCTTGAACATTAGCATTTTGGATCGTGACTGAATGCAGAAGACTATAGTTGCTCTTTTTATATAGCATCAACATTTTCATTATACCCTGATAGAGCTCTGCTAGATCTCTTATTCTAATTAAAAAAAAAATGAGTTGATCCTAAACTTTCTTGCTGAGGAAGAGCTGCTAATTAGAACTGGGCTGAGATGCAGGAGCTGGGAACCGTGTGTGAACATTAATTCACATACGAACCATAATTTCTCTTTGATGTTTGGCCCTTTCAATTCATTTTTTGTAAACAATTTTACTTTATTTTCTGTCTGTTCACTAGAAAGTGCAGGTCAGTGGCAGAGCTGGGTACCATGGTCCTATCCACTAGATCAGTGGTTCCCAAACTTGTTCCGCCACTTGTGCAGGGAAAGCCCCTGCTGGGCCGGGCTGGTTTGTTTACCTGCCACGTCCGCAGGTTTGGCCGATTGCAGCTCCCAGTGGCGGCGGTTCACTGCTCCAGGCCAATGGGAGCTGCTGGAAGCAGCGCAGGCTGAGGGATGAACCGGGCGCCACTTCCCACAGCCCCCATTGGCCTGGAGCAGCGAACCGCGGCCAGTGGGAGCTGCGATCGGCTGAACCTGCTGATGTGGCAGGTAAACAAACCAGCCCGGCTGGGGCTTTCCCTGCACAAGCAGCGGAACAAGTTTAGGAACCACTGCTCTAGATCATGCCACTTCAGTAACTTATTCAAAGCTGCTTCCTGGTTAGGGAGCCGAATCAAATAGTATGTGATTAGGTCACAGAACACAAACATCACACTAGAAATAGCAAATCATTGCAGCAATATGAATAATCCATAGACTGAAATTTAGTCACCAAAAACATGACCAACGGCTTTGAAAAATATAGCAAATCTGTAGAAATGCAAGTCTGTTTTTGCATCCTTTGTGAACAGAAGTTATTCTCTAGGCATAGTTTGCCCAGCTCCAGTATTAATCTGAGGTCCCCAATTTGTGACGGTGTTTGCTGAGATCATATCACAATTCTTGCTGACTTGAGGTTCTTTTTTGCTGTTGGCAGAACAAGGCTATGGGATAGTGTTCATGTACTGTTTGTCTAATGTCACGGTAACAGGATGCTCAGCACCTAAAAATATCGTGTTTCATCAGCCTTTTTTTTACTTTGAAACTTAAAGCAAAAAAAAAACGTGTAAACCAAAACATTAAAAAAAAGCAGATTACGGGTATGTCTACACTGTGATAAAAAAACCCGCGATACTGAGTCTGAGTCAACTTATTTGGGTTGGTGAGGCTCGGGTGCGGGGCTAAAAATAGCAGTGTGGACGTGCAGGTTCAGGCTGGAGCCTAGGCTCTGAGATCCTCCTCCCTCATGGGGTCTCATATGCTCAAGCCCAACCATCTGCACTGCTATTTTTAGCCCTCCAACCGGAGCCCCACGAGCCTGACTCAGCTGACCCGGGCTAGCCACAGCCGTGGTGTGGGTCTTTTATTGCAGTGGAGACATACCTTTAGAGAGAGATGAAACATAGATACTTGGCCAAATTCTAATCCAGCATAAATCTGAATTTAAACCGGTGTAACAGAAAACAAAATTTGGCCCCTAGTAATAATGATGCTTTTTAGAAGGCTTCCAAGTTTACATTCCTTGTTACCCTCTTATCTGACTCAGGATATATGCGTTCAGATGAGGACTAGCTGGACTTTGGGCCCAATCCAAATTAAGTCAAGGGCAGAATTTCCACTGACTCCAGTGAAACCAAGACTGTAGTGGTCCAATGTAAGGTCTGTAAAAGAAGAATAGAATTGGCCAAACTTTCATCCCTCCCTGGTATGGAGTTAGTACTTAATGAATATCCTAGCACAGTGTCAGGGGCCAAGAAACGATAGCGAATTGAGATTGTGACTCCTTGTGGCTATTAAGGAGCTCATAGGGATTTTTATATCTACAAGAGTAGGGTTTCCCTGATGTCCTAGCCAAAATCCAATCTGGGTAATTACATACTATCTACCTAAAAATCTTTGGTTTCATTTGCACATAATATTCTTCCCTTCTTGACCTAATCGGCAGTGTGATGCTGCTTTCTGTGTCCCACTCCATCTGGCAAAAGAAGCAGAGCACCAAAGTCCAAACATCCTGGTCTAACTGCTAGGCATTACTGCCTCCTTTTTGCACCTTCCTGGGAAAACATAACCATGTAAAAAAATTCTAGCAAATGTGTCATTCTTATTTTAGCAGTACTGCTGCTTTTTCCTTTCTTATTCTACACGCTGGACACACATCAACACAGTCTGCAACTTCTGAATTATGTTATAGAGTTTTTAACGTTACAGCAGGCAAAATAGTTTAACAAAGGAAAATTTTGTACCGACTTTAAAGAGCAATAGCTTGCTAATGTTCCCTTGGGAACTAGCCATCAATCTAGCTTGCTGGATTCCTTACTGAAGTGCGTGTGGGAGGGGAAATTCTTCACTTAGAAATAGTTCTAGTTCATAAGGAGGGATGCAAGGTTCTTCATCCTTCCCTGGTTTTTAAGCTGGTTGATATGGACTGGTTTTTGACCCTTGAAGTGCCCCTCTTTAACAAGGGGGAGGATGATGCTCTGACATCTACTTGTGGTGGCTTTCGGCTGTGCTGCTGCTGGCATCTGACTGTGTGATGGAAGAACAGACTTCTATAAATAATTAATCTTTTGGGGGGATTTTAGCTCCAACTGTCAGTATGAGGAAATACTGGAAATCCATTGTTACCTGCTTTTTGGTGCTATAAATGGACTTCTGCCGTGGAGGTCAAGCATAGTCCCTTCCTAGCTGCCCTGAGGGTCATGTCGCAATGACTATATTTCCACATTTAAGATGTTGCTTCTGTATTTGCTGTCTTTCTGCTTCCTCCATGCATCTGGCCCCTTTATACAAGGGGTGGCCCATCTGGATGCTATTGCCTTTCTCCTATGTTGAATTTGGCTGGCTGGTTCTATTTTTCTGCCTCTCTTAAAATTCAGTATTATTTTTATTGGGTCAGGTTAATGATGCATGGATTTGCCGCTTTCCAGGTAGGAGTGCTGCTTCTACACCTCTGTGTCCCTTCCCATTGCCCCACACGGATGCTATGATTGGCTAGAATGCAGCATCCCAAATCTCCTCCCAACAGAGGGAGTAGTCAAGGAAAATGCTGCATAGGGAATTTCAAGGGATTTCCTCCTCCCTTGTTTGGTTTAACACAGGGGTGACTTGAGCCATTGTTTGGTATTTAGATGATTTACCATTGTTAGATTTATTTACAATGCACTTATTCATCACTCTAGACATCTTGCAAAATGTTTATTGAATAGTAGTAGGGATTAGCCTTCCTTAATATAGCTGAATTATTGTAGCTGTGTATGGAACGGCAGATAGCGTAGAAGGCCTTTGAACAAAGGACAGTCAGTCTCTGTGAACAAGGTTTTTGGAACCAATCATAGCTTGCTTTGGGATATCCTTCACATATGATTTGAATGAAAAAAACTTTCAAATAGAGACTGCTAGGTTTTTCAGGTCCCAAATGTAGGTGTTGTAAACCTTCTGTAGAAATATTGTCTTGAAATCGCAGGAAGAGGTGGAGAAATTCAATGAGAACTGGGGTTTTTTTTATTGTCAACATTCTGCTGTTGAAAATGCATCCGATGAAGTGAGCTGTAGCTCATGAAAGCTTATGCTCTAATAAATTTGTTAGTCTCTAAGGTGCCACGGGTACTCCTTTTCTTTTTGCATTCTGCTGTTGTGTTTGTGACCCACAATCTGTAGCATTGCACTAAGAATTCATCCATGAGCACTGCCTCAGAAAAAGAATGTAGTAGTAGAATTTTGTATCTATTTTAGAATATTTCTCTCTAGCACACATTTTGTGGTGTAGCACTCTGCTCTACTTTTAGGTTTTGTCTTATAAGTGCTGTGACACGGGTAAACGAAGTGCTCTGGCTCTGGCCAAGGTCATAGGCGCTAGCTAAGAACTGACAAACTCCTAGCTGGAGACCAAACTAGTTCACCTGTATGTTCTTTTTGTTCAAAATAGATATTTGTCTTATAAGGATGTATTTAGTGTTTAGATTCTATGAAATGCTTGTAAGTTGCTGCATGCATTAATCTCACTTGTAAAGTCTGTATTCCATGCTACAAGGTAAAATATAAGGCCAGGTTTACATTACAATTTACATGTATAAGTTGCTCTGGGGTGTAAAAAATCCACACACTGGAGCAACAGTTATATTGACCAGTGCTATGTCAATGGGAAGGCTTCTCGCGTCAAGGTAGCTACCGCCTCTCGCAGAGGTGGATTGGTGACACCAGTGGGAGAAGCTCTCGTTGGTGTAATAGCGTCTTCACTAATGTGTTACAGCTGAGCAGCTGCAGCGTTTTAAGTGTAGACCTGCCCTTAGTTTGTTTTATAATTGTAAAAATGCCTGCTCTGAACTTGTGAACTCAGGGCAGCTCTACACTTTAAAATGCTGCATCATCCAGCTGCCATTTAATGAAGATGCTCTAAGCCAGTGGTTCTCAAACTTTTTTTTTTTTTTTGCGGACCACTTGAAAATTGCTGAGGGTCTTGGCGGACCACTTAATGATCTTTTCTAACGTCATTTGTACCGTTAGCTAACTGTTGTAAAGCACTTTGGATAAAAGCGCTATATAAAACAAATGTTATAATTAATGGGTTTTTTTCTACAAATAAAAGCACACAACTCATATTTTAATATCAGTAGTCTTACCTTTCTAATGTGATGAATATGCCCTCTCTCCCCTGCCGTAGCAATCCTCGAGCTGAGGCTGGAAAGGAGGGCGGTCTCTCCCTTTCTCCCCAGCCACTGCAGCCCCTGAGCTGAGGCTGGGAAGGAGGGCGGGGGATCTCTCCCCCACCACAGCAGCCACAGAGCTGAGACTGAGAAGGACGCCGTCTCTCCACAGCAGCCGCAGCCCTGGAGCTGGGGAAACTTGCCTCTTTCTCTAGCCGCTGCAACCCTGCATGTCCCAAATTCCCCCCACCTCCTCTTCTCACCCCACTGCTCCCTCCCACCTACCCCCATGCCCTCCAAGACCAACACCTCACCTTACATGTGTGTCTTCTCCAGGGTCCAGGCACCTAATTAGTGAAGCTATGCCTGCACGGCTCCACTAATTAGGTGGGTGGCCCTTCATTCTGTTGTGTGTGCGCACCTTAGAGGGTACTATCTGTGGCCATCAGAATGAAACTCAGTCCGTGGATCACAGTTTGAGAACCTCTGCTCTAAGCCAATGGGAGAGAGCTCTCCCGTTGGTTTAGTTAATCCACCTCTGCAAGAGGCAGTAGCTACATAGCACTGTCTACACCAGTGCTTAGGTTGGTATTACTATGTTGCTCAGGGGGGTGGATTATTCACACTGCTCAATGACGTAGTTATACAGAAGTAATTCTGTAGTGTAGACGAGGACTCAGATGGGAAGAGGGACTCCTTCAGCCCATCCAGGAGGACTATCAAAAATTAAGTGGGCCATCATAGGACAAAAGCTTTGTTAATTGCCCCATCTACACATCAGGAAGTATGTGTAGAAGGCCTCATCCTAACAGTTTGAATGCTGGAAGAGGGAAATAAAAATATTTGACATGTAAATGTTTCATCTCTTTGCTGTTTGAGCTCTCACAGGGCCAGACACATTAAGGCAAAAATCCCTTGTGGTTACCCCTGGGTCCATCCTGAAAGACCTTTTGAATGGACAGATTACTACTTCTCTGTCATCTTTGGGAACCGCAGATGGTAACTCGTGTGTGTATGCTTGCTTGCTATAACCTGTAAAAAGAAAAGGAGTACTTGTGGCACCTTAGAGACTAACAAATTTATTAGAGCAT
This sequence comes from Dermochelys coriacea, assembly GCF_009764565.3. Classification (NCBI taxonomy): domain Eukaryota; kingdom Metazoa; phylum Chordata; order Testudines; family Dermochelyidae; genus Dermochelys; species Dermochelys coriacea. The sequence goes on along the minus strand of NC_050071.1, from coordinate 137,515,539 downwards.
AAGCTTTCGTGAGCTACAGCTCACTTCATCGGATGCATCCGATGAAGTGAGCTGTAGCTCACGAAAGCTTATGCTCTAATAAATTTGTTAGTCTCTAAGGTGCCACAAGTACTCCTTTTCTTTTTGCGAATACAGACTAACACGGCTGCTACTCTGAAACCTGTCATTATGTATAACCTGTAAATAACTCTTGTTTCTTTTCCCTAGTTAATAAGCTGTTAGTTAGTTTATTACAGGATTGTCTACAAGCACTGTAAAATAGCCAGAGCCTCGCGAACCAGCTGAGCGGCAGCGAACCAGCGGAGCAGCGGGGACAGCAGAGCAGCTCACAGCAGGAGTTTGCCTGGGACTGGTAAGTATCCGAGTGTGTGTGTTTGCTTGCTGAGGAAGTATCCGAGCGTGTGTTTGCTGGGAGGGAGCCTGAGTGAGTGTCCGATTGGCTGCTAGCCTGCAGGGGGCGGGCATTAGGGTGTCTGTGTGTTTGCGTCAGGGAAGCCTGGCTGTTTAAAAATAGCCAGAGCCTCGCGAACCAGCGGAGCAGCGGGGACAGCAGAGCAGCTCACAGCAGGAGTTTGCCTGGGAGTTCGCCTGGAGTGAGCCCAGTGAGGCTTACATCTTGCCAACGTCTCTGAGGAAGCTCCGTAGTAGGTAGGTGATATGGAAGGGGGGGATTCAGCTGTTGTGACCTGCACTGGATGTGCCATGTTTGTCTTTCTTCCACAGGACAGAAGCGACTTTGTCTGTACAAAGTGCAAGCTGGTCTCCATATTGGAAGAGAAGATTGAAGGTCTGGAGCAACAGGTAACGACCCTGCGTTGTATACGAGAGACTGAGGATTTTCTGGACCAAACTCAGGATAGCCTTCTAGGGGCACAAAGCTCTAAAGATGTAGAGCAGGTTGCACAGAGGAGCCAAGAGGCCAGTGAAGAAGCTTGGCAACATGTGACCTCCAGAAGAGGTAAGCGGAATGTCCGGGTTCCAGTAACACAGACACAGGTAACTAACCGCTTTCATGTTCTCTCCACAGGTACCAATGCGGAGAGTGGACCAGATGATATGTCTGGGGGGAGAAAGCGGAAGGAGACTCCGCTGGTTGGGAGGCATGAGATGCGATGTCCTGAGGTTAGGGGTTCCACGACCACCACTCCCAAGAGGAGAAGGCGGGTGGTGGTGGTCGGGGACTCTCTCCTCCAGGGGACTGAGTCATCTATCTGCCGCCCTGACCGGGAAAACCGAGAAGTCTGCTGCTTGCCAGGGGCTAAGATTCGTGATGTGACGGAGAGACTGCCGAGACTCATCAAGCCCTCGGATCGCTACCCCTTCCTGCTTCTCCACGTGGGCACCAATGATACTGCCAAGAATGACCTTGAGCGGATCACTGCGGACTACGTGGCTCTGGGAAGAAGGATAAAGGAGTTGGAGGCGCAAGTGGTGTTCTCGTCCATCCTCCCCGTGGAAGGAAAAGGCCTGGGTAGGGACCGTCGAATCGTGGAGGTCAACGAATGGCTACGCAGGTGGTGTCGGAGAGAAGGCTTTGGATTCTTTGACCATGGGATGGTGTTCCATGAAGGAGGAGTGCTGGGCAGAGACGGGCTCCATCTTACGAAGAGAGGGAAGAACATCTTTGCCAGCAGGCTGGCTAACCTAGTGAGGAGGGCTTTAAACTAGGTTCACCGGGGGAAGGAGACCAAAGCCCTGAGGTAAGTGGGAAAGCGGGATACCGGGAGGAAGCACAGGCAGGAAGGTCTGTGAGGGGAGGGCTCCTGCCTCATACTGGGAATGAGGGGCGATCAACAGGTTATCTCAAGTGCTTATATACAAATGCACAAAGCCTTGGAAACAAGCAGGGAGAACTGGAGGTCCTGGTGATGTCAAGGAATTATGACGTGATTGGAATAACAGAGACTTGGTGGGATAACTCACATGACTGGAGTACAGTCATGGATGGTTATAAACTGTTCAGGAAGGACAGGCAGGGCAGAAAAGGTGGGGGAGTAGCACTGTATGTAAGGGAGCAGTATGACTGCTCAGAGCTCCGGTACGAAACTGTGGAAAAACTTGAGTGTCTCTGGATTAAGTTTAGAAGTGTGTGCAACAAGAGTGATGTCATGGTGGGAGTCTGCTATAGACCACCGGACCAGGGGGATGAGGTGGATGAGGCTTTCTTCCGGCAACTCACGGAAGCTACTAGATCGCATGCCCTGATTCTCATGGGTGACTTTAATTTTCCTGATATCTGCTGGGAGAGCAATACAGCGGTGCATAGACAATCCAGGAAGTTTTTGGAAAGCGTAGGGGACAATTTCCTGGTGCAAGTGCTAGGGGAGCCAACTAGGGGGAGCGCTTTTCTTGACCTGCTGCTCACAAACCGGGTAGAATTAGTGGGGGAAGCAAAAGTGGATGGGAATCTGGGAGGCAGTGACCATGAGTTGGTTGAGTTCAGGATCCTGACGCAGGGAAGAAAGGTAAGCAGCAGGATACGGACCCTGGACTTCAGGAAAGCAGACTTTGACTCCCTCAGGGAACAGATGGCCAGGATCCCCTGGGGGACTAACATGAAAGGGAAGGGAGTCCAGGAGAGCTGGCTGTATTTCAAGGAATCCCTGTTGAGGTTACAGGGACAAACCATCCCGAAGAGTCGAAAGAATAGTAAATATGGCAGGCGACCAGCTTGGCTTAATGGTGAAATCCTAGCGGATCTTAAACATAAAAAAGAAGCTTACAAGAAGTGGAAGGTTGGACATATGACCAGGGAAGAGTATAAAAATATTGCTCGGGCATGTAGGAAAGATATCAGGAGGGCCAAATCGCACCTGGAGCTGCAGCTAGCAAGAGATGTCAAGAGTAACAAGAAGGGTTTCTTCAGGTATGTTGGCAACAAGAAGAAAGCCAAGGAAAGTGTGGGCCCCTTACTGAATGAGGGAGGCAAGCTAGTGACAGAGGATGTGGAAAAAGCTAATGTACTCAATGCTTTTTTTGCCTCTGTTTTCACTAACAAGGTCAGCTCCCAGACTGCTGTGCTGGGCAACACAAAATGGGGAAGAGATGGCCAGCCCTCTGTAGAGATAGAGGTGGTTAGGGACTATTTAGAAAAGCTGGACGTGCACAAGTCCATGGGGCCGGACGAATTGCATCCGAGAGTGCTGAGGGAATTGGCGGCTGTGATTGCAGAGCCCTTGGCCATTATCTTTGAAAACTCGTGGCGAACGGGGGAAGTCCCGGATGACTGGAAAAAGGCTAATGTAGTGCCCATCTTTAAAAAAGGGAAGAAGGAGGATCCTGGGAACTACAGGCCGGTCAGCCTCACCTCAGTCCCTGGAAAAATCATGGAGCAGGTCCTCAAAGAATCAATCCTGAAGCACTTAGAGGAGAGGAAAGTGATCAGGAACAGTCAGCATGGATTCACCAAGGGAAGGTCATGCCTGACTAATCTAATCGCCTTTTATGATGAGATTACTGGTTCTGTGGATGAAGGGAAAGCAGTGGATGTATTGTTTCTTGACTTTAGCAAAGCTTTTGACACGGTCTCCCACAGCATTCTTGTCAGCAAGTTAAGGAAGTATGGGCTGGATGAATGCACTATAAGGTGGGTAGAAAGCTGGCTAGATTGTCGGGCTCAACGGGTAGTGATCAATGGCTCCATGTCTAGTTGGCAGCCGGTGTCAAGTGGAGTGCCCCAGGGGTCGGTCCTGGGGCCCGTTTTGTTCAATATCTTCATAAATGATCTGGAGGATGGTGTGGATTGCACTCTCAGCAAATTTGCGGATGATACTAAACTGGGAGGAGTGGTAGATACGCTGGAGGGGAGGGATAGGATACAGAAGGACCTAGACAAATTGGAGGATTGGGCCAAAAGAAATCTAATGAGGTTCAATAAGGATAAATGCAGGGTCCTGCACTTAGGATGGAAGAATCCAATGCACCGCTACAGACTAGGGACCGAATGGCTCGGCAGCAGTTCTGCGGAAAAGGACCTAGGGGTGACAGTGGACGAGAAGCTGGATATGAGTCAGCAGTGTGCCCTTGTTGCCAAGAAGGCCAATGGCATTTTGGGTTGTATAAGTAGGGGCATAGCGAGCAGATCGAGGGACGTGATCGTTCCCCTCTATTCGACACTGGTGAGGCCTCATCTGGAGTACTGTGTCCAGTTTTGGGCCCCACACTACAGGAAGGATGTGGATAAATTGGAAAGAGTACAACGAAGGGCAACAAAAATGATTAGGGGTCTAGAGCACATGACTTATGAGGAGAGGCTGAGGGAGCTGGGATTGTTTAGTCTGCAGAAGAGAAGAATGAGGGGGGATTTGATAGCTGCTTTCAACTACCTGAAAGGGGGTTTCAAAGAGGATGGCTCTAGACTGTTCTCAATGGTAGCAGATGACAGAACGAGGAGTAATGGTCTCAAGTTGCAATGGGGGAGGTTTAGATTGGATATTAGGAAAAACTTTTTCACTAAGAGGGTGGTGAAACACTGGAATGCGTTACCTAGGGAGGTGGTAGAATCTCCTTCCTTAGAGGTTTTTAAGGTCAGGCTTGACAAAGCCCTGGCTGGGATGATTTAACTGGGACTTGGTCCTGCTTTGAGCAGGGGGTTGGACTAGATGACCTTCTGGGGTCCCTTCCAACCCTGATATTCTATGATTCTATGATTCTATGATTCACTGTTGTTGGTGTGTGATCTGAGATACAAATTGATTTGTGTTATTTGACTGGTCCCATGGGACTGGAAGTAACCTGAATATTTTGTGATCTTTGGTATGGGAGACCAGTTATCATGTCTAGCTTGCCTGGGTAGCAGGATAGACCGGAGACCCTAAGGGGACTGTCGTGACTCCATGGTAAAACTGTTATAGTGATCCAGGAGTTTACATTTGTTACTGGGTTGGGGAAATCTAATTATAGGACATACCACCAATTTGGGGCATCTGCCATTTTTGACAGTCTGCCCCAAGGTTGGCACCCATGGTTGTAAGCTGCTCCAGACTTTGTGACAGTGGTGTACATTTTTGCTTGATTAGTCAAATGTCACTGAAGTGGATTGAAGGGATAATAAAATACTGTATCTGAGATTTATAACTACATTTGCTATGTCTGCTTGATCTTTGCCTTTTTTATATTTTAATGTTTAATTAATTTTTTTTAAAGATTGCAGAAAGCAAAATGAGTTTGTCTTTTCAAAATAAACAAAACAGCATAAGTGGTGAAAAAGTAAATTGGACTGTTCTGGATTATTCTAAATTATCTAAAGTATAATACAGTTTATTTTTTAAAAAGTTATTATTTTAATCTGACAATGTCCCTTTTGAGTAAAAATTATGCCCTGATCCTACAATGACTTAAACACGTGCTAAGCTTTAAGCATGGTAATAAGTCCCTAAACTTCAGTGGGCCTGCTTGAGTGGTTAAAGATAATCACGTGCATAAATCTTTGCATGATTGAAGCCTTAATCTATAAAGCCTCGTGTGGCCCCATGGATTGGGCACTGCAGTTGGAACATCAGTATTATTAAACTATTAATTTGTAAACTTAGAGGATAATAAGGTGAAAAGCAATAGCCAACATGGACTTGTCAAGAACAAAGTGTGCCAAATCAACCTAGTTTCCTTCTTTGACAAGGTAACCAATCTAGTGCATAGAAGGGAAGCGGAAGATGTGATATATCTGGACTTTATTAATGCTTCTGAGACAGTCCCACGTGAGATTTTCATGAGCAAACTAGGGAAATATGGTCTAGAGAAAATTAGTATAAGGTGGTTGAAAGACAATGCTCAAAGAAAAGGAGGACTTGTGGCACCTTAGAGACTAACAAATAACTAACTAGTGCCACAAGTCCTCCTTTTCTTTTTGCGAATACAGACTAACTCGGCTGCTGCTCTAAATGCTCAAAGAGTAATTATCAATGGTTCACTGTCAAATGAGAGGATGGATCAAGTGGGGTCCTGCAATCCATCCTGGGCCCGGTACAGTTCAGTATTTTCAATTACTTGGGTGACGGAGAGGAGAGTATGCTTATAAAATATGCAGAGGACATCAAGCAAATGGGAGATAACTAGCAAGGCAGCAGTGCTGCATAAGACCCGGGTCCAAATTGTCCACATTGTTCTTAAAGTGTGGCACCCAGAACTGGACACAATATTCCAGCTGAGGTCCCCTCAGCTCTAAGCAGAGCAGAACAACTGCCTTCTATCTCTTATATATGACACTGCTGTTAATGTGTCCCAGAATATTAGCCTTTTTCACAGCTGTAACTCATTGTTGGTTCATATTCTATTTGTGATCCATTATCACCCCCAGATCCTCTTCTGCTGTACTAACTGCCAAGCTATTGTTCCCTATTTTGTTTTTGTGCATTTGATTTTTCCTTCCCACATGGACTACTTTCCACTTTTTATTGAATTTCATGTTCCTGATTTCAGAGCAATTCTCTAATTTGTTAAGGTCATTTTGAATTCTAATCTTCTTTTGAATTCTCAAACTGCTTGCAACCTCTCCCAGCTTGGTATCATCCATAAATTTTATAAGCGTACTCTCCACAGTGTTATCCAAGTCATTAATGAAAATATTGACCAGACCCAGGACAGACCTCTGCACGACATCACTAGATATGCCCTCCCAGTTTGACAATGACCTATTGATAACTACTCTGAATATGGTCTTTCAAACAGTTATACACCCACCTTATAATTATTTTCATCAAGACCACATTTCCCTAGTTTGCTTATAAGAATGGCATGTGGGACAGCATAAAACACCATAATAAAATCAAGATATAACATGATTACTGTTTCCCCCCATCACTAGGCTAGTACTGGTAAAGAAGGTAATTCGGTTGGTCCACGGGAGGGTGGATAAGGTATCTGGGGGATGGTGGTTGAGGATCCATTGGGTATTGGTTGGATAGTGATATAGGGACTATGGAGGGCTGGACTTGGAGGGCGTATTTGGTAAATGGTGGTATAGGGGGTCTTGGAGGATGGGGATGGTAGCATAGGGCAGTGGTTCTCCACCGGAGGTCTGCGGTTCCCTAGGGCAGTGGTATCCAAACTTTTTGAATTGTGCACCCCCAGGGCCAGCTCTGGGGAAACAAAGAAACAAAAAACAAGAGCTGCCGCCAGTGTGCCGCCGAAGACGGAGGGGGAGAGCCGAGGTGCCGTCGAAGAATCAAAGGTCCAGGAGTGCTGTTGCCGCTGCGTCGGAGGTGCTCCTTTGGCGGCGCTCCTCCTACCACACCCCCCCCACGGATGGTCTTGCGCGCACCTCACTTTGGAGACCACTGCCCTAGAGGTCCATGAGCCCTTTCATGGGGGCTGCGGGGCCCCACGGCAAAAACCGTGCGCCGAGCCCTGGCGTTGAAGCTGGGAGCAGCGCGGGGGGCTGAAGCTGGGAGCCCCCCCGCCCATACACAGCCCCTTGATACTCCCTGCCTGCGCACAGCTCCTAGCTACTCTCTGCCTGCACCCTGAGCGGTTTTCAAACTTTTTGAGCTTTGAGTTATATTTTTTGGTTGCGTCCCTCCACAGCCCAGACATGCTCAGTGGCCTCCCAAGTGAGTCAGGGGGTGGAGGTGGCGCTCCCTCCCTGGATCCCGCTGTGCGGAACAGGCTTGAGCCCTGCCAACCCTTATCCCCCTATGCCCAAGGGATCCCCCTTTCCGCCCCGGAGCTCCGAGTCACCATACCTGCCATGGCTCCTACACCAGGGGTTCTCAACCTTTTTCTTACTGAAGCCTGCCTTAACATGCTATAAAAACTCCAGGGCCCAGCGGTGGGGAGGGGCATGGGGAGGCAGGGACAGGGTATGGGGAGACTGGGCACTAGCGGGCTGGTGGTGTAGGGGTCAGGGGGTTGTGCCAGGGTATTGGGGGACGGAGGTACGGTGGGGCTGGGTGGGGTACTAGTGGTGTAGAGGCTGCAGGGGGTGGGGTACCAGTGGGATGGTGGTGTTGGGCCCGGAGGGCTGGGTTGAGAGATTGGGGTATCAATGAATGGGGACGCTGGGCTGGGGTACCACTATTGTAGGGGCTGTGGGGTATTGGGGGGGGCTGGCCGGGGTACCAGTGGTGTAGGGGCTGCGGGGGAGCGGGCGGGGACAGGGTATGGGGGAGTAAACCGGGGGGCTGGCAGCGGGGCCGGGGGGCGGAAGGGCCCGGGGGGGGCAGTACCGGGGGGCGGAAGGGCCCGGGGGGGGCAATACCGGGGGCTGGCGGCGGGGCCGGGGGGCGGAAGGGCCCGGGGGGGTCAATACCGGGGGCTGGTGGCGGAAGGGCTCTGGGGGGGCAGTACCGGGGGCTGGCGGCGGAAGGGCCGGGGCAGCAGTACCGGGGGGCGGAAGGGCCGGGGGGGCAGTACTGGAGGCTGGCGGCGGGGCCGGAAGGGCCGGGGGGGGCAGTACCGGGGGCTGGCGGTGGAAGGGCCGGAGGGGGCAGTACCGGGGGGCGGAAGGCCCCGGGGGGGGGCAGTACCGGGGGGCTGGCAGCGGGGCCGGGGGGGCGGAAGGGCCCGGGGGGGTCAGTACCGGGGACCGGGGGGGGCAGTACCGGGGGGCTGGCGGCGGGGCCGGGGGGCGGAAGGGCCCGGGAGGGGCAGTACCGGGGGCTGGCGGCGGAAGGGCCGGGGGGGCAGTACCGGGGGCCGGGGGGCGGAAGGGCCCGGGGGGGGAGTACCGGGGGGCTGGCAGCGGGGGCGGAAGGGCCCGGGGGGGTCAGTACCGGGGACCGGGGGAGGCAGTACCGGGGGGGCTGGCGGCGGAAGGGCCGGGGGGCGGAAGGGCCGGGGGGGGCAGTCCCGGGGGCCGGGGGGCGGAAGGGCCGGGGGGGGGGCAGTCCCGGGGGCCGGGGGGCGGAAGGGCCCGTGGGGGGGCAGTCCCGGGGGCTGGCGGCGGGTCGGGGGGGGCAGTACCGGGGGCCGGGGGGGGCAGTCCCGGGGGCTGGCGGCGGGGCCGGGGGGGGCAGTACCGGGGGCCGGGGGGGGGCAGTCCCGGGGGCTGGCGGCGGGGCCGGGGGGGGCAGTACCGGGGGCCGGGGGGGGGGCAGTACCGGAGGCTGGCGGCGGGGCCGGGGCGCTAGGTCCGTGCTCCGGGGATGGGTCCCGCTCGCTGCGGGTCGTGTCGTGTCGGCGCCGGGCTCCGGCCTCCAGCTCCGCTCCCCCGGCGCGGCGGCCCCCGAGGCAGAGGCAGGGCCGGGGCCGGGGCCGGGGCCCCGCGGGCTCCAGGCCAGGCTGCCGGGCGGGCGGAGGGCCCGAGGCGGAGCCGGGGCCGGGGCCGGGGCGGGCCGAGCCGAGCGGGGAGGAGGCTGCGGAACAGGCCGCCGCTGGTTGTCGCCTCTCAGCGCAGCAGCCGGGCGAGCCGAGCCGAGCTGGACAGGCTGCAGGAGCCCTTCGCCGCCGGCCCCCGCACAGCCAGGTACCGCCCGGCCTCCGCGCTTCTCGGGGGCGGGTTGGAAGCGGGGGGCAGCCTCGGCCCCCCCCATTCCCAGGAGCAACTCGGCCCCCGGGGCCCCCGGTGCTGCTTGGGAGGGGGAAATTGGGGTGCTCCGTCCCGTAAGCCCCCCGTCTTCCCTAGGGGACCACAGACCCCTTCCCCCTAGTCCTCCCCAATGCTGCTTGGGAGGGGGAAATTGGGGTGCTCCGTCCTGTAACCCCCCCAGTCTCCCCTAAAGGACCACAGATCCCTTCCCCCAGTTCTTCATGGGAGAGGGAATTGGGGTGATCCATCCTGTAACCCCCCCCCCCCATTCTTCCCTATTGAATTCTCCCCCCACGCCCCCCCTTTCCCTAGCGGAGCGCCTACCCTGTGCCCCCTGGGCACTGATCTTCTGTCATAGCTTCAGCTGCCCCAGGAATTGGGCGGGGGGGGGGGGGGCTTTCACCCTGGGGATCTACATATGAAACAGCCTGTGTAGATAAGGTGATCAGATAGCAAGTGTGAGAAAGCAGATGGGGGGTAATAGGTGTTTATGTAAGACAAAGCCCTGAATATTGGGACTGTCCCTATAAAATCAGGACACCTGGTCATCCTTCTGGTAGATATTATTCCCCCCCCCCCCACACACTTTTCAGAACCCTGCTTTGGTGTGTTTGTTTCAGATTCTTCTCGAGTCAGAGTCAGACTCCTGCCATGCAAATGCTGTGCAGTTAGTGCTCACTGAGGCTCCCTTCTTGACCTCTTTATGGTCTTCTGTTGTTGTTGATGTTGCAAATTGATGGATGGAAAAGCCTTGAATCCTGAAACAAAGCCGGTTCCTTTCCCCCCAGTCACATTACTACACAGGGTTTTGACACTGACTGCTGCTGCGTCTCTCACTGCAGTTTGAGATGTGCTCCACTTAGATAATGCACAGTGAACTGTGTGTGTTTATGCATGCACACTCCAAAGCATAGAGCATATAATAACGATGGCGGTGTGTGTGTGTATTTTTTGGTGGGTTCATGTTTCATTATATAGAAGTAGTGAGAAATTGTGGAATATCCAATGTAGCCCAAGGCCAGACTTAAAAAATTGTCTTGGAAATTTACCAGGCACCCTCCAAAATTTCCCAACTCTTCTGTGCTGAACCTTGATAATATTAAGGAAACAGCTAATTATACTTTCACTTATACGTTTTTGAAAAAAATTGCTCCAGGCAAGTAGAATTGTGCAAGGTGGGAGTGAGACAATTATTAATGGCTTCAACCTTATCTTTATGTCAGCTCATAAAGTAGTTGTGTGTGGTTGGTTATGTATGTGTGTGAGTATATTTATATTAAGGAGTTTTTCTGGTAATAACATGACAACAAAGCTCCAATAATAAATGTCGTCAACATTTCAAGATTATTGATGTAAATTATGATCTGCAAATGTTTTAAGTGTGCATTAGGTGTTTCTTGTTTGTACATGGGTGTAATAATGCTGTGGTTTTGGCACTAGTTTCTGATCTCCTGTACTCAAGTAATTTAATTGATGTTGGGTGGAGTTATACAGATTTACATTGGTGTGACTGAGATCAGAATTTAACTCCAAAGCTGCAGTATTATAATACCTTGGTAGCCCTGTAGTGTCAGAGTCACCGTAAAACACCTTATGTAAATTACTGGCTACGAAAGCTTTGTATTTACATAAATAATCTCAGGATTATGGTGACATCATGAGACTAAAGCTCAAGTAGTATCAGTAGAAACATCCTAATAAAAAGAGTGTGTGTGTGTGTGTGTGTGTGTGTGTATATATATATATATATATATATATATATATATATATATATAAATACCCCACCTCCAAATCCACTTCGTAATCTAACCAAGATAAGGTTTGTGCTTATCAATAATTGTCCTCCTGTATATGATACAATTACACACACACACACACACACACACACACACACACAAATTCATTTTGCATATATATGTATAAAATTACACACACACAGATTTTCTGATCTGCCATAAAGACAAGGTTGAGGCCAAAACTCTGTCCTTACCTCACCCTGATGATGCAAGCTTTACTTAATATGCACAATATAGTATGCTGTACTGAGAGTAACCAGGCTGGTTGAGTTAAGGACATGGTGTCAGCCTAGAGTCATCGCAGTGTATTGTGTAAGAATCGTGTGTGTTTTGAGTCTCTAACAAACTTGGTTTATTGACATACTGATAATACTTAGCATTTATATAGCCCCTTTCCTGTTTTTAGTGTTAACCTAACATTCATTAATTCCTTACAAAGCCCTTAGGAGTTGGTGAACAGTTGTCACCATTTTATAGTTGGGGACATTAAGACAGAGAGTTTGATGTGCTCAAGGCCACTCATGGAGTCAGGTTCATTAATGGAGATTAGAGTCCTCTTTTAGTCATTACCCCTCTGGACCATGCCTCTTTATTGAAAACAGTCTGACATTGCCAGTCCTGGACAGGCCTGTCCACTGTTAAACTTGTTTCTTAGCTGCTGCTGCTTCTTTTTTTTTTAATATCTGTAGTGCTGAAGGATGGCAAAGTACTTTAACAAGTTAATTACATTACCACTGAAATGCAACCACCCCTGGGGTGGAGGATAGAAACCAGCTTGCGCATAATGTTGTCTGGGGTGTGGAAATTGTGGATGAACTAGTTTGAAAAGTGCCATGGGATCTCTAATGTCCACATTTAGCAGACAGAACATCTGCTTTTTATGGGTTCATTTGCAGGACCCTCTGCTTTTAATTACATGCATGGAGCTAACTTATCCACCTCAGCCAAAACCAGCCTTAACATTTTGGGTTTGGCCCCGGAGACAACTTTTTATGAGTCCCCACTCCTAAAATGTACTGGGATAGCCTAGGAAGGTTGGAGAGAGTTAGTAGGGTGACTCCTTGGATACGTGTCCTCTTGAGCTGGTGGTACAACTTTCAGCATGGGAATATATATATATGTTAGCTTTGATAGAGCTAGTGTGCTAAAAAATAGAAGTGTAGCAGCAGTGGTGCAGGCAGCAGGGTAGGGTATCTGCCTGAGAAAGTACCTAGGGTCTTGGGGTGAGGGGTGGGGGAGTTGTATTCAGGCAGCTAGCCCATGTTGTTGCCTGCACTGTAGCAACCACTTCCATTTTTAGCACACATACATCTACTTGAGTTGCAAGAGCCTTCAGCTCAAGTGTAGATGTACGCTTTGGCTACATAACTGGCTCATTTTATACTAATGGTGGTTTGTCCACCCATGCTGCAGAAAACTCTCTTTCCAGGAAAAATGACTAGAATTTTTTTAAAATGAAAGCTGAGATTCCTTTTTTAATTTCAAATCAGAGTGGAAGGACAAAAGCTTTGACCTCTGAAGGTTGAAGCAGTGAGTCAACCCTCCTGGGTCTTAATTTATATGGGTACATATTATATATCAAAAGAAATACAAATAAAAAATGCATATCCCCTGCACTGGGTAACTTTGACAAAATACTAAAGACAGATTCTACCATATTCACAGACCTAGCAGCCTCTATGACCACCATTAACCAAAACTAATAAATGTAGAAATATCCTCACCCATGGCCATAGCCACCACTCCTTATCATGCTTTCTCTCCCAAAAAGGAATGAAAATATATTGAAATATTGGGTTTCACAGAGTCCAGATGTTTCATACGTTGGAGTATGGAGTGTATTTGGCTATGAATAGCAATAGTTATACTCTCACTAGTGGTCACCATGGCAAACCTTTGCAATTGCCACTTGCAAGTAGCTAACATTACTATGGTATTTCCTGTAACAAATTCCAGGAATAGTGTGGGTGGTAATGTGAACTATTTACAACAGAAGATTTTGATGGCAACCACTGCTAGAGCCAAAGCCCCATGGGCTGCACAATAAACTAGGCTTAAATGATGTAGCAAGATCTTTGGGTTCTGTATCATAGCAGCTTCATTTAAGGTGAGGTTCTACTCTGAAAAGTGCCCTTGTAAAAACATTACTGTGAGGTTCTTTTTCAGCAGTGCTCTGTATACATGTACAAATATTTTGAGATGTGTGGTTCTCTTCCCTCCTTCCACCCCCAAAAGAAGAAGAAGAAGAAGAAAAAAAAACCCTGCTAGCTTTGCAAACTCAGCCTGAGTTATATGTTTGCACATCATACCTATAATAAAAGTTCTGCAGGTTAAATTAGCTTCTCATTGACACAAGTGCAACCCGTTGTCTTCCACTGGAATTGGCACCCATAACTTTTTGAATAAACTGGTGTCTTTTTTTTGTTTTAACTAATTTTTTTTTAAATAAAAAGGAGAGTCTTTGATGAATTTAGTATAAATGGCTTCTATTGTCTGGATATGTTTATTTTGCATTTCCCCCACACTTTCAGTTCTTGATGTCCTGCAGATTTTTGTCTTGACAACCTATAATTGCATCACAGAAGTTGTCAAGGGAAATGCTGCAGGGAGTGGTTTGGCAGCTGGGTAGAAGACATTTGGGGGTTTTGGCACCTGGGAAGGCATGGGATGCAGTTTGGATTGGGAGATAAGAACATTAAATGGATACCTCTGATAAAATGACCAGAAGCAAAATACGTAATGTTGACTTTAAATTGTTATCTTCTGGTTTCATCACTGAGCTGAATGGAATACGACACTGTTCTCTAGAGCCACTGTTTAAGATTTTCTGCAGATCTCAGGAAGACAGCACTGTTTATTCTGTATTTATGTTTTCAAGGTTACCTTCAAAAGCCTGAAAACTAGAAATTTAGGCTTAGATTCTGAAGCACTGCTTCACAGGCAGAAAGATTTGCAGCCATCGATTTGAGGCATACTCAGGGCCTTGGTTGTAGAATATTTGCTCTTCAAAGATAGGTTTCAGAGTAGCAGCCATGTTAATCTGTATTCGCAAGAAGAAAAGGAGTACTTGTGGCACCTTATGCTCAAATAAATTTGTTAGTCTCTAAGGTGCCACAAGTACTCCTTTTCTTTCTTCAAAGATAGTTTCCACATCGCCCCTCTAAGATAAATATTATCTCCATTTTGCAGCTAGGCAGAGAGGTGAAGGCTACATAGAAAATCCATAGTAGAACTGGGATTAGAGTTTTTGGGCCAAATCCTCAGCTACTGTAAGTCAGTTTAACTGCATTGGCTTCAAAAGAGCTACATCAATGGTCTCCAAACGTTTTAAGCCCACAAGCACATTTTAAATTTAAGTGCAACCCAGGATTTACCTCAAAGAAAATGTAGAAATAACAGTAATCACACAAACCCTGTCCCTACCCTGCCCCATCTCTGAGGCCCCATCCAGCTCACTCAATTCCACCCCCCCGTTGCGTGCTCTCTCCCACCCTCATTCACTTTCATCGGGCTGGGACAGGGGGTTGGGGTGCAGGATGGGGTGCGGGCTCTGGGCTGGGGCCGAGGGGTTTGGAGTGTGGGAGGGGCTCTGGGCTGAGCCTGAGGCAGGGTTTTATGGTGCAGGAGTGGGTTGAGTGCTGGAGGAGGAGGTTGGGGTGTGGGAGGTGGTGCGGGGTGCTGGCTCTGGGAGGGGGCTCAGGCAGCGGGTTGGGGTGCAGGGTGCAGGCTCTGGGAGCGGGCTGGGGCAGGGGGTTGGGGTGCAGGTGGGGGTATGGGGTGCAGGCTCTGGGAAGAGGTTGGGGAGTAGGAGGGAGTGTGGGGTTCCGGAGGGGGCTCAGGGCTGGGGCTGGGGCTTGAGGTGTGGGGGGGTGGGGTGCAGGCTCTCACAGGGAGTTTGGGTGCTGGGGGGGCTTAGGGCTGGGGCAGAGGGTTGGGGTGTGGGATGCGGGCTCTAGGAGGGAGTTTGGCTGCAGGAAGGAGTTGAGAGTTGGGGCAGGGGGTTGGGGTGCAGGTGGGGGTGTGGGGTGCAGGCTCTGGGAAGGGGTTGAGGAGCAGGAGGGAGTGTGGGGTATCGGAGGGGGCTCAGGGCTGTGGCTTGGGGTGTGTGTGGGGGTGGGGTGCAGGCTCTCACAGGGAGTTTGCGTGCTGGGGGGGCTTAGGGCTGGGGCAGAGGGTTGGGGTGTGGGATGTGGGTTCTAGAAGTGAGTTTGGCTGCAGGAGGGGGTTGAGGGCTGGGGCAGGGAGTTGGGGTGCTGGAGAGGTTTGGTGTGGGGGCTCCAGCTGGGTGCCGCTTACCTCAGGCGGCTCCCAGGCGACGGCGCAGCAGGGCTAAGGTAGGCTTCCTGTCTTCCCTGGCCCTGCACTGCTCCCGGAAGTGGCTGGCATGTCCAGCAGTGGCTCCTGGGCGGGAAGGGGCAGGTGGCTCCCCCCCATCCACAGGCACTGCCCCCGCAGCTCCCATTGTCCGCAGTTCCCCGTTCCCGGCCAATGGGAGCTGCAGGGGCGGTGCCTGCAGGCGAGGGCAGCACGCAAGACCCCCTGCCTCTCCCCCCACCAGGAGCCCCTGCCAGACATGCCGGCTGCTTCTGGGAGCAGCGTGGGGCCAGGGCAGGTAGGGAGCCTGCCTTAGTCCTGCTGCGCCACCAGACTGTAAGCGGCCAGTCTCCCTATTTGGCTGCAGGAGAGTTGGCGACCCTATTGCGATTGACTGGTCGATATTGGAGCCTGTGACTGAAACTGAGATAGACTGTCAGAGGCTCCATGATACACCAGTTGATCGTGATCTGTCAGTTGGTGACCACTGAGCTACACTGATTAGGAGGATTTGGCCTCATGAATTCATAGTTCAACTGTGTTAAATTTCTGATCACAGATTTTTTTTTATTAAAAGTGCCATATTGACTTTGTTGACATCCTGTATCAATTTCTTTTAAATCTGCCTTTCCTTTTCAAAATTAACAAGGTAAAGGTGTGTGAAAGGAGAGGAACCACCTGAAACAGAAAAATTGTCATATTCTCACAGTTGATATAACTTCAGAACTGACAAACAGTGGTAGATCTCTTCCAAAGAACTGATGATTGTTTGTTCTGTTCTTCATGGTTCATTATTTTGCTGTGTAATGACAGATTTGTTTAAAATGTTTCTCCATAATTAGCTAAATTTAATTTACCAAAGTATATTATTGGCCTGTTTAGAATTGCATGTTTTCATGCCATGAAGAAAAGAATAGGTTTTATTTTTAGGTTTGGTTCAACACTGAAGTTAAATAAACACGTAGTTCACTAATGCAGAAATAGTCAGTTGCAGCTACCTTGTAGCTGAGGTGTCAAGAGAATAACCTATGTTGTCTCAGCAGAGAGAGGTGAAAGCAGTACAGTCTTACATTACCCCAATCCAACTCTCCTGTATATAGGGAGTACTTCTCCCCAATCCCCAAGAATTTAGAATCTGTATTGTAGATGTGGCCTATGGCAGCCTAACTATGCCAACATAACCTGCTAGTGTAGACATAGCATATGCCAACAAGAGGTGTTCTCACAGCATAGTTACCACCACCCATAGGTGGCAACTTCATTTGTTCCTAGGGGGTGCTTGACCTCCGCTCCGGCCCAGGCCCTGCCCCCACTCCACCCCTTCTCCCAAGCCCCCACCCCGCTTCTTCTGCCCTCGCCTCACCTCTTCCCTCTCCATTCCCCCACCTCTTCCTGCCCCCACTCCTTCCCCTCCCCTCCAAACCTCCTGCACACCACTGAACAGCTGATTCGCTATGCGTGGGAGGTGTAGAGAGGGAGGGAGAGGAGCTGATTCGGGGGGAATGGGCATCTGCACATCTACCAATGTGATATATGCCATCATGTGCCAGCAATGCCTCTCCGCCATGTACATTGGCCAAACCGGACAGGCTCTATGTAAAAGAATAAATGGACACAAATCAGACATCAAGAATTGTAACATTCAAAAACCAGTAGGAGAGCACTTCAATCTCCCTGGACACTCAATAACAGTCTTAAAAGTGTCCATTCTTCAACAAAAAAACTTCAGAAACAGACTCCAATGAGAAACTGCAGAACTGGAATTAATTTGCAAACTTGACACCATCAAATTAGGGCTAAATAAAGACTGGGAGTGGCTGGGTCACTACAAAAAGTAATTTTCCTTCTGTTAATATTCACCCCTTCTTGTCAACTGTTGGGAATAGGCCACATCCATCCTAACTGAATTGGCCTCATTTGCACTGACCCCCCACGTGGTAAGGCAACTCCGATCTTTTCATGTGCTGTATATTTATACCTGCCTACTGTATTTTTCACTCTGTGCATCTGATGAAGTGGGTTATAGCCCATGAAAACTTATTCTCAAATAAATGTGTTAGTCTCTAAGGTGCCACAAGGACTCCTTGTTGTTTTTGTTGATACAGACTACCAAGGCTACCCCTCTGAAATTTGACAAATTAGATGTCTTCAAGTCACCAGGGCCTGATGAAATATATCCTAGAATGCTCAAGGAGCTGACTGAGGAGATATCTGAGCCATTACTGATTATCTTTGAAAAGTCAAGGAAGATGGGAGAGATTCCAGAGGACTGGAAAAGGGCAAATATAGTGCCCATCTATAAAAAGGGAAATAAAGACAACACATGGAATTACAGACCAGTCAGCTTAACTTCAGTACCTAGAAAGATAACGAGCAAATAATTAATCAATCAATTTGCAGACGCCTAGAAGATAATAAGGTGACATGGATATGTCAAGAACAAATTCTGTCAGGCCAACCTAATAGCTTTCTTTGACAGGGTAACAAGCCTTGTAAATAGGAGGGAAGCAGTATATGTGGTATATCTTGACTTTGGTAAGCTTTTGATATTCTCTTGCATAACCTTCTCATAAACAAACTAGGGAAGTACAACCTAGATAGTTGAAAAACCATCCCCACATCCCTAGAGAGTAGTTATTAGTGGTTCACAGTCAAGCTGGCAGGACATATTGAGTGGAGTCCCCTAGGGATCAGTTCTGGGTCCAGTTCTGTTTAATATTTTCATTAGTGATTTAGATAATGGCATAGAGAGTTCACTTATAAAGTTTGTGGACGATACCAAGCTGTGAGGGGTTGCAAGTGCTTTGTAGAATAGGATTATAATTCAAGATGATCTGGACAAACTGGAGAAATGGTCTGAAGCAAATAGGATGAAATTGAATAAGGACAAATGCGAAGTACTCCACTTAGGAAGGAATAATCAGCTGCACACATACAAAATGGGAAATGACTGCCTAGAAAGGGGACTGCAGAAAGGGATCTGGGGATCATAGTGGATCACAAATTAAATATGAGTCAACAGTGTAACACTGTTGCGAAAAAAGTAAACATCGTTTTGTGATGTATTAGCAGGAGTGTTGTAAGCAAGACATCAGAAGTAATTCTTCCGCTCTACTCCACGCTGATTAGGCCTCAGCTGGTGTATTGTGTCCAGTTCTGGGTGCCACATTTCAGGAAAGATGTGAACAAATTGGAGAAAGGCCAGAGATGAGGAACAAAAAATAGTAAAGGTCTAGAAAACATGACCTGTGAGGGAAGTTTGAAAAAATTGGGTTTTTAGTTTGGAGAAGAGAAGACTGAGGGGGGACATGATAGTTTTCAAGGACATAAAAGGTTACAAGGAAGAGGGAGAAAAATTGTTCTCCTTAACCTCTGAGAATAGGACAAGAAGCAATGGGTTTAAATTGCAGCAAGGGCAGTTTAGATTGGACATTGGGAAAAACTTCCTATCTGTCAGGGTAGTTAAGTTTGGGAATAAATTGCCTAGGGAGAATTTGCCTGTGGAATCTCCATCACTGGAGATTTCTCAGAGCAGGTTAGACAAACAGCTGTCAGGGATGGTCTAGATAATATTTAGTCCTGCCACGAGTGCAGGGGATTGGACTAGATTACCTCTCGAGGTTCCTTTGAATCCTCTTACGTGATTTAATATTGTTCATTGTTGAGAATGCTGACTCACACATGTATGTTGATCCAAGCATAGTCAAAAAGTTAAATGCCATCTTCCTCAAGTGTGGATACTTGGAGTCCAGCACAAGAGTTGTCCAGAACATTTCAGATGTAGTTTGTATGCCGCACCTTAAGCACTTCATCCGCTTGTAAATCAGTACACTCTAGCTGTGGTTTTGCTTTTTTCAACATGTGGAAAGGATGCTTTTGCTTGATCACACCAAGTGCCATTTGCTTGTACTACGAATGCGTTCCTTACAAACAGGAAGCTGTCATTAACACTTTCAAATTCTTGGAAACTCTGCTGGAAGTTTTGAAAAAGCCTGTCTAGAGATGATGCCATCTGATTTACGTCTGGTGTGTCCTGACAACTTAGCAGCGTTGGGAAATGCAGCATCTCCCCAGTTTCCAAATCACTTTTGAAGAGATTCAGTTTGTTTTGATAATGGGGATCGACTAGATTGTGATTTTGTCCTCTGTAGCTTTAAGTTGAAATCATTTAAGTGGCCTGTCAAAGCAACAAGGATGGCCAGGATGCTTATGGTTGCAGCATATCTCAAAAATGCATGGAGCTCTTCTGCCTTTTCCCTGGAATGTTATGTAGATATTCTTCCACGTGAACCCAAATTTCCCACAGCCTTCTTAGACTTGTCCTCTGCTCAGCCAACAGATATCATTATGAACCAATAGGTCATCGTAATCTGCAAATATTTCTGAAAGAAAGCTTTTGAACTGTCTTTGTTGTGTTGATGACTTGGAGCGAAGGAAGCTGACAACTTTAATCACCATTGACATTACAGTAGTATACTCATCTCTAAGCTTTGCACAAAGTGCAGTTTGGTGGATTGCACTGTGATAGGAAATCCAGTTGGGGTTCAGATCTTGCAGGCGTTTCACAAGCCCTCAGTGAGTACCGATCATGGCAGGAGCGCATTCTGTTGTAATTGACACAATCTGAGTCACATCAAAACCTTAATTAGACAGAACAATTTGAACAGAATTTAAACATATCCTCATCTGTTGTGCGATTGCTATGCGGTATAAAGGACAACGCATCTTCCACAAATTTATCTTCATCAAAAAAATGTACATACAGCGCTAGCTGTGCTGTGTCCCTGATATCACAGGATTCATCTACTGCCATGGAAAAATTTCTAATTTTCAGTTTCTCACACAACTGCTTGAAAACGTCTTGTGCCATCATGTCAGCACACCTAAAACGTGATGTCTGAGAGTAGCAGTTGTCTGAAGACATCAACAATGTGTCTCTTCTCCACAGAAAGGGTTTCAGCTGTAATAATGATACACTGCTTAATAATGTCCGCCTGGAAAAGGATTTCTGTGTTTTGCCATTACCCACACATACCCCTCAGTGAATCCTCTGTAGCGTTTTCCTAAGCACAAATAGCCTTTGAGATAATATTTGTGCTCTGAAAATATGCATCCTTTAATGAACTGATCTTGTCTGATCTTAAACAGAATCCCAGTGGGTCTTTGTGGTCAAAATCCATGTGCTTCATTTCGTAGTGCCTTTTGATGTGGCCGCTTTTAACAATAGCCACAGTCTCTGTACAAATTAAACACACGGGTTGACCATTTGGATGTTGTGGCAAAATAAAATAGTAAGCGTCAGTCCACTCTTCTTTAAACGAATGATTTTTGGTGTCAACTTGCCTTTTTTTTTGATGCCGTGTTTAAACACGGTGCCATTAAACATTGAAAGTGCCAGAGGTGGGACTACCTTGGCTCACCTTTGCTCCTCCTGCTGTTCCTGGGGCTCTTCACCTCTCCCCCCCACAGTTCAGGCAGGGAGAGAAGAAGAGGGAGCGGCACAAGAGCCCTTCCCTTCTCACAGGAGTAGAGGGAAGAGAAGAGCAGAGCTGCAGGAAGCCCCTGAACCTTTTCTTCTCCTTCCAGTCTCCGGTCAGAATGGCGCCTGCTGAGGGGCAGGGGCAGAGAGCACTGCTGGCTACCTGCAGCAGCCCTGATTGGCAGCAAGAGAAAAAGCAGCCAATCAGAGGAGGTTTCTCCAAGACAGACAGGAAATATGCACCTCTCAGAAGCCTAGGTGGAATTGTGGACGTTTTAATTGCGGGGTTCGTGACCGAGGGGCGCCATTTCAGATTGTGATTGGGGCAAAGGACGGTGACTTTAACTATGGTTCATAGGGTTGCCTCCCCCCTTCGCTTGCTGAATTGTCTCAAAGAGCCTGCCCCAAGGTAGGAGACAGCCCTGGCTGAGCAGGGCTGGCACAGGTTAATGACCTGGTGTCTCCCCCTGCCCCACGGTAATGGGATTTTTGGTTTGGGTGCCATTTAGGGTTGCCATGTCCCCTTTTCGACCAGACTTTGGGTGGAGTGTGGGCGTGACTTTGGGAGGAGACCGAGTGGGGGCAGGCCTCAGGGCGTGGTTACGGTCTGGGCACATCCAGCCTCCCCAGATGGAAGAGCCATGCACTGCCCGTGGTAATAAACCATAAATCCAGTGTTTTTATTAAGCCTGTGATTTTTAGTGACCAGCAAGGTTATGAATTTAAATTCCCAAACTCATCTTTTGAAGGTACTGTGCAGGTTTTCTTTGAGAACAATACCAGAGAGGTCCGATGTGGCATTATTGCTTTGTGAAAAATGTTTGCCAATGGGTGATATGGTGTTTTTCATCTTTTACCTTTTTTCTGTGTGAGTTCATTTGAGAATGTAGTGGTTGTCCTATTTCACCCACATAGTTGTTATTGGGGCATTTAGTGCAAATGTTCCTCATAGATTCCCACCACAGCTTCAACAACCACCATCCATCCATCAGTCAGTTTCTCTCTAGAACACTCCCACATCAGCATCACCTTCTTGGACACCACAATCAGCGTCAACAATGGATCCCTATTTACAAGAAACCCATGGATCACCACATTTACCTTCAGTAACCACCCCAAACACACAAAGAAATCTGTTATCTGCAGCCAGGCACTCAGATACCACAGAATATGCTTCGAGGAGAAAGTCTGGGATACATACCTTAACACACTTAAAAACCACCGTCACTAAACAAGGATATTCCATCAGAAAAGTAGATTGCATCTTGGAACGAGCCACCCAAATACCCCGAGAACTTGCTTCAATACAGGAAAAAAAAAACCACCTCTCGCCACACACCCTACTTGTCACCTACTGCCCTACACTGCAACGCATACTGGGTATCATTAAACAGTTAAAATGTATACTTGATGGGGACTACTACATCCTGAAAGAAACCCTTCCTGAACCTTCTCTTCTGGCCTTCAAACAACCCACCAACCTTGCCAATCTCATTTTTAGACGCACGCTTCCCACAGATCAGGACACACCAACTCGAAGCAGCACCAGACCCTACCATAATAACAGATGCAAAACCTGCAGACATATCTCCACTGTTGCGATGATCAATACTCCCCACAACACATCTTTCATGATCCATAGGTCCAACAACACCTTAAAAAGATGAGCCTGGGAGCTTAATACATAACTTTTCTGGACAGTAAAAATCATGGACTTAATAAAGGCACTGGATTTATGGCTTATTAGAACAATCTATAACCCTCTAACTCCCCTTTTTTGTTCTCTGACTGCAGAGATGTTAATTGGTCACTTCTCCTTGAATGGGGTTTTTTGCTAAGTCATCTGTTCCACCTTGTGTTTAGCTGTGATACTCTGAGTACCTTTCCCAGACCTGAAGAAGAGCTCTGTGTTAGCTCAAAAGCTTGTCTCTTCCACCAACAGACATTGGTCCAATAAAAAATATTACCTCACCCACCTTGTCTCACTGAAAATACAATGCTATTATATAATTCCTGATATGCTCTCACCTGGAATACGGTGTTCATTTCAGGAGATCCCAAGACAAAAAATAAATAAAAAATGCAGAAACAGAAAGGCTTTAGAGATAGGTGACAAAAAGGATTAAGAGACAGGAAGATATATTTGCCTGGGCAGAGATTGAAAAGACTGAGGTTGCTTAGTTTTGAAATTTGATGAATATCAGGGGACGTGAGAGAGAAACAGGGCATTCCTAATACATATTTTAACAGTACAGGAACAAATAGACCTTCAATGAAATTGAGGGCTAGCAAACTTAAAACGGACAAAAGGAAATAATTTTTAACACATAATTAACTTGTGGAGGTTATTGTTGAGATGTCACTGAGGCCAAGAACATAATAGAGTTTTTAAAATGATTAGATGCATGCTCCCCACAGATCAGGACACACCAAATTGTGAGAGGCTAGTTCGTTAAGATGAGCTATTATCAGCAGGAGAAAAAAACTTTTGTAGTGATAATCAAGATGGCCCATTTAGACGGTTGACAAGAAGGTGTGAGGATACTTAACTTAGGGAAATAGATTCAATATGTGTAATGGGTCATTACTAATTTAGCCTCTCACAGTTTGTATGGCAACTTCCAACTTATTTGTATGTATATATATATATCTTCTTACTATATGTTCCATTTTATGCATCCGATGAAGTGGGCTGTAGTCCACGAAAGCTTATGCTCTAATAAATTTGTTTGTCTCTAAGGTCTTGTTCTTTTTCCCAGTATTTGGTCACACACAGCTACTATTACACACTGCTTTTCATATGAGGCATAGAAGTTTACATGAATTACTATAGATATGTTGAGGAGAAACCTTTTACTGTGGTGTCACTGCTGCTGTGTTTCTGTGTGTATAGATATATCTCATGACTTTATATCTTTTGAGGCATTATAAACCAATGCACAGAGTGGGTAGGGTTTTCACAGTTCATGGGAGCCACGTGCTGCAGGAAATACTGTTGGTAATGCTCTTCTTTAAGAACTGATATTAAACCACCTCCTGAACATGGTCTTCTGCTGCTTGAGGTGCTGGCTCTTCTATGGGATGTAAAATGTAGGCCCGTTAAAATCTCCAGGCACTCTTCAGGCTGTGCGGCGGACCAAAATTATACATAGTTATGAACACATTGGGAATGGAGGTCTTCGTAATTCTGAACAAAATGTTATGGTACTTTCAAAAGTTAATATTCATATTTTACGGCTGATCATTGACTTAATACAGCTTTGAAACTTTACTATGCAAAAGAAAAATGCTGCTTTCCCTTGCTGCTACTAGTTTATGTTGAACACAGGACTGTACTGTGTTTGCTTTTTTTTTTTTTCCCTGTCATCTCTTCTACTGCCTGATTGTATACTTCAGTTTCCAAATGAAGTGTGTGGTTGACTGGTCAGTTTGTAACTCTGGTGTTCGTAACTCGGAGGTTCTACTGTGGTTTGGATAACCATGTTCTGCCTATCTAATCTCTCCCTTCAGTTTTAGTTGGACGATGATATTCTGCTTCACTTCATATCCTAAACTGTTATGTACCATAGTGTCACCAAGTGCTGTTAAACAGCTGATGCATTTCACCCCAGAAGTACATTTCAGTGGTGGGTAAAATTATTGCTTTGCATGTACGATTGGTAGTAGTTGGGCATTTGGAGATGAAAGATGCTATTTAAACACAAGGCATTATTATTACATAGCAAATGTATGGGGACAAATGTTAGAAACATTATTTATGAAGATAAGCTACTAAACTGAGGCATGTATGAAATCTGTAACATATAATTGCAATTAAACTACATTTAAGCACATCATTTGAAATCACAGCTGTCCTTTAAATATACATAATTTAAAATCTCAGCCAACCTCAATAGTAACATTTAACTGGTGTTTGATAATTGTCATTGCTTGATTATTATGTCCTTAGTAAAATGATTCTGAGAAGCAGTTGAGTAACAAAGGAAGCAATTGGATTGGCATTTGATGGCTCTTGGTGGTTCTATGTAAAATGAATTTGGCCTTTTCTGGTTTCAAACAGACAGGTGTCCACATCACAGAACACCTCAGTGGCACTAGTTGAAATCTACGTGGGAAATCTTTCATATTATGTTCATATCAATTATCATGGGGTTTTAAAAAGAATATTAATTATTCATGCACAAGGCAATAGCCTCACTCTAAACTGAAAAATTTAGATATATTCATTTGAAACTAAAGGGGAAATTTTATATAACAGAATGTCATTATCCCAGTTGAAATTGAGCTGCTCCCATTTTCAAGATTAACCCTTAATTCAGATTTAATTTTCCTACGTGTCCCTGTGTAGACAAGCCCCAACAGTGTACAAAGGGTGTTTTTATGGGATTAACTGAGGGAGCTAACCCCATTGTAAAGGCTACCCTGGATATTCCTGAAACATGCAAGCAACAAATGTTTGTGGTTTACCCCTGGGATTAATTTATGTATATCACTTACTCTCCCCCCGCCTTGCTATCAGGGAGGATTGATTTAAATCAAAGCCATTTAAATCACCAATTTTAATTGTGATTTCCATCAGCAAGCAGGAAACCTTGATTTAAATAATTGATTTTAATTGTTTTGAATTTGTACTTTTTATTTATTTTCCTAAAGAAAGGTGGATTCTCATTGGTTGTTAACTATTAAAAATATTGATTTGCAACTAAATATTTACATTAAATTTGGTGCTTCTTTTTGCTAACCAGGGTAATATATCTATACACATTTATTTAAATAATTCTATAGTTTAACATATATTTATTCAGATTCTTAATTTTTACATTTTTATTATGTTAGAAAATGGTGAATGATGCATTTCTCATTGGCAAGATGATAAATTTTGTATTTGTGTCAAGCTCTATTTGGATGGACATTCAAATTCCTTAAAAAATGCACAAAAACAGCATTTTAAAATTTTTTTATTAAATAAAACTACGTTAAATGTGCTGGATACATAAGAAAAAAGTTTATCAAAGAGTTTATTGAAACAAGTTTTGCATTTCAAAGTAACTGATTTACTGAACAAAGGAAGTTATTGAATTGAACTGATTGTTTCTGGTCCCCATGTCCTTCAAGATTTTAGAAATAGAAGATCTCATAGTCTCTCACACCTAGTTTTTATTCATAGAAAGGAAGAGGAAAACAAGCTTTCCTGCTTTTTTAACTCCCAATTAGTTTCTTAACTGTGATTGAACTAGTCATTGAACTGAACTAGTTGAATAAACTGAAATGAAGAAAATATTCTCTCTGCACCAGCAGAAGCGGCTACTGCTGTCAAAAGCTGGTTTAGCACTTCAGTAAACTCTGGTTGCAAGTGCTTAGCCAGTAACTTCCACCAGGTCAGTGGCATGAGTTTCTTTAAAGCTTCAGGAGCAAACATGTACTGCTTAATATTTTTTGTATTTAATTTAAATGATTGTAATGGATTATAATAAATTGAGACCTGCTCAAGTCTGGTCCTGCTTTGAGCAGGGGATTGGACTAGATGACCTTCTGAGGTCTCTTCCAACCCTGATATTCTACGATTCTATGTGGCCTTATCATAGGTTGTCAGTTTCAAATGTAATTTTAAATATGTGTATTTTAAAAAAATAAACTTTTATTTAATTTAAATTAAAAAATCCAATTTAAAATTTTTTAAAAATTGTTTTTCTTTTTCTTGTTTTGTTTTTAATCCACCTTGCTTGCTGTTAGTTCTTATGGAGCTTAACCTTACATCTGCTCAGACAAGACACATATTCATATGCATCTTTTATATGGTACCTTGTCCAATGTGTAGCTCCAGCTTTCCTTGAACTTTGAAACATCTGGCTGTGGTAGCCAACAAATACACTTGCATGATGTCAAGTATAAGAGGGTAGCCGTGTTAGTCTGTATCCACAAAAACAACAAGGAGTCGGGTGGCACCTTAAATCTGTTAGTCTTTAAGATGCCACTGGACTTCTTGTTGTTTTTAACAAATACGCGATATTTTCTTCTTTAAAAAAAATGTTTTCGATGAACTTAATGCTGGCAAAAAGTAATTTTATTGACAACCTTTGACACCAAAGTCCCGTTTATCACTGAATAGATACAGCACAGTCAGCTGTTGTGCAGACTTCCTCGCCAATGTGTCTTTACTCTGATCTGTGGGGAGAGGTTGGGTGGAGTCCCTCTGACACTTTCAAATCTTATGCCTCTGGAGACTTGCTTACGAGGGTGTTGGTTAGGATGTATAAAAGGAAAACAACTCCGGGCTTGTCTACACAGGGAGTGTATTCTGGAATAAAATAGGGTGTGAATTTAAAAAGCAATAGCTCCCAATGTGGATACTTAAAAAGAAGAATGCCTTTTACTGATTTAGCTTAATTCACAAAGTGGATTCTGGTCAATTTCCCTGTATAGACAAGCCTTAAGACCACAATTGAGTTTGTATAAGCCACTGAACAGCTGTCAGATACATCAGACTGTGTTGCAGCTGACTTGGCCAGATTTGAATTTTTGACCTACAATACAAGTGAATTATAGCTGTTTGTTGTGCAGTGCGAGAGTGTCTGAATTGGGTTGAGCAGATGGTTACACAATTGTGGTTACACAATTTCCCATCAGAATTTAGTCTGATCATTTGCTCCCCTCTCTTTCCCAACAGCCCTCCCCACCCATGCCTGCCTAATTGGCCTGCCTCGCTGAGCCCCCACACCAGCTCTCAGTAGTAATGTAGTATACTCTGAGCAGTTAGTCTACAGGGCTAGTAAGAGAAGAGAAGAAACACTCTTTCCAGCCAGGCTAATGAAACTAGGTCATTTAAACAATTTAAAAATCAATTTCTTGTATGCATTCCCTTACTGATTCTAAATACCGCCAAAGAATTTCTCCTTCTGCCTATGCTGTTGTCTGGACACATAACCTGTTTATAGATGTTTAAGGCCTTAAGGGACCATTATGATAATTTTATCTGACCTCCTGCATAACACAAGACAACTTCATCCAGTAATTTCTACATTAAGCCAATAACTTCTGTTTGAGCTACAGCATCATTTTTAGAAAGATATCCAGTATTGATTTAAAGGCTTGAAATAATGGAGAATCCACCAGATCCCCTAGGTAAGCTTTTCAGTGCTTAATTATTCTCACTATTAAAATTTTCCACCTTCTTTCTAGTCCAGATTTGTCTAGTTTAGGCTTCCAACTATTGGATTTAATTATACCTTTTTCTATTACATTAAAGAACTGTCTGTTATCAGAAATCTCTTCCTCATGTAGGTACTTGGAGACTGTGATCAAGTCACCTCTCTGAACCTTGTTTTGGGTAAGCTAGATCGGGGTTCTCAAAGCCGGTCTGCCGCTAGTTCAGGGAAAGCCCCTGGCGCGCCGGACCAGTTTGTTTACCTGCCGCGTCTGCAGGTTCGGCCGATTGCAACTCCCACGGTTCGCTGCTCTAGGCCAATATGGCCTGCGGCCAGATTGCGCTCTTTCAATACTGCTCCCCCAATTTTTGCGTCATCTGAAAACTTGATCGTTGACGATTTTATGTTTTGTTCTAGGTAATTGATGAAAATGTTAAATAGCATAGGGCCAACAACCATCCTTGTGAGACTCCACTGGAAGCACACCATCTTGATGACGATTCCCCATTTACAATTATGCTTTTTGACCTGCCTGTTAACTGATCTGTAATCCATTTAATCTGTGCCAAGTTTATATCATTTTAGTTTTTTAATCAAAATGTTGTGCTATACCAAGTCCAATGCCTTGTAGAAGTCTATTACATCAACACTATGGCCTTTATCAACCAAACTTGTGATCTCATTAAAAAAAAAAAGATACCAAATTAGTTTGAGAGGATCTGTTTCCCATAAACCCATGTTGATTTGCATTAATTACATTACCCGTTTTTAATACTTTAAGAACTGAGTCTCATATCAGCCACTCCATTATCTTGCCTGGGATTGATGTCAGACTGACAGGCTTATAAATACATTGGTCATGTGGATGTAAGAACCATATCTTTGCTACTTAAGGTTCCAGTCTTGCTTCCTCTGAAGTCCATGACAAAACTCCCACTGGCTGGAATGAGAGAAAGAATAACTTTATCTGCTTCTGTTGTGTAAACTTTGCTTGAAGTCACTGGGTCAGGTTCTGTTCTCTGTTAGACCAATATATGTCTGTCTGAAATGTCCGTAACAATTGGCTGTTGGGGAAACGTCCTAGAGTTAATTGAAAAAAATTTGACGGAACAGTTATCCATTGAAAAATGCTGCGTCTTTGAAATTGACATTTTTGCGGGAAGGTGTTGATTTCAATATAATTTTTGATGGTAAAATTTTTAAAATTATTTTAAATTGAAATGGGAGTATTTCATTTCAGTTTCCTTTTTTCAATTTATTTTTTAAAATGTAATTTTAATATTTCCGTATTTACATATGTAACATTTTGACATTATCAGAACAAAACATTTCTGTTGGGTTTTTTTTTTCATGTTTTCTAACTGAAATATTTTTGGAATTTTCATACTGCACATTTTGGCTTTTCGTACCAATTCGGGTTGAAGTTTTTTCAAAATGTCAGAATTTCCCGTGGGAAGGAATTTCCGTTTTCTCACCAGCTGTAATTTGTCCATAAATGAATTTGTCCATAAATGTGATTTTCAATATGGGAATAAAAGGTAGGAGTCGTTGACTTCTTAAGCCACAGTGTGATGGGGTGTACAAACCTCACACTGAGCAACAAGGGCTTAAGGGCTCATTTTGGGCTCAGCTAGCCCTGCCCCGCCACACCTGCAGCAAATTTTCCATCTTCTGGAGGAATTAAAAGGTAACAAATTAGCTCAGTTGGTGAGCAGCGCTGAAGGTGAACAGACCTGCAGCCCACAGCTCCAGCAGAAGAGAGCAGAGCAGAGCAGAGTGAAACCTACAGGCTCTGATGCAGCTGCCGAAAGGGGCCCTCCATGAGGAAAGGGAGGATCCTTCACAGAAAGAGCAGAGAGGGAAGTATCCTGTGGCCCTGGACAGTGGCGACTCCCTCTTGCTTCCTTTTGATTTGAATTTTCCCAGCAGGCAAAGGCTTGGACTGAGGTGACTCCAGGGAGGGAGACAAAAGGAAGAGGCCCAGGGAGGACAGGTCTTGGTTGCCAGGTTACTGGTAGCCCAAAGGGCCCTGGGTCAGAGCCCAGTGGAGTGGGAGGGCTCGGGCTCCCCTCCCCACAACCCCCTTGGAAGTCCGGGGTTGTGGCCGTGACCACTAGGCCACGCTTCCCAACCGGACCCTAAGTGGAGATCATTACACACAGGCAGTCGGAGCCCAATTCTCATCTCACACTGGTGTGAACTGGGAATAACTCCATTTTCTTCAATAGATCTACTCCCAATTTACAGTGGTTTAAGTGAGATCAGAACCAGGCCCCCTGTCTTTATAAAGAAGCACTGATAATTAATAAAGTTTTGTTACAGTTGTGTCCGAAGACCCCATTCAGGATTGGAGTTCCATTCTGCTGGCTGCGGTGCAAACAAAGGCATGTAGACTCTTCCCTAGGGAGTACACAGGAGAGAAAAAAGTGAAGTGATGGAGGATGTGGGGCCATAACTTAGTACTTTGCTGCCTGGCTTGTCTGGTTTATTTGTTGCCATTTGCATCCCCCTATTCCAAGGCAGATTGAATGTGATATACTGATGCCGTTATGAAGTGTACTTTCTATTATCCAATTAAACAACTAGCTAGAAGTGAGTAGCAGCACGTAGGCACAGTAAGCTGGTCCAGACTAGACATGTTCCTTATTTCTCGTGCACTTGCAGAAAGTGGTTTAGGGTTAGTTCAAAGACTGCTTTGAAGACTGGTTTTGTATAACAGTTTAATTTCATTTTAGGCCCATAAATGCATCACGCTTGTTTCCATTTGAGTTGTCATATGGCAGCTGTTCTGTTATGGAAAAAGTTCTGAAAAATCTGGTTTAGCTCACATTTTCACTTCCAGTATGGACAGAGCAGACGTCTCCAAAGTTGGGACTGCCAATAATAATAGACCCTGTCTATGCTAGCAGCATAATTATGTTTAAAAACACATATCTGTTTTAATTGTTAAACTCCATTTTAAAATCTTTTATTAAAAGATTAGCTATTTAGAATGGTTAAAACTCAGTTTGGACCCCAGGGCATTTCAGCATTGGGAAGCTACCATATTATAACATGGTACTCTGACATGTAGCAGAAACATTATCTCAAAAAGCTATATCATAATATGGAAGAAAATGTAGTGTAAACAGGGTCAGGAGGCTTGCAAAGACCAGAATACAGAAATTAGAACAAAGAATTCAGTACTCAGAAAAAGTGTATTTTTAAAACCTCATGAATGCTCCAGAAGTCTTGCTTTCCTTACTGAGAAGGAAAAAAGGTGGTGCAATAAATTTGTCCCAGGAACAAATGGGTATAAACTGGCCGTGAAAAAATTAAGGCTGAAAATTAGAACGTTTCTAATCATTAGAGAAGAGAGGTTCTGGAACAGCTGTCTAATGGGGACAGACAACCTAACTAGTTTTCAGATAGAGCCTGACAAGATTTTGAACAGGATTTTACGATGGAATTGCATGGGGTAGCAGGGGACTGGACTTAGTGACACGGGAGATCCTTACCAGTTCCTATGTTAAGGAGTTTTACCTTTTTGAAAAGGTTTGTAGATGAAATTACTTGCAATAAAATTTAAGAATCTATATAGAATAGATTAGATTAGAATAGGAAGATATTGTAATATCCACTTCATTCTTTAGAGGTGTTTCTTTGGGAGTTAGAGCTTTAATCTTGGTAATAAATGTAATAATGGTCATGATTTTCAAAAGTGACTAGTGATTTTTGAGAGTGTCTCTTTTTGGGTGTCCAGTCTAGCATTTTAAAAGGGACTGTGTGCTGAGCACTTACCCCTTTGAAAATCAAGCCCTGTCAAGATGTCTCAATATGAGCATACAAAAATCACTAGTCTCTTTTTTTAAAAAATATTGACCTATATTCCTGAAGATGACATTGTAAAGAGGAGGACCACTTGAAATCGTGCGTTTCCAACCAAGTACTTTCTATTATTATTGGTTGAGAATGTTAATCAGAACTTTTTGTAAATTGAGGACACTTTACTTCCTCCCAAGTTTTCAAAACAAGCTTTCCAAAAACAGGGACTGTGCTTTATTCAAGTGTATTTTTTTTTCTTTTTGAACTGGAAGTTAGCCCAGGGGGAAAAACAAACAAAACTAAACCTCCCCAACCTTCTCTGAAGGACAAACCCTCATGGTTGCAATGGAAAAATGAGGTGGGTCAGACTGGCTAAACAGGAAGGGGAAATAAAAAAACCCTCTCACAGGGTAAGGGAAACTCTCTAGTCTAAGTTTAAAAGAGAGTCCTCCTATGAAATACCTTAGATTTGCATTGTCTTTGAAGCATTATACTTTGGCTGACATTTATATCTGTCTAAACTTACTGTATTTCTTGTGGACATGTCATCTGATCTGTAGTAATGCATTCACCCTGTAGTTTCGGGCTTAATGTAAGAATTAGTAATTGAAATTATATGGTACTGTGTTAAGGAGGTGAGTTAACATCTTAAATGTACACTTAAGGCTTTTGGAGCCCTTTACAAATATGAATGAAAACACCCTTTTGACGTAGTTAAATATTATCCCTTTATTACTCATGAGGAAACTAAAGTGTAGAAAGGATAAAGTGCAACAGGCCGAATGCAATCAACTCTCCTCAAAATACATGGAAATTGAGGGTACTTAGTAGTTCATGGTTAGAATTTTATGTTTATTATCCCAGATCACACAGGAAATCTGTGGCAGAGCCAGGAATAAGACACAAGTCGTCTGATTCCTAGTCCTCTGTGTTAGCCATGTGACCATACTCCCTGCCCTGCCAAAACTTCCCCTAGATCTAAAATGTCACTTTCCTTCTTAGTCTGTGCTTAACTTTTCTCTTTCTGCATAATTGTTTACTTCTGAAGGCAGTTTGGGATACAGTTTATTAAAGATGTAACACAAGATAAAGTTCCATTTGTTTAAAATGCAGTATATCTTGGTAATCATTAAGAAATGTCACTCTGATTTAACCAGTGTCACTCTAATTAAGCCATGGTGGGGAAAACTGAAAGCTGTATTGTACAGATGAATAATCCATAGTTTATGTACATCCTAGTATATATAAACCTGGGATCCAATGATCTCAATCCAAGAGGTCAGTTGTCCCCAGAGCCCCAGGATAGAATTTCAGTCGTATACTCTGTTGGAAAAGAACTGTCTGTTGTTACCATGCATTACTAGTGCATTTCCAAAAAGAAAAGGAGTACTTGTGGCACCTTAGAGACTAACAAATTTATTAGAGCATAAGCTTTCGTGAGCTACAGCTCACTTCATCGGATGCATTTGGTGGAAAAAACAGAGGAGAGATTTATATACACACACACAGAGAACATGAAACAATGGGTTTATCATACACACTGTAAGGAGAGTGATCACTTAAGATAAGCCATCACCAACAGCAGGGGGGGGAAAGGAGGAAAACCTTTCATGGTGACAAGCAGGTAGGCTAATTCCAGCAGTTAACAAGAATATCAGAGGAACAGTGGGGGGTGGGGTGGGAGGGAGAAATACCATGGGGAAATAGTTTTACTTTGTGTAATGACTCATCCATTCCCAGTCTCTATTCAAGCCTAAGTTAATTGTATCCAGTTTGCAAATTAATTCCAATTCAGCAGTCTCTCGTTGGAGTCTGTTTTTGAAGCTTTTTTGTTGAAGGATAGCCACTCTTAGGTCTGTGATCGAGTGACCAGAGAGATTGAAGTGTTCTCCAACTGGTTTTTGAATGTTATAATTCTTGACGTCTGATTTGTGTCCATTCATTCTTTTACGTAGAGACTGTCCAGTTTGGCCAATGTACATGGCAGAGGGGCATTGCTGGCACATGATGGCATATATCACATTGGTAGATGCGCAGGTGAACGAGCCTCTGATAGTGTGGCTGATGTGATTAGGCCCTATGATGGTATCCCCTGAATAGATATGTGGACAGAGTTGGCAACGGGCTTTGTTGCAAGGATAGGTTCCTGGGTTAGTGGTTCTGTTGTGTGGTGTGTGCTTGCTGGTGAGTATTTGCTTCAGATTGGGGGGCTGTCTGTAAGCAAGGACTGGTCTGTCTCCCAAGATCTGAGAGAGCGATGGCTCGTCCTTCAGGATAGGTTGTAGATCCTTGATGATGCGTTGGAGAGGTTTTAGTTGGGGGCTGAAGGTGATGGCTAGTGGCGTTCTGTTGTTTTCTTTGTTGGGCCTGTCCTGTAGTAGGTGACTTCTGGGTACTCTTCTGGCTCTGTCAATCTGTTTCTTCACTTCAGCAGGTGGGTATTGTAGTTGTAGGAATGCATGATAGAGATCTTGTAGGTGTTTGTCTCTGTCTGAGGGGTTGGAGCAAATGCGGTTATATCGTAGCGCTTGGCTGTAGACAATGGATCGAGTGGTATGATCTGGATGAAAGCTAGAGGCATGTAGGTAGGAATAGCGGTCAGTAGGTTTCCGATATAGGGTGGTGTTTATGTGACCATCGCTTATTAGCACCGTAGTGTCCAGGAAGTGGATCTCTTGTGTGGACTGGTCCAGGCTGAGGTTGATGGTGGGATGGAAACTGTTGAAATCATGGTGGAATTCCTCAAGAGCTTCTTTTCCATGGGTCCAGATGATGAAGATGTCATCAATGTAGCGCAAGTAGAGTAGGGGCATTAGGGGACGAGAGCTGAGGAAGCGTTGTTCTAAGTCAACCATAAAAATTTTGGCATACTGTGGGGCCATGCGGGTACCCATCGCAGTGCCGCTGATTTGAAGGTATACATTGTCACCAAATGTGAAATAGTTATGGGTCAGGACAAAGTCACAAAGTTCTGCCACCAGGTTAGCCGTGACAGTATCGGGGATACTGTTCCTGACGGCTTGTAGTCCATCTTTGTGTGGAATGTTGGTGTAGAGGGCTTCTACATCCATAGTGGCTAGGATGGTGTTTTTAGGAAGATCACCAATGGACTGTAGTTTCCTCAGGAAATCGGTGGTGTCTCGAAGATAGCTGGGAGTGCTGGTAACGAAGGGCCTGAGGAGGGAGTCTACATAGCCAGACAATCCTGCTGTCAGGGTGCCAATGCCTGAGATGATGGGGCGTCCAGGATTTCCAGGTTTATGGATCTTGGGTAGCAGATAGAATATCCCAGGTCGGGGTTCTAGGGGTGTGTCTGTGCGGATTTGTTCTTGTGCTTTTTCAGGGAGTTTCTTGAGCAAATGCTGTAGTTTCTTTTGGTAACTCTCAGTGGGATCAGAGGGTAATGGCTTGTAGAAAGTGGTGTTGGAGAGCTGCCTAGTAGCCTCTTGTTCATACTCCGACCTATTCATGATGACGACAGCACCTCCTTTGTCAGCCTTTTTGATTATGATGTCAGAGTTGTTTCTGAGGCTGTGGATGGCACTGTGTTCTGCATGGCTGAGGTTATGGGGTAAGCGATGCTGCTTTTCCATCTCTCCCTTCTCATGCTGTCTCTCTTTACTCTTCTGTTCTTCTCCTCCCTCATTTCACCAGCTAGGTCTTCTCTCTCTGCTCTGGGTCCAGGCACTAGTAATCATGAGGACAGTGCAGAGTGGCTTCTGGAGCTACAGCAGGGATAAATTTGGCCTTTTCAGTATAAGATGATTTTCCTTCATGGTAACATAGTGATGATTTGTCTTATTTCCTACCACTGTCACCAAACAGTCAGAAGTTAGACATCAGCTAGCTAAAAGCTTCTATGTGCCTTTGCCGCAGAAACATCTGTAAGATAAAAGGATGTGCATTTCATATTCAAAAACACACCCTTTGATCAGCATTGGGGAGATGCCTTAATCTTCAATAAGAGGCTCCTTGATTGAAACTTCATGAAGAAATTGGGAAGGAATCTAGTCATGGGTGTATCATAAATCTCAGAAGCCCATCCATCAGTGTTATCAGAGAATTTAGGTCTGGTTTACACTAAAGTGTTAGGTTGACCCAGCTATGTCACTCAGGGGTGGGAAAAATACATCCCCCTGAGCGATATAGTTAAGACCACCTAACCCCCGGTGTAGACAGTGCTAGGCCGATGGAAGAATTCTTCTGTCAACCTGACTACTGCCTCTTGGGGAGGTGGATGACCTATGCTGCCAGTAGGACCCCTCCCCTTGATTTAGTTGGGGTTGGTCCTGCTTTGAGCAGGGGCTTGGACTAGGTGACCTCCTGAGGTCTGTCCAACTCTAATCGTCTGTGATTCTATGGTGTTGGTAGTGTCTACACTGAAGCATTGCAGTGCTGCAGCTGTAGCATTTCAAGTGTGGACAGGTCCTTTCAGGAAGCCTCTTCCCATCCCACCCCACCCCACCCTACCCTACCCTTCTTCAACAAATTAACCTTTTACTGTATGTTCTTCCTCCACATACTACCTTTGTGACACTTGCTGCAGTAAGAACTGCTTTGGATTAATGATAATTCTCCTCTGTAAGAAAAATTTGAAATATCATCTGCTTTGTGTCTGTTTCTAGTTAATTATATTTATCAGGCCTTCCTTCCTGCCTTACACCGGGAATTTTAAAGTGAGGTGTGGAGTGTTAAGGTTTATGTTGTAGGTGTTTTGCAATCCTTAAGTTAGTCTCTTGCGTGGGGCTAATGCAGGGGTGGGCAAACTCCCTGCCCGCCCTGGCCCGTGCTGCTCCCGGAAGCGGCCAGCACCACATCCCTGTGGCCCCGGGGTGCGGGGGCAGAGGGCTCCATGCGCTGCCCTTCCTGCAGGCACCGCCCCCCACAGCTCCCATTGGCCGGGAACGAGGAACCACGGGCAGCCTGCCTTAGCCCTGTGGTGTGCCGCTGCCACCCTGGAGCCGCTCAACGTGAGCAGAGCCCGAACCCCTTCTGCACCCCACACCCCAACCCCCTGCCCTGAACCCCGTGCCACACCCTGCACCCCTCTTGCACCCCAACCCCTGCCCTGAACCCTCTCCTGCACTCCGCACTCCCTCCTGTGCCCCAGCCCCTTGCCCTGAGCCCCTTCCTGTACACCGCACTCCCTCCCACACCCCAGCCCTACATTCATGGCCCTGCAGGCAATTTCCCCACTCAGATGTGGCCCTCGGGCCAAAAAGTTTGCCCACCCCTGGGCTAGTGAGAATTTAGGATTCTGCTGCTTCCTCCCATGACAGTACTTGATGGGCAATTAGAATTCTAGAAGGCCCTTCTAAATCTGTATCCAATGGGTCAAATTCTGCACTGATTGACTTCAGCAGAAATAGGCTAGGTGTGAATGATATTGTTGTGGGGGTGAATTACTGTAGAATCTGGCCATGTCTATCTTTGTTTAAAAGCCAGGGCTTCCATTACATTTAATTATTTTTCCTGTGGTTTGCAAGGGAAAGGTGTGGTTACTGCTTAAGGGTAGCTTTAAGTCAAAGACTCGGAATATGTGTGGCTTTCAAATATAGCATAAATGATGCTGTTTAGAGAACTGTGCTGCTACTACATTGCAGTCTGTAATGTCTGGATTCTAGGAAGTGGTTCTTTTGATGTAGTGTCCTTAATGCAACATGTCCTGAATAGGTGTTCCTGCCTATGCTGTAGACACAGTGAACATAGCTTCCTTAACTGATTCACCTCCCTTTACATTGGTGAGTTGTACCCAGAACTCATTGCATCCAATGAAGTGAGCTGTAGCTCACGAAAGCTTATGCTCAAATAAATTTGTTAGTCTCTAAGGTGCCACAAGTCCTCCTTTTCTTTTTGCGAATACAGACTAACACGGCTGCTACTCTGAAACTCAGAACTCAGGCATCGCTCCTTCGCTTACTATAACTCGTTTACAAAACAGTCAAAATCCCAAAGCATTCCAAAGTGTAATGTGAATAGGGGCATCTTCATTTATTTGATACAGACCCCATTTTGCTCAGCGCTGTATAAACATTATAACTGAGGTCAGGAATCTGATTTTAAGACTGATCTTATTGGGTTAATAGGAGAGAGAACAAGAATAAGGTTAATAAGATCATGTGGTTATGTGGCCTGGGTAATGCACAGCTGTGCCCTGGTGTGCTACAGATACAACCACCTAAGGGAACCTAGCTGCAGCACTAGTCCAGTTTATATCAAAACATGGTTCCAGTTTCTAGTGCAGACTGACCCTCAACCCGCTCTCATATCGCCTCTCAGTTTATTCTCCAATTTACATAAGTTGTCTCATGGACCAAATCCCCTCCTGTTTGCAATTCCTAGGTGTTTTTCCCTTCTGTTCATGATCTTGTACCATCTCCATGACAACTACAGTACTTACCTTATCTGCCTGTTTTACTGTTCCAGGGATCTCCTGTATCCTTTTAACATGTCTTAGGCCTGGTCTACACTACAGAGTTAGGATGGCTCAAGGCAGCTTTTGTTGACCTAACTATGGAAGTATCTATGCTTAAATTTGACTCCCCCTGACATAAGTGTTCTGCTACACTGGCTTAATAACTTTATCTCCACGAGAGGCTTAGAGTCAGTGTTGATGTAATTAGGTCGACGCAGCATCAGTGTAGACCCTATGTTGCTTACGTCGACTGTTACTGGCTTTCAGAAGCCATCCTACAATGCCCTGTAGGCATTGCACAGTACAATCAATACAAGTGTTCCGTCGACACAAGGAGCATAGTGTAGACACTCACAAGTGATGTAATTACTGTGGTGGCTGTATGCCATTGTAAGTTAGGTCGACTTAATTTTATAGTATAGACATGCAGCTAGAAATGAGGAGAAGAGTTAGCACCATGTGAGCTTACAGCAGACCCCTAGGGTCCATGGACTACAGTCTGAGGCATGCCAGCAAATAACATAGGCTTAGGAATTTGGGGCTATATCATCCTTTTCTTCTCCAGGGGTAGAGGGGGAAGCTTCCCATTTCCTGTGGCAATGGGGACACATTGGAATGGTCCAGGAGCATTGTTGCTGCTGCTTCTCCCATAGAAAACCACAGGTACTGGGCTGTAGCAGGAGATGATGTAGTGGGAATGGGGGGTGGCTGCTCTGTGTGTTACTATACCCTTCCCATCTCATAGGATGCTGACCCCTCAGCATTAACTTACTTGTGTTTTCCTGCTCCTTGTTGTGGAACTGGGGATGAAGGGGAGCAGGGGATTCACTGGCAGCCCTTGCTTTTCTTTCAGGAGACATTTCTATAGAAGGATGTGGGAGAAACATAGTTAACAGTAAAGGCATTCAGAGTGAGGTGGGCTTTAAACTAGGCTTGATGGGGACAGGAGACTAAAGCCCCTGGGTAAGATCAAAACATGGAGATCCAGTGGAATTTGGGGGGAACATGGGCAATCGTAGTAGGGACAAAGGAGAGACAAAAGGGAATATAGAGGGGAAAACCAATGAATATTTTAGATGTCAGTGTCCTAATGCAAGACGTTTGGGGAGTAAACAGGAAGAACTAGAAATACTAGGGAATAATCATAATTACAACACAGTGGGCTTCACAGAAACTTGGTGAGATAATTCACCTGACTGGAATATTGGTATAGAAGGATACAACTTGTTCAAGAAGGACAGGCAGGGGCAAAAAGGGAAGAAGTGTTGCCTTGTATGTCATAGATGTTTACATTTGCACTGAGGTTGAGAGAGAAGTGGGAGGCAGACCTATTGAATGTCTCTGGGTAAGAATAGAAGGGGTAAAAAAACAAGGGTGATGTCATGTTAGGGGTCTGTGATAGAACATCTAACCAGAAAGAAGAGCTGCAAGGGAGGTTTAGGTTTGACATTAGGAAAAACTTCCTGACTGTCAGGGTAGTGAAGCATGCAAACAAATGGGCTAGGGAGGTTGTGGAATCTCCATCATTGGAGATTTTTAAGAGCAGGTTAGACAACGCCTGTCAGGGATGGTCTAGCTAATACATAGTCCTGCCTTAGTGCAAGGGACTGGACTAGATGACCTATCGAGGTCCCTTCCAGTCCTACATTTCTATGATTCAGTGAACTGTACCAGGGAAAGAACACACTGAACCCAAAGTTATACCCTTGCTGCAATTGTAAAATTCTCTTTATCTGTATCCTGTTTAACACTGAATCCTCCGACACATTACTCAGTGAAGGACCATTGCTTAAGTATTCTGACCTCATAAGCTGGGTGGACAGAGGAACGTTTGAAACCCAGGCCACAGAGCATAGGAGAACCGTTGTTGTCTCATTCCAAGACAAGTTGGCAACCTTTGGATGTTCAAAGAGCTAAAGGTTGCATAAAATGGTACTGAAGGAATTGAAGCTTCTGCAAGAGCTGGCTGACAGCAGCTAGTCCATTCCCTGCCAGTGGAGGAGGCCTCTGCAGTATGTTCCTCAAACCCTATTAGGTTAATTCTTAGCTCATGCCTCTGGGAATCATTGCAGGATGGTCACTGACATCTTGGCAGATGGATTAAGACTTCCTATCGTGGAGGAAATACTCTAGGATTTACCCTCCTTGGTGTAACTTCATCTCCACTTATCCTCAAGCTCTGCAGGAACAAAGCTGACCCTCTGACTGAGCTCCACTCCAGGAGCTAGTTAGAGGGGTGTGACATTCCCCTGGTGTTATCTGGACCAGTGATCTGCTTGGTCACTCCAGTCCTCGACTCTGGGAGCCAGCCTTACCCCGCTCCCGGGCTGTTCATGCACAGCCTCTGGCATGTAAGCTGCTCCCAGCTATGTGAGTGAGCACTTTTGGCCAGCCACTGCTTGGGTTGTGCAACCGAATGACGCTAGCCAATATCTCCGGTCCCAGATACAACCCTAGGAACTCCGTCTTGCAGTGTCCAGTTATGCCCACTGGACGCTGCAAGCTTATATGAGTTCATCAGTTTAACAAAGAAATTGATATGTACCAGACTTGTTATCCCAAGGGGAGTCTCTGACATGCTTCAAACCAAATGCATTGCTTTAGGTATAATAAACAAGCAAATGTATTAACTACAAAAGATAGATTTTAAACGATTATAAGTCAAAGCACAACAAGTCGGATTTGGTCACTGCTCTTACAAACTTAGATGCTTCTCATCACAGGCTGGCTGGTTGCCCTTCAGCCAAGCGAGATCTCCCCTTTGATCGGCGCTTCAGTCGCTTGGTGGTGGTGTCTGTAGGTGTAGGTGGAAGAGAGAGAGAGCATGGCAAATGTCTCTCCCTTTTATCATGTTCTTTCTTCTCTCTTGGCTTTGTTCCCCCCCTTCAGAGTCAGGTGAGCATTACTTCATTGTAGTCCCAAACTGACCAAGGGAAGGGGGGTGACTCACTTGAGAGTCCAACAGATCCTTTGTTGCTGCCTAGGCCTGTATCCTTCGTTCATGTGAGGCTGGGCTAGGTTTGTCCCATACATGCCCTGGTGAGGTGTGAACTGCCCCTCTGCTCCTGGAGAGTTTTGTCTGGGCTTGTTTTAAGCTATGAGGACACATTTTCAACCTCATAACTATACACATGGAATTACAGCCTATAATATTACTATAACTCCAATGCTCAGTGCATCATGAGCCTTCCAAAGACACCCGACATGACAAACTTTGCATTGGATACCACACAATCATATTATAAGGATGAACATGGGTTTGCAGGGTCTTCCCCTGAGGTACAGAGTGTCAGAAGGGGTATTTAGAGAGCAGTACAAGGTGCTCCGCTCACCCCCTGGAGCTGGCTGAGCATGCTGTATCTGCAGCACACCCTAGCCTCAGGAGTAAGTTAAAGAGCCAAATGTGGGCCACCCAATTATTTTTTCCCTCTGTCTCTGAGATCAGAAGGTTGAGAAAATGCACAATGGTAGGTTTTATGAGAGTTGTAAACAGACATGAGTCACATTCTGAGCACCTGGCATGATGATCTTCAATTTATTATTTTGCTATACTGCTAGTTCGGAGCACTATATCGAAGTGCCCTTTGGCAGAAAACCTGTTCTGCCCATATGTTAGCTTTTTTTAAAAAAACCCAGGGAAGTCTTTAGACTGCAGGCCAAGATGCTTGGCAGCTTGTTAAATATCTTCAGCTTAACAAAAACTGAATTTAATAAATTGCTTTCATGTGAATCAGCTTCAGACGAGTTCATTTTACCCCAGGAATGTTTGCAGACAGTAAAACACGTCCAATCACACCTGGTAAAAATGTGCAGTGCTTTGATGATCAAAAGCTCCATCCAGTGGCCTTTGTTTAAAAAAAGAAAAACGGTCTGGGACAGAGAGATTTTACTGTTAGCAACTTTCTGGCGATGTTTGGGAGAGTAGGGAAAGTTTGTTGGGTCAAATGCTTCTTAGCAGACACTAGGAAATTATTAGAACCATATGCTTAGTATTGAATATTGTAGCTATTGTCACCTTCTAGAGGGATCCCAAAGCACATTACAGCCTCAATAGAGGCATTGTTTCACTCAGCAGTGGCCTGTGGATTGCAACACGGGAGTTCTTTTTGATGCTCAGCGGCATTACACAATGATATAAGGAAGAAAATGAGGAACCGTTACTTATCTGACTGAAACAGCATGGAGTGCTCAGGTAGGGAAGAAATAATTACTATGACTGGGACTTGTGTAAAATACTAGGGTTATCCTTTCGCTTGCAAAAAGTGTCACAGAATCTATAAAAAGCACGAAAAAATGGCAAAGTCAGGATCCCTGGTTGCTCTCTTGTCCTAAAGACAGCAAATCAGCAGTCCAGTACCCATTGCCATGCTGATTGGTGGGAAATGAATGCCAAAAACTGTATCACCATAGATTCATAGATACTAAGGTCAGAAGGGACCATTCTGATCATCTAGTCTGACCTCCTGCACAACGCAGGCCACAGAATCTCACCCACCCACTCCTGTGAAAAACCTCACATATGTCTGAGCTATTGAAGTCCTCAAATCGTGGTTTAAAGACTTCAAGGAGCAGAGAATCCTCCAGCAAGTGACCCATGCCCCATGCTACAGAGGAAGGAGAAAAAACTCCAGGGCCTCTTCCAATCTGCCCTGGAGGAAAATTCCTTCCCAACCCCAAATATGGCGATCAGCTAAACCCTGAGCATATGGGCAAGATTCACCAGCCAGATACTACAGAAAATTCTTTCCTGGGTAACTCAGATCCCACCCATCTAATATCCCATCATAGGGGATTAGGCCTATTTACCATGAATATTTAAAGATCAATTAATTACCAAAATCACATTATCCCATCATACCATCTCCTCCATAAACTTATCGAGTTTAATCTTAAAGCCAGATAGGTCTTTTGCCCCCACTGCTTCCCTTGGAAGGCTATTCCAAAACTTCACTCCTCTGATGGTTAGAAACCTTCATCTAATTTCAAGTCTAAACTTCCTGGTGGCCAGTTTATATCCATTTGTTCTTGTGTCCACATCAGTACTGAGCTTAAATAATTCCTCTCCCTCTCCGGTATTTATCCCTCTGATATATTTATAGAGAGCAATCATATCTCCCCTCAACCTTCTTTTAGTTAGGCTAAACAAGCCAAGCTCCTTGAGTCTCCTTTCATAAGACAAGTTTTCCATTCCTTGGATCATCCTATTAGCCCTTCTCTGTACCTGTTCCAGTTTGAATTCATCCTTTTTAAACATGGGAGACGAGAACTGCACACAGTATTCTAGATGAGGTCTCACCAGTGCCTTGTATAACGGTACTAAAACCTCCTTATCCCTACTGGAAATACCTCGCCTGATGCATCCCAAGACCGCATTAGCTTTTTTCATAGCCCTATCACATTGGCGACTCATAGTCATCCTATGATCAACCAATACTCCAAGGTCCTTCTCCTCCTCCGTTACTTCTAATTGATGTGTCCCCAGCTTATAATTAACTTTCTTGTTATTAATCCCTAAATGCATAACCTTACACTTCTCACTATTAAATTTCATCCTATTACAGTATCCAGAGACTGCCTTGAACTTCTCCAGGTGAGTATTAGCCATAGCCAACTCTGCTTATCTGAGAGAACCTAAAGCCCAGTGTCACGCGGAAGTGATCCGAAAGATTCTTAATGTAATCTTTAGTCATTGGAGATGGAATAGGACTGCAACCTCACATTCTGATTTCCTCTTTGTTACTGTACAGGTGCTAGGAGGAGATTAGGGACCAGACTGAGTCCTCATATAAGCAGGTGTAACTCCTGGAGGGAAGCGGCTTTTTTACAGGAACTCTGTGTTATTATTCAGTGGGATTCACCCTACGGGACATGAGATCCCCAGCAGCATAGGTGGAACCTGAAGGCTCCCAGGTGGTGGGTGATCTGTTATATGTGAATGCTGTAAAAATTACAGATTTTGTGACTGCGTGATGCTTTTGTGATTTTAACATATTGTTTTGTTGCATCAACCTCTTTAAAAATTAAATTGAAAGCATCTGTATTCAGAACCTCTTTTTGTAAAACCATATTTGTTCATAAAATTCTCCCCGGTCTTTTTGTGGCACATTGTGCTTTTTGTTGCTGTGTTCACCTTCTCAGCCACCCGCCTTGTTAGCTGTGCAAGTCATCTCGCTGTGATGAAGTTTGCAAGCATTTGATAAGCACGGAAAGTGAATCATTGCAACACAATCCTGTCCTGTCCCGGGACATTTTGAAGACCATGTCGTCACCCAGGGGAA
Source organism: Dermochelys coriacea (assembly GCF_009764565.3). NCBI lineage: Eukaryota > Metazoa > Chordata > Testudines > Dermochelyidae > Dermochelys > Dermochelys coriacea. Next base: position 137,470,845 of record NC_050071.1, on the reverse strand, counting down.
TGTTGTTATATTTAGGTTTCACTCATTTGATGGCTTGTTTTACTGATTAGTCAGATTTAATAATTTTATTAAGATAATGTTGAAGTAAAAAGAAAATGGTACAGAGTTTAGGCATAGAAGTTTCTGGTTATCAGGGAATAAAGTACAGATTATCAACGGGTGCGAAGTTCAGTTTAGGAGTGGGTGGCGTAAGGAATACATAATCTGCAATCTCTCCGATTGGGGGGTAAAAGTTTAATGGGTCAAAGTACAGACATTGAGATATGGGGGTATGTTGTCCATATAATGGCTATGTTCAGGTGTGGAGTATAATGAGCGGGTACAATGATGAGGATGGATCTACCCCACTACACACTATCTCACTTCAACTCTGGTTGCGATGAGATTCTGTGTAGCATCTGAGTAATCAGTGAAACAGTCCGAAGAGAGGGTGAACTAGTGCCTATTGGCTGGTGGTAGGGCTTGCCTGGAGCCTTTCACATCTTGTTTGCATAGCTGTAAATACCTTTAAAATGTAGGATTTGAGTGTTTAGCTTTCTCTCCCTCACATTTTCCCTTGATGATGATGTAGGAAGAGACAAAGGGAATGGCTGTCTTGGATGACTTTTACAAAAATATATCTTGGTTTTTTTGTCTAAGAACTTAAACATTTATATTTATTTTTCTATGAAGTTTAAAGACTTTAAGTGCTACTCTTGATGTATTATATTGAGGTCCTTTGTCTCTATAGTATCTAAAGTTCATTAGTATAGTACTTAAAACTAGAAATTAACTTTACAAAGATGGGTCTTTATTATACCATTTTTGGTGGGTGAGGGAAACTGAGGCACAGAGCTGAAGTGGCTTGCCCAAGGTCACACACTGCATCAATGGCCAAACTGGGAATAGGAGCCCAGTCTGGTGCCCTAGTCACTGTGTTAATAGGAGTTGTATGTATGTATTGAAGATGCAGGTTCTCAGCCAGGGAGATGCAAACATGTGTCAGGGGATTGCAGTGCCCCTGCCTTTCTGATAATGTTAAATGGGGGTGGAGGGTGGCTAGATGGAAGCAGAGGGACCTCAGGGGTAGGGAGGGTCCTGACATGGAAAAGGGGGTCCTGGTCTAGAGAAAATGGGAGTTCACTGTAGGCTGCTCTAGTGCAGGGATTCCAAAACTTGGTTTGCAGCTTCTTCAGGGTAGGCTCCTGGCGGGCCATGAGACACTTTGTTTACCTGAATGTCCGCAGGTACGGCAGCTCGCAGATCCCAGTGGCCGCGGTTCACCGTTCCTGGCCAATGGGAGCTGCGGGAAGAGGTGGCCCAACCTGCGTCGCTTCCCGCAGCTCCCATTGGCCAGGAACGGTGAACCGCAGCCATTGGGAGCTGTGAGTGGCCGTACCTGCGGACGCTCAGGTAAACAAAGTGTCTTGTGGCCCGCCAGGGGCTTACCCTGAACAAGCCGTGAACCAAGTTTAGGAACCCCTGCTCTAGAGGGATGACCTTGTGTTACTCCCCTTTGCAGACCCTGGCACAGGGGGAAGTGCCCAGGCAGGCCTGGAGCTAGGGAGGCAGGAGGGGTGGTATGCTTGTAGCTTCAGTGCTATGAGGATTCTGGGCTGCAGAGCAGGTGACATGCAGTACTGGTAAGGCTGCCTTTTTAGGCCCTCAGGAGTCCAGAATCTGGGCAGGACAAAGGTGGCTTAAAGCTGTCCTTCTGCCACCCTCCTTTCCCCCTCCTTCTGGGCTGTGTCTTTTGGGCTGCATCACTCAGGTGACACAGCACAGAATCTAGCCTGAGATCTCCATGCTGCCTCCAGATAGGCTGGCTTTAAGGTGATGTTGGGACGAGTTGGGATCAGGGCCATAGGATCTGCAAGTGTACAAATCCAGTGGCCTGAAAACCATGCGTGGGGGACATGGGAGGGCAGCGGGAGCTGCTATTCCAGCCAATGAGGGCATGCGCTATGCTGTGTGCACAGCTAGTTTAAGTGAAAACATGCTCATATCATCATCCTCATTATCCTTCCTTGTTTCATCCACCTATTGTGTCTTGTCAGTAAACAAAACTGTAAGACTAAACAAGACTTCGTGACAAGGACTGTCCTTTTGCTGCGAACTTGTGCAGCGCCTGGCACAAAGGGGCCGTAATCCCTGGTTGGGGCCTTTAGGGGCTAATGTAATACACATACAATTGATTTGCATTCCCCTCTGTCCCCTCAACATCTGCTTAGCATCCCGCACAAAGCCTGATTGCTTGGGTTTTGTGTGGTGAGGCTGACTTTCACCAAAGATTAAAATCTTAGGAAAGTCATCTTTTGATTTATAAACTAACCACCAGCCCTGTAAATTTCATCAGCACTCTGGAAATCAAGCCACCTTGTTTCTGCGTCTTGAGTCGTTGCTTTGGTGTCTGTAATGGGAATACAGCCAGTGATGCATGAAGCAGAACGGGTCACGCAGTGCTATCAGGAGTAAAAACTTGTTTCTTTCACTTAAATAAGCGGATATGACTGCAGAGAGGGAGCTGATGTGAGTAATAATACTTTGCCCTTGTATGTATTACCTTTCATCTGAGGATCTCAAAGTATTTTACAAAGCTGTATTAGAGTTTGGAGATGGGACACTTGCTGGTGGTAACATATTTGGTGGGAAAAGTAGGAGTGAATCCCTGTAACACAGTCCCTTGCTTTATGCGCTAGCCAGTGCTGCTTTCAAGTAAGGAGGTGCTACTTTTTATTTTCCCTGCAGTATAACAGCATTTTAATGTTTAATTCTCTGCATTTAACTATCTGCAGTGTATTTATTTATTGCCCACAATGAAATGCTAAGTACAGGGGTGTGACTGTTGACAATGGAGAGTAAAGAACCAAATCTGAATAAACAAAGTCTGAGGCCAAGGATGAAGATGGTGAAATGACACTGAGTGAGGTGGTGGTGTTACAATTGGAATTCAACACACAAGTGTAAAGTTGTAATAGTTAGATATATAGGAATTTTATAACAGTAGCAGGTTGATGTGGTGTACTTGAGTTTTATTTATTACTTATTCTGCCTTCAGTGAAATGGTGCAGGTACTTAACCTGCGCTGGTGTAAACAGTAGTGCTGAAAAGCATCGTGAATGGTCTTAATTTGGCTGCCAGCCTGGGAGCTTGGGAAAGGAGCAGGGGGGGAATCAGGATGATATTTCAGTTGGGCAAGTTTAGTTTTGATAGCACTGACATCATGTTTCAGAGCAACAGGCAGTGATGTTTAATTCACTTGTTGTTAAAGAACTAATTAGAGTGTACAAGAGGGAGAAATTACAAAATGCTTGTTTGTTGTTCCGGGAGACAGGATGACTGCAATTAAGATGCGGGAGGTACTGGTGATAGGCAGTGTAGCAACAAACAGTACAATCCTCCTGCCACTCTGCCTGCTACTTCAGGCATATTTTTTAATCTGTTAAAAAGCACACACTGTTCTGTGCCAGGCAGTGTATACCTAACGGACAGCCTGAATTTTCAGAAAGGAGGGGGTATGCAGGGAGGTAACTGCTGGCAGCCTGAAGATGTTTATTATCCTTCCAAACACTTCCTTGTCCTTACTTGGTTTAAAAAAATAAAAAATAAAAGAAAAATGTAGATTAGAGAAGATAATTGAATACTTTCTCAATGCAGTTAATTAGATAAACGTTACTCATTAGAGCCTGGCTTGTTATATGTTTGCTTGATTCGAGTAGTGCTAGGCTACTTAATGAGATAATAGCCACCCTGTGCATTATCTTTACATCGGCTAAATATATTGCCATTCCTGCTTCTGTTGTGTGAACCTTCTGTATATGGATTCCATTAGCTCTGCTTTCAAATAACAATCTTTTTTTTGGCAGGGCGGGGGGAGAATAGCCTGTTGAAAAATGCATTTTCAATCCATTTATTTAAGATTGTTTCGGATTGTTTGGAGAAGAGGAAGCATGCTTCTGGGTATTGTGTAATCCTTTTTTATTCTTTAAGGGACACTGAGAACAGCACACACTCCCATGTGTGTTGGTATATTATCTGGACACAAATTATACATATATTATTATACATACATGCCCGTTTGTGTGCGTAGTGATAGATTTCCTAGATTAAGGCCAGCAACGGCCATTATGATTATCTAGGCTGACTTGCATAAAACAGGCCTTAAAATTTCCCCCAGTAATTCCTGCATCAAGACAATCGCTTCTGGCTGAGCTAGAGCAGATCTTTTTAGAAAGACACCTTGCCATGATTTAAAAACTTCAAATGATGGGATTTCAGAGTAGCAGCCGTGTTAGTCTGTATCCACAAAAAGAAAAGGAGTACTTGTGGCACCTTAGAGACTAACAAATTTATTTGAGCATAAGCTTTCATGTAGCTCACGAAAGCTTATGCTCAAATAAATTTGTTTGTCTCTAAGGTGCCACAAGTACTCCTTTTCTTTTTTCAAATGATGGAGAATCCACTGCAGCCTCAGGGGAGTTGTGCCAATGGTTAATTACAATTACTAGTTATTATTTAGCAACTTGGTGTCCTAATCATGGGCCAAGACCGCACTGTGCGAGGTGCTGTACAAACACAGAACAAAAACAATAAAAAAATGGTCCCTGCCCCAAAGAACTTAACAATCTGAATGTAAACCAAGAGACAAGCAGATGAATACACACAGGCGGGAGAGCACAAGTAAACAGTGATACAATACAGGTCATATTCCTAGTCTGAATTTGTCTAGTTTCAACTTTCAGCCACTTGCTATGCCTCTGTCTGCTTGCTTAAAGAATCCTCTGTTATCAGAAATCTTCACACTATGTAGGTATTTTTGGATCAAAGCATCTCTTATATAGTATATAAAATGTGTGTGTGTGTGGTATCCTTACAGGTATTGATGATGTCTTAGATAATTAAAATTATTTAAATGTAAGGTCCTTCTTTTTGTCTTATGGTACTGTGTTTATCTCTTCTTCTTCTGTTGGACTGTACAATGAAAACTGAGTTAGTCTATTTCATTTTGCTGTCCCACACAAACCCCGTGCTGGTGTCTAGGTTTCCAGTGCAGAATAACCTTTCAATCCTGTTTCACTGAAATTAAAAAATACTCCATGCAACTGACTGTGTTAAATTTGTCCTTTTGCGCTTGAGGGAGTCGGTGGGTCAGGAGGGGTTTCCCCCCCCGCTGGTTGGGTATAGCTTTTGTTAATTTTAGCAGCTCAACAGGCACCTTTCATAAGCGCTAAAACGTTCATTTGAGAGTAGTGTCTAAAAAACCAAACCCACACAAATGAGCCTGGGAGTAGTATGTGGGGACACAACTCAATTTGTCCTATTTGTCCATTATTACAGCACTGTAATACAGTAGTATGCACGTACTTCAGCATGCAGCTCATACGTGTGGCTAGTGTATATTCTACAGTCTACTTTAGGTGAGTTAAGGACATTGTGGCGGCTTTGGCTCAGAATTGCCTTGTTTGCTTTTTTTAATTTTGTCTGACCCTTGGCGATATTCCTGCCAAGTTTGCTTACTGTTTTACTATTCTCTCTGATGCCCACTCCGCTCAGGGTCCTAGAGAAACAAAGCGATATCAGGAGGGTGCCACATTCCAAGAAAACAGTAAGGAAGCTGCTACGGACTGCTTTAATCCTCTGGGCTTAGTGCTGGAATATAATTGTCTGACTTGTGTACTGCAGGATTTTGCTGGCAAAAGTGATAAGATGAGAGGAAGTTGATAAAATGGATAGATCTCTAGGCTTGTTCAGGACTGTAGCTGCTGAATTTGGAGCACAGAAGACTAGCATTGGTTTTTGCTTCTCTAGTGTTGCTGGGGTGGACTTCTGTGTGAATGAGTGGGCAGTGCAAAGAGTATGGATGCAGGGGGTTGTCTTGCATGTGGAGGAGGGAATAACGTACAGAAACCTATTATCATTTCTTTTTAAGGGAAAATGCTGCTGGAGCAAACCTTAGCTGAACAATCAGTCCTGATTTGTACACAGATTTTTATACCAGTGTAACTATTTTCAGTTAGGAGTGTGACCTTTTTTAACCCAAATAGCTATTCCAGTGCAACTTTTTGGTTGGATGCAGTTATACCATTATAAAGATCTCTTAGGCCTGGTCTACACTACGAGTTTGTCGGATTTAGCAGCATTAAATCAAATTAACCCTGCACTCGTCCACACAACGAAGCCATTTTTTTCGGCATAAAGGGCTCTTAAAACGGATTTCTGTATTCCTCCCCAACGAGGGGATTAGCACTGAAATCGACATTGCCGTTTTGAATTAGGGTTAGCATGGACACAATTCGAAGGTATTGGCCTCTGGGAGCTATCTCACAGTGCACCATTGTGACCACTCTGGACAGCACTCTGAACTCGGATGCACTGGCCAGGTGTACAGGAAAAGCCCCGGGAACTTTTGAATCTTATTTCCTGTTTGGCCAGGCGAGCTCATCAGCAGAGGTGACCATGCAGAGCTCATCAGCACAGGTGACCATGCAGTCCTAGAATCGAAAAAGAGCTCCAGCATGGACCGAACGGGAGGTACTGGATCTGATCACTGTATGGGAAGAGGAATCTGTGCTATCAGAATTACGTTCCAAAAGGCGAAATGCCAAAACATTTCAAAAGATCTCCGAGGCCATGAGGGACAGAGGCTACAGCAGGGACGCAACACAGTGCCGCGTGAAACTTAAGGAGCTCAGACAAGCATACCAGAAAACCAAACAATCAAACGGACGCTCCGGGACAGAGCCCCAGACATACAATTTCTACCCTGAGCTGCATGCAATTCTAGGAGGGGCTGCCACCATTACCCCACCCCTGTCCGTGGACTCTGATGATGGGGTACTCTCCGCCATGCCTGAGGATTTTGCGGACGGGGAAGATGAGGAGGAGGAGGATGAGCTTGAGGAGAGCACACAGCACACCGTTCTCCCCAGACAGCCAGGATCTTTTTATCATCTTGACTGAAATACCCTCCCAACCCAACGAAGCCGGAGAAGGGACCTCTGGTGAGTGTACCTTTTAAAATATAATACATGTTATAAAAGCAAGCATTTTTTAATGATTAAGTATCCCTGAGGACTTGGGATGCATTCGTGGCCAGTACAGCGACTGGAAAAGTCTGTTAACATGTCTGGGGATGGAGCGGAAATTCTCCAGGGACATCTCCATGAAGTTCTCCTGGAGGTACTCTAAAAGCCTTTGCAGAAGGTTTCTGGGGAGAGCAGTCTTATTCCATCCTCCATGGTAGGACACTTTACCACGCCAGGCTAGTAGCAAGTAATCTGGTATCATTGTATGAGAGAGCCTGGCAGCGTATGGTCCCAGTGTTTGCTGGAATTCAAGCAAAATCTGTTCTTTATCGCTCTGTGTTATCCTCAGGAGAGTGATATCGTTCATGGTAACCTGGTTGAAATAGGGGAATTTAATTAAGGGACATTCAGAAGTGGCCGTTCCTACTGGGCTGTTTGCCTATGGCTGAAAAGAAATCCTCCCCGCAGTTAGCTACATGGTGGGGGGGAGTGAGGGAGGGCACTGGCGCTGAGCTGTTCGTGTTTGGCTAGCAGGGATCTTCCCTGATACCAGCCACGTGGTGGGGGGAGGGGTAAGCGATCATCCCAGAGAATTGGATGGGGGTGGGGGTTAGTTTGGTTTCTGCTGCTGCACATTAACAGGAAAACTGCAGCACTAAATGGCCAACTCAGCGTGCTTTGCTTGGTATGGGAGAGGAGGGCACTGCTGTTATGAAGGTTGCAGAAGCCGAAAGACTATGGCTTACCCTTTAAACGTCCAAATGCACACTCTACCACCATTCTGCACTTGCTCAGCCTATAGCTGAACAGCTTCTTACTACCATCCAGGAGTACTGTGTACGGCTTCATGAGCCAGGGCATTAAGGGGTAGGCTGGGTCCCCAAGGATAACTGTAGGCATTTCAACATCCCCAACAGTTATTTCCTGGTCTGGGAAGTAAATCCCTTCCTGCAGCCGTTTAAACAGACCAGAGTTCCTGAAGACGCGAGCTTCATGAACCTTTCCCGGCCATCCCACGTTGATGTTGGTGAAACGTCCCTTGTGATCCGCCAGTGCTTGCAGCACCATTGAAAAGTACCCCTTGCGGTCTATGTACTGGCTGCCCCGGTGGTCCGGTCCCAAGATAGGGATATGCGTTCCATCTATAGCCCCACTACAGTTAGGGAATCCCATTGCAGCAAAGCCATCTAGTATGACCTGCACATTTCCCAGAGTCACTACCTTTGATAGCAGCAGCTCAATGATTGTGTTGGCTACTTGCATCACAGCAACCCCCACAGTAGATTTGCCCACTCCAAATTGATTACCGACTGACCGGTAGCTGTCTGGCGTTGCAAGCTTCCAAAGGGCTATTGCCACTCACTTGTGAACTGTGAGGGCTGCTCTCATCTTGGTATTCTTGTGCCTCAGGACAGGGGAAAGCAAGTCACAAAGTTCCATGAAAGTGCCCTTACGCATGTGAAAGTTTCGGAGCCACTGGGAATCATCCCAAACCTGCAACATTATGCGGTCCCACCCGTCTGTGCTTGTTTCCCGGGCCCAGACTCGACATTCCACGGCAAGAGCCTGCCCCATTAACACCATGATCTCCAAATTGCTGGGGACCGCGGTTTTAGAGAAATCTGTGTTCATGTCCTCATCACTGCACTTCCATCACCTCCTCACCTGGTTTTTTAGGAGCTGGTTCTGCATAAACTGCACGATAATGTGTGAGGTGAGCTGAACGGGCTCCATGCTTGCTGTGCTATGGCGTCTGCTTGGGCGATCCAGGGAAAAGGGTGCGAAATGATTGTCTGCTGTTGCTTTCACGGAGGGAGGGAGGGTTGACTGATGACATTTACCCATAACCACCTGCGACAAATTTTTGGCCCCATCATGCATTGGGAGCTCAGCCCAGAATTCCAGTGGGCAGCGTGGACTGCGGGAACTGTGGGATAGCTACCCACAGTGCACTGCTCAGAATGTCGATGCTTGCCACGGTACTGTGGACACATACCGCCGAATTAATGTGCTTAGTGTGGATGCATGCACTCGACTTTATACAATCTGTTCCCAAAAATCGACTTCTGTAAAATCAGAGTACTTTCGTAGTGTAGACATTGCCTGGTTTGTTGTATTTCCCTTCCCTTATGTGGATAAGCTCTACTCGTAAGAGCATCTTTATACTGATGTAACTGTTCATATTAGGCATGTTGTACCCCTTTAAATATACCAATATAGTTAGTGGTACATCTTTTGTGTGTAGAGAAGGCCTAAGGGTTTGTCTCCACTGTGAGGTAGACACATACTATAGCAACGAAGGGATTCTTCCATTACTGTCATAACTCCACCTCCCTAAGCGACTGTAAGTAGGTCAAGGAAAGAATACTTCCCTTGACCTAGCTGTGTCTACACAGGGAATTAGGTTGGCATGGCTGTGGTGCTCAGCGGTGTGGATTTTTCACACCTCTGAGCGCCATAGCTAAATAGACCTACATTTCAAGTGTAGACAAGGCATAAGAGTGGGTAAGAATTTGAATGGTAAAAAAATGAGATGCCCAAGATATGGGCCAAATGCTGAAGTCTTCACTCAGGTCGAACTTCCGCTGAAGGAATGTTGAGCCCAAAGTGCTCAGTGGGAGTGTGCTTGAGTAGAACGGAGTATGGACTTCAGAATTTGATTGTAAGCTCTTCAGGACAGGGCAAGTCTTTTTGTTCTTTGTTTGTACAGCACCTAGCACAATGGGGTTCCTGGTCCATGACTGGGGCTCCTGGGTGCTACACTGCTACTAACCACATCATGATAATTTGGCTTGCCCAGAATTAAACAGGTTGTGCTGTATTGTGCTCAGTTTGTAATAACTATTTATTTGTATTTTGGCAGGCCCCATTATGCTAGACACTGTACAAAAAGAACAGAAGATAGTCCCTGCCTCGAAGGCCTTGTATTCTGAAAGATAAGACAGAGAAACAGAAATAAACAAGTAATTGTTAATAGCTATATTAATTATTTATAGAGGGACCAAAATAAGCTAGGTGCCTTCAAACAAATAAGACTTTTTCCCTGCCCAGAACGCTTACAACCTAAGACCTTGATCCTGCAAGTGGATCATCCGCTTTGACTGCCCCTCTTGCGTGCTGTCCTGCCGGAAGTCAAAAAGGCTCTGCACAGATGCATGGGCCCACCCAAAGGGAACCAGCTGCAGGATCGGTGGTTGAACTGAGACGACCACTGGAGATAAACATACAGGGAGTCCATAGGCGGTGAAGAGAGCAAGCACTGCAGTTACACGCCCATGAGTTTGCTTTGATGTTTCCATGCACGTCTTGGTGATGGATTTATTTTTGCAGACATGTGTTGATACTTCTTGGAAGCAGGATCATGGCTTGTTTAACTCTGTGAAGTAGGAATAGAGAAGAGGGCAAGTGGTGAGGGGAGATGAATGAAAGTAGGTGGGGTGGGTGAGGGAGTAAGGAGTGGAGAAGCAGGTGGAGGAAGGTGAGCAGGGAAGTGCAGGTAATTAAAACCAGAATGGAGGCAGTAGTGGGTAGATGATGAGGCTAAGCAGAAGTGGGGAGATGGTGAAACTAAAGGCTCTGTCTTCCCCGCAGAAAAGTTGGGGTTTTTACAGCAGGATAAAAATCCTAGTGGTGATGAGGCACTTGCAATTTGACTGGAAGGTGGCTGGGGGAGGTCAGCACTATATTCGTCTGGTTTACCTCGCGGTCAAACTACAGATGCCTTGTCTCCACTGGGATTTTATCGCAGCCTAGCTAATGTGCGCTAGTTCTCTCATGGAAAAAACACCTCCCCTCCCCCTTTTTTTTTGGCAGTGAAGACAAAACCTTAAAAGCCCAAACCTTGCAAACTTCTTTCAGTGTTGGAGTGAAGGGTGATACTTACACATTGGCTTGGGTGCTGTCTTGCTGCCTGGCAGATACCGAAGGCATTATGTCTAATAGACATGTGATTCATGCACTCCTCTTTCTTACAATCCCGACACACTGTATTGATTGACAGTGAAATAATGTGCAGTGCAGAATTATAGGTTTTATATAGTATCTTCATTTTACTGCATATCACGGTTTAGAAGCCTAGGATCCTATTATTTTTATTGTCTTCCCCTCTGTAAGTTGTATAGTAAAATTTAAGCTAGCTAAATAACGGTGGTTGCTAAATTGTATATGGCATACGAAATACCCTGTTATTGTCTCATCTGTCTAGACAGATCTTATATTCCAAAATTAAAATGCTGAACAGAAAGGGAACCCACATGTTCTCTAAGTTTTTGGTGGCGTGAGAACATCCTCTTTATTAAAGTCAGAATGCTGTACTGGAGATCTGAGACAGTAGTTCCTGTTTAAATCTTACAGTATTATAGACGGTAGAGGGGGCTTTTCCATATCTAGACCTTTATAACATACTCATCAATATGGTATCTGAGAGTTCCCACGGCTTGGCATGGTGAAGATGATTGTTTGAAGAATTTTTAAAACTCATATTGGATGCATTAAATCCTAAAATACATCACCATATTTTACCTGAGTGAAACAAAGTACTCAGTTTTAATTATAGTATAACCTTTATAACAGACATTACTTTGCACTTTGTGCTTTACAAATGGTAGTTGAGCTTCAAACTACCTCTGTGAGACTGTTATAACCCCAGTTCGCAGATGGATAAACTGAAGGACAGGGAAGTGATATTATTTTCACACAGTGATCCAGTGGCAGAACCCCAGGATCCTGGCTCCCTGTCCATCTAGTATTTCAAAGAAACTACGGCTATCGATTAATCGCAATTAACTCAAAACAATTAATCACACTGTTAAACAATAGAATACCAATTGAAATTTATTAAATATTTTTGGAAGTTTTGCTACATTTTCAAATATATTGATTTCAATTACAACACAGAATACAAAGTGCCCAGTGCTCACTATACTTTATTATTTTTATTACTAATATTTGCACTCTAAAATGATAAACAAAAGAAATAATGTTTTTCAGCTCACCGCATAAAAACACTCTTGTGCAGTGGTTCTCAAACTTTTGTACTGGTGACCCCTTTCACACAGCAAGCCTCTATATACATTAAAAACACCTTTTTATGTATTTAACACCATAATAAATGCTGGAGGCAAAGCGGGGTTTGGGGGAGGTTGACAGCTCCTGACCCCCCATGTAATAACCTTGCGACCCCCTGTGGGGTCCCAACCCCCAGTTTGAGAACCCCTGCACTAGTGCAACCTCTTTATCATGAAAGTGCAGTTTACAAATGTAGATTTTTTTTGTTACATAACTGCACTCAAAAACAAAACAACGTAACACTTTAGCGCCTACAAGTCCACTCAGTCCTACTTCTTGTTCAGCCAATTGCTAAGACAAACAAGTTTGTTTACATTTACGGGAGATAATGCTGCCTGCATCTTATTTAAAATGACACCTGAAAGTGAGAACAGGTGTTCGCATGGCACTTTTGTAGCCAGCATTGCAAGGTATTTACGTGCCAGATATGCTAAACATTCATATGCCCCTTCATGCTTCGTTCATTTTATGTCTCTTGCTCTGTTTTGCCATATATTTCATGTTATAGCATGCCATATATAACATGTTATCGATGATGACCTAGCACAATTTGTTCGTTTTAAGAACACTTTCACTGCAGAACTGACAAAACACTAAGAAGGTACCAATGTGAGATTTCTAAAGAAAGGTACAGCACAAGACCCAAGGTTTAAGTATCTCCAGTGCCTTCCAAAATCTGAGAGGGATGGGGTGTGGAGCATGGTATAAGAAGTCTTAAAAGAGCAACATTCTGATGTGGAAACTACAGAATCTGAACCACCAAAAAAAGAAAATCAACCGTCTGCTGGTGACATCTGACTCAGATGATGAAAATGAACATGCATTGGTCCACACTGCTTTGGATTGTTATCGAGCAGAACCTGTCATCAGCATGGACACATGTCCCCTGGAATGGTGGTTGAAGCATGAAGGGACATATGAATCTTTAGTGCATCTGTCACGTAAATATCTTGCAACGCCGGCCGCAACAGTGCCATGCGAACACCTGTTCCCACTTTTAGGTGACATTGTAAACAAGAAGTGGGCAGCATTATCTCCTGCAAATGTAAACAAATTTGTTTGTCTGAGCAATTGGCTGAACAAGAAGCAGGACTGAGTGGACTTGTAGGCTTTAAATTTTACATTATTTTATTTTTGAATGCAGTTTTTTTGTATATAATTTGTAAGTTCAACTTTCATGATAAAGAGATTGCACCACAGTACTTGTAATGGGGGAACTGAAAACTACTATTTCTTTTATTTTTTACAGTGTTATACCAATAAAATAAAAACCAGCAGGATCTTATTAAAGGGGAAAAGGCAAAATGCCACGTTTATTGTGAATACAGAAAGAATCATAGTAAGCAGTTAGTTATAGCTATAACATTCCATTCAGTTTCATATTTATTCACACATTCATTCATACACACACACACACAGGTTCTGCAAGGTTGTTATCATAGTTACCAGCCTTAGAGTTGCTCATGCCAAGCCACTGGCCAGGTGGTCTGGACATGAGGAGGGAGCAGGGCCTTGTCAGATGATCATCTGATGCTCCTGGAAGTTGGTTTGCAGAATCAGACCCCAAAGTTCTCACTTTCTAGAATCCATTTGTATAGGAATTTCTTCCTATGCCAGTCTATGGGAATTGCTTCATCATGCTGTTGCTGAATCAGTCAGCAGATAGCACATTCCTGACGGCTCCTTGCTGCCAGATGTTATCTTGTTCTTTGGTTCTCCCATTATTGAGGCTGTTGGGTGGATTCCAGTCTCCCCTCAGGGGGTCCTCTGGTTATTTCCACTTGACGCCTTCTTCAGCCAATGGACACTGGATTCTTAGGCTGGCACCTCCCTGATCATTCAGTTATTATCCACACCAAGCATCCATCCACATACATCCTCTATCTCTATTTTAATCACAATTGTTAACAAAGCGAGATGAATACAACAAAAGGGCGGGGAGTCTCTGGGTGCTGTTTCTGTTGTTACAGAGTATTGCTTTGAGTCTCTGTGTGAGTAGTTGTTAGGAAGAATTGCTTTGAGAACAGACTCTGTCTTAGAATGTACTAACACAATTAGCAGCTTGCAAGTTTCACACACAGAGGGAGAGAAACAGTACCAAAAACCAAGAGACCTCTTAGTTAGTAATACCCTGGAATTTAAACTATGGGGAATCAAACTCGTTTGTGATTTTAATACAGAACTTCTTTAATATGATCTAACAACAGTGGAAATATTTGTAATAAAAATAAATATAAAGTGAGCACTGTATACTTGTATTCTGTGTTGTAATTGAGATCAATATATTTGAAAATGTAGGAGACATCAAAAATATTTAAATAAATGGCATTCTATTATTGTTTAACGGCGTGATTAATCACACAATACATTTTTTTAAAATTTCTTGACAGCCCTAAAAGAACCAAAAGTGTTTGACTTTCTACCTTGAGCAGTGTAAGATTCTTGAATTTGTTTGTTTGGAATTGGTAGGAATAGATTGATTTTACAGGCCACTGGTGCACGTTGGAACAGCAGGAATTGAGAAATCTACTAGACACCTTCTATCGGGAGGTGGGTGAAAAAGAAATGAGGTATGGGTGAGGGATTGGTGTTGAGGGGAAGGGGAGACATGCCATGATAGGAAGCCCAGTGCCCCTATGACTTAAAAATAGTGAGAAAGGGGACGGTGCCGTTATGTTTATCCGGGTGCTGTCTATAGACCCCGTTTACAGGGTGTGCGTGTGCTTCATCTTCCATATCAGCCTCTGGCTCCTAAGTGTCTAAAACCGGAAGCTGTAACCCATCCCCAGCTGCTGAAAGAAAAGAGTTTTGTGTCTTTGCCCTACTCAAGAGCCTGTATGCAAAACAAAGGAGAGAGTTCTCTGCTATTCTTTCAGCCTCCAATGTTCGGATCCAACTTCTCCATGAATAACTCCAGTGCACACCCCTGCTTGCCCATAGCCAGCAACGGTGGCCAATAGGTTCTAAATAACAGCAATGAAATTGACTGGAGTCTTGTTAATTAAACACTGCTGCTTAGAAATGTGTCCACACCATGAAGACCAAGTCTACACTACCATCTTTTGCTGGTGTACTGATGTTGGTCAGGGGCGTGAAGAGGTGTGATTTGTGGCAGACATAGCAGTGCTGGGAAATCCTTTATTGTAGATGCAGATAGACTGGTAAAACTGTCCCTTTGCTGTTATAGCTTATTATACTTTGGGGGACTGGAATGAACTATACTGGCACAAGCACTGTTTTGATGGTATAAGCTATGTCCATACTAGGATGACCATAATTGTATATACTGATTGTATAGGGACAGTCCCAATATTTGGGGCTTCTTTTTTTATAAACACCTCTGAACCCCCATCCCGTCCTGATTTTTCACACTTGCTATCTGGTCACCCTACTCCACACTAGGAGTGCTTTGCTGGTATAATATAGATATACTGGCAAAGGCTTCCAATTACAGACCTGGCTGAAGTTGCACCAATTTAAAACCAGTTTCTAAACTGATTTAAAATGGCACAGTTTTAAGAAATAGCATCTTGATGCTAGATGGATGCAGTTTTGCTATTTATACCACCGTTTACATGACTGCTGAACTTGGACCATCATCTATCTCCTCCATATCTGATCTCTGCATACTACAGAGAGTTGGAGAAGTTCAGTTAATATGTGCAAAGTGCTTTGAGATCCTCAAAGGAATGGTACCTCAGAAGTGAAAAGTAGTGTGACTGTTTTCTGATCATTAGTGCATTTAGTCACATTTCTTAACAATGCAATAATCAAATGGCCTTCTAACGAGCAAACCCGAGATTCTCCTCCCCACCTGCACTTTCGGTTCAGCTATTGGTTTGATATCTGGTCTTCCTGTTTTGAGCTAAATCCCATTTACCTAGTATCATATTTATATGATCTAAAGCTTATGCTTTGTGGTTGCCACAGAAGCAGAATACAGTTGCATTACTTCTTTGAACAGCTGGTTGTCACGGGGTGTGTGTTTTTGCTCTACCACAAAATTGCCACCTCAGTAGGTTATATAAAGAGACAGGAGGTCAGAAATCCTATGAATTTGCTGGAAATTGTTACATGGTTACAATGTAGAGAGTGGAAACTGCAGTAGATTCAACTATTGATGCTCCAGAGTCAAGACCAGAAACTCTTACATTTCAGGCTGATCTTTGTTGCCCTTTCTATGGTTTCCATTTGAAAGGGCTTGTTCTAGTTCATAGGTTGACTTTCTTTTCTGCTAGTCATATATCTAGAGACACCCCCAAATTTGCTTCTGTGCTGAGAGAAAAAATCCTCATGAAGCGTGGAGAGTTGTTGGCTTAGTTCCTTGAACCTGTTTGTTTGCTCTTCCTTAGATTCCTTAGAAAGAGAGCTTGGACGGCATGCAAAGTTGTGAAACATCTTCAGACAGCACTGATGATCCTCTTAGTAGTGGCCTACGGAGAAAACGACAGCCTCGAATAGTAGTTATTGGTGCTGGCCTTGCGGGCCTGTCAGCTACAAAATCTCTCCTGGAAAACGGTTTCACGGATGTAACAATCCTTGAGGCATCTGACAGAATTGGAGGCAGAGTGCAAAGCGTCAGACTTGGTAAGGAAAATGTTGTTGTACAGTTGTATCAGACTCTCTCATCTCACACTTCTGGCAAGAGTTTGTATTATTACGAGGGTTAATTTGTTAGATATCCTCTTAAAGCCATTTCCTGGTCATTTGCACCTGCAAATGGGTATTTTAGCAAGCGATTACCCAGCTTCAGGGTGCAATGGGTTATTGTGCATGTGTGGGGCACAGAGCTTCCCAAGCACTCAGAGCTTTAGATGAAAAGCTCTGCAGAAGTGTAAAGTATTATTGTGAAGTGAAGGTGCTGGTGATCAATTGGCTTTATAAACAGAATTCAGCGTGGCTGAGGGTGGGGAAGGGTATTTTTCTCCAGTAACTTGAATGTGTGAACTAGGAAGTCCCATCCTTCCCAGACCAGCCAGGACTAGCAGCTGAGCCTGGCACAGGGTAGGGAGCCGGGTCTTCCCCAGTCCCACCCCTTACCCCACAGTGATTTACCTCTCTGCTGGCTGCCCTGGGCACCTGAAACATACTGCTGGGGAGGGTCGCATGACTGCTTTTGTGGCTACCCTTTGCTGCCCCGTCAGAAAGTCATTTTTCTACGGGGAAGCAAAGAAATCTGCGGGGGACATACATTCTGCGCATGCACAGTGGCACAAAATTCCCCCACAGGAGTAACATTAACACTACAAACTGCCCTGTCTTCATTAGGCATTTACCTCACATTACTTTCCATGAATTAGCTAACACGGGATAGGAATACGAATTCTAATCTGATCTCATCCCAGCCAAGATAGACTGACATACACTAGCTCTACTCCAGCTAGCATGCTAAAAGTAGCAGCATGGATGGTGTGGCTTGGGCAGCAGCCCAGGCTAGCCACCTGAGTGCCAAGCCAGGGGGTCAGGTAGCCTTGCCCTCAGGTGACTAGCTTGTGCTGCAATGTCCACACTGCTATTTTTAGTGTTCTAGCTCAGGCAGAGATAGCGTGTCTGTCTATTCGGCCTGGGTGACTCACTCCCAGCTGCAGTGTATGTGTACTCCAAGATCCCTACGTTCTGTGGTCAGCAGATTACTGAATGTTCTTAGCCAACAGCAAAGGTTGGATGCCATAGGAAGAAACTTCCTCTTCCCCTGCACAGCATCTGGGGCTGGGTCCCTCCTCCAGCTGCAGGAAGCTCTGTAAACTACACCCCACCACTTCCTGCACCCATTGCTCTTCAGCTGCAGGGGGAGGGATCCCTGTACAGCTGCTGCTCCCCCAACCACCCAACCCCCATGCATCTGGACCCCCTCATACCCAGATCCTCCCATCGATCCTCACCCCCTGCATTCAGAACCTCCCTGATAAGCCCCACTTGCCCTGCACCTGAACCACCCGGATGAGCCATCACATCTGGATTCTTACTCCACTGAGCCCCACCCCCGAACACTTGGACCCCCCACAGAGTTCCCCACACCCAGACCCCCTGCCTAGCTCTATCCCCCACACATACAGAGCCTCCCTGCTGAGCCCCAACCACCTTCACCTGGACCCCCCTGCAGAGTCCCATTACCATTGTGCCCCAAAACCCCCAACAAACCCCTGTGCATCCAGATCCCCCCCACTGAGCCGCCTGCACCCTGATTGTCCCACACAGAACCCTCTCAACCCACACCTGGATCCCCCCACACTAAGCCCCTCCACACTTGGATCCTGCCTGCCCACACCTGGTGCAACTGGCATGGAGGGGGGGTGGTGTTTCTGGGGCAGGTCCAGTCCTCGTACTGTGTCAGGGTCAGGTGCAGCCTCACTGCTGAGTCCATTTCCCAGGGGTGGGGATGCTGCAGGGTGGTCTCCCACCTTCGTGCAGCCAGTGGCCTGTGCTTCCCAGCACCATGCTGGAGCCTCCACATTTATTCAACAAATAAAATTTGCAGAATTTTGCAGAATTTTAAAATGTCGTGCGCAGAATTTTTAGTTTTTTGGTGCAAAATGCCCCCAGGAGTATAACGTGTATTACCTAGTTGAGGTAAACCTTAGGCTCCAAATTGCCTGTCTTCACTAGGATTTTTCCTTGTGTTAGTTACCATGTGTTAGCTAACATGAGGTAAGAACACCCCTTTCTTCCTAGAGAAGGCAAGTCCACAGAGTAACATAGTGAACAGGGAAGGCAAAATTAGGCCCTATATTAGTACAGTACAAAAAATTCCACAGGGAAAATATTGGCCCTTTAATATTCCAAACCTCTAACACTCCCCTCCACTCACATGCATGATCTTGGACACAGCTCACAGGGAGTAAATGACATATTTCCCATTCTAATCTCTGTGCCAAGTCTCGCCAGCATTTGAAATGCCCTATTCAAACTCCAGAGTTTAGATTTGTCAAACAGCCTTTTCATTCATTTCCCTTCTGAAAGGTCACAGGCACTCATGTTTATTTACTGTGGTGAGTTTATAGAGTAAAATGCAGTAAGTGACGTAAGGCCGGGCTAAATAAAGTGAAAGAAGACCAGCTAGAGGCCCAAGTTAACGAATACAGAGAACCTGGTCAAAAATTAAACTAGTTAGTTGGCATTAGGGAGGTGATTCCATAAGACCGACAAGGTTCATTTACCTAATGGTAGCACAGAATGTACCTTCGTATCTAATGTAGATGCACCTGTGAGTATCCCCTTTGCTTCTGTACAGGAGCAAGGCTGGCAGATTCTGGCTCAGAGGGCCTTTCATCTCTGGATCTCCAGTCTCTTTGAAAACATTCCTCCTGGTTTAAATATTCAAAGCCACATCCTTAGCTGGTATAAACTAGCTTAGGTTTGACTTCACTGGAGTCACACCCGTGTGTACCAGCTGGTGATCTGGCCCTCTGTATTTGAGGGCATATTGTTCCTGGTGGAGGGTTCTTGGCTGTTGAATTCTTTGCTACTGGTGATCGGGAGGAGCTCAAGTTTTCCTCCTATTAGGTCAGGTTGCAAGGCCTTTATACACAGCCCCTCCTCCTCAATGACAAAGCGCAGGCCTGGCCTAGTGATCTCTTCCTTGGGGTATGTCTTCACTGCAGAGGTAACTCAGTGTTTTCTTTAGTGTTGCCCCTAACCCCCCTCGTGTCCACACACAAAGCCCTCTCATCCGAGGTTGGTAGTGATTTAAACCTGGGCTAGCTGGCCTGACTGGAGGTGTAGGCTAGAACTTGGGTACCACTTTCACTTTAGTGGGTAGCCCACCCATTTGACAATGAGGATGCTAGCTAAACCATTCAATTGCTGATAGTCCTCCAGTGCCTTCCCACAATTCCCCTCATGTTCTCTGAAGCACAGACAAGTTTTTCCATAAGTCCATTGGGAAAGAATCAGAGCAGTTCAGCTTTCTGCAGCACAAAAACTCATGGGATATGCCCCCTGAAGTCCTAGTGACACATGCAGGGGAGCATAGCACCAGTTAGGACACAGGCTTTGCAGTGTGTTTGCTCACACCTGGGCTAGGCTAAGCTGTGTGCATAGATCCGGGTGCTGATAACTCAGGTAATCTGCAGTGAGGACATACCCTTGAAGATAGTTACTTAAGGTCTAAATTCAGATACCCTTACTTAGTAGCTGCAGTTCCAATGAGACCACTCATGAAGTTAATTGCAACTCAACATAGACAAGTTTTTCAGAATTCCACTCAGGGCAATAACAAAGAAGAGGTAGAGTGTTCTGCTTTGATTATATATGTACGGCTTCTGCACTGGTCTGATATACATATTGCAACAATCATAGTAACAGCCAGGTGCTACATCACAGTGGTGCATGGGAAATACATATTATAGCTAAATAAATATGTTAATGGGAGCAGCAGACCTATTTTATGAGGACTATATACTACTCACTTACTAAGGACTTGTCTATACTTACTGGGGGGTCGACACACGGCCATCGGTGCATCGGCAGTCGATTTAGCAGGTCAAGTGAAGACCTGCTAAATCAACTACAGATCGCTCTCCCGTCGACTCCTGTACCCCACCAGATGGAGAAGAGTAAGGGGAATCGACGGGAGAGCGTTTCCTGTCGACATCCCACAGTATGGACCCCGCAGTAAGTAGGTATAAACTACAAGCGACTTGAGTTATGCTATTCACGTAACTCAAATTGTGTAGCTTAGATCGAATTTTCCCTGTAGTGTAGACAAGGCCTTATTCAAATGAGATTGGTATTGGAACTACTTGATTTTTCAAGCCCTGAAGGGCTCTGGAACTAAATGGAGTATCTGTGTAAAAGAATGGGATTAACGTTACACTTTTAAAGAATTTATCATGCCACTTACTTCAGGAAATAACTGGCTTATCTGCTTTGAGTAATGTCAGTTAATGAGTTTCTAAATATACAGGTGAGCTCGACTATTTTTAGTTTCCCTGTACAGTATTTAATTGCATTCCTCACAACGCCTCCTATAGAAAGAACACAGGGGAAAATGAAAGGAAATGGCTTTTCCTTTTTTGTTTGTGCTTTGACAATAAAATTTGGGTAAAAATAAAGAAGAATACGCTAGTATTTTGTGCTACTTTAAAAAATGCTGATAATTGAAAGAAAAAGAGCAAGATTCTATTTGGAAGTCAGTATTAATGCAAATTCATACTAGTGGAATGGGGACCACAGACTGACCTACATGTTTTATATACTATTCCTGCTAATAATCTTGTATGGTATGGGTTGTATGAAGATCCCAGGTAATAAGATCACTGTCACTTTAAACCTGAAATATTTATGAGCACTGTACCGTTGACTGCTGGACTGAATCATTTCCACCAGACTGCATGCTCTATGGGTATCTTCAGAAGTTGCAATGCCTTAAATATTAACACATTTAGGCCCTGATTTTGCAAAGACTTGAGCACATGCTTTATGTGCCCATGTAAGTCTTTGCACATTCAGGGCCTTGATGGGTAACTTCCACTGGCACTTTATTTCCTTTTGAAATTGTTCTTGGCTTGGAAAACCAAATGTCTGGGGATTTGCTTTGAAATAGTGACTCATTTGTACAACTTGATAGCATCACTTCTAACAGTGAACCCACTGTAAATTTAGCATACTTGGAATGGCATTTTTTAGAGTAGCAGCCGTGTTAGTCTGTATTCGCAAAAAGAAAAGGAGTACTATTGGCACCTTAGAGATTAACTCTAAGATGTCACAAGTACTCTTTTTCTTTTTGGAATGGCATTGTGACTGTATTTACATGTTAAGCACTATGTGATGGTGTAATCCAGCGATTCTCAAATTGTGGGTCGGGACCCCAAAGTGGGTCGTGACCCCATTTTAATGGGGTCACCAGGGTTGGCATTAGACTTGCTAGGGCCTGAGGCTGAAGCTGAAATCCAAGCCCCACCACCCGGGGCCAAAGCCCTAGCCCCACTGCCTGGTGCCGGGGCTGAAGCCCAAGGGCTTCAGCCCTGGGTGGTGGAGCTCAGGTTACAGGCCCCTTGCCTGGGGCTGAAGCCCTTGGGTTGCACTTTTGCCCCCCTACTCGGGGCAGTGGGGCTGGGCTTTGGCTTTGCCCCCGAACCCCACCTGGGTCAGTGGGGCTCTGGCGAGCTCAGGCTTCAGTTCTCCGTCCTGGGGTTGTGTAGTAATTTTTGTTGTCAGAGGGAGGTTGCAGTGCAGTGATGTTTGAGAACCCCTGGTGTAATCAATTACACGATTCTTATCTTCTTCAGTAGGAAGTTATTGAGAGTGAAAACATCTAGGCTAGTAGCTAACCTGCTAATTCCTAATAAAATGTCCACGTAAACTACAGGACATGTTGCATTGCATGGGGTTGACCATGATATTAAAGGGACAGTGTTGGGTTAATTTTAGTCCAAACTTTTGTTTTTGTACAAGTGAGCTTTTACAAACCCTAACTGTAATAAGAAATAATTCCATAAATTAAGATAAAATCCTCTAGAAATAGTGTTTCTTTTTAACCTAATAAATATCCTCCTGTGTTATCAGCTTAAATTTT
Organism: Dermochelys coriacea; assembly: GCF_009764565.3. Lineage (NCBI taxonomy): Eukaryota > Metazoa > Chordata > Testudines > Dermochelyidae > Dermochelys > Dermochelys coriacea. Next base: position 137,448,258 of record NC_050071.1, on the reverse strand, counting down.
ACAGAATTGGGCTAATACGTGAGAGTCTGAGGGCAAAACTGATGAGACCTAGACTAAAGAGAACCATGTAACTGACTAATCAGTTTGCATTGTCCAAACTGAGAAATGCAAAAAGCAAACAAACAGCATAGGTAGTGAAAAATAAATGATATTTTTTAATGTGACAGTGCATCTTTTTAAAGAAATCTTTCAAAGGCACAAATAATAAAATATGATCTAATTTCACCTTATGGATATGCAGGTAGCTTGGGTCCTTTTGGTAAACAACACACATTTTTAATTGCAGAAGAAAGCTTTCCTGCATGCTAAAGTAAGCAGCCTCAGGCTGCCATTACAGGACAGTCTCAGTCTTTCCTGCATTCCTCTGCTTTGGTGGAACAGATGCCTTTTTGCCCTGTACTTGAATAACAATCACCTTCCCTCCCCTTCCCTCAAACTAAATTTGATGTTTGAAGGCTTTGGGTAGCTTACTGATGCTCTTATTCTTTCCCTACCACTTCTTCAATATTTATGTAAGTATTGATTTATATTCTGTTTGCAGTTTTACAGTACAGATAGCCAACTCCTCTTTTCGTCCCCTAACCCCTCACACTTTCCGAGCAAAAGAGATCAATACACCCTCTGGTGCACTAAATTCTAATGATGTTCGTAGGGCAGACACCATTGAATTCTGCTGTTACACTGCTCAGAATCTGATACCAGAATATATAAAATACTCACATAGCTCTTTTGAAGGTATAAAGCACTGTACAGAGGTTCTTCCAACATCCTTGTGGTAGGTAAATGAATAGTATCCCTATTTTATATGTGGGAAGGATGAAGTAGAGAGGCTAAGTGGCACCTGTTGAGCTAGTGACAATCATGGATTAGGACCTGGAGTCAGGGCTTCTGCATTGTTCTTGAACTATTAGAGACCATTGCTGCTGCATACCTTGGAATCTCTTTAGGGAGCACCCTTCTTGTGATTGATCCCCTTTTGTAGCACTGTATGACACTTGTTGTGTAGAGACCTAGGATGAACAAACATTAGTATGACACTTAAACTTGTCCTTAAGTGAAAGCACTTCTTCAGTTCTTCAGTGTTGTTTTTTTGATGATGTGGCATCATTGGGTAAATGTCCTATTTGTGCTCTATTTACTGCTCTTCATTTGTAGACTGGGGTGTGACATACAACATCTCTTTTTAAACAAGTTCATCGTATTGGTCTAATTGGATTGTTCCCCCCTAGAGAACGCCACTTTTGAACTGGGAGCTACGTGGATCCATGGTTCAAATGGAAACCCAGTCTATCATCTAGCAGAAGACAATGGCTTACTTGAAGAAACTACTGATGGTGAGAGAAGCGTTGGCCGTATCAGTCTTTACTCCAAGAATGGGGTGGCTTATCACCTTACCAACAATGGGCAGAGGATTCCGAAAGATGTGGTTGAAGAATTCAGTGATTTATACAACGAGGTTGGTATTTAACAGTCCCCTCCGGTTGTACATTGGTCTGAAAACCACTAGACACTTTTCAGTGCTGAGACGGTAGAAAAAAACTTTTAATGCCTTCAGTTTCTCTACTTAAAATAAGTTTTGGATTTTTAAAAACCAATATGGTGCTTTCTGCTTAATTCCGTCACCGGTTAATGTGACGGAGCTCCTCGAACCAAATCACACCCTAGAAGAATGCCCCTTCTGTCCTGCCTTATGATCAATTCTGATCCCTTCTAGCAAATATTGTGGGATAATTTAATCAATAGCTGTAGACTTGCCACTTAGCTAATAATAAAGAAGGGGCCCAAACGAGGCAGAACATAACTTAGGAAGACCCAACTAAAAGATGTGGCAGTGAGACATTATTATTGACATTATAACTACTACACTGTGCTGTGTAAGTTATGACATTCATCCTGATATGAATTACAAGCTCGATTTCATCACAGGTGCTGTGACAAATGTTACAGGGTTAAATCTCATTTCTCTCTTGGAGAGAGCTTTCATTTTTATGGTTTGGAAGCTACTTGTAATGTTCATTCCTCCATCTTAAACGATTTTCTCCAAAGATCTATGTAAACCAGTGCCTAAACTCATGATAGAGACTCCAGACCAAGGAAAAATAGAAATGAAAGCACTAAAAATAGTAATAAATGGAAAATGGCAGAATAAAAGTGGAAATACAGGTTCAGTAATGAAACGTGTCCTAAGCAAATACCCAAGGAAAAATGATCTTCGATTTCCTAGATAGGTAGGGTCACTCTCACTTTGGTGTAAATCAGAGTTTCAGGGGGGCCACACTGAGATTGCTTAACCAGGGAAGACTGCAAAGAATAGGGAAGATGATTCCCAAAACTGGTGGTTATTCTAATACTTAGATTTACCAGCCAGCAACAAAACAGCTTCTACAATACCTTACTGAAAAAACAACGAGGAGTCTTTGTGGCACCTTAGAGACTAACAAATTTATTTGGGAATAAGTTTTCGTGGGCTATAACCCACTTCATCAGATGCATGGAGTGGAAAATACAGTAGGCAGGTATAAATATACAGCACATGAAAAGACAGGAGTTGCCTTACCAAGTGGGGGGTCAATGCTAACAAGGCCAATTCAATCAGGATGGATGTAGTCCGTTCCCAACAGTTGAGAAGAAGGGGTGAATATCAACAGAGGGAAATTAACTTTTTGTAGTCACCCAGCCACTCCCAGTCTTTATTCAGGCTTAATTTGATGGAGTCAAGTTTTCAAATTAATTCCAGTTCTGCAGTTTCTCATTTGAGTCTGTTTTTTAAGTTTTTTTGTTGAAGAATGGCCATTTTTAAGTCTGTTATTGAGTGTCCAGGGAGATTGAAGTGCTCTCCTACTGATTTTTGAATATTACAATTCTTGATGTCTGATTTGTCTCCATTTATTCTTTTGCAAAGAGCCTGTCCGGTTTGGCCAATGTACATGGCAGGGGTGCATTGCTGGCACATGATGGCATATATCACATTGGTAGATGTGCAGGTGAACGAGCCCCTGATGGTGTGGCTGATGTGGTTAGGTCCTATGATGGTATCCCTTGAATAGATATGCGGACAGAGTTGGCAACTGGGTTTGTTGCAGGGGTTGGTTCCTGGGTTAGCGTTTCTGTTGTGTGATGAGTAGCTGCTGGTGAGTATTTGCTTCGGGTTGGGGAGCTGTCTGTAAGCGAGGACTGGCCTGTCTCCCAAGATCTGTCAGAGTGTGGGATCGTCCTCCAGGATAGGTTGTAGATCCTTGATTATGTACTGGAGAGGTTTTCGTTAGGGGCTGAAGGTGATGGCTAGTGGCATTCTGTTAATTTCTTTGTTGGGCCTGTCCTGTAGTAGGTGACTTCTGGGTAGCCTTCTGGCTCTGTCAATCTGTTTCTTCACTTTCCCAGGTGGGTATTGTAGTTTTAAGAATGCTTGAGAATGAAAGCTTATGCCCAAATAAATTTGTTAGTCTCTAAGGTGCCACAAGGACTCCTCTTTGTTTTTGCTGATACAGACTAACACGGCTACTTCTCTTAATACCTTACTGATTACCCAGAAGCATCAAACACAATTCCCTTAAAACAATGCAGTCTTGGGCTCCCACCCGGACAGCCAAATCAAATATAATGAGGATTACTGAAAATCTTAATCACCATGTAAAAAGTTCTACTAATCCCAAAGGATCAGACACATTGCCCATCAGGTCAATGAATATTTTAGATCTTATCCAAATACATGCTTACAGCTAATTCTTATGAACTAAACTAAGATTTATTTTAAAAGAAAACAGAGTGTGGATTAAAACATCATTATACATACTGGTATGAATAGAGTTCTTAGGTCAGTTTCATAATAGAGATGGTGAGCTTTAGAGTTGCAAAAGGTTCTCTCAGCATAAGTTCCATAGGTTATAGCCCAAGGTCCAATATCTGAGTGATCCTGTCTGGAGCTGGGGACCTCAGTCTTGCTACTCAAACTTCCCCTGAAGAAACTTAAGCAGATATGAGATAACAGGATCAAGGCCCAAGAGTTCCTTTTATAATTCTCTTGCAGTCTCTTGACAGCAGGTGAATAATAGGTGAAGCATTGTGGCTTTTAAGTAGAACTTCTATTTCCTCAGCATCACGGATAATCAGCTACATGGATCAGCATAAGGCAACTGCCCATCTCCTGCCATTTACAAGTTTATTACATACTTCAAAGAGAAATGAAGACAATGATATTACCAGAGTCACAGTTCATCTAAATGTTAATGTTCCCCTTTGATCTTTGAATCAGTGAAACATAGTGACAGACAGGAGCCGTCTGGTTACATTGTTAATATCTAACAAGATAAAGGTAAACATAGACTATTACAGTCACTATCTTTTCCCAGTTCTTTAACAATACAAAGTCTACATTTCAAAGCTCTTTTAGAGTAGCAGCCGTGTTAGTCTGTATTCACAAAAAGAAAAGGAGTACTTGTGGCACCTTAGAGACTAACAAATTTATTAGAGCATAAGCTTTCATGAGCTACAGTTCACTTCATCGGATGCATTTGGTGGAAAAAACCCCTCAAAGCTCTTGTCTATCTAACATGGCTTTGCTAGCTATTTACAAGGAATATCCCTAATTACCATTTACATACTTTCCTAATATGTCTTTAAAGGTAGAATTTGGGTCATTTAGCCTGCAAGTTGCTTAACCCTTTCTGGCTTAGTGTCACACTCACTTTTACCCCTTTTAACTTCATTCATCTCCCAGAATGTGGTGTTCATTGCTGAGAAAGGTGTGTTTTATATTGATGTAAAATTCTGGAAGAGACAAGGCACAGGTAGTTTCCACCTTGATGGAGCTAGGCGAGGTAAACCCTGGGTGAGGGGTGGTGTAGTGTCGATCTTGATTAGCTACCTCAAGGTAAAAACAACAGGGCCTTGTATCTGTAGGATTTTACACTATTAACAATAATAATGTAAGTACCACAGTGCCTAAGTGCCCCATCTTCAGTTTCAAAACATGCCTATCTTGTGCAGTGAAAACATAGCACAATCGGCCCCACCTCAGTGACCCTTTTTCCGGTTATTATAGTTAATGGCCTCAGAGTCGGTCAGCATTCCCCTATGTGGTGGACGGTTGGTGGGTGAAGGAGGTAGCTGGAGAATGACTGTTCTCTTCCCCTCAGGCTCCCACCCTCTGCTGAGCTTTATGCCAGCTCAGGACTAAGCTGTGTCCCCTGCATCATAGTCTATCGCGCTACCATTTGCCTGGCCCACTAGATACCGAGGGCCTGGTTTGTACTGGGGTTACACTAGCATACGACTGGCATGAGACAGTGGTATAAATCAAGCCCTTAGTTTTAAAACCGAGTTAGAAAGAGTGCTTGAGGTGAGTTCCGACAATCCTTAGGAAACTTTTGGATTGAGATGTGCCATCCTGGCCTTCCTAATTCAGCACTGAATAATTTATAAAATTCGCTCTTCAACATCTGGCCTCTCGGAGATACTGTCTCTTTCCCTTTGGGACGCAGCCAAGGTTGTGATGAGTGGAGATGCTGATGCCCTGCCTTTCTCACTCTCTAATAGAGAAGGGGCTGTTGGCGGGCGCAAGGCTCTGGAACACCCTTCTGTTCCTAGTCTGAAATAACCCAGATTGGCTGATTTGGGGCACGCAACAGGACCCATTTGTTCTTCTCAGCCTCAGAGAAGAGTTTGGCCAATTTTCCACTCTGCCCTGTTTGCTGGTATGTTACCGTCTGTATTTAGAGCTGCCCCTTGGTGGAAGGGGTAAGATGACATTAATATTTGACTTTGGAGTTTTTGCTAATTGACCTGGTGCTGTCAGATCCTGCGTACATTTGCTTTCTAAATGGAAAGAAAATCAGTAGAATCTTGTACACGGTCCTGTGCATTACATCTTGCCAAGCTCTTTGAAATAAACCTTATTTGGAGTCTCTTGGGTATGCTTTGGTAGCTATGTGGTAGCAAAAATAAAATTAAGTGTTTTTCTATGTCCTGTATTTCAAAAATGCCATTTCTCAGTAACTTTAAATGGAGTCTTGTAAACTTGTTGATGTTGTTTTCAGGTTTTTGTCTCAAGAGACAGCCTCAAGGTATCTCCAAATGGATGAATACAGTTCTGTCTCCCCTTTATTAGAAATTTTTATTAAACACACAGTCTTGGTTTGACCTTTGTATGGTCACTTACAACAGATTTTGCTCTGTGTGTGTATATATAAAGGATACACTTCCGTTTTTGTGTGTGTGTGCGCGCACATTCTTTCCATCCTTAGAAGCATAAATATCCCTTTCCACAAGTAGATTTAGGAAGTGTGTTCAATCCTAAACTCAGTCAATACTCGCTACATTATTAAGAGATACTTCAGTGTAAGATTCTCTTGGCATTTCCAATCTCACTTCTTTGCATGTTGCTGCTGAATGAGCTGCCATTCACAAAATCATTTAGCAGTGCAGGCCTGTGACTGGGGCTCCTTGGTGCTACCATAATAAATACTGATGTTGATATTTTCCTGTTGTCTGACCAGCTGGATCACATACTTGGGGGAAAAAAACCTCATTTGGTGTTTTCCCCACTGAGGGAGAATATGTTTTTCTCTTCTTTCCTCTGGTGCCCAGTGAATACTACAATGGACAATGAAAACATGCCTATGGCTAATTTAGTCTCTGGGCCAAGGGGTTACTGGACTTTAGTACAGCTTTGCTTGTCTTGTGAATGTGTTATCTGCTTATCGTCTGCAATCAGCTTATGAAATTATGCCGAGGCAAGGTCTGCAGCAGCTTTGAGCAGTACTTGTTGGAAGTGGTTAGACCTCAAATCTGTGCCACAGTGTAGGCCCATGAACTGCTGTGTGTTGAAATTCCACAATACTTCTGATTTGGGGGCGGGGGAGAGAGACCATTCCCCCCCATCTACTGCTAGGGACTCCCAACCTCTCTTGTTTTGAAACCCCTGTGCTTTGGGACAGCTCTGTGCCGCAATCAGTACCCCAGGTTCCTTCTCTTTTCCTATTTTCTACCAGTTTCCTGATTCTCTTCTGCGTTTCTTCCCTTCTCATCATTTCTTTTTCTATGGTTTGGTTTTTTCTGGTACTGCTCCTTCATTTTTTTTCTCTCCCCCCGGCCCCAGTTCACTTCCTGTCTCCTTTCTCTCTGTCTATGTTTATTAAATAAAACTTCAAACCAACCTACCCAACAGGGGGGCAGTACACAGAGGCAAAAAGGAAACATCCAGCCCCCTCCCCCCGACTTTACCTGAGACGTAAAAGATCAATTTGATATCATAGTCCACAGTGCCAATTGCCATTTTGCCAAACTCATCTGTTTTTTCTTAGATATTTTTAGCAGCTGAATTACTGCACAAATAGCCTGAACTAAAGTTTCAGGTGAGCCATCCTGTGCCTGGAAACAGGCCAAACAGCAACTACTGCATTAACAACTGCGAGGGTCTCAAGGAAAATACATGGCAAATGTCCGTCCTTCCTTATCTAGGTAGATGCTGAATCCCCGGGCGCTGGAAAACTCCAAAAGCCAGTTGTCTGTACGTCTGGCCACGTAACAGCAGACCTCTAAGTTTCGAGGTCAACAGATCCTTTCTCTCCCTCTAAAAGAAAAGGAGGACTTGTGGCACCTTAGAGACTAACAAATTTATTAGAGCATAAGCTTTCGTGAGCTACAGCTCACGAAAGCTTATGCTCTAATAAATTTGTTAGTCTCTAAGGTGCCACAAGTCCTCCTTTTCTTTTTGCGAATACAGACTAACACGGCTGCTACTCTGAAACCTGTTTCTCTCCCTCTGGAACCACGGGCTTGTGTTTTGTGTCTCACGCTGCTCACTGGCAGCCAGACCTTGGTAGTGCACCGAGGGACTGGGATAGAACACGGGGACTAGCAGTGGCCCTTGCAGCTTCTTATTACAAGCCACAGGGATGGGCGTGCCAGGATCCTCCCACCTCTCTTCTGGCTGGGAATTGCAGCTATATGGAAGGTGCAGGGGGCAATTAGTTTTAACCATTTTCCATAATTACTTCTCAACACTGGTATGTTGAAACCATGAATATCCAGTTGTGTCAGAGAGGTCAGTAGTTTTAATCCAAATACCTTAGATGGGAAAAAATCTCCAACCAGAGATCTTGTCTCTGCTTATAAAGCACTGTGCTTCCCTGTAGTGCTAGATCGGGGTGGGCAAACTACAGCCCGCAGGCTGGAGTGCTCCCCATGGTGCCGCAGGCCCCACGTTGCTCTCAGAAGCGGCCGGCACTACGTCCCTGTGGCCGGGGGGGAGGGCTCTGTATGTTGCCCTACCCTCCAGGCACCGCCCCCGCAGCTTCCATTGGTCGGGAATGGGGAACCGCGGCCAATGGGAGCTTCGGGGAAGGTACCTGGAGGCATGGCAAGGTCAGTGCATCGAGCCCTGTGCCTCCCCCTCCCCCAGGGGCCGCACAGGGAGGTGGTGCCGGCTGCTTCCCGGAGCGGCATGGGGCCAGGGCAAGCAAGCAGGGAACCTGCCATGGCTCCGATGTGCACCGCTGCCACCCCGGAGCCGCTTTAGGTAAGCAGCGCCGGGCCGGAGCCCGAACCCCTCCTGCACCCCGCCCCCCAACTCCCTGCCCTAAGCACCCTGCCTGCACCCTGCACCCCCGTGCACCCAACTCCCTGCTCTGAGTCCCCTGCTGCACCCCGCACCCCTCCTGCACCCCAACCTCCTGTCCTGAGCTCCTTCCTACAGTCCACACCCGTCCTGCACCCCTGCTTGAGCCCTCTCCTGTGCTCCGCACCCCTCCTGCACCCCAACCCCCTTCCCTGAGCCCCCTCATACACTCCGCACCCCTCCTCTGCCCCATACCTTGCCCTGAGCCTGTTCCTGCACGCTGCATCCCCTCCCACACCCCACACTCCCTCCCGCACCCCAACCCCCTGCCCCAGCCCTGTATACAATTTCCCCACCCAGATGTGGCCCTCGGCCCAAAAAATTTGCCCACCCCTGTGCTAGATAAATGAGAAGGTGGCACAGATTCTAGACAAACAGGTTGTTCCTGGGATTGCTTGTACTTCTGTGATTTATCTTTAAGGGCTTTCCTGCCTGTCTTTGTTCTGGTAAGCTTTTCCTTTGATATGAAGTACCATGAATCACAGTTAAGCAGTTCTTGGAATCATCCTAACAAAAGAAAAGGAGTACTTGTGGCACCTTAGAGAATAACAGATTTATTAGAGCTTAAGCTTTTGTGGGCTACAGCTCACTTCATCAGATGCATAGAATGGAACATATAGTAAGAAGATATATATATATATATATATACATACATACAGAGAACATGAAAAGGTGGTATTTATATTGTGACAAAGCTCCTCCTCTGCCTTGGTGGGTCCTGCGCTTATTGGCAGATTTGGCCATGTCAGAGGTTCACGGCAGTCCTCAGTTTGGCCACTTTCGTGGCTCAAATCTGCTGTTCACTCAGTTAGCTTCATCACTGGCCAGCATGGGGAAAAGGAAGAAGAACAATCTCCGCAGTCCACCTAGTGGATCGAGGAACAGGCCAGAGACCTTCCCCTCTGGTGGAAGTCACAGTCCAGTCCACTCCTCCGGTATCAAGTAGAGAGTTGGGGAGATGGAGGGATGGGAGGAACCCGGGCCCAGCCTCTACTCTGGGTTCCAGGCCAGGGCTCTGTGGATTTCAGCTGTCTACAGTGGCTCCTGTAACAGCTGTGTGACAGCTACAACTCCCTGGGCTACTTCCCCATGGCCTCCTCCCAACACCTTCTTTATTCTCACCACAGGACCTCCCTCCTGGTGACTGATAATGCTTGTACACCTCGGTCTTCCAGTAGTGCGCCTCTTGCTCCCAGCTCCTTGCGCCTCTTGCTCCCAGCTGCTTGCACATGCATCATAAACTGAAGTGAGCTCCTATTTAAACCCAGGTGCCCTGATTAGCCTGCCTTAATTGATTCTAGCAGTTTCTTGATTGGCTGCAGGTGTTCTAATCAGCCTGTCTGCCTTAATTGTTTCCAGAAAGTTCCTGATTGTTCTGGAACCTTCCCTGTTACCATACCCAGGGACAAGGGACCTACTTAACCTGGGGCTAATATATCTGCCTTTTATCACTCTCCTGTAGCTATCTGGCCTGACCCTGTCACAATATGTATACCTTTTTACTATATGTTCCTTTCTATGCATCCGATGAAGTGGGCTTTAGCCCACGAAAGCTTATGCTCAAATAAATTTGTTAGTCTCTAAGGTGCCACAAGTACTCCTGTTCTTTTTGCGGATACAGACTAACATGGTTGCTACTCTGAAACCAAATAAAAGGCTTGATTATTCCAGACGCACACAAGTGGTTGGTGGTGATGGTTGTGTTTAATAACAGCTTCCTCCTTACCAACAGTAACAATGACACAACTTGTTGGGTCATCTCGTTATATGAAACACCTTCTCAAAAAAAAGAATTATAACTTGATATCTTTTGATGAGATTACAGGGTTGGTCGATAAAGGTGATAGTACTGAAGTAATGTCCTTAGATTCCTGTAATGTATTTGACTAGGTACTGCATGACATTTTGATTAAAAAAATTAGAAAGTTATTAAATTGACATGGAACACATTAAATACGTTAAAAGCTGGTTAACTGATAGGTCTCAAAATGTAACTATAAATGGGGAATCGTCGTCAAATGGGTGTGTTTCTAGGGGGGTCCTGGAGAGATCAGTTCTTGGCCCTATGCTATTAAATATTTTTATCAGTGACCCGGAAGAAGACTTAAAATCATCACTGATAAAGTTTGCAGATGACACAAAAATGTGGGGAGTGGTAAATGAGGAAGAGCATGGGTCATCATTATAGAGTGATCTGAATTGCTTGGTAAGCTGGGCACAAGCAAACAAAATGCGTTTTAATACAGCTAAATGTAAATGTATACATCTAGGAACAAAGAATGTAGGCCATTCTTTCAGGATGGGGGATTTTATCCAGGGACACTGTGACTCTGACAGAGATTTGGGGGTTGTGGTGGATAATCATCTGAACATGGCACATGCTGAACAGTGAAATATAGTGGCCAAAAGGGCTAATGCAGACCTTGGATGCATAAATGGTAATTTTGAGTAGGAGTAGAGAAGTAATTTTACCTCTGTTTGGCACTGGTGCGACCAGTGCTGGAATCCTGTGTCCAATTCAGGTGCTCACAATTCAAGAAGGATGTTGATACATTGGAGAGGGTTCAGAGAAGAGCCATGAGAATGATTAAAGGATTAGAAAACCTGCCTTTATAGTGGTAAGCACTGCCTAAGGAGGGTGTCAGACATGGGGTCTACACCCAAGAGCATGCCTGGAGACCTATAGCTAGGTACGGTGACCAGTCACTGTCTGGACCCAGGGGGCTTAGAAGCGTGTGGGATTGAGTGGATAGATCCCCTCACAGTAGACTAATGTCCGTCCAAAGCATGTGACAGGGCCAGGTTGTGACAGTCTGAGAAACACAAAATCAGAAATAGTAAACCCAGTCACTCTTCCTTCAAAAGAAGCCATTTCCCCAAACCAAACATTCTCCAACTCCATTCGCACCCTGACAAAAATCCAAACTTCAACCCTGCCTGTACAGAAGCAGTGTTCGGGCATAGGTGCTCTCTGGTCTGCAGCCTTTAGAGGGCAACTTGGCCACAGACACAGTAGCAATATTGGTACTGTAGCTTGAATAGCAGGATTTAGCCACTTGAGGGTGCCATGATTGCACAAGAAGCTCTGTCCTTTCCTCCAGTGGAAGGTAATGGTGAAACACCCATATTTTGGGAGGACTGACAGACATAGTGTGTTCCGAAATGACCTGCCTAAAATGTTCTCTGGTACCTAGAGTTCTTCCAATTTGTCTTTGACCCTCTGGTTTCCTATCTTCTGCTGACTGATAGAGCATCTTGTGAAGGGCAAAATGTGATAAAATAAATTCCCAAAGCCCTCTGGTAACTTTTAGGCTTGAGCCTCCCGCTGTGAAATTTGTTCCCCCATACAGTGGGGTGGCTTGAGCATACCGATCCTAGGCGAAGAGGAGTACGCACACTGCTCAGGACTTGGATTCTGCACACTCGAGCTAGTTACTGTGAGTGACACTCTCCCTCTTTTGGTCCTGTCTCTGGCAGGTCTATAACCTGACTCAGGAGTTCTTTCAACGTGGTAAACCAGTCAATGCTGAGAGCCAGAATAGTGTGGGCGTCTTCACACGGGATGTGGTGCGCAAACGCGTGAAAGCCGATCCAGATGACTCGGAGACCACCAGGAGGCTAAAACTAGCCATGATCCAGCAATATCTTAAGGTATGTTTAAAAAGGCAGCTCAATCATGGGACATTAGAAACCTGGCTAAGACTTACATCCCATCACTAAGGAATTACTTATATTTGTCGTCTTTGCAGCTGGGATATTTCTGGTTCATATATTACATTTTTCTCATAAGCTGGACATCTCCACAATGGGCTGGCAAGTTCTGAGATGTCTCATCAGTTCAGTTAAATTCTTCTGTGTGATGTTATAACATTCAGTCCTCTATCCTGCCACTTACCAGCCAAAGACAGCCTAATGCCAACTCCATTTAGAAATGGGTACCTTTTTGCCCCATACCTTGGACCATGTGCTGCAGGCAGTGTGTCTTTTATCCCCTTTTGCCTTTCTCCAGAGCTTGGAAACCAGGAAAATTGACTCTGATAATACAATGCTATTGGAGCAATCCCTGCAAAATAAATCCCAAAGCATCTTAACATTCATTTGAAAGGGGAGAGAGAATCAAATAAAAGGTAAACTGTGTTCATTAGTACCTCCACACTATTTGCCAAGTAGATCCTGCCTTCTCTGTATCCTATCTTGAGGCTGGGACTTGTGCAGCACCAGGCACTTAATACAGAATAAACGTTAATAATAATCGGGCAGTTTTTGTTCTTTGAAATTGTAATGTGAATTAAAGGCTTATTAAGGAAGGCAGGGATGCCACACGTACAACACTCTGGCGCAGTAGGTAAGTATACGTATCCACAGTTTACGTATGGGAAACTGAGGCAAAGAGAGACCTAAGGTCACACAGGGAGTCTGACAGCTGCTGTGACACTCTTCCCTCTGAGTCATTATTAAATCAGTAATAGCCACTTGTGGTCATTAAAGAACCCAGGGCCTTTCTGGTAAGAAAATGGGTGTTAACTCTGGTGTCTTGGCCAAATTCTAATCTGGATAGTTGCATTTTGCCTCCCCAAGATTCCTTCTATAATTTTGGTGCAGAATCATTGTAATAACTTGCTTTTATTTATTTAGATTTGACAAAATGTTTCCACCATAGCCAGAACAACTTATACAACTGCTACCTATCCTCTAGCCCCAGACTGCAGATTGTCCCATAACCAGGGAAAGGAGAAGAGCAGAGACTTTAAAGTCCATTAGGGACCTCATTCTGCCAGTCTAATTGAGTTGATAGGCGTTCAGATATTACACCGATGAGGTGGTGCCCATGGAAAACTTTAGGATAGATAAAGCACCTGTCGTTCTAAGTAGTATACAGTAAATTAAATACAAAAAAGGACAAATTCCCAATATAAATGATATAAACATTTACTGTATTACTATATCTCTGAAAGTTGTCAACGCTCTTTGGTCTTTCAGGGTAGATTATAAAATTATGGCAGACTTCGAGTGGGAGTTGGGCAGTACTTGCTGCAGGTGACATGTACTTAGGGAAAAGGCATGTTTAACTTTTTAGGCTTAGATCTTGCAGCTGAACCCACACTGGTGCCTCCATGCTTGTGCAAAGCACACTGACGGCACTTAGCAGGCGCAGGGCCATAGGCTGTATTTTCTTCAAGACGCTTATCATATCCTCTCTGCTTGTAAAGTGCTTAGCACTGAGTGTGCGTCTGGCATCCCAGTCCACCTGAGCATGCAGACGGTGTCTTGCAGTAACTAGGAATGCAAAGCACGGTGTGTGGATGCCCCATGCTGAGAGGAGGCTGGGTCTGCCAGGCTTATAAACTACACTTGAAAAGCCTAGGTAATAGGCTAAAAGGTGAGATGGATAATTGTAATTTTCATAACTACATAAAACGGCGAAAACAGTCACAGATGCGGAGATCAGATCCAGAAATTAGAAACCTAGAAAGAGAAGGTGGGAAGGATAAAGGGCCACCATTCCCCAGGCACCACTGGAAACTGACAACAAAAGGCAGGCCTAACATCCTGCCCTGAAACATGGGATCAATGCTAGCAATAGCTGTGCTTACCAGTTTTGATGGGTGTCCCCAAACTCTAGACTTTGCTAATCAAAGTATACATAAGATTGATCCTCCCAACCTCACCATGTCTTCCCTTCCCACATGGTCACTGGAACCCGTCCTTTCAGCTGCAGGTCATTAGCTAGTTGAATGCTAATGTTCATGGCATGCTGAGATCTACGTCCGAGGGGGTGGCTTTGAAACCTTTTTGTTCTACAAATGTCTCCTTATGGAATGGGAATCTCTGTCAACATCGGCTACTGAAAAAAGTGTTTAAATAAGCATGGCATCAGCCTCAGTTTGAGCAGCACGTCATAGCTGATCCATGTTTAGCACCCCATCCCTTCTCTAGCAGAAAAGTTCAATGGGATTTTTACATAATCAAAAGTGGCCAGGGCCTTGATCCAACATCATGCAGAAGATTTGAACTTCCCAGCAGTGCTGTAACCCATACAGCCATGCTGGGGAATCAGAGTACTATAGCAGAACACACTCAATTGGTCCTTAGAGAGAGAGGGAGAGTTGGTAGGCAGTATAACGAGATCTGTTTTGTCTAGCTCTTTGGTTCTCCGGTGCCATATCGATAAACGTCAGTGTGGCCTACTGCAAGGGACTGGGACTCAGGACTCCTGGGTTCTATTCCTGTTTCTGCCATTAACTTGCACTATTCTGTCTGTACCATGGTTTTGTGTTGCTTTCACTAGGTGGAGAGCTGTGAGAGCAGCTCCCATAGCATGGACGAGGTCTCGCTCAGCGAATTCGGAGAATGGACTGAAATCCCTGGGGCCCATCATGTCATTCCTTGTGGCTTTATCAAGATTGTGGAGATCCTGGCCCATTCCATTCCAGAGTCGGTCATCCAGCTCCGCAAGCCGGTCAAGTGCATCCACTGGAACCAATCGGTCAGCAAGGAGATTGAGCGTGTGGCCGACCACAACAGCGACCGCCCCGAGGAGGACCAGGGCTACCATGTCCTTGTAGAGTGCGAGGATTGCGAGTTCATCCTCGCCGACCATGTCATTGTGACCGTATCGCTGGGGGTCCTGAAGAAGTACCATGAGAGCATGTTCCACCCTGGCCTACCTGAGGAGAAGGTGATGGCCATTCAGAAACTGGGCATTAGCACCACCGACAAAATCTTCCTGGAGTTTGAAGAGCCCTTCTGGAGTCCTGAATGCAACAGCATCCAGTTCGTCTGGGAGGATGAGGCAGAGAGTGAGAGTTTGACTTACCCTGAGGAGTTGTGGTACAAGAAGATCTGCAGCTTTGATGTCCTCTACCCACCAGAGCGGTATGGCTATGTGCTGAGTGGCTGGATCTGCGGGGAGGAGGCTTTGATCATGGAGAAGTACGACGATGAAACTGTGGCAGAGACATGCACTGAGATGCTGCGTAAATTTACAGGTCAGCAACGCTCTCATTCCTTTTGTTGGTGAAGAAGAAAGGGGGGACCGAGAGGAAGGAAATGCAGTGAAGTAGTCAGTAGCTCTTTGGCTTTTTGTTCCTTTTGAAAGGATGTGCAAATGCTTTAGAAGCATCTGCTGCAGAGTTGCACTCTGTGTACTTATCCAAGTGCCACTGCTCTAAAGGCTTGAGTATGTTTTGAGACTCATTTATATAGAGATGATGATGAAGAACTGGAGCACACTACATCGAATGGTGGGTTGAGTGCAGTCAGACTCCAAGTGCTTTTTAAAAAAATCTCCAATATCATTTTATCAGCTTTAACAGTTACAGCGATGCACTGACAGTCAGGATGTCCAGGGCCAGATCCTCAACTGGTGTAAATCAGCATAGCTCCATTAAAGACAATGGAGTTACACCAGTTGAGACCAGCTGAGAGTCTGACATTTGGATTCTGTCTCTGACTCCCACTCACTGCATGTGTAAGTCACATGGGACTAAATTTTCAAAAATGAGCCACCTGGGGCCTTACTTTTTCAGAGGCTCTGAGCACACTTCAATTCAATGTTAGCTGCCAGTAGTTTACAGCAGTGAAAATCAGGGAGCACCCTAAAATGAAGGCACTCCAAATTAGTGACCTTTTAAAAATTCAGGCGGTAACAAGTCTATTTGTCATTTCTGTATTACCCTTCTAGCTTAGCTGAGGGAAGGGGTATGTTTGTGAGGTTTAGTTCATTCATGCTGAAAAGCTCCATGAGATCCTCAGAGGAAAGGTGCTTATAAATATGCAAATCATCACTGAGTCAGTGTGTTTCTAGTGGGGATGTCCAGGGATCAGTTCTTGGCCTGATGCTATTTAACATTTTTATCAGTGACCTGGAAGAAAACATGAAATCATCACTGATAAAGTTTTCAGATGGCACAAAAATTTGGGGACTGGTAAATAATGAAGAGCTCAGCTCATTGTTATATAGCAGGGATTGGCAACCTTTGGCACGCGGCCCATCAGGGAAATCCGCTGCCGGGCAGGGACAGTTTATTTACCTGGAGCATCCTCAGGTTTGGCCGATCACAGCTTCCACTGACCATGGTTCACCGTTCCAGGCGAATGTTGGCTGCAGGAAGTGGCGGCCAGCACATCCCTCGGCCCGCACCGCTTCCTAAAGCCCCCGTTGGCCTGGAATGGTGAACCATGGCCAGTAGGAGCTGCGATCAGCCAAACCTGCAGACGCTGCAGGTAAACAAACGGTCCGGCCCGCCAGCGAATTTCCCTGATAGGCCGCATGCCAAAGATTGCCGATCCCTGTTATATAGAGTGATATGGATTGCTTGGAAAGCTGGGCACAACCAAACAATATGTATTTCAATACAGTTAAATGTAAACATATGCCTCTAGGAATAAAGAATGCAAGCCATACAATCCCCCATGGGGGATTCTATTTCAGGAAGCAGTGACTCTGAAGAAGATTCGGGGGCCATGGTGGATAATCAGCTGAACTTGGACTCCCTGGGTGATGCTGTGGTCTAAAGGGTTAAAGTGATCCTAGGATGTATAAACAGGGGAATCTCGAGTAGAGAGGTTATGTTACCTCTCTATTTGGCACTGATGCAAACACTTCTGGAATACTGTATCCAGTTCTTGTGTCCACAGTTGAGAAATAATGTTGATAAATTGGAGACGTTTCAGAGAAGAGCCATGCAAAAGATTAAAGGATTAGAAAACGTGCCTTACAGTGATAGACTCAGGGAGCTCAACCTGTTTAGCTTAACAAAGAGAATCATAGAATATCAGGGTTGGAAGGGACTTCAGGAGGTCATCTAGTCCAACGCCCTGCTCAAAGCAGGACCAATCCCCTACTAAATTATCCCAGCCAGGGCTTTGTCAAGCCTGACTTTAAAAACATCTAAGGAAGGAGATTCCACCACCTCCCTAGGTAACTCATTCCAGTGCTTCATCACCCTCCTAGTGAAAAAGTTTTTCCTAATATCCAACCTAAACCTCCCCCACTGCAACTTGAGACCATTACTCCTTGTTCTGTAAACTGCTACCACTGAGAACAGTCTAGATCCATCCTCTTTGGAACCCCCTTTCAGATAGTTGAAAGCAGGAATCAAATCCCCCCTCATTCTTCTCTTCTGCAGACTAAATAATCCCAGTTCCCTCAGCCTCTCCTCATAAATCATGTGTTCCAGTCCCCTAATAATTTTTGTTGCCTTTCACTGGAACTCTTTCCAATTTTTCCACATCCCTCTTATAGTGTGGGGCCCAAAACTGGACACAGTACTCCAGATGAGGCCTCACCAATGTCGAATAAATGGGAATGATCACGTCCCTCGATCTGCTGGCAGTGCTCCTACTTATACAACCCAAAATGCCATTAGCGTTCTTGGCAACAAGGGCACACAGTTGACTCATATCCAGCTTCTTGTCCACTGTAACCCCTAGGTCCTTTTCTGCAGAACTGCTGCCTAGCCACTCGGTCCCTAGTCTGTAGCGGTGCATGGGATTCTTCCATCCTAAATGCAGGACTCTGCACTTGTCTTTGTTGAACCTCATCAGATTTCTTTTGCCCCAATCCTCTAATTTGTATAGGTCTTCCTGTATCCTGTCCCTACCCTCCAGCGTATCTACCACTCCTCCCAGAAGGTTAAGGGATGTCTTGATTACAGTCTATAAGTAGTTACATGGGGAAAAATATTTGATGATGGGCTCTTCAGTCTAGTAAACAAAGGTATAACATGATCCAATGACTAGAAGATGAAGGTAGGCAACTTCAGAGGGGAAATAAGGCACACATTTTTAACAGTGAGGGTAATTAACCAACCACTGGAACAATTTACCAAGGGAGGTGGTGGATTCTCCCTCACTGGCAATTTTTAAATCAAGATTGGATGTTTTTCTAAAAGCTCTGCTCTATAAATTTTCTGGGGGAAATTCCATGGCCTTGTTATACAAGAGATCAGACTAGATTATCACAGTGATCCCTTTTAGTCTTGGAATCTTTGCAGAAATGAAGACCAAAGCATTGTACTGTCTTGGTCCAAAGATTTTCAGTTTTAAGGACTACTCCATACTAGATTATAATTTTTTTTAAAAAAGAGGTGCTATCAAAGATGAGAAATCCTTCTGTGCTTCCAGAAGCTTCTCTCTAATTATTGACATATTTGTATCCACACATCCATCCCATGCTATCCAAACCTTACTTTCTGATTAACTTCCATCATGTCTCCCTGTTCTATTGACCCCCAGACATTTGAACATATTTTGTGTTTTCACATGGTATTAACCGTCAGGTTTCTGCTGTGCATACCAGCCAATCATGGTTTACAGCTTAGCTAAAGGAAGATGATAAGTTAGCAAAGTTCTCTTACCTGTCTCTTGGCTATGAACAATACTGAGATCTTGGGCAATGATAATTGGATCAGCTATGCTGATGAGTACTTGCCAATTGGTTGCTGCCATTCAAGAGGCAAATAATAGCTTCTTGTGGATGTAGTCTCACTTGAACATGTAGATACAGAGTCTAAACTTCTGGGGTAGAGACCAGGGGTGAAATCCTGGCCTCATTGAAGTCCATGGCAAAACTCCTCTGGACTTCATTCAGACTAGGATTTTGCCCCATGTTTCCTCTTTAGTTTTGTACATCATGGAGTACCCTCTCACCATTCATATAATAGACTATTTAGCGGAAAAGGATAGCTGTTACTCTTTTTTCTCTTTTTAAATCCCTGGCTACAGACCTTCTCCAACACTCCCAGTGAAGACATTCAGAATGTATTTAACAATACAGATTTTGACTTGCAATTTTACTGATGGTCAGGATTTATTATTCCTCAAGATAAATATTGGCCTAGACTTCCTCTGTCAATACTTATCCCTCCACTCATCAAGCTTCAGCTCCAGTGCCCATTGAAATCAATAGGAGTTGAATTGGGACCTAAATCTTGAAACTCACTCCAATGTAAATCAATAGCTGTTAATTCTAATAATAAGTGGGACTTGTTAGTGACCATAACAGGACAGAAGTTAACTGATGACTTAGTTGCTTTATTTTGCAAATACATTCTCTTGGCCAGTGGTTTGTTGCTGGTTGAGCCACCAGGATACCTCAGAGCCATTTCTGGCAGTAGATTAAATTCATGTGGTAACTTTGACTTTAAGAAGAAAGAGGACTTGTGGCACCTTAGAGACTAACAAATTTATTTGAGCATAAGCTTTGGGATGCATCCGATGAAGTGAGCTGTAGCTCACGAAAGCTTATGCTCAAATAAATTTGTTAGTCTCTAAGGTGCCACAAGTCCTCCTTTTCTTTTTGCGGATACAGACTAAC